>NC_091249.1:9397500-10022500 GCF_042477335.2 Ovis canadensis | reverse complement strand
TTCCAAGAGTCCCCCAGATGTGTCAGTCCATTCCAGAGGAACCTGTTTTCCCTGCACTGCCTTGACGTTCAAGCCGAGGATCCACTCCCACCACGTGTGCACGTGGGACAGCCCTGTGGGAAAGCCTCGTGGGAAAGCCTCGTGGGAAAGACTCGAGGGAAAACCATAGATCCTTTGATCCACGCAGCGGACTGCGTGACACTGCTGCCACCGCTCTGGAGGAAAGCGCAAGTGCATGCCCGCATTCGAGACGAGGACTGACTCCCCTGGGGAGACTCCAGAAGTACCCCAAGATCCATGTCAGCCCTGGAGAGGAATCCTCAGGTTCCGGCCCCGACTCCACACAAGGTCTTAGGCCCCGGCATCGACGGGAGAGGAATCCCGAGAGGCCCCCGGGGAACTCGCATGGGGACTGGCCTTTCCTGAGGCCACCAGAGCGGGTCCCTGAGGTCCCCGTCGTAAGTCGAGAGCACCTGCCGCAACTCGAGAAAATCCAGGAGGTTTTTCCCTCCAGGCGAGATGAGGCCCATTTCCGCTGAGGCTTCTCGAGGCCAATCACATCTAACCACTGGAACTTCCAAAGGGTCCTTCACACCCTTGCTGCAACTCAAGAAGTTCCCCGACATACCCGTCTCCACTCGAGAGGAAGCACGTGGGGTCCCGCACACATCCAGGGGAGCCCATTTCCGCCTCCTAGCTCGAGATGAGGGATCCTTTCCCTGTTTCTTAGGGAAAGAATTCCCGGCGTTCCCGTCGCATCTCAAGAGGAGGCGCTCTCCACAGGAGAGGCGAGAGGAACTCCAGGGTCGTGCCACCATTCCAAGAGACGCCCAGATGGGTCAGTCCATTCCAGAGGAACCTGTTTTCCCTGCACTGCCTTGACGTTCAAGCCGAGGATCGACTCCCACCACCTGTGCACGTGGGACAGCCCTGTGGGAAAGCCTCGTGGGAAAGCCTCGTGGGAAAGACTCGAGGGAAAACCATAGATCCTTTGATCCACGCGGCGGACTGCGTGACACTGCTGCTACCGCTCTGGAGGAAAGCGCAAGTGCATGCCCGCATTCGAGACGAGGACTGACTCCCCTGGGGAGACTCCAGAAGTACCCCAAGATCCATGTCAGCACTGGAGAGGAATCCTCAGGTTCCGGCCCCGACTCCACACAAGGTCTTAGGCCCCGGCATCGACGGGAGAGGAATCCCGAGAGGCCCCCGAGGAACTCGCATGGGGACTGGCTTTTCCTGAGGCCACCAGAGCGGGTCCCTGAGGTCCCCGTCGTAAGTCGAGAGCACCTGCCGCAACTCGAGAAAATCCAGGAGGTTTTGCCCTCCAGGCGAGATGAGGCCCATTTCCGCTGAGGCTTCTCGAGGCTAATCACGTCTAACCACTGGAACTTCCAAAGGGTCCTTCACACCCTTGTTGCAACTCAAGAAGTTCCCCGACATACCCGTCTCCACTCGAGAGGAAGCACGTGGGGTCCCGCACACATCCAGGGGAGCCCCGTTTCCGCCTCCTAGCTCGAGATGAGGGATCCTTTCCCTGTTTCTTAGGGAAAGAATTCCCGGCGTTCCCGTCGCATCACAAGAGGAGGCGCTCTCCACAGGAGAGGCGAGAGGAACTCCAGGGTCGTGCCACCATTCCAAGAGACGCCCAGATGGGTCAGTCCATTCCAGAGGAACCTGTTTTCCCTGCACTGCCTTGACGTTCAAGCCGAGGATCGACTCCCACCACGTGTGCACGTGGGACAGCCCTGTGGGAAAGCCTCGAGGGAAAGCCTCGTGGGAAAGACTCGAGGGAAAACCATAGATCCTTTGATCCACGCGGCGGACTGCGTGACACTGCTGCTACCGCTCTGGAGGAAAGCGCAAGTACATGCCCGCATTCGAGACGAGGACTGACTCCCCTGGGGAGACTCCAGAAGTACCCCATGATCCATGTCAGCACTGGAGAGGAATCCTCAGGTTCCGGCCCCGACTCCACACAAGGTCTTAGGCCCCGGCATCAATGGGAGAGGAATCCCGAGAGGCCCCCGAGGAACTCGCATGGGGACTGGCCTTTCCTGAGGTCACCGGAGCGGGTCCCTGAGGTCCCCGTCGTAAGTCGAGAGCACATGCCGCAACTCGAGAAAATCCAGGAGGTTTTGCCCTTCAGGCGAGATGAGGCCCATTTCCGCTGAGGCTTCTCGAGGCTAATCACATCTAACCACTGGAACTTCCAAAGGGTCCTTCACACCCTTGCTGCAACTCAAGAAGTTCCCCGACATACCCGTCTCCACTCGAGAGGAAGCACGTGGGGTCCCGTAAACATCCAGGGGAGCCCCGTTTCCGCCTCCTAGCTCGAGATGAGGGATCCTTTCCCTGTTTCGTAGTGAAAGAATTCCCGGCGTTCCCGTCGCATCTCAAGAGGAGGCGCTCTCCACAGGAGAGGCGAGAGGAACTCCAGGGTCGTGCCACCATTCCAAGAGACGCCCAGATGGGTCAGTCCATTCCAGAGGAACCTGTTTTCCCTGCACTGCCTTGACGTTCAAGCCGAGGATCGACTCCCACCACGTGTGCACGTGGGACAGCCCTGTGGGAAAGCCTCGTGGGAAAGCCTCGTGGGAAAGACTCGAGGGAAAACCATAGATCCTTTGATCTACGCGGCGGACTGTGTGACACTGCTGCTACCGCTCTGGAGGAAAGCGCAAGTGCATGCCCGCATTCGAGACGAGGACTGACTCCCCTGGGGAGACTCCAGAAGTACCCCAAGATCCATGTCAGCACTGGAGAGGAATCCTCAGGTTCCGGCCCCGACTCCACACAAGGTCTTAGGCCCCGGCATCGACGGGAGAGGAATCCCAAGAGGCCCCCGAGGAACTCGAATGGGGACTGGCCTTTCCTGAGGCCACCAGAGCGGGTCCCTGAGGTCCCCGTCGTAAGTCGAGAGCACCTGCCGTAACTCGAGAAAATCCAGGAGGTTTTGCCCTCCAGGCGAGATGAGGCCCATTTCCGCTGAGGCTTCTCGAGGCCAATCACATTTAACCACTGGAACTTCCAAAGGGTCCTTCACACCCTTGCTGCTACTCAAGAAGTTCCCCGACATACCCGTCTCCACTCGATAGGAAGCACGTGGTATCCCGCACACATCCAGGGGAGCCCCGTTTCCGCCTCCTAGCTCGAGATGAGGGATCCTTTCACTGTTTCTTAGGGAAAGAATTCCCGGCGTTCCCGTCGAATCTCAAGAGGAGGCGCTCTCCACAGGAAAGGCGAGAGGAACTCCAGGGTCGTGCCACCATTCCAAGAGTCCCCCAGATGTGTCAGTCCATTCCAGAGGAACCTGTTTTCCCTGCACTGCCTTGACGTTCAAGCCGAGGATCCACTCCCACCACGTGTGCACGTGGGACAGCCCTGTGGGAAAGCCTCGTGGGAAAGCCTCGTGGGAAAGACTCGAGGGAAAACCATAGATCCTTTGATCCACGCGGCGGACTGCGTGACACTGCTGCTACCGCTCTGGAGGAAAGCGCAAGTGCATGCCCGCATTCGAGACGAGGACTGACTCCCCTGGGGAGACTCCAGAAGTACCCCAAGATCCATGTCAGCACTGGAGAGGAATCCTCAGGTTCCGGCCCCGACTCCACACAAGGTCTTAGGCCCCGGCATCGACGGGAGAGGAATCCCGAGAGGCCCCCGAGGAACTCGCATGGGGACTGGCTTTTCCTGAGGCCACCAGAGCGGGTCCCTGAGGTCCCCGTCGTAAGTCGAGAGCACCTGCCGCAACTCGATAAAATCCAGGAGGTTTTTCCCTCCAGGCGAGATGAGGCCCATTTCCGCTGAGGCTTCTCGAGGCCAATCACATCTAACCACTGGAACTTCCAAAGGGTCCTTCACACCCTTGCTGCAACTCAAGAAGTTCCCCGACATACCCGTCTCCACTCGAGAGGAAGCACGTGGGGTCCCGCACACATCCAGGGGAGCCCGTTTCCGCCTCCTAGCTCGAGATGAGGGATCCTTTCCCTGTTTCTTAGGGAAAGAATTCCCGGCGTTCCCGTCGCATCTCAAGAGGAGGCGCTCTCCACAGGAGAGGCGAGAGGAACTCCAGGGTCGTGCCACCATTCCAAGAGACGCCCAGATGTGTCAGTCCATTCCAGAGAAACCTGTTTTCCCTGCACTGCCTTGACGTTCAAGTCGAGGATCGACTCCCACCACCTGTGCACGTGGGACAGCCCTGTGGGAAAGCCTCGTGGGAAAGCCTCGTGGGAAAGACTCGAGGGAAAACCATAGATCCTTTGATCCACGCGGCGGACTGCGTGACACTGCTGCTACCGCTCTGGAGGAAAGCGCAAGTGCATGCCCGCATTCGAGACGAGGACTGACTCCCCTGGGGAGACTCCAGAAGTACCCCAAGATCCATGTCAGCACTGGAGAGGAATCCTCAGGTTCCGGCCCCGACTCCACACAAGGTCTTAGGCCCCGGCATCGACGGGAGAGGAATCCCGAGAGGCCCCCGAGGAACTCGCATGGGGACTGGCTTTTCCTGAGGCCACCAGAGCGGGTCCCTGAGGTCCCCGTCGTAAGTCGAGAGCACCTGCCGCAACTCGAGAAAATCCAGGAGGTTTTGCCCTCCAGGCGAGATGAGGCCCATTTCCGCTGAGGCTTCTCGAGGCCAATCACATCTAACCACTGGAACTTCCAAAGGGTCCTTCACACCCTTGCTGCTACTCAAGAAGTTCCCCGACATACCCGTCTCCACTCGATAGGAAGCACGTGGGGTCCCGCACACATCCAGGGGAGCCCCGTTTCCCCTTCCTAGCTCGAGATGAGGGATCCTTTCCCTGTTTCGTAGGGAAAGAATTCCCGGCGTTCCCGTCGCATCTCAAGAGGAGGCACTCTCCACAGGAAAGGCGAGAGGAACTCCAGGGTCGTGCCACCATTCCAAGAGTCCCCCAGATGTGTCAGTCCATTCCAGAGGAACCTGTTTTCCCTGCACTGCCTTGACGTTCAAGCCGAGGATCGACTACCACCACGTGTGCACGTGGGACAGCCCTGTGGGAAAGCCTCGTGGGAAAGCCTCGTGGGAAAGACTCGAAGGAAAACCATAGATCCTTTGATCCACGCGGCGGACTGCGTGACACTGCTTCTACCGCTCTGGAGGAAAGCGCAAGTACATGCCCGCATTCGAGACGAGGACTGACTCCCCTGGGGAGACTCCAGAAGTACCCCATGATCCATGTCAGCACTGGAGAGGAATCCTCAGGTTCCGGCCCCGACTCCACACAAGGTCTTAGGCCCCGGCATCAATGGGAGAGGAATCCCGAGAGGCCCCCGAGGAACTCGCATGGGGACTGGCCTTTCCTGAGGTCACCAGAGCGGGTCACTGAGGTCCCCGTCGTAAGTCGAGAGCACATGCCGCAACTCGAGAAAATCCAGGAGGTTTTGCCCTCCAGGCGAGATGAGGCCCATTTCCGCTGAGGCTTCTCGAGGCTAATCACATCTAACCACTGGAACTTCCAAAGGGTCCTTCACACCCTTGCTGCAACTCAAGAAGTTCCCAGACATACCCGTCTCCACTCGAGAGGAAGCACGTGGGGTCCCGCACACATCCAGGGGAGCCCCGTTTCCGCCTCCTAGCTCGAGATGAGGGATCCTTTCCCTGTTTCTTAGGGAAAGAATTCCCGGCGTTCCCGTCGCATCTCAAGAGGAGGCGCTCTCCACAGGAGAGGCGAGAGGAACTCCAGGGTCGTGCCACCATTCCAAGAGACGCCTAGATGTGTCAGTCCATTCCAGAGGAACCTGTTTTCCCTGCACTGCCTTGACGTTCAAGCCGAGGATCGACTCCCACCACCTGTGCACGTGGGACAGCCCTGTGGGAAAGCCTCGTGGGAAAGCCTCGTGGGAAAGACTCGAGGGAAAACCATAGATCCTTTGATCCACGCGGCGTACTGCGTGACACTGCTGCTACCGCTCTGGAGGAAAGCGCAAGTGCATGCCCGCATTCGAGACGAGGACTGACTCCCCTGGGGAGACTCCAGAAGTACCCCAAGATCCATGTCAGCACTGGAGAGGAATCCTCAGGTTCCGGCCCCGACTCCACACAAGGTCTTAGGCCCCGGCATCGACGGGAGAGGAATCCCGAGAGGCCCCCGAGGAACTCGCATGGGGACTGGCTTTTCCTGAGGCCCCCAGAGCGGGTCCCTGAGGTCCCCGTCGTAAGTCGAGAGCACCTGCCGCAACTCGAGAAAATCCAGGAGGTTTTGCCCTCCAGGCGAGATGAGGCCCATTTCCGCTGAGGCTTCTCGAGGCTAATCACGTCTAACCACTGGAACTTCCAAAGGGTCCTTCACACCCTTGCTGCAACTCAAGAAGTTCCCCGACATACCCGTCTCCACTCGAGAGGAAGCACGTGGGGTCCCGCACACATCCAGGGGAGCCCCGTTTCCGCCTCCTAGCTCGAGATGAGGGATCCTTTCCCTGTTTCTTAGGGAAAGAATTCCCGGCGTTCCCGTCGCATCTCAAGAGGAGGCGCTCTCCACAGGAGAGGCGAGAGGAACTCCAGGGTCGTGCCACCATTCCAAGAGACGCCCAGATGTGTCAGTCCATTCCAGAGGAACCTGTTTTCCCTGCACTGCCTTGACGTTCAAGCCGAGGATCGACTCCCACCACCTGTGCACGTGGGACAGCCCTGTGGGAAAGCCTCGTGGGAAAGCCTCGTGGGAAAGACTCGAGGGAAAACCATAGATCCTTTGATCCACGCGGCGGACTGCGTGACACTGCTGCTACCGCTCTGGAGGAAAGCGCAAGTGCATGCCCGCATTCGAGACGAGGACTGACTCCCCTGGGGAGACTCCAGAAGTACCCCAAGATCCATGTCAGCACTGGAGAGGAATCCTCAGGTTCCGGCCCCGACTCCACACAAGGTCTTAGGCCCCGGCATCGACGGGAGAGGAATCCCGAGAGGCCCCCGAGGAACTCGCATGGGGACTGGCTTTTCCTGAGGCCACCAGAGCGGGTCCCTGAGGTCCCCGTCGTAAGTCGAGAGCACCTGCCGCAACTCGAGAAAATCCAGGAGGTTTTGCCCTCCAGGCGAGATGAGGCCCATTTCCGCTGAGGCTTCTCGAGGCTAATCACGTCTAACCACTGGAACTTCCAAAGGGTCCTTCACACCCTTGTTGCAACTCAAGAAGTTCCCCGACATACCCGTCTCCACTCGATAGGAAGCACGTGGTATCCCGCACACATCCAGGGGAGCCCCGTTTCCGCCTCATAGCTCGAGATGAGGGATCCTTTCACTGTTTCGTAGGGAAAGAATTCCCGGCGTTCCCGTCGCATCTCAAGAGGAGGCGCTCTCCACAGGAAAGGCGAGAGGAACTCCAGGGTCGTGCCACCATTCCAAGAGTCCCCCAGATGTGTCAGTCCATTCCAGAGGAACCTGTTTTCCCTGCACTGCCTTGACGTTCAAATCGAGGATCCACTCCCACCACGTGTGCACGTGGGACAGCCCTGTGGGAAAGCCTCGTGGGAAAGCCTCGTGGGAAAGACTCGAGGGAAAACCATAGATCCTTTGATCCACGTGGCGGACTGCGTGACACTGCTGCTACCGCTCTGGAGGAAAGCGCAAGTGCATGCCCGCATTCGAGACGAGGACTGACTCCCCTGGGGAGGCTCCAGAAGTACCCCAAGATCCATGTCAGCACTGGAGAGGAATCCTCAGGTTCCGGCCCCGACTCCACACAAGGTCTTAGGCCCCGGCATCAATGGGAGAGGAATGCCGAGAGGCCCCCGAGGAACTCGCATGGGGACTGGCCTTTCCTGAGGTCACCTGAGCGGGTCCCTGAGGTCCCCGTCGTAAGTCGAGAGCACATGCCGCAACTCGAGAAAATCCAGGAGGTTTTGCCCTCCAGGCGAGATGAGGCCCATTTCCGCTGAGGCTTCTCGAGGCTAATCACATCTAACCACTGGAACTTCCAAAGGGTCCTTCACACCCTTGCTGCAACTCAAGAAGTTCCCCGACATACCCGTCTCCACTCGAGAGGAAGCACGTGGGGTCCCGCACACATTCAGGGGAGCCCCGTTTCCGCCTCCTAGCTCGAGATGAGGGATCCTTTCCCTGATTCTTAGGGAAAGAATTCCCGGCGTTCCCGTCGCATCTCAAGAGGAGGCGCTCTCCACAGGAGAGGCGAGAGGAACTCCAGGGTCGTGCCACCATTCCAAGAGACGCCCAGATGGGTCAGTCCATTCAAGAGGAACCTGTTTTCCCTGCACTGCCTTGACGTTCAAGCCGAGGATCGACTCCCACCACCTGTGCACGTGGGACAGCCCTGTGGGAAAGCCTCGTGGGAAAGCCTCGTGGGAAAGCCTCGTGGGAAAGACTCGAGGGAAAACCATAGATCCTTTGATCCACGCGGCGGACTGCGTGACACTGCTGCTACCGCTCTGGAGGAAAGCGCAAGTGCATGCCCGCATTCGAGACGAGGACTGACTCCCCTGGGGAGACTCCAGAAGTACCCCAAGATCCATGTCAGCACTGGAGAGGAATCCTCAGGTTCCGGCCCCGACTCCACACAAGGTCTTAGGCCCCGGCATCGACGGGAGAGGAATCCCCAGAGGAACTCGCATGGGGACTGGCCTTTCCTGAGGCCACCAAAGCGGGTCCCTGAGGTCCTCGTCGTAAGTCGAGAGCACATGCCGCAACTCGAGAAAATCTCGGAGGTTTTGCCCTCCAGGCGAGATGAGGCCCATTTCCGCTGACGCTTCTCGAGGCCAATCACATCTAACCACTGGAACTTCCAAAGGGTCCTTCACACCCTTGCTGCAACTCAAGAAGGTCCCCGACATACCCGTCTCCACTCGAGAGGAAGCACGTGGGGTCCCGCACACATCCAGGGGAGCCCCGTTTCCGCCTCCTAGCTCGAGATGAGGGATCCTTTCCCTGTTTCGTAGGGAAAGAATTCCCGGCGTTCCCGTCGCATCTCAAGAGGAGGCGCTCTCCACAGGAAAGGCGAGAGGAACTCCAGGGTCGTGCCACCATTCCAAGAGTCCCCCAGATGTGTCAGTCCATTCCAGAGGAACCTGTTTTCCCTTCACTGCCTTGACGTTCAAGCCGAGGATCGACTCCCACCACGTGTGCACGTGGGACAGCCCTGTGGGAAAGCCTCGTGGGAAAGCCTCGTGGGAAAGACTCGAGGGAAAACCACAGATCCTTTGATCCACGCGGCGGACTGCGTGACACTGCTGCTACCGCTCTGGAGGAAAGCGCAAGTGCATGCCCGCATTCGAGACGAGGACTGACTCCCCTGGAGAGACTCCAGAAGTACCCCAAGATCCATGTCAGCACTGGAGAGGAATCCTCAGGTTCCGGCCCCGACTCCACACAAGGTCTTAGGCCCCGGCATCGACGGGAGTGGAATCCTGAGAGGCCCCCGAGGAACTCGCATGGGGACTGGCCTTTCCTGACGCCACCAGAGCGGGTCCCTGAGGTCCCCGTCGTAAGTCGAGAGCACCTGCCGCAACTTAAGAAAATCCAGGAGGTTTTGCCCTCCAGGCGAGATGAGGCCCATTTCCGCTGAGGCTTCTCGAGGCCAATCACATCTAACCACTGGAACTTCCAAAGGGTCCTTCACACCCTTGCTGCAACTCAAGAAGTTCCCCGACATACCGTCTCCACTCGAGAGGAAGCACGTGGGGTCCCGCACACATCCAGGGGAGCTCCGTTTCCGCCCCCTGGCTCGAGATGAGGGATCCTTTCCCTGTTTCGTAGGGAAAGAATTCCCGGCGTTCCCGTCGCATCTCAAGAGGAGACGCTCTCCACAGGAAAGGCGAGAGGAACTCCAGGGTCGTGCCACCATTCCAAGAGTCCCCCAGATGTGTCAGTCCATTCCAGAGGAACCTGTTTTCCCTGCACTGCCTTGACGTTCAAGCCGAGGATCGACTCCCACCACGTGTGCACGTGGGACAGCCCTGTGGGAAAGCCTCGTGGGAAAGCCTCGTGGGAAAGACTCGAGGGAAAACCACAGATCCTTTGATCCACGCGGCGGACTGCGTGACACTGCTGCTACCGCTCTGGAGGAAAGCGCAAGTGCATGCCCGCATTCGAGACGAGGACTGACTCCCCTGGAGAGACTCCAGAAGTACCCCAAGATCCATGTCAGCACTGGAGAGGAATCCTCAGGTTCCGGCCCCGACTCCACACAAGGTCTTAGGCCCCGGCATCGACGGGAGTGGAATCCTGAGAGGCCCCCGAGGAACTCGCATGGGGACTGGCCTTTCCTGACGCCACCAGAGCGGGTCCCTGAGGTCCCCGTCGTAAGTCGAGAGCACCTGCCGCAACTCGAGAAAATCCAGGAGGTTTTGCCCTCCAGGCGAGATGAGGCCCATTTCCGCTGAGGCTTCTCGAGGCCAATCACATCTAACCACTGGAACTTCCAAAGGGTCCTTCACACCCTTGCTGCAACTCAAGAAGTTCCCCGACATACCGTCTCCACTCGAGAGGAAGCACGTGGGGTCCCGCACACATCCAGGGGAGCTCCGTTTCCGCCCCCTGGCTCGAGATGAGGGATCCTTTCCCTGTTTCGTAGGGAAAGAATTCCCGGCGTTCCCGTCGCATCTCAAGAGGAGACGCTCTCCACAGGAAAGGCGAGAGGAACTCCAGGGTCGTGCCACCATTCCAAGAGTCCCCCAGATGTGTCAGTCCATTCCAGAGGAACCTGTTTTCCCTGCACTGCCTTGACGTTCAAGCCGAGGATCGACTCCCACCACGTGTGCACGTGGGACAGCCCTGTGGGAAAGCCTCGTGGGAAAGCCTCGTGGGAAAGACTCGAGGGAAAACCGTAGATCCTTTGATCCACTGCGTGACACTGCGTGCCCTCCAGGCGAGATGAGGCCCATTTCCGCTGAGGCTTCTCGAGGCCAATCACATCTAACCACTGGAACTTCCAAAGGGTCCTTCACACGCTTGCTGCAACTCAAGAAGTTCCCCGACATACCCGTCTCCACTCGAGAGGAAGCACGTGGTGTCCCGCACTCATCCAGGGGAGCCCCGTTTCCGCCTCCTAGCTCGAGATGAGGGATCCTTTCCCTGTTTCGTAGGGAAAGAATTCCCGGCGTTCCCGTCGCATCTCAAGAGGAGGCGCTCTCCACAGGAAAGGCGAGAGGTACTCCAGGGTCGTGACACCATTCCAAGAGTCCCCCAGATGTGTCAGTCCATTCCAGAGGAACCTGTTTTCCCTGCACTGCCTTGACGTTCAAGCCGAGGATCGACTCCCACCACGTGTGCACGTGGGACAGCCCTGTGGGAAAGCCTCGTGGGAAAGCCTCGTGGGAAAGACTCGATTGAAAACCATAGATCCTTTGATCCACGCGGCGGACTGCGTGACACTGCTGCTACCGCTCTGGAGGAAAGCGCAAGTGCATGCCCGCATTCGAGACGAGGACTGACTCCCCTGGGGAGACTCCAGAAGTACCCCAAGATCCATGTCAGCACTGGAGAGGAATCCTCAGGTTCCAGCCCCGACTCCACACAAGGTCTTAGGCCCCGGCATGGACGGGAGAGGAATCCCGAGACGCCCCCGAGGAACTCGCATGGGGACTGGCCTTTCCTGAGGCCACCAGAGCGGGTCCCTGAGGTCCCCATCGTAAGTCGAGAGCACCTGCCGCAACTCGAGAAAATCCAGGAGGTTTTGCCCTCCAGGCGAGATGAGGCCCATTTCCGCTGAGGCTTCTCGAGGCCAATCACATCTAACCACTGGAACTTCCAAAGGGTCCTTCACACACTTGCTGCAACTCAAGAAGTTCCCCGACATACCCGTCTCCACTCGAGAGGAAGCACGTGGTGTCCCGCACACATCCAGGGGAGCCCCGTTTCCGCCTCCTAGCTCGAGATGAGGGATCCTTTCCCTGTTTCGTAGGGAAAGAATTCCCGGCGTTCCCGTCGCATCTCAAGAGGAGGCGCTCTCCACAGGAAAGGCGAGAGGAACTCCAGGGTCGTGCCACCATTCCAAGAGTCCCCCAGATGTGTCAGTCCATTCCAGAGGAACCTGTTTTCCCTGCACTGCCTTGACGTTCAGGCCGAGGATTGACTCCCACCACGTGTGCACGTGGGACAGCCCTGTGGGAAAGCCTCGTGGGAAAGCCTCGTGGGAAAGGCTCGAGGGAAAACCATAGATCCTTTGATCCACGCGGCGGACTGCGTGACACTGCTGCTACCGCTCTGGAGGAAAGCGCAAGTGCATGCCCGCATTCGAGACGAGGACTGACTCCCCTGGGGAGACTCCAGAAGTACCCCAAGATCCATGTCAGCACTGGAGAGGAATCCTCAGGTTCCGGCCCCGACTCCACACAAGGTCTTAGGCCCCGGCATCGACGGGAGTGGAATCCTGAGAGGCCCCCGAGGAACTCGCATCGGGACTGGCCTTTCCTGAGGCCACCAGAGCGGGTCCCTGAGGTCCCCGTCGTAAGTCGAGAGCACCTGCCGCAACTCGAGAAAATCCAGGAGGTTTTGCCCTCCAGGCGAGATGAGGCCCATTTCCGCTGAGGCTTCTCGTGGCTAACCATGTCTAACCACTGGAACTTCCAAAGGGTCCTTGACACCCTTGCTGCAACTCAAGAAGTTCCCCGACATACCCGTCTCCACTCGTGAGGAAGCACGTGGGTCCCGCACACATTCAGGGGAGCCCCGTTTCCGCCTCCTAGCTCGAGATGAGGGATCCTTTCCCTGTTTCGTAGGGAAAGAATTCCCGGCGTTCCCGTCGCATCTCAAGAGGAGGCGCTCTCCACAGGAAAGGGAGAGGAACTCCAGGGTCGTGACACCATTCCAAGAATCCCCCAGATTTGTCAGTCCATTCCAGAGGAACCTGTTTTCCCTGCACTGCCTTGAGGTTCAAGCCGAGGATCGACTCCCACCCCGTGTGCACGTGGGACAGCCCTGTGGGAAAGCCTCGTGGGAAAGCCTCGTGGGAAAGACTCGAGGGAAAACCATAGATCCTTTGATCCACGCGGCGGACTGCGTGACACTGCTGCTACCGCTCTGGAGGAAAGCACAAGTGCATGCCCGCATTCGAGACAAGGACTGACTCCCCTGGGGAGACTCCAGAAGTACCCCAAGATCCATGTCAGCACTGGAGAGGAATCCTCAGGTTCCGGCCCCGACTCCACACAAGGTCTTAGGCCCCTGCAACGACGGGAGAGGAATCCCGAGAGGCCCCCGTGGAACTCGCATGGGGACTGGCCTTTCCTGAGGCCACCAGAGCGGGTCCCTGAGGTCCCCGTCGTAAGTCGAGAGCACCTGCCGCAACTCGAGAAAATCCAGGAAGTTTTGCCCTCCAGGCGAGATGAGGCCCATTTCCGCTGAGGCTTCTCGAGGCCAATCACATCTAACCGCTGGAACTTCCAAAGGGTCCTTCACACCATTGCTGCAACTCAAGAAGTTCCCCGACATACCCGTCTCCACTCGAGAGGAAGGACGTGGGTCACGCACACATCCAGGGGAGCCCCGTTTCCGCCTCCTAGCTCGACATGAGGGATCCTTTCCCTGTTTCGTAGGGAAAGAATTCCCGGAGTTCCCGTCGCATCTCAAGAGGAGGCGCTCTCCACAGGAATGGCGAGAGGAACTCCAGGGTCGTGCCACCATTCCAAGAGTCCCCCAGATGTGTCAGTCCATTCCAGAGGAACCTGTTTTCCCTGCACTGCCTTGACGTTGAAGCCGAGGATCGACTCCCACCACGTGTGCACGTGGGACAGCCCTGTGGAAAGCCTCGTGGAAAGCCTCGTGGGAAAGACTCGAGGGAAAACCATAGATCCTTTGATCCACGCGGCAGACTGCGTGACACTGCTGCTACCGCTCTGGAGGAAAGCGCAAGTGCATGCCCGCATTCGAGACGAGGACTGACTCCCCTGGGGAGACTCCAGAAGTACCCCAAGATCCATGTCAACACTGGAGAGGAATCCTCAGGTTCCGGCCCCGACTCCACACAAGGTCTTAGGCCCCGGCCTCGACGGGAGAGGAATGCCGAGAGGCCCCCGTGGAACTTGCATGGGGACTGGCCTTTCCTGAGGCCACCAGAGCGGGTCCCTGAGGTCCCCGTCGTAAGTCGAGAGCACCTGCCGCAACTCGAGAAAATCCAGGAGGTTCTGCCCTCCAGGCGAGATGAGGCCCATTTACGCTGAGGCTTCTCGAGGCCAATCACATCTAACCACTGGAACTTCCAAAGGGTCCTTCACACCCTTGCTTCAACTCAAGAAGTTCCCCGACATACCCGTCTCCACTCGAGAGGAAGCACGTGGTGTCCCGCACACCACCAGGGGAGCCCCGTTTCCGCCTCCTAGCTCGAGATGAGTGATCCTTTCCCTGTTTCGTAGGGAAATAATTCCCGGCGTTCCCGTCGCATCTCAAGAGGAGGCGCTCTCCACAGGAAAGGCGAGAGGAACTCCAGGGTCGTGCCACCATTCCAAGAGTCCCCCAGATGTGTCAGTCCATTCCAGAGGAACCTGTTTTCCCTGCACGGCCTTGACGTTCAAGCCGAGGATCGACTCCCACCACCTGTGCACGTGGGAGAGTCCTGTGGGAAAGCCTCGTAGGAAAGCCTCGTGGGAAAGACTCGAGGGAAAACCATCGATCCTTTGATCCACGCGGCGGACTGCGTGTCACTGCTGCTACCGCTCTGGAGGAAAGCGCAAGTGCATGTCCGCATTCGAGAGGAGGACTGACTCCCCTGGGGAGACTCCAGAAGTACCCCAAGATCCATGTCAGCACTGGAGAGGAATCCTCAGGTTCCGGCCCCGACTCCACACAAGGTCTTAGGCACCGGCATCGACGGGAGAGGAATCCCGAGAGGCCCCCGAGGAACTCGCATGGGTACTGGCCTTTCCTGAGGCCACCAGAGCGGGTCCCTGAGGTCCCCGTCGTAAGTCGAGAGCACCTGCCGCAACTCGAGAAAATCCAGGAGGTTTTGCCCTCCAGGCGAGATGAGGCCCATTTCCGCTGAGGCTTCTCGAGGCCAATCACATCTAACCACTGGAACTTCCAAAGGGTCCTTCACACCCTTGCTGCAACTCAAGAAGTTCCCCGACAAACCCGTCTGCACTCGAGAGGAAGCACGTGGGGTCCCGCACACATCCAGGGGAGCCCCGTTTCCGCCTCCTAGCTCGAGATGAGAGATCCTTTCCCTGTTTCGTAGGGAAAGAATTCCCGGCGTTCCAGTCGCATCTCAAGAGGAGGCGCTCTCCACAGGAAAGGCGAGAGGAACTCCAGGGTCGTGCCACCATTCCAAGAGTCCCCCAGATGTGTCAGTCCATTCCAGAGGAACCTGTTTTCCCTGCACTGCCTTGACGTTCAAGCCGAGGATCGACTCCCACCACGTGTGCACGTGGGACAGCCCTGTGGGAAAGCCTCGTGGGAAAGCCTCGTGGGAAAGACTAGAGGGAAAACCATAGATCCTTTGATCCACGCGGCGGACTGCGTGACACTGCTGCTACCGCTCTGGAGGAAAGCGCAAGTGCATGCCCGCATTCGAGACGAGGACTGACTCCCCTGGGGAGACTCCAGAAGTACCCCAAGATCCATGTCAGCACTGGAGAGGAATCCTCAGGTTCCGGCCCCGACTCCACACAAGGTCTTAGGCCCCGGCATCGACGGGAGAGTAATCCCGAGAGGCCCCCGAGGAACTCGCATGGGGACTGGCCTTTCCTGAGGCCACCAGAGCGGGTCCCTGAGGTCCCCGTCGTAAGTCGAGAGCACCTGCCGCAACTCGAGAAAATCCAGGAGGTTTTGCCCTCCAGACGAGATGAGGCCCATTTCCGCTGAGGCTTCTCGAGGCTAATCACGTCTAACCACTGGAACTTCCAAAGGGTCATTCACACCCTTGCTGCAACTCAAGAAGTTCCCCGACATACACGTCTCCACTCGAGAGGAAGCACGTGGGGTCCCGCACACATCCAGGGGAGCCCCGTTCCCGCCTCCTAGCTCGAGATGAGGGATCCTTTCCCTGTTTCGTAGGGAAAGAATTCCCGGCGTTCCCGTCGCATCTCAAGAGGAGGCGCTCTCCACAGGAAAGGCGAGAGGAACTCCAGGGTCGTGCCACCATTCCAAGAGTCCCCCAGATGTGTCAGTCCATTCCAGAGGAATCTGTTTTCCCTGCACTGCCTTGACGTTCAAGCCGAGGATCGACTCCCACCACGTGTGCACGTGGGACAGCCCTGTGGGAAAGCCTCGTGGGAAAGCCTCGTGGGAAAGACTCGAGGGAAAACCATAGATCCTTTGATCCACGCGGCGGACTGCGTGACACTGCTGCTACCGCTCTGGAGGAAAGCGCAAGTGCATGCCCGCATTCGAGACGAGGACTGACTCCCCTGGGGAGACTCCAGAAGTACCCCAAGATCCATGTCAGCACTGGAGAGGAATCCTCAAGTTCCGGCCCCGACTCCACACAAGGTCTTAGGCCCCGGCATCGACGGGAGAGGAATCCCGAGAGGCCCCCGAGGAACTCGCATGGGGACTGGCCTTTCCTGAGGCCACCAGAGCGGGTCCCTGAGGTCCCCGTCGTAAGTCGAGAGCACCTGCCGCAACTCGAGAAAATCCAGGAGGTTTTGCCCTTCAGGCGAGATGAGGCCCATTTCCGCTGAGGCTTCTCGAGGCCAATCATATCTAACCACTGGAACTTCCAAAGGGTCCTTCACACCCTTGCTGCAACTCAAGAAGTTCCCCGACATACCCGTCTCCACTCGAGAGGAAGCACGTGGGGTCCCGCACACATCCAGGGGAGCCCCGTTTCCGCCTCCTAGCTCGAGATGAGGGATCCTTTCCCTGTTTCGTAGGGAAAGAATTCCCGGCGTTCCCGTCGCATCTCAAGAGGAGGCGCTCTCCACAGGTAAGGCGAGAGGAACTCCAGGGTCATGCCACCATTCCAAGAGTCCCCCAGATTTGTCAGTCCATTCCAGAGGAACCTGTTTTCCCTGCACTGCCTTGACGTTCAAGCCGAGGATCGACTCCCACCACGTGTGCACGTGGGACAGCCCTGTGGGAAAGCCTCGTGGGAAAGCCTCGTGAGAAAGATTCGAGGGAAAACCATAGATCCTTTGATCCACGCGGCGGACTGCGTGACACTGCTGCTACCGCTCTGGAGGAAAGCGCAAGTGCATGCCCGCATTCGAGACGAGGACTGACTCCCCTGGGGAGACTCCAGAAGTACCCCAAGATCCATGTCAGCACTGGAGAGGAATCCTCAGGTTCCGGCCCCGACTCCACACAAGGTCTTAGGCCCCGGCATCGACGGGAGCGGAATCCCGAGAGGCTCCCGAAGAACTCGCTTGGGGACTGGCCTTTCCTGAGGCCACCAGAGCGGGTCACTGATGTCCCCGTCGTAAGTCGAGAGCACCTGCCGCAACTCGAGAATATCCAGGATGTTTTGCCCTCCAGGTGAGATGAGGCCCATTTCCGCTGAGGCTTCTCGAGGCTAATCACGTCTAACCACTGAACTTCCAAAGGGTCATTCACACCCTTGCTGCAACTCAAGAAGTTCCCCGACATACCGTCTCCACTCGAGACGAAGCACGTGGGTCCCGCACACATCCAGGGGAGCCCCGTTTCCGCCTCCTAGCTCGAGATGAGGGATCCTTTCCCTGTTTGGTAGGGAAAGAATTCCCGGCGTTCCCATCGCATCTCAAGAGGAGGCGCTCTCCACAGGAAAGGCGAGAGGAACTCCAGGGTCGTGCCACCATTCCAAGAGTCCCCCAGATGTGTCAGTCCATTCCAGAGGAACCTGTTTTCCCTGCACTGCCTTGACGTTCAAGCCGAGGATCGACTCCCACCACCTGTGCACGTGGGACAGCCCTGTGGGAAAGCCTCGTGGGAAAGCCTCGTGGGAAAGACTCGAGGGAAAACCATAGATCCTTTGATCCACGCGGCGGACTGCGTGACACTGCTGCTACCGCTCTGGAGGAAAGCGCAAGTGCATGCCCGCATTCGAGACGAGGACTGACTCCCCTGGGGAGACTCCAGAAGTACCCCAAGATCCATGTCAGCACTGGAGAGGAATCCTCAGGTTCCGGCCCCGACTCCACACAAGGTCTTAGGCCCCGGCATCGACGGGAGAGGAATCCCGAGAGGCCCCCGAGGAACTCGCATGGGGACTGGCTTTCCTGAGGCCACCAGAGCGGGTCCCTGAGGTCCCCGTCGTAAGTCGAGAGCACCTGCCGCAACTCGAGAAAATTCAGGAGGTTTTGCCCTCCAGGCGAGATGAGGCCAATTTCCACTGAGGCTTCTCGAGGCTAATCACGTCTAACCACTGGAACTTCCAAAGGGTCCTTCACACCCTTGTTGCAACTCAAGAAGTTCCCCGACATACCCGTCTCCACTCGAGAGGAAGCACGTGGGGTCCCGCACACATCCAGCGGAGCCCCGTTTCCGCCTCCTAGCTCGAGATGAGGGATCCTTTCCCTGTTTCGTAGGGAAAGAATTTCCGGCGTTCCCGTCGCATCTCAAGAGGAGGCGCTCTCCACAGGAAAGGCGAGAGGAACTCCAGGGTCGTGCCACCATTCCAAGAGTCCGCCAGGTGTGTCAGTCCATTCCAGAGGAACCTGTTTTCCCTGCACTGCCTTGACGTTCAAGCCGAGGATCGACTCCCACCACGTGTGCACGTGGGACAGCCCTGTGGGAAAGCCTCGTGGGAAAGCCTCGTGGGAAAGACTCGAGGGAAAACCATAGATCCTTTGATCCACGCGGCGGACTGCGTGACACTGCTGCTACCGCTCTGGAGGAAAGCGCAAGTACATGCCCGCATTCGAGACGAGGACTGACTCCCCTGGGGAGACTCCAGAAGTACCCCATGATCCATGTCAGCACAGGAGAGTAATCCTCAGGTTCCGGCCCCGACTCCACACAAGGTCTTAGGCCCCGGCATCAATGGGAAAGGAATCCCGAGAGGCCCCCGAGGAACTCGCATGGGGACTGGCCTTTCCTGAGGTCACCAGAGAGGGTCCTGAGGTCCCCGTCGTAAGTCGAGAGCACATGCCGCAACTCGAGAAAATCCAGGAGGTTTTGCCCTCCAGGCGAGATGAGGCCCATTTCCGCTGAGGCTTCTCGAGGCTAATCACATCTAACCACTGGAACTTCCAAAGGGTCCTTCACACCCTTGCTGCAACTCAAGAAGTTCCCCGACATACCCGTCTCCACCCGAGAGGAAGCACGTGGGGTCCCGTAAACATCCAGGGGAGCCCCGTTTCCGCCTCCTAACTCGAGATGAGGGATCCTTTCCCTGTTTCTTAGGGAAAGAATTCCCGGCGTTCCCGTCGCATCTCAAGAGGAGGCGCTCTCCACAGGAGAGGCGAGAGGAACTCCAGGGTCGTGCCACCATTCCAAGAGACGCCCAGATGGGTCAGTCCATTCCAGAGGAACCTGTTTTCCCTGCACTGCCTTGACGTTCAAGCCGAGGATCGACTCCCACCACCTGTGCACGTGGGACAGCCCTGTGGGAAAGCCTCGTTGGCAAGCCTCGTGGGAAAGACTCGAGGGAAAACCATAGATCCTTTGATCCACGCGGCGGACTGCGTGACACTGCTGCTACCGCTCTGGAGGAGAGCGCAAGTACATGCCCGCATTCGAGACGAGGACTGACTCCCCTGGGGAGACTCCAGAAGTACCCCATGATCCATGTCAGCACTGGAGAGGAATCCTCAGGTTCCAGCCCCGACTCCACACAAGGTCTTAGGCCCCGGCATCAATGGGAGAGGAATCCCGAGAGGCCCCCGAGGAACTCGCATGGGGACTGGCCTTTCCTGAGGTCACCAGAGCGGGTCACTGAGGTCCCCGTCGTAAGTCGAGAGCACATGCCGCAACTCGAGAAAATCCAGGAGGTTTTGCCCTCCAGGCGAGATGAGGCCCATTTCCGCTGAGGCTTCTCGAGGCTAATCACATCTAACCACTGGAACTTCCAAAGGGTCCTTCACACCCTTGCTGCAACTCAAGAAGTTCCCCGACATACCCGTCTCCACTCGAGAGGAAGCACGTGGGGTCCCTCACACATCCAGGGGAGCCCCGTTTCCGCCTCCTAGCTCGAGATGAGGGATCCTTTCCCTGTTTCTTAGGGAAAGAATTCCCGGCGTTCCCGTCGCATCTCAAGAGGAGGCGCTCTCCACAGGAGAGGCGAGAGGAACTCCAGGGTCGTGCCACCATTCCAAGAGACGCCCAGATGTGTCAGTCCATTCCAGAGGAACCTGTTTTCCCTGCACTGCCTTGACGTTCAAGCCGAGGATCGACTCCCACCACCTGTGCACGTGGGACAGCCCTGTGGGAAAGACTCGAGGGAAAACCATAGATCCTTTGATCCACGCGGCGGACTGCGTGACACTGCTGCTACCGCTCTGGAGGAAAGCGCAAGTGCATGCCCGCATTCGAGACGAGGACTGACTCCCCTGGGGAGACTCCAGAAGTACCCCAAGATCCATGTCAGCACTGGAGAGGAATCCTCAGGTTCCGGCCCCGACTCCACACAAGGTCTTAGGCCCCGGCATCGACGGGAGAGGAATGCCGAGAGGCCCCCGAGGAACTCGCATGGGGACTGGCTTTTCCTGAGGCCCCCAGAGCGGGTCCCTGAGGTCCCCGTCGTAAGTCGAGAGCACCTGCCGCAACTCGAGACAATCCAGGAGGTTTTGCCCTCCAGGCGAGATGAGGCCCATTTCCGCTGAGGCTTCTCGAGGCTAATCACATCTAACCACTGGAACTTCCAAAGGGTCCTTCACACCCTTGCTGCAACTCAAGAAGTTCCCCGACATACCCGTCTCCACTCGAGAGGAAGCACGTGGGGTCCCGCACACATCCAGGGGAGCCCCGTTTCCGCCTCCTAGCTCGAGATGAGGGATCCTTTCCCTGTTTCGTAGGGGAAGAATTCCCGGCGTTCCCGTCGCATCTCAAGAGGAGGCGCTCTCCACAGGAAAGGCGAGAGGAACTCCAGGGTCGTGCCACCATTCCAAGAGTCCCCCAGATGTGTCAGTCCATTCCAGAGGAACCTGTTTTCCCTGCACTGCCTTGACGTTCAAGCCGAGGATCGACTCCCACCACCTGTGCACGTGGGACAGCCCTGTGGGAAAGCCTCGTGGGAAAGCCTCGTGGGAAAGACTCGAGGGAAAACCATAGATCCTTTGATCCACGCGGCGGACTGCGTGACACTGCTGCTACCGCTCTGGAGGAAAGCGCAAGTGCATGCCCGCATTCGAGACGAGGACTGACTCCCCTAGGGAGACTCCAGAAGTACCCCAAGATCCATGTCAGCACTGGAGAGGAATCCTCAGGTTCCGGCCCCGACTCCACACAAGGTCTTTGGCCCCGGCATCGACGGGAGAGGAATCCCGAGAGGCCCCCTAAGAACTCGCATGGGGACTGGCCTTTCCTGAGGCCACCAGAGCGGGTCCCTGAGGTCCCGGTCGTAAGTCGAGAGCACCTGCCGTAACTCGAGAAAATCCAGGAGGTTTTGCCCTCCAGGCGAGATGAGGCCCATTTCCGCTGAGGCTTCTCGAGGCCAATCACATCTAACCACTGGAACTTCCAAAGGGTCCTTCACACCCTTGCTGCTACTCAAGAAGTTCCCCGACATACCCGTCTCCACTCGATAGGAAGCACGTGGTATCCCGCACACATCCAGGGGAGCCCCGTTTCCGCCTCCTAGCTCGAGATGAGGGATCCTTTCACTGTTTCGTAGGGAAAGAATTCCCGGCGTTCCCGTCGCATCTCAAGAGGAGGCGCTCTCCACAGGAAAGGCGAGAGGAACTCCATGGTCGTGCCACCATTCCAAGAGTCCCCCAGATGTGTCAGTCCATTCCAGAGGAACCTGTTTTCCCTGCACTGCCTTGACGTTCAAGCCGAGGATCCACTCCCACCACGTGTGCACGTGGGACAGCCCTGTGGGAAAGCCTCGTGGGAAAGCCTCGTGGGAAAGACTCGAGGGAAAACCATAGATCCTTTGATCCACGCGGCGGACTGCGTGACACTGCTGCTACCGCTCTTGAGGAAAGCGCAAGTGCATGCCCGCATTCGAGACGAGGACTGACTCCCCTGGGGAGGCTCCAGAAGTACCCCAAGATCCATGTCAGCACTGGAGAGGAATCCTCAGGTTCCGGCCCTGACTCCACACAAGGTCTTAGGCCCCGGCATCAATGGGAGAGGAATGCCGAGAGGCCCCCGAGGAACTCGCATGGGGACTGGCCTTTCCTGAGGTCACCTGAGCGGGTCCCTGAGGTCCCCGTCGTAAGTCGAGAGCACATGCCGCAACTCGAGAAAATCCAGGAGGTTTTGCCCTCCAGGCGAGATGAGGCCCATTTCCGCTGAGGCTTCTCGAGGCTAATCACATCTAACCACTGGAACTTCCAAAGGGTCCTTCACACCCTTGCTGCAACTCAAGAAGTTCCCCGACATACCCGTCTCCACTCGAGAGGAAGCACGTGGGGTCCCGCACACATCCAGGGGAGCCCCGTTTCCGCCTCCTAGCTCGAGATGAGGGATCCTTTCCCTGTTTCTTAGGGAAAGAATTCCCGGCGTTCCCGTCGCATCTCAAGAGGAGGTGCTCTCCACAGGAGAGGCGAGAGGAACTCCAGGGTCGTGCCACCATTCCAAGAGACGCCCAGATGGGTCAGTCCATTCCAGAGGAACCTGTTTTCCCTGCACTGCCTTGACGTTCAAGCCGAGGATCGACTCCCACCACCTGTGCACGTGGGACTGCCCTGTGGGAAAGCCTCGTGGGAAAGCCTCGTGGGAAAGCCTCGTGGGAAAGACTCGAGGGAAAACCATAGATCCTTTGATCCACGCGGCGGACTGCGTGACACTGCTGCTACCGCTCTGGAGGAAAGCGCAAGTGCATGCCCGCATTCGAGACGAGGACTGACTCCCCTGGGGAGACTCCAGAAGTACCCCAAGATCCATGTCAGCACTGGAGAGGAATCCTCAGGTTCCGGCCCCGACTCCACACAAGGTCTTAGGCCCCGGCATCTAAGGGAGAGGAATCCCGAGAGGCCCCCGAGGAACTCGCATGGGGACTGGCCTTTCCTGAGGCCACCAGAGCGGGTCCCTGAGGTCCCCGTCGTAAGTCGAGAGCACCTGCCGCAACTCGAGAAAATCCAGGAGGTTTTGCCCTCCAGGCGAGATGAGGCCCATTTCCGCTGAGGCTTCTCGAGGCTAATCACGTCTAACCACTGGAACTTCCAAAGGGTCCTTCACACCCTTGCTGCAACTCAAGATGTTCCCCGACATACCCGTCTTCACTCGAGAGGAAGCACGTGGGGTCCCGCACACATCCAGGGGAGCCCCGTTTCCGCCTCCTAGCTCGAGATGAGGGATCCTTTCCCTGTTTCGTAGGTAAAGAATTCCCGGCGTTCCCGTCGCATCTCAAGAGGAGGCGCTCTCCACAGGAAAGGCGAGAGGAACTCCAGGGTCGTGCCACCATTCCAAGAGTCCCCCAGATGTGTCAGTCCATTCCAGAGGAACCTGTTTTCCCTGCACTGCCTTGAGGTTCAAGCCGAGGATCCACTCCCACCACGTGTGCACGTGGGACCGCCCTGTGGGAAAGCCTCGTGGGAAAGCCTCG
Source organism: Ovis canadensis (assembly GCF_042477335.2). Classification (NCBI taxonomy): domain Eukaryota; kingdom Metazoa; phylum Chordata; class Mammalia; order Artiodactyla; family Bovidae; genus Ovis; species Ovis canadensis. The sequence continues at coordinate 9,998,966 of NC_091249.1, read as the reverse complement.
TGGGAAAGACTCGAGGGAAAACCATAGATCCTTTGATCCACGCGGCGGACTGCGTCACACTGCTGCTACCGCTCTGGAGGAAAGCGCAAGTGCATGCCCGCATTCGAGACGAGGACTGACTCCCCTTGGGAGACTCCAGAAGTACCCCAAGATCCATGTCCGCACTGGAGAGGAATCCTCAGGTTCCGGCCCCGACTCCACACAAGGTCTTAGGCCCCGGCATCGACGGGAGAGGAATCCCGAGAGGCCCCCGAGGAACTCGCATGGGGACTGGCCTTTCCTGAGGCCACCAGAGCGGGTCCCTGAGGTCCCCGTCGTAAGTCGAGAGCACCTGCCGCAACTCGAGAAAATCCAGGAGGTTTTGCCCTCCAGGCGAGATGAGGCCCATTTCCGCTGAGGCTTCTCGAGGCCAATCACATCTAAACACTGGAACTTCCAAAGGGTCCTTCACACCCTTGCTGCTACTCAAGAAGTTCCCCGACATACCCGTCTCAACTCGATAGGAAGCACGTGGTATCCCGCACACATCCAGGGGAGCCCCGTTTCCGCCTCCTAGCTCGAGATGAGGGATCCTTTCCCTGTTTCGTAGGGAAAGAATTCCCGGCGTTCCCGTCGCATCTCAAGAGGAGGCGCTCTCCACAGGAAAGGCGAGAGGAACTCCAGGGTCGTGCCACCATTCCAAGAGTCCCCCAGATGTGTCAGTCCATTCCAGAGGAACCTGTTTTCCCTGCACTGCCTTGAGGTTCAAGCCGAGGATCCACTCCCACCACGTGTGCACGTGGGACAGCCCTGTGGGAAAGCCTCGTGGGAAAGCCTCGTGGGAAAGACTCGAGGGAAAACCATAGATCCTTTGATCCACGCGGCGGACTGCGTGACACTGCTGCTACCGCTCTGGAGGAAAGTGCAAGTACATGCCCGCATTCGAGACGAGGACTGACTCCCCTGGGGAGACTCCAGAAGTACCCCATGATCCATGTCAGCACTGGAGAGGAATCCTCAGGTTCCGGCCCCGACTCCACACAAGGTCTTAGGCCCCGGCATCAATGGGAGAGGAATCCCGAGAGGCCCCCGAGGAACTCGCATGGGGACTGGCCTTTCCTGAGGTCACCAGAGCGGGTCCCTGAGGTCCCCGTCGTAAGTCGAGAGCACATGCCGCAACTCGAGATAATCCAGTAGGTTTTGCCCTCCAGGCGAGATGAGGCCCATTTCCGCTGAGGCTTCTCGAGGCTAATCACATCTAACCACTGGAACTTCCAAAGGGTCCTTCACACCCTTGCTGCAACTCAAGAAGTTCCCCGACATACCCGTCTCCACTCGAGAGGAAGCACGTGGGGTCCCGCACACATCCAGGGGAGCCCGTTTCCGCCTCCTAGCTCGAGATGAGGGATCCTTTCCCTGTTTCTTAGGGAAAGAATTCCCGGCGTTCCCGTCGCATCTCAAGAGGAGACGCTCTCCACAGGAGAGGCGAGAGGAACTCCAGGGTCGTGCCACCATTCCAAGAGACGCCCAGATGGGTCAGTCCATTCCAGAGGAACCTGTTTTCCCTGCACTGCCTTGACGTTCAAGCCGAGGATCGACTCCCACCACTTGTGCACGTGGGACAGCCCTGTGGGAAAGCCTCGTGGGAAAGCCTCGTGGGAAAGACTCGAGGGAAAACCATAGATCCTTTGATCCACGCGGCGGACTGCGTGACACTGCTGCTACCGCTCTGGAGGAAAGCGCAAGTACATGCCCGCATTCGAGACGAGGACTGACTCCCCTGGGGAGACTCCAGAAGTACACCAAGATCCATTTCAGCACTGGAGAGGAATCCTCAGGTTCCGGCCCCGACTCCACACAAGGTCTTAGGCCCCGACATCGACGGGAGAGGAATCCCGAGAGGCCCCCGAGGAACTCGCATGGGGACTGGCCTTTCCTGAGGCCACCAGAGCGGGTCCCTGAGGTCCCCGTCGTAAGTCGAGAGCACCTGCCGCAACTCGAGAAAATCCAGGAGGTTTTGCCCTCCAGGCGAGATGAGGCCCATTTCCGCTGAGGCTTCTCGAGGCTAATCACGTCTAACCACTGGAACTTCCAAAGGGTCCTTCACACCCTTACTGCAACTCAAGAAGTTCCCCGACATACCCGTCTCCACTCGAGAGGAAGCACGTGGGGTCCCGCCCACATCGAGGGGAGCCCCGTTTCCGCCTCCTAGCTCGAGATGAGGGATCCTTTCCCTGTTTCGTAGGGAAAGAATTCCCGGCGTTCCCGTCGCATCTCAAGAGGAGGCGCTCTCCACAGGAAAGGCGAGAGGAACTCCAGGGTCGTTCCACCATTCCAAGAGTCCCCCAAATGTGTCAGTCCATTCCAGAGGAACCTGTTTTCCCTGCACTGCCTTGACGTTCAAGCCGAGGATCGACTCCCACCACGTTGCACGTGGGACAGCCCTGTGGGAAAGCCTCGTGCGAAAGCCTCGTGGGAAAGACTCAAGGGAAAACCATAGATCCTTTGATCCACGCGGCGGACTGCGTGACACTGCTGCTACCGCTCTGGAGGAAAGGGCAAGTGCATGCCCGCATTCGAGACGAGGACTGACTCCCCTGGGAAGACTCCAGAAGTACCCCAAGATCCATGTCAGCACTGGAGAGGAATCCTCAGGTTCCGGCCCCGACTCCACACAAGGTCTTAGGCCCCGGCATCGACGGGAGAGGAATCCCGAGAGGCCCCCGAGGAACTCGCATGGGGACTGGCCTTTCCTGAGGCCACCAGAGCGGGTCCCTGAGGTCCCCGTCGTAAGTCGAGAGCACCTGCCGCAACTCGAGAAAATCCAGGAGGTTTTGCCCTCCAGGCGAGATGAGGCCCATTTCCGCTGAGGCTTCTCGAGGCTAATCACGTCTAATGAATGGAACTTCCAAAGGGTCCTTCACACCCTTGCTGCAACTCAAGAAGTTCCCCGACATACCCGTCTCCACTCGAGAGGAAGCACGTGGAGTCCCGCACACATCCAGGGGAGCCCCGTTTCCGCCTCCTAGCTCGAGATGAGGGATCCTTTCCCTGTTTCGTAGGTAAAGAATTCCCGGCGTTCCCGTCGCATCTCAAGAGGAGGCGCTCTCCACAGGAAAGGCGAGAGGAACTCCAGGGTCGTGCCACCATTCCAAGAGTCCCCCAGATGTGTCAGTCCATTCCAGAGGAACCTGTTTTCCCTGTACTGCCTTGACGTTCAAGCCGAGGATCGACTCCCACCACGTGTGCACGTGGGACAGCCCTGTGGGAAAGCCTCGTGGGAAAGCCTCGTGGGAAAGACTCGAGGGAAAACCATAGATCCTTTGATCCACGCGGCGGACTGCGTGACACTGCTGCTACCGCTCTGGAGGAAAGCGCAAGTGCATACCCGCATTCGAGACGAGGACTGACTCCCCTGGGGAGACTCCAGAAGTACCCCAAGATCCATGTCAGCACTGGAGAGGAATCCTCAGGTTCCGGCCCCGACTCCACACAAGGTCTTAGGCCCCGGCATCGACGGGAGAGGAATGCCGAGAGGCCCCCGAGGAACTCGCATGGGGACTGGCCTTTCCTGAGGCCACCAGAGCGGGTCCCTGAGGTCCCCATCGTAAGTCGAGAGCACCTGCCGCAACTCGAGAAAATCCAGGAGGTTTTGCCCTCCAGGCAAGATGAGGCCCATTTCTGCTGAGGCTTCTCGAGGCCAATCACATCTAACCACTGGAACTTCCAAAGGGTCCTTCACACCCTTGCTGCAACTCAAGAAGTTCCCCGACATACCCGTCTCCACTCGAGAGGAAGCACGTGGGGTCCCGCACACATCCAGGGGAGCCCCGTTTCCGCCTCCTAGCTCGAGATGAGGGATCCTTACCCTGTTTCGTAGGGAAAGAATTCCCGGCGTTCCCGTCGCATCTCAATAGGAGGCGCTCTCCACAGGAAAGGCGAGAGGAACTCGAGGGTCGTGCCACCATTCCAAGAGCCCCCAAATGTGTCAGTCCATTCCAAAGGAACCTGTTTTCCCTGCACTGCCTTGACGTTCAAGCCGAGGATCGACTCCCACCACGTGTGCACGTGGGACAGCCCTGTGGGAAAGCCTCGTGGGAAAGCCTCGTGGGAAAGACTCGAGGGAAAACCATAGAACCTTTGATCCACGCGGCGCACTGCGTGACACTGCTGCTACCGCTCTGGAGGAAAGCACAAGTGCATGCCCGCATTCGAGACGAGGACTGACTCCCCTGGGGAGACTCCAGAAGTACCCCAAGATCCATGTCAGCACTGGAGAGGAATCCTCAGGTTCCGGCCCCGACTCCACACAAGGTCTTAGGCCCCAGCATCGACGGGAGAGGAATCCTGAGAGGCCCCCGAGGAACTCGCATGGGGACTGGCCTTTCCTGAGGCCACCAGAGCGGGTCCCTGAGGTCCCCGTCGTAAGTCGAGAGCACCTGCCGCAACTCGAGAAAATCCAGGAGGTTTTGCCCTCCAGGCGAGATGAGGCCCATTTCCGCTCAGGCTTCTCGAGGCCAATCACATCTAACCACTGGAACTTCCAAAGGGTCCTTCACACCCTTGCTGCTACTCAAGAAGTTCCCCGACATACCCGTCTCAACTCGATAGGAAGCACGTGGTATCCCGCACACATCCAGGGGAGCCCCGTTTCCGCCTCCTAGCTCGAGATGAGGGATCCTTTCCCTGTTTCGTAGGGAAAGAATTCCCGGCGTTCCCGTCGCATCTCAAGAGGAGGCGCTCTCCACAGGAAAGGCGAGAGGAACTCCAGGGTCGTGCCACCATTCCAAGAGTCCCCCCAGATGTGTCAGTCCATTCCAGAGGAACCTGTTTTCCCTGCACTGCCTTGACGTTCAAGCCGAGGATCGACTCCCACCACGTGTGCACGTGGGACAGCCCTGTGGGAAAGCCTCGTGGGAAAGCCTCGTGGGAAATACTCGAGGGAAAACCATAGATCCTTTGATCCACGCGGCGGACTGCGTGACACTGCTGCTACCGCTCTGGAGGAAAGCGCAAGTGCATGCCCGCATTCGAGACGAGGACTGACTCCCCTGGGGAGACTCCAGAAGTACCCCAAGATCCATGTCAGCACTGGAGAGGAATCCTCAGGTTCCGGCCCCGACTCCACACAAGGTCTTAGGCCCCGGCAACGACGGGAGAGGAATCCCGAGAAGCCCCCGAGGAACTCGCATGGGGACTGGCCTTTCCTGAGGCCACCAGAGCGGGTCCCTGAGGTCCCCGTCGTAAGTCGAGAGCACCTGCCGCAACTCGAGAAAATCCAGGAGGTTTTGCCCTCCAGGCGAGATGAGGCCCATTTCCGCTGAGGCTTCTCGAGGCTAATCACGTCTAACCACTGGAACTTCCAAAGGGTCCTTCACACCCTTGCTGCAACTCAAGAAGTTCCCAGACATACCCGTCTCCACTCGAGAGGAAGCACGTGGGGTCCCGCAAAAATCCAGGGGAGCCCCATTTCCGCCTCCTAGCTCGAGATGAGGGATCCTTTCCCTGTTTCGTAGGGAAAGAATTCCCGGCGTTCCCGTCGCATCTCAAGAGGAGCCGCTCTCCACAGGAAAGGCGAGAGGAACTCCAGGGACGTGCCACCATTCCAAGAGTCCCCCAGATGTGTCAGTCCATTCCAGAGGAACCTGTTTTCCCTGCACTGCCTTGACGTTCAAGCCGAGGATCGACTCCCACCACGTGTGCAGGTGGGACAGCCCTGTGGAAAGCCTCGTGGGAAAGCCTCGTGGGAAAGACTCGAGGGAAAACCATAGATCCTTTGATCCACGCGGCGGTCTGCGTGACACTGCTGCTACCGCTCTGGAGGAAAGCGCAAGTGCATGCCAGCATTCGAAACGAGGACTGACTCCCCTGGGGAGACTCCAGAAATACCCCAAGATCCATGTCAGCACTGGAGAGGAATCTTCTGGTTCCGGCCCCGACTCCACACAAGGACTTCGGCCCCGGCATCGACGGGAGAGGAATCCCGAGAGGCCCCCGAGGAAGTCGCATGGGTACTGCCCTTTCCTGAGGCCACCAGAGCGGGTCCCTGAGGTCCCCGTCGTAAGTCGAGAGCACCTGCGGCAACTCGAGAAAATTCAGGAGGTTTTGCCCTCCAGGCGAGATGAGGCCCATTTCCGCTGAGGCTTCTCGAGGCCAATCACATCTAAGCACTGGAACTTCCAAAGGGTCCTTCACACCCTTGCTGCAAATCTAGAAGTTCCCCGACATACCCGTCTCCACTCGAGAGGAAGCACGTGGGGTCCCGCAAACATCCAGGGGAGCCCCATTTCCGCCTCCTAGCTCGAGATGAGGGATCCTTTCCCTGTTTCGTAGGGAAAGAATTCCCGGCATTCCCGTTGCATCTCAAGAGGAGGCGCTCTCCACAGGAAAGGCGAGAGGAACTCCAGGGTCGTGCCACCATTCCAAGAGTCCCCCAGATGTGTCAGTCCATTCCAGAGGAACCTGTTTTCCCTGCACTGCCTTGACGTTCAAGCCTAGGATCGAGTCACACCACGTGTGCACGTGGGACAGCCATGTGGAAAGCCTCGTGGGAAAGCCTCGTGGGAAAGACTCGAGGGAAAATCATAGATCCTTTGATCCACGCGGCGGACTGCGTGACACTGCTGCTACCGCTCTGGAGGAAAGCGCAAGTGCATGCTCGCATTCGAGACGAAGACTGACTCCCCTGGGGAGACTCCAGAAGTACCCCAAGATCCATGTCAGCACTGGAGAGGAATCCTCAGGTTCCGGCCCCGACTCCACACAAGGTCTTCGGCCCCGGCATCGACGGGAGAGTAATCCCGAGAGGCCCCCGAGGAAGTCGCATGGGGACTGCCCTTTCATGAGGCCACCAGAGCGGGTCCCTGAGGTCCCCGTCGTAAGTCGAGAGCACCTGCCGCAACTCGAGAAAATCCAGGAGGTTTTGCCCTCCAGGCGAGATGAGGCCCATTTCCGCTGAGGCTTCTCGAGGCTAATCACGTCTAACCACTGGAACTTCCAAAGGGTCCTTCACACCCTTGCTGCAACTCAAGAAGTTCCCAGACATACCCGTCTCCACTCGAGAGGAAGCACGTGGGGTCCCGCACACATCCAGGGGAGCCCCGTTTCGGCCTCCTAGCTCGAGATGAGGGATCCTTTCCCTGTTTCGTAGGGAAAGAATTCCCGGCGTTCCCGTCGCATCTCAAGAGGAGGCGCTCTCCACAGGAAAGGCGAGAGGAACTCCAGGGTCGTGCCACCATTCCAAGAGTCCCCCAGATGTGTCAGTCCATTCCAGAGGAACCTGTTTTCCCTGCACTGCCTTGACGTTCAAGCCGAGGATCGACTCCCACCACGTGTGCACGTGGGACAGCCCTGTGGGAAAGCCTCGTAGGAAAGCCTCGTGAGAAAGACTCAAGGGAAAACCATAGATCCTTTGATCCACGCGGCGGACTGCGTGACACTGCTGCTACCGCTCTGGAGGAAAGCGCAAGTGCATGCCCGCATTCGAGACGAGGACTGACTCCCCTGGGGAGACTCCAGAAGTACCCCAAGATCCATGTCAGCACTGGAGAGGAATCCTCAGGTTCCGGCCCCGACTCCACACAAGGTCTTAGGCCCCGGCATCGACGGGAGAGGAATCCCGAGAGGCCCCCGAGGAACTCGCATGGGGACTGGCCTTTCCTGAGGCCACCAGAGCGGGTCCCTGAGGTCCCCGTCGTAAGTCGAGAGCACCTGCCGCAACTCGAGAAAATCCAGGAGGTTTTGCCCTCCAGGCGAGATGAGGCCCATTTCCGCTGAGGCTTCTCGAGGCTAATCACGTCTAACCACTGGAACTTCCAAAGGGTCCTTCACACCCTTGCTGTAACTCAAGAAGTTCCCCGACATACCCGTCTCCACCCGAGAGGAAGCACGTGGGGTCCCGCAAAAATCCAGGGGAGCCCCATTTCCGCCTCCTAGCTCAAGATGAGGGATCCTTTCCCTGTTTCGTAGGGAAAGAATTCCCGGCGTTCCCGTCGCATCTCAAGAGGAGCCGCTCTCCACAGGAAAGGCGAGAGGAACTCCAGGGTCGTGCCACCATTCCAAGAGTCCCCCAGATGTGTCAGTCCATTCCAGAGGAACCTGTTTTCCCTGCACTGCCTTGACGTTCAAGCCGAGGATCGAGTCACACCACGTGTGCAGGTGGGACAGCCCTGTGGAAAGCCTCGTGGGAAAGCCTCGTGGGAAAGACTCGAGGGAAAATCATAGATCCTTTGATCCACGCGGCGGACTGCGTGACACTGCTGCTACCGCTCTGGAGGAAAGCGCAAGTCCATGCCCGCATTCGAGACGAGGACGACTCCCCTTGGGAGACTCCAGAAGTACCCCAAGATCCATGTCAGCACTGGAGAGGAATCCTCAGGTTCCAGCCCCGACTCCACACAAGGTCTTAGGCCCCGGCATCGACGGGAGAGGAATCCCGAGAGGCCCCCGAGGAACTCGCATGGGGACTGGCCTTTCCTGAGGCCACCAGAGCGGGTCCCTGAGGTCCCCGTCGTAAGTGGAGAGCACCTGCCACAACTCGAGAAAATCTAGGAGGTTTTGCCCTCCAGGCGAGTTGAGGCCCATTTCTGCTGAGACTTCTCGAGGCTGATCACATCTAACCACTGGAACTTCCAAAGGGTCCTTCACACCCTTGCTGCAACTCAAGCAGTTCCGCGACATACCCGTCTCCACTCGAGAGAAAGCTCGTGGTGTCCCGCACACATCCAGGGGAGCCTCGTTTCCGCCTCCTAGCTCGAGATGAGGGATCCTTTCCCTGTTTCGTAGGGAAAGAATTCCCGGCCTTCCCGTTGCATCTCAAGAGGGGCGCTCTCCACAGGAAAGGCGAGAGGAACTCCAGGGTCGTGCCACCATTCCAAGAGTCCCCTAGATGTGTCAGTCCATTCCAGAGGAACCTGTTTTCCCTGCACTGCCTTGACGTTCAAGCCGAGGATCGACTCCCACCACGTGTGCTCGTGGGACAGCCCTGTGTGAAAGCCTCGTGGGAAAGCCTCGTGGGAAAGACTCGAGGGAAAAGCATAGATCCTTTGATCCACGCGGCGGACTGCGTGACACTGCTGCTACCGCTCTGGAGGAAAGCGCAAGTGCATGCCCGCATTCGAGACGAGGACTGACTCCCCTGGGGAGACTCCAGAAGTACCCCAAGATCCATGTCAGCACTGGAGAGGAATCCTCAGGTTCCGGCCCCGACTCCACACAAGGTCTTAGGCCCCGGCATCGACGGGAGAGGAATCCCGAGAGGCCCCCGAGGAACTCGCATGGGGACTGGCCTTTCCTGAGGCCACCAGAGCGGGTCCCTGAGGTCCCCGTCGTAAGTCGAGAGCACCTGCCGCAACTCGAGAAAATCCAGGAGGTTTTGCCCTCCAGGCGAGATGAGGCCCATTTCCAAAGACGCTCCTCGAGGCTAATCACATCTAACCACTGGAACTTCCAAAGGGCCCTTCACACCGTTGCTGCAACTCAAGAAGTTCCCCGACATACCCTTCTACACTGGAGAGGAAGCACGTGGGTCCCGCACACATCCAGGGGAGTCCCGTTTCCGCCTCCTAGCTCGACATGAGGGATCCTTTCCCTGTTTCGTAGGGAAAGAATTCCCGGCGTTCCCGTCGCATCTCAAGAGGAGGCGCTCTCCACAGGAAAGGGAGAGGAACTCCAGGGTCGTGACACCATTCCAAGAGTCCCCCAGATGTGTCAGTCCATTCCAGAGGAACCTGTTTTCCCTGCATTGCCTTGACGTTCAAGCCGAGGATCGACTCCCACCACGTGTGCACGTGGGACAGCCCTGTGGGAAAGCCTCGTGGGAAAGCCTCGTGGGAAAGACTCGAGGGAAAACCATAGATCCTTTGATCCACGCGGCGGACTGCGTGACACTGCTGCTACCGCTCTGGAGGAAAGCGCAAGTGCATGCCCGCAATCGAGACGAGGACTGACTCCCCTTGGGAGACTCCAGAAGTACCCCAAGATCCATGTCAGCATTGGGGAGGAATCCTCAGGTTCCGGCCCCGACTCCACACAAGGTCTTAGGCACCGGCATCGACGGGAGAGGAATCCCGAGAGGCCCCCGAGGAACTCGCATGGGGACTGGCCTTTCCTGAGGCCAGCAAAGCGGGTCCCTGAGGTCCCCGTCGTAAGTCGAGAGCACCTGCCGCAACTCGAGAAAATCCAGGAGGATTTGCCCTCCAGGCGAGATGAGGCCCATTTCCGCTGAGGCTTCTCGAGGCTAATCACGTCTAACCACTGGAACTGCCAAAGGGTGCTTCACACCCTTGATGCAACTCAAGAAAATCCCCGACATACCCGTCTCCACTCGAGAGGAAGCACGTGGGTCCCGCACACATACAGGGGAGACCCATTTCCGCCTCCTAGCTCGAGATGAGTGATCCTTTCCCTGTTTCGTTGGGAAAGAATTCCCGGCGTTCCCGTCGCATTTCAAGAGGAGGCGCTCTCCACAGGAAAGACGAGAGGAACTCCAGGGTCGTGCCACCATTCCAAGAGTACCCCAGATGTGTCAGTCCATTCAAGAGGAACCTGTTTTCCCTGCACTGCCTTGACGTTCAAGCCGAGGATCGACTCCCACCACGTGTGCACGTGGGACAGCCCTGTGGGAAAGCCTCGTGGGAAAGCCTCGTGGGAAAGACTCGAGGGAAAACCATAGATTCTTTGATCCACGTGGCGGACTGCGTGACACTGCTGCTACCGCTCTGGAGGAAAGCGCAAGTGCATGCCCGCATTCGAGACGAGGACTGACTCCCCTGGGGAGACTCCAGAAGTACCCCAAGATCCATGTCAGCCCTGGAGAGGAAACCTCAGGTTCCGGCCCCGACTCCACACAAGGTCTTTGGCCCTTGAATTGACGGGAGAGGAATCCTGAGAGGCCCCCGAGGAACTCGCACGGGGACTGGCCTTTTCTGAGGCCACCAGAGCGGGTCCCTGAGGTCCCCGTCGTAAGTCGAGAGCACCTGCCGCAACTCGAGAAAATCCAGGAGGATTTGCCCTCCAGGCGAGATGAGGCCCATTTCCAAAGACGCTCCTCGAGGCTAATCACATCTAACCACTGGAACTTCCAAAGGGCCCTTCACACCGTTGCTGCAACTCAAGAAGTTCCCCGACATACCCTTCTACACTGGAGAGGAAGCACGTGGGTCCCGCACACATCCAGGGGAGTCCCGTTTCCGCCTCCTAGCTCGACATGAGGGATCCTTTCCCTGTTTCGTAGGGAAAGAATTCCCGGCGTTCCCGTCGCATCTCAAGAGGAGGCGCTCTCCACAGGAAAGGGAGAGGAACTCCAGGGTCGTGACACCATTCCAAGAGTCCCCCAGATGTGTCAGTCCATTCCAGAGGAACCTGTTTTCCCTGCATTGCCTTGACGTTCAAGCCGAGGATCGACTCCCACCACGTGTGCACGTGGGACAGCCCTGTGGGAAAGCCTCGTGGGAAAGCCTCGTGGGAAAGACTCGAGGGAAAACCATAGATCCTTTGATCCACGCGGCGGACTGCGTGACACTGCTGCTACCGCTCTGGAGGAAAGCGCAAGTGCATGCCCGCAATCGAGACGAGGACTGACTCCCCTTGGGAGACTCCAGAAGTACCCCAAGATCCATGTCAGCATTGGGGAGGAATCCTCAGGTTCCGGCCCCGACTCCACACAAGGTCTTAGGCACCGGCATCGACGGGAGAGGAATCCCGAGAGGCCCCCGAGGAACTCGCATGGGGACTGGCCTTTCCTGAGGCCAGCAAAGCGGGTCCCTGAGGTCCCCGTCGTAAGTCGAGAGCACCTGCCGCAACTCGAGAAAATCCAGGAGGATTTGCCCTCCAGGCGAGATGAGGCCCATTTCCGCTGAGGCTTCTCGAGGCTAATCACGTCTAACCACTGGAACTGCCAAAGGGTGCTTCACACCCTTGATGCAACTCAAGAAAATCCCCGACATACCCGTCTCCACTCGAGAGGAAGCACGTGGGTCCCGCACACATACAGGGGAGACCCATTTCCGCCTCCTAGCTCGAGATGAGTGATCCTTTCCCTGTTTCGTTGGGAAAGAATTCCCGGCGTTCCCGTCGCATTTCAAGAGGAGGCGCTCTCCACAGGAAAGACGAGAGGAACTCCAGGGTCGTGCCACCATTCCAAGAGTACCCCAGATGTGTCAGTCCATTCAAGAGGAACCTGTTTTCCCTGCACTGCCTTGACGTTCAAGCCGAGGATCGACTCCCACCACGTGTGCACGTGGGACAGCCCTGTGGGAAAGCCTCGTGGGAAAGCCTCGTGGGAAAGACTCGAGGGAAAACCATAGATTCTTTGATCCACGTGGCGGACTGCGTGACACTGCTGCTACCGCTCTGGAGGAAAGCGCAAGTGCATGCCCGCATTCGAGACGAGGACTGACTCCCCTGGGGAGACTCCAGAAGTACCCCAAGATCCATGTCAGCCCTGGAGAGGAAACCTCAGGTTCCGGCCCCGACTCCACACAAGGTCTTTGGCCCTTGAATTGACGGGAGAGGAATCCTGAGAGGCCCCCGAGGAACTCGCACGGGGACTGGCCTTTTCTGAGGCCACCAGAGCGGGTCCCTGAGGTCCCCGTCGTAAGTCGAGAGCACCTGCCGCAACTCGAGAAAATCCAGGAGGTTTTGCCCTCCAGGCGAGATGAGGCCCATTTCCGCTGAGGCTTCTCGAGGCTAATCTCGTCTAACCACTGGAACTTCCAAAGGGTCATTCACACCCTTGCTGCAACTCAAGAAGTTCCCCGACATACCCGTCTCCACTGGAGAGGAAACACGTGGGTCCCGCACACATCCAGGGGAGCCCCGTTTCCGCCTCCTAGCTCGAGATGAGGGATCCTTTCCCTGTTTCGTAGGGAAAGAATTCCCGGCGATCCCGTCGCATCTCAAGAGGAGGCGCTCTCCACAGGAATGGCGAGAGGAACTCCAGGGTCGTGCCACCATTCCAAGAGTCCCCCAGATGTGTCAGTCCATTCCAGAGGAACCTGTTTTCCCTGCACTGCCTAGACGTTCAAGCCGAGGATCGACTCCCACCACGTGTGCACGTGGGACAGCCCTGTGGGAAAGCCTCGTGGGAAAGCCTCGTGGGAAAGACTCGAGGGAAAACCATAGATCCTTTGATCCACGCGGCGGACTGCGTGACACTGCTGCTACCGCTCTGGAGGAAAGCGCAAGTGCATGCCCGCATTCGAGACGAGGACTGACTCCCCTGGGGAGACTCCAGAAGTACCCCAAGATCCATGTCAGCACTGGAGAGGAATCCTCAGGTTCCGGCCCCGACTCCACACAAGGTCTTAGGCCCCGGCATCGACGGGAGTGGAATCCTGAGAGGCCCCCGAGGAACTCGCATGGGGACTGGCCTTTCCTGACGCCACCAGAGCGGGTCCCTGAGGTCCCCGTCGTAAGTCGAGAGCACCTGCCGCAACTCGAGAAAATCCAGGAGGTTTTGCCCTCCAGGCGAGATGAGGCCCATTTCCGCTGAGGCTTCTCGAGGCCAATCACATCTAACCACTGGAACTTCCAAAGGGTCCTTCACACCCTTGCTGCAACTCAAGAAGTTCCCCGACATACCGTCTCCACTCGAGAGGAAGCACGTGGGGTCCCGCACACATCCAGGGGAGCTCCGTTTCCGCCCCCTGGCTCGAGATGAGGGATCCATTCCCTGTTTCGTAGGGAAAGAATTCCCGGCGTTCCCGTCGCATCTCAAGAGGAGACGCTCTCCACAGGAAAGGCGAGAGGAACTCCAGGGTCGTGCCACCATTCCAAGAGTCCCCCAGATGTGTCAGTCCATTCCAGAGGAACCTGTTTTCCCTGCACTGCCTTGACGTTCAAGCCGAGGATCGACTCCCACCACGTGTGCACGTGGGACAGCCCTGTGGGAAAGCCTCGTGGGAAAGCCTCGTGGGAAAGACTCGAGGGAAAACCATAGATCCTTTGATCCACGGGGCGGACTGCGTGACACTGCTGCTACCGCTCTGGAGGAAAGCGCAAGTGCATGCCCGCATTCGAGACGAGGACTGACTTCCCTGGGGAGACTCCAGAAGTACCCCAAGATCCATGTCAGCACTGGAGAGGAATCCTCAGGTTCCGGCCCCGACTCCACACAAGGTTTTAGGTCCCGGCATCGACGGGAGAGGAATCCCGAGAGGCCCCCGAGGAACTCACATGGGGACTGGCCTTTCCTGAGGCCACCAGAGCGGGTCCCTGAGGTCCCCGTCGTAAGTCGAGAGCACCTGCCGCAACTCGAGAAAATCCAGGAGGTTTTGCCCTCCAGGCGAGATGAGGCCCATTTCCGCTGAGGCTTCTCGAGGCCAATCACGTCTAACCACTGGAACTTCCAAAGGGTCCTTCACACCCTTGCTGCAACTCAAGAAGTTCCCCGACATACCCGTCTCCACTCGAGAGGAAGCACGTGGTGTCCCGCACACATCCAGGGGAGCCCCGTTTCCGCCTCCTAGCTCGAGATGAGGGATCCTTTCCCTGTTTCGTAGGGAAAGAATTCCCGGCGTTCCCGTCGCATCTCAAGAGGAGGCGCTCTCCACAGGAAAGGCGAGAGGAACTCCAGGGTCGTGACACCATTCCAAGAGTCCCCCAGATGTGTCAGTCCATTCCAGAGGAACCTGTTTTCCCTGCACTGCCTTGACGTTCAAGCCGAGGATCGACTCCCACCACGTGTGCACGTGGGACAGCCCTGTGGGAAAGCCTCGTGGGAAAGGCTCGAGGGAAAACCATAGATCCTTTGATCCACGCGGCGGACTGCGTGACACTGCTGCTACCGCTCTGGAGGAAAGCGCAAGTGCATGCCCGCATTCGAGACGAGGACTGACTCCCCTGGGGAGACTCCAGAAGTACCCCAAGATCCATGTCAGCACAGGAGAGGAATCCTCAGGTTCCAGCCCCGACTCCACACAAGGTCTTAGGCCCCGGCATGGACGGGAGAGGAATCCCGAGACGCCCCCGAGGAACTCGCATGGGGACTGGCCTTTCCTGAGGCCACCAGAGCGGGTCCCTGAGGTCCCCATCGTAAGTCGAGAGCACCTGCCGCAACTCGAGAAAATCAAGGAGGTTTTGCCCTCCAGGCGAGATGAGGCCCATTTCCGCTGAGGCTTCTCGAGGCCAATCACATCTAACCACTGGAACTTCCAAAGGGTCCTTCACACCCTTGCTGCAACTCAAGAAGTTCCCCGACATACCCGTCTCCACTCGAGAGGAAGCACGTGGTGTCCCGCACACATCCAGGGGAGCCCCGTTTCCGCCTCCTAGCTCGAGATGAGGGATCCTTTCCCTGTTTCGTAGGGAAAGAATTCCCGGCGTTCCCGTCGCATCTCAAGAGGAGGCGCTCTCCACAGGAAAGGCGAGAGGAACTCCAGGGTCGTGCCACCATTCCAAGAGTCCCCCAGATGTGTCAGTCCATTCCAGAGGAACCTGTTTTCCCTGCACTGCCTTGACGTTCAAGCCGAGGATCGACTCCCACCACGTGTGCACGTGGGACAGCCCTGTGGGAAAGCCTCGTGGGAAAGCCTCGTGGGAAAGACTCGAGGGAAAACCATAGATCCTTTGATCCACGCGGCGGACTGCGTGACACTGCTGCTACCGCTCTGGAGGAAAGCGCAAGTGCATGCCCGCATTCGAGACGAGGACTGACTCCCCTGGGGAGACTCCAGAAGTACCCCAAGATCCATGTCAGCACTGGAGAGAAATCCTCAGGTTCCGGCCCCGACTCCACACAAGGTCTTAGGCCCCGGCATCGACGGGAGAGGAATCCCCAGAGGAACTCGCATGGGGACTGGCCTTTCCTGAGGCCACCAAAGCGGGTCCCTGAGGTCCTCGTCGTAAGTCGAGAGCACATGCCGCAACTCGAGAAAATCTCGGAGGTTTTGCCCTCCAGGCGAGATGAGGCCCATTTCCGCTGACGCTTCTCGAGGCCAATCACATCTAACCACTGGAACTTCCAAAGGGTCCTTCACACCCTTGCTGCAACTCAAGAAGTTCCCCGACATACCCGTCTCCACTCGAGAGGAAGCACGTGGGGTCCCGCACACATACAGGGGAGCCCCGTTTCCGCCTCCTAGCTCGAGATGAGGGATCCTTTCCCTGTTTCGTAGGGAAAGAATTCCCGGCGTTCCCGTCGCATCTCAAGAGGAGGCGCTCTCCACAGGAAAGGCGAGAGGAACTCCAGGGTCGTGCCACCATTCCAAGAGTCCCCCAGATGTGTCAGTCCATTCCAGAGGAACCTGTTTTCCCTTCACTGAATTGACGTTCAAGCCGAGGATCGACTCCCACCACGTGTGCACGTGGGACAGCCCTGTGGGAAAGCCTCGTGGGAAAGCCTCGTGGGAAAGACTCGAGGGAAAACCACAGATCCTTTGATCCACGTGGCGGACTGCGTGACAGTGCTGCTACCGCTCTGGAGGAAAGCGCAAGTGCATGCCCGCATTCGAGACGAGGACTGACTCCCCTGGAGAGACTCCAGAAGTACCCCAAGATCCATGTCAGCACTGGAGAGGAATCCTCAGGTTCCGGCCCCGACTCCACACAAGGTCTTAGGCCCCGGCCTCGACGGGAGTGGAATCCTGAGAGGCCCCCGAGGAACTCGCATGGGTACTGGCCTTTCCTGAGGCCACCAGAGCGGGTCCCTGAGGTCCCCGTCGTAAGTCGAGAGCACCTGCCGCAACTCGAGAAAATCCAGGAGGTTTTGCCCTCCAGGCGAGATGAGGCCCATTTCCGCTGAGGCTTCTCGAGGCCAATCACATCTAACCACTGGAACTTCCAAAGGGTCCTTCACACCCTTGCTGCAACTCAAGAAGTTCCCCGACATACCGTCTCCACTCGAGAGGAAGCACGTGGGGTCCCGCACACATCCAGGGGAGCTCCGTTTCCGCCCCCTGGCTCGAGATGAGGGATCCTTTCCCTGTTTCGTAGGGAAAGAATTCCCGGCGTTCCCGTCGCATCTCAAGAGGAGACGCTCTCCACAGAAAAGGCGAGAGGAACTCCAGGGTCGTGTCACCATTCCAAGAGTCCCCCAGATGTGTCAGTCCATTCCAGAGGAACCTGTTTTCCCTGCACTGCCTTGACGTTCAAGCCGAGGATCGACTCCCACCACGTATGCACGTGGGACAGCCCTGTGGGAAAGCCTCATGGGAAAGCCTCGTGGGAAAGACTCGAGGGAAAACCGTAGATCCTTTGATCCACGGGGCGGACTGCGTGACACTGCTGCTACCGCTCTGGAGGAAAGCGCAAGTGCATGCCCGCATTCGAGACGAGGACTGACTTCCCTGGGGAGACTCCAGAAGTACCCCAAGATCCATGTCAGCACTGGAGAGGAATCCTCAGGTTCCGGCCCCGACTCCACACAAGGTCTTAGGCCCCGGCATCGACGGGAGAGGAATCCCGAGAGGCCCCCGAGGGACTCGCATGGGGACTGGCCTTTCCTGAGGCCACCAGAGCGGGTCCCTTAGGTCCCCGTCGTAAGTCGAGAGCACCTGCCGCAACTCGAGAAAATCCAGCAGGTTTTGCCCTCCAGGCGAGATGAGGCCCATTTCCGCTGAGGCTTCTCGAGGCCAATCACATCTAACCACTGGAACTTCCAAAGGGTCCTTCACACGCTTGCTGCAACTCAAGAAGTTCCCCGACATACCCGTCTCCACTCGAGAGGAAGCACGTGGTGTCCCGCACACATCCAGGGGAGCCCCGTTTCCGCCTCCTAGCTCGAGATGAGGGATCCTTTCCCTGTTTCGTAGGGAAAGAATTCCCGGCGTTCCCGTCGCATCTCAAGAGGAGGCGCTCTCCACAGGAAAGGCGAGAGGTACTCCAGGGTCGTGCCACCATTCCAAGAGTCCCCCAGATGTGTCAGTCCATTCCAGAGGAACCTGTTTTCCCTGCACTGCCTTGACGTTCAAGCCGAGGATCGACTCCCACCACGTGTGCACGTGGGACAGCCCTGTGGGAAAGCCTCGTGGGAAAGCCTCGTGGGAAAGACTCGAGGGAAAACCATAGATCCTTTGATCCACGCGGCGTACTGCGTGACACTGCTGCTACCGCTCTGGAGGAAAGCGCAAGTGCATGCCCGCATTCGAGACGAGGACTGACTCCCCTGGGGAGACTCCAGAAGTACCCCAAGATCCATGTCAGCACTGGAGAGGAATCCTCAGGTTCCGGCCCCGACTCCACACAAGGTCTTAGGCCCCGGCATGGACGGGAGAGGAATCCCGAGACGCCCCCGAGGAACTCGCATGGGGACTGGCCTTTCCTGAGGCCACCAGAGCGGGTCCCTGAGGTCCCCATCGTAAGTCGAGAGCACCTGCCGCAACTCGAGAAAATCCAGGAGGTTTTGCCCTCCAGGCGAGATGAGGCCCATTTCCGCTGAGGCTTCTCGAGGCCAATCACATCTAACCACTGGAACTTCCAAAGGGTCCTTCACACCCTTGCTGCAACTCAAGAAGTTCCCCGACATACCCGTCTCCACTCGAGAGGAAGCACGTGGTGTCCCGCACACATCCAGGGGAGCCCCGTTTCCGCCTCCTAGCTCGAGATGAGGGATCCTTTCCCTGTTTCGTAGGGAAAGAATTCCCGGCGTTCCCGTCGCATCTCAAGAGGAGGCGCTCTCCACAGGAAAGGCGAGAGGAACTCCAGGGTCGTGCCACCATTCCAAGAGTCCCCCAGATGTGTCAGTCCATTCCAGAGGAACCTGTTTTCCCTGCACTGCCTTGACGTTCAGGCCGAGGATTGACTCCCACCACGTGTGCACGTGGGACAGCCCTGTGGGAAAGCCTCGTGGGAAAGCCTCGTGGGAAAGGCTCGAGGGAAAACCATAGATCCTTTGATCCACGCGGCGGACTGCGTGACACTGCTGCTACCGCTCTGGAGGAAAGCGCAAGTGCATGCCCGCATTCGAGACGAGGACTGACTCCCCTGGGGAGACTCCAGAAGTACCCCAAGATCCATGTCAGCACTGGAGAGGAATCCTCAGGTTCCGGCCCCGACTCCACACAAGGTCTTAGGCCCCGGCATCGACGGGAGTGGAATCCTGAGAGGCCCCCGAGGAACTCGCATCGGGACTGGCCTTTCCTGAGGCCACCAGAGCGGGTCCCTGAGGTCCCCGTCGTAAGTCGAGAGCACCTGCCGCAACTCGAGAAAATCCAGGAGGTTTTGCCCTCCAGGCGAGATGAGGCCCATTTCCGCTGAGGCTTCTCGTGGCTAACCATGTCTAACCACTGGAACTTCCAAAGGGTCCTTGACACCCTTGCTGCAACTCAAGAAGTTCCCCGACATACCCGTCTCCACTCGTGAGGAAGCACGTGGGTCCCGCACACATCCAGGGGAGCCCCGTTTCCGCCTCCTAGCTCGAGATGAGGTATCCTTTCCCTGTTTCGTAGGGAAAGAATTCCCGGCGTTCCCGTCGCATCTCAAGAGGAGGCGCTCTCCACAGGAAAGGGAGAGGAACTCCAGGGTCGTGACACCATTCCAAGAATCCCCCAGATTTGTCAGTCCATTCCAGAGGAACCTGTTTTCCCTGCACTGCCTTGAGGTTCAAGCCGAGGATCGACTCCCACCCCGTGTGCACGTGGGACAGCCCTGTGGGAAAGCCTCGTGGGAAAGCCTCGTGGGAAAGACTCGAGGGAAAACCATAGATCCTTTGATCCACGCGGCGGACTGCGTGACACTGCTGCTACCGCTCTGGAGGAAAGCGCAAGTGCATGCCCGCATTCGAGACGAGGACTGACTCCCCTGGGGAGACTCCAGAAGTACCCCAAGATCCATGTCAACACTGGAGAGGAATCCTCAGGTTCCGGCCCCGACTCCACACAAGGTCTTAGGCCCCGGCATCGACGGGAGAGGAATCCCGAGAGGCCCCCGTGGGACTCGCATGGGGACTGGCCTTTCCTGAGGCCACCAGAGCGGTTCCCTGAGGTCCCCGTCGTAAGTCGAGAGCACCTGTCGCAACTGGAGAAAATCCAGGAGGTTTTGCCCTCCAGGCGAGATGAGGCCCATTTCCGCTGAGGCTTCTCGAGGCCAATCACATCTAACCACTGGAACTTCCAAAGGGTCCTTCACACCCTTGCTTCAACTCAAGAAGTTCCCCGACATACCTGTCTCCACTCGAGAGGAAGCACGTGGGGTCCCGCACACATCCAGGGGAGCCCCGTTTCCGCCTCCTAGCTCGAGATGAGGGATCCTTTCCCTGTTTCGTAGGGAAAGAATTCCCGGCGTTCCCGTCGCATCTCAAGAGGAGGCGCTCTCCACAGGAAAGGCGAGAGGAACTCCAGGGTCGTGACACCATTCCAAGAGTCCCCCAGATGTGTCAGTCCATTCCAGAGGAACCTGTTTTCCCTGCACTGCCTTGACGTTCAAGCCGAGGATCCACTCCCACCACGTGTGCACGTGGGACAGCCCTGTGGGAAAGCCTCGTGGGAAAGCCTCGTGGGAAAGACTCGAGGGAAAACCATAGATCCTTTGATCCACGCGGCGGACTGCGTGACACTGCTGCTACCGCTCTGGAGGAAAGCGCAAGTGCATGCCCGCATTCGAGACGAGGACTGACTCCCCTGGGGAGACTCCAGAAGTACCCCAAGATCCATGTCAGAACTGGAGAGGAATCCTCAGGTTCCGGCCCCGACTCCACACAAGGTCTTAGGCCCCGGCCTCGACGGGAGAGGAATGCCGAGAGGCCCCCGAGGAACTCGCATGGGGACTGGCCTTTCCTGAGGCCACCAGAGCGGGTCCCTGAGGTCCCCATCGTAAGTCGAGAGCACCTGCCGCAACTCGAGAAAATCCAGGAGGTTTTGCCCTCCAGGCGAGATGAGGCCCATTTCCGCTGAGGCTTCTCGAGGCCAATCACATCTAACCACTGGAACTTCCAAAGGGTCCTTCACACCCTTGCTGCAACTCAAGAAGTTCCCCGACATACCCGTCTCCACTCGAGAGGAAGCACGTGGTGTCCCGCACACATCCAGGGGAGCCCCGTTTCCGCCTCCTAGCTCGAGATGAGGGATCCTTTCCCTGTTTCGTAGGGAAAGAATTCCCGGCGTTCCCGTCGCATCTCAAGAGGAGGCGCTCTCCACAGGAAAGGCGAGAGGAACTCCAGGGTCGTGCCACCATTCCAAGAGTCCCCCAGATGTGTCAGTCCATTCCAGAGGAACCTGTTTTCCCTGCACTGCCTTGACGTTCAAGCCGAGGATCGACTCCCACCACGTGTGCACGTGGGACAGCCCTGTGGGAAAGCCTCGTGGGAAAGCCTCGTCGGAAAGACTCGAGGGAAAACCATAGATCCTTTGATCCACGCGGCGGACTGCGTGACACTGCTGCTACCGCTCTGGAGGAAAGCGCAAGTGCATGCCCGCATTCGAGACGAGGACTGACTCCCCTGGGGAGACTCCAGAAGTACCCCAAGATCCATGTCAGCACTGGAGAGGAATCCTCAGGTTCCGGCCCCGACTCCACACAAGGTCTTAGGCCCCGGCATCGACGGGAGTGGAATCCTGAGAGGCCCCCGAGGAACTCGCATCGGGACTGGCCTTTCCTGAGGCCACCAGAGCGGGTCCCTGAGGTCCCCGTCGTAAGTCGAGAGCACCTGCCGCAACTCGAGAAAATCCAGGAGGTTTTGCCCTCCAGGCGAGATGAGGCCCATTTCCGCTGAGGCTTCTCGTGGCTAACCATGTCTAACCACTGGAACTTCCAAAGGGTCCTTGACACCCTTGCTGCAACTCAAGAAGTTCCCCGACATACCCGTCTCCACTCGTGAGGAAGCACGTGGGTCCCGCACACATCCAGGGGAGCCCCGTTTCCGCCTCCTAGCTCGAGATGAGGTATCCTTTCCCTGTTTCGTAGGGAAAGAATTCCCGGCGTTCCCGTCGCATCTCAAGAGGAGGCGCTCTCCACAGGAAAGGGAGAGGAACTCCAGGGTCGTGACACCATTCCAAGAATCCCCCAGATTTGTCAGTCCATTCCAGAGGAACCTGTTTTCCCTGCACTGCCTTGAGGTTCAAGCCGAGGATCGACTCCCACCCCGTGTGCACGTGGGACAGCCCTGTGGGAAAGCCTCGTGGGAAAGCCTCGTGGGAAAGACTCGAGGGAAAACCATAGATCCTTTGATCCACGCGGCGGACTGCGTGACACTGCTGCTACCGCTCTGGAGGAAAGCACAAGTGCATGCCCGCATTCGAGACAAGGATTGACTCCCCTGGGGAGACTCCAGAAGTACCCCAAGATCCATGTCAGCACTGGAGAGGAATCCTCAGGTTCCGGCCCCGACTCCACACAAGGTCTTAGGCCCCTGCAACGACGGGAGAGGAATCCCGAGAGGCCCCCGTGGAACTCGCATGGGGACTGGCCTTTCCTGAGGCCACCAGAGCGGTTCCCTGAGGTCCCCGTCGTAAGTCGAGAGCACCTGCCGCAACTCGAGAAAATCCAGGAGGTTTTGCCCTCCAGGCGAGATGAGGCCCATTTCCGCTGAGGCTTCTCGAGGCCAATCACATCTAACCGCTGGAACTTCCAAAGGGTCCTTCACACCATTGCTGCAACTCAAGAAGTTCCCCGACATACCCGTCTCCACTCGAGAGGAAGGACGTGGGTCCCGCACACATCCAGGGGAGCCCCGTTTCCGCCTCCTAGCTCGACATGAGGGATCCTTTCCCTGTTTCGTAGGGAAAGAATTCCCGGCGTTCCCGTCGCATCTCAAGAGGAGGCGCTCTCCACAGGAAAGGCGAGAGGAACTCCAGGGTCGTGCCACCATTCCAAGAGTCCCCCAGATGTGTCAGTCCATTCCAGAGGAACCTGTTTTCCCTTCACTGCCTTGACGTTCAAGCCGAGGATCGACTCCCACCACGTGTGCACGTGGGACAGCCCTGTGGGAAAGCCTCGTGGGAAAGCCTCGTGGGAAAGACTCGAGGGAAAACCACAGATCCTTTGATCCACGCGGCGGACTGCGTGACACTGCTGCTACCGCTCTGGAGGAAAGCGCAAGTGCATGCCCGCATTCGAGACGAGGACTGACTCCCCTGGAGAGACTCCAGAAGTACCCCAAGATCCATGTCAGCACTGGAGAGGAATCCTCAGGTTCCGGCCCCGACTCCACACAAGGTCTTAGGCCCCGGCATCGACGGGAGTGGAATCCTGAGAGGCCCCCGAGGAACTCGCATGGGGACTGGCCTTTCCTGAGGCCACCAGAGCGGTTCCCTGAGGTCCCCGTCGTAAGTCGAGAGCACCTGTCGCAACTCGAGAAAATCCAGGAGGTTTTGCCCTCCAGGCGAGATGAGGCCCATTTCCGCTGAGGCTTCTCGAGGCCAATCACATCTAACCACTGGAACTTCCAAAGGGTCCTTCACACCCTTGCTTCAACTCAAGAAGTTCCCCGACATACCTGTCTCCACTCGAGAGGAAGCACGTGGGGTCCCGCACACATCCAGGGGAGCCCCGTTTCCGCCTCCTAGCTCGAGATGAGGGATCCTTTCCCTGTTTCGTAGGGAAAGAATTCCCGGCGTTCCCGTCGCATCTCAAGAGGAGGCGCTCTCCACAGGAAAGGCGAGAGGAACTCCAGGGTCGTGACACCATTCCAAGAGTCCCCCAGATGTGTCAGTCCATTCCAGAGGAACCTGTTTTCCCTGCACTGCCTTGACGTTCAAGCCGAGGATCGACTCCCACCACGTGTGCACGTGGGACAGCCCTGTGGGAAAGCCTCGTGGGAAAGCCTCGTGGGAAAGACTCGAGGGAAAACCATAGATCCTTTGATCCACGCGGCGGACTGCGTGACACTGCTGCTACCGCTCTGGAGGAAAGCGCAAGTGCATGCCCGCATTCGAGACGAGGACTGACTCCCCTGGGGAGACTCCAGAAGTACCCCAAGATCCATGTCAGAACTGGAGAGGAATCCTCAGGTTCCGGCCCCGACTCCACACAAGGTCTTAGGCCCCGGCCTCGACGGGAGAGGAATGCCGAGAGGCCCCCGAGGAACTCGCATGGGGACTGGCCTTTCCTGAGGCCACCAGAGCGGGTCCCTGAGGTCCCCATCGTAAGTCGAGAGCACCTGCCGCAACTCGAGAAAATCCAGGAGGTTTTGCCCTCCAGGCGAGATGAGGCCCATTTCCGCTGAGGCTTCTCGAGGCCAATCACATCTAACCACTGGAACTTCCAAAGGGTCCTTCACACCCTTGCTGCAACTCAAGAAGTTCCCCGACATACCCGTCTCCACTCGAGAGGAAGCACGTGGTGTCCCGCACACATCCAGGGGAGCCCCGTTTCCGCCTCCTAGCTCGAGATGAGGGATCCTTTCCCTGTTTCGTAGGGAAAGAATTCCCGGCGTTCCCGTCGCATCTCAAGAGGAGGCGCTCTCCACAGGAAAGGCGAGAGGTACTCCAGGGTCGTGCCACCATTCCAAGAGTCCCCCAGATGTGTCAGTCCATTCCAGAGGAACCTGATTTCCCTGCACTGCCTTGACGTTCAAGCCGAGGATCGACTCCCACCACGTGTGCACGTGGGACAGCCCTGTGGGAAAGCCTCGTGGGAAAGCCTCGTCGGAAAGACTCGAGGGAAAACCATAGATCCTTTGATCCACGCGGCGGACTGCGTGACACTGCTGCTACCGCTCTGGAGGAAAGCGCAAGTGCATGCCCGCATTCGAGACGAGGACTGACTCCCCTGGGGAGACTCCAGAAGTACCCCAAGATCCATGTCAACACTGGAGAGGAATCCTCAGGTTCCGGCCCCGACTCCACACAAGGTCTTAGGCCCCGGCATCGACGGGAGAGGAATCCCGAGAGGCCCCCGTGGGACTCGCATGGGGACTGGCCTTTCCTGAGGCCACCAGAGCGGTTCCCTGAGGTCCCCGTCGTAAGTCGAGAGCACCTGTCGCAACTCGAGAAAATCCAGGAGGTTTTGCCCTCCAGGCGAGATGAGGCCCATTTCCGCTGAGGCTTCTCGAGGCCAATCACATCTAACCACTGGAACTTCCAAAGGGTCCTTCACACCCTTGCTTCAACTCAAGAAGTTCCCCGACATACCTGTCTCCACTCGAGAGGAAGCACGTGGGGTCCCGCACACATCCAGGGGAGCCCCGTTTCCGCCTCCTAGCTCGAGATGAGGGATCCTTTCCCTGTTTCGTAGGGAAAGAATTCCCGGCGTTCCCGTCGCATCTCAAGAGGAGGCGATCTCCACAGGAAAGGCGAGAGGAACTCCAGGGTCGTGACACCATTCCAAGAGTCCCCCAGATGTGTCAGTCCATTCCAGAGGAAACTGTTTTCCCTGCACTGCCTTGACGTTCAAGCCGAGGATCCACTCCCACCACGTGTGCACGTGGGACAGCCCTGTGGGAAAGCCTCGTGGGAAAACCTCGTGGGAAAGACTCGAGGGAAAACCATAGATCCTTTGATCCACGCGGCGGACTGCGTGACACTGCTGCTACCGCTCTGGAGGAAAGCGCAAGTGCATGCCCGCATTCGAGACGAGGACTGACTCCCCTGGGGAGACTCCAGAAGTACCCCAAGATCCATGTCAGAACTGGAGAGGAATCCTCAGGTTCCGGCCCCGACTCCACACAAGGTCTTAGGCCCCGGCCTCGACGGGAGAGGAATGCCGAGAGGCCCCCGGGGAACTCGCATGGGGACTGGCCTTTCCTGAGGCCACCAGAGCGGGTCCCTGAGGTCCCCATCGTAAGTCGAGAGCACCTGCCGCAACTCGAGAAAATCCAGGAGGTTTTGCCCTCCAGGCGAGATGAGGCCCATTTCCGCTGAGGCTTCTCGAGGCCAATCACATCTAACCACTGGAACTTCCAAAGGGTCCTTCACACCCTTGCTGCAACTCAAGAAGTTCCCCGACATACCCGTCTCCACTCGAGAGGAAGCACGTGGTGTCCCGCACACATCCAGGGGAGCCCCGTTTCCGCCTCCTAGCTCGAGATGAGGGATCCTTTCCCTGTTTCGTAGGGAAAGAATTCCCGGCGTTCCCGTCGCATCTCAAGAGGAGGCGCTCTCCACAGGAAAGGCGAGAGGTACTCCAGGGTCGTGCCACCATTCCAAGAGTCCCCCAGATGTGTCAGTCCATTCCAGAGGAACCTGATTTCCCTGCACTGCCTTGACGTTCAAGCCGAGGATCGACTCCCACCACGTGTGCACGTGTGACAGCCCTGTGGGAAAGCCTCGTGGGAAAGCCTCGTGGGAAAGACTCGAGGGAAAACCATAGATCCTTTGATCCACGCGGCGGACTGCGTGACACTGCTGCTACCGCTCTGGAGGAAAGCGCAAGTGCATGCCCGCATTCGAGACGAGGACTGACTCCCCTGGGGAGACTCCAGAAGTACCCCAAGATCCATGTCAGCACTGGAGAGGAATCCTCAGGTTCCGGCCCCGACTCCACACAAGGTCTTAGGCCCCGGCATCGACGGGAGAGGAATCCCCAGAGGAACTCGCATGGGGACTGGCCTTTCCTGAGGCCACCAAAGCGGGTCCCTGAGGTCCTCGTCGTAAGTCGAGAGCACATGCCGCAACTCGAGAAAATCTCGGAGGTTTTGCCCTCCAGGCGAGATGAGGCCCATTTCCGCTGACGCTTCTCGAGGCCAATCACATCTAACCACTGGAACTTCCAAAGGGTCCTTCACACCCTTGCTGCAACTCAAGAAGGTCCCCGACATACCCGTCTCCACTCGAGAGGAAGCACGTGGGGTCCCGCACACATCCAGGGGAGCCCCGTTTCCGCCTCCTAGCTCGAGATGAGGGATCCTTTCCCTGTTTCGTAGGGAAAGAATTCCCGGCGTTCCCGTCGCATCTCAAGAGGAGGCGCTCTCCACAGGAAAGGCGAGAGGAACTCCAGGGTCGTGCCACCATTCCAAGAGTCCCCCAGATGTGTCAGTCCATTCCAGAGGAACCTGTTTTCCCTTCACTGCCTTGACGTTCAAGCCGAGGATCGACTCCCACCACGTGTGCACGTGGGACAGCCCTGTGGGAAAGCCTCGTGGGAAAGCCTCGTGGGAAAGACTCGAGGGAAAACCACAGATCCTTTGATCCACGCGGCGGACTGCGTGACACTGCTGCTACCGCTCTGGAGGAAAGCGCAAGTGCA
Source organism: Ovis canadensis (assembly GCF_042477335.2). NCBI lineage: Eukaryota > Metazoa > Chordata > Mammalia > Artiodactyla > Bovidae > Ovis > Ovis canadensis. The sequence goes on along the minus strand of NC_091249.1, from coordinate 9,971,930 downwards.
TGCCCGCATTCGAGACGAGGACTGACTCCGCTGGAGAGACTCCAGAAGTACCCCAAGATCCATGTCAGCACTGGAGAGGAATCCTCAGGTTCCGGCCCCGACTCCACACAAGGTCTTAGGCCCCGGCATCGACGGGAGTGGAATCCTGAGAGGCCCCCGAGGAACTCGCATGGGGACTGGCCTTTCCTGACGCCACCAGAGCGGGTACCTGAGGTCCCCGTCGTAAGTCGAGAGCACCTGCCGCAACTTAAGAAAATCCAGGAGGTTTTGCCCTCCAGGCGAGATGAGGCCCATTTCCGCTGAGGCTTCTCGAGGCCAATCACATCTAACCACTGGAACTTCCAAAGGGTCCTTCACACCCTTGCTGCAACTCAAGAAGTTCCCCGACATACCGTCTCCACTCGAGAGGAAGCACGTGGGGTCCCGCACACATCCAGGGGAGCTCCGTTTCCGCCCCCTGGCTCGAGATGAGGGATCCTTTCCCTGTTTCGTAGGGAAAGAATTCCCGGCGTTCCCGTCGCATCTCAAGAGGAGACGCTCTCCACAGGAAAGGCGAGAGGAACTCCAGGGTCGTGCCACCATTCCAAGAGTCCCCCAGATGTGTCAGTCCATTCCAGAGGAACCTGTTTTCCCTGCACTGCCTTGACGTTCAAGCCGAGGATCGACTCCCACCACGTGTGCACGTGGGACAGCCCTGTGGGAAAGCCTCGTGGGAAAGCCTCGTGGGAAAGACTCGAGGGAAAACCACAGATCCTTTGATCCACGCGGCGGACTGCGTGACACTGCTGCTACCGCTCTGGAGGAAAGCGCAAGTGCATGCCCGCATTCAAGACGAGGACTGACTCCCCTGGAGAGACTCCAGAAGTACCCCAAGATCCATGTCAGCACTGGAGAGGAATCCTCAGGTTCCGGCCCCGACTCCACACAAGGTCTTAGGCCCCGGCATCGACGGGAGTGGAATCCTGAGAGGCCCCCGAGGAACTCGCATGGGGACTGGCCTTTCCTGACGCCACCAGAGCGGGTCCCTGAGGTCCCCGTCGTAAGTCGAGAGCACCTGCCGCAACTCGAGAAAATCCAGGAGGTTTTGCCCTCCAGGCGAGATGAGGCCCATTTCCGCTGAGGCTTCTCGAGGCCAATCACATCTAACCACTGGAACTTCCAAAGGGTCCTTCACACCCTTGCTGCAACTCAAGAAGTTCCCCGACATACCGTCTCCACTCGAGAGGAAGCACGTGGGGTCCCGCACACATCCAGGGGAGCTCCGTTTCCGCCCCCTGGCTCGAGATGAGGGATCCTTTCCCTGTTTCGTAGGGAAAGAATTCCCGGCGTTCCCGTCGCATCTCAAGAGGAGACGCTCTCCACAGGAAAGGCGAGAGGAACTCCAGGGTCGTGCCACCATTCCAAGAGTCCCCCAGATGTGTCAGTCCATTCCAGAGGAACCTGTTTTCCCTGCACTGCCTTGACGTTCAAGCCGAGGATCGACTCCCACCACGTGTGCACGTGGGACAGCCCTGTGGGAAAGCCTCGTGGGAAAGCCTCGTGGGAAAGACTCGAGGGAAAACCGTAGATCCTTTGATCCACTGCGTGACACTGCGTGCCCTCCAGGCGAGATGAGGCCCATTTCCGCTGAGGCTTCTCGAGGCCAATCACATCTAACCACTGGAACTTCCAAAGGGTCCTTCACACGCTTGCTGCAACTCAAGAAGTTCCCCGACATACCCGTCTCCACTCGAGAGGAAGCACGTGGTGTCCCGCACTCATCCAGGGGAGCCCCGTTTCCGCCTCCTAGCTCGAGATGAGGGATCCTTTCCCTGTTTCGTAGGGAAAGAATTCCCGGCGTTCCCGTCGCATCTCAAGAGGAGGCGCTCTCCACAGGAAAGGCGAGAGGTACTCCAGGGTCGTGACACCATTCCAAGAGTCCCCCAGATGTGTCAGTCCATTCCAGAGGAACCTGTTTTCCCTGCACTGCCTTGACGTTCAAGCCGAGGATCGACTCCCACCACGTGTGCACGTGGGACAGCCCTGTGGGAAAGCCTCGTGGGAAAGCCTCGTGGGAAAGACTCGATTGAAAACCATAGATCCTTTGATCCACGCGGCGGACTGCGTGACACTGCTGCTACCGCTCTGGAGGAAAGCGCAAGTGCATGCCCACATTCGAGACGAGGACTGACTCCCCTGGGGAGACTCCAGAAGTACCCCAAGATCCATGTCAGCACTGGAGAGGAATCCTCAGGTTCCGGCCCCGACTCCACACAAGGTCTTAGGCCCCGGCATGGACGGGAGAGGAATCCCGAGACGCCCCCGAGGAACTCGCATGGGGACTGGCCTTTCCTGAGGCCACCAGAGCGGGTCCCTGAGGTCCCCATCGTAAGTCGAGAGCACCTGCCGCAACTCGAGAAAATCCAGGAGGTTTTGCCCTCCAGGCGAGATGAGGCCCATTTCCGCTGAGGCTTCTCGAGGCCAATCACATCTAACCACTGGAACTTCCAAAGGGTCCTTCACACACTTGCTGCAACTCAAGAAGTTCCCCGACATACCCGTCTCCACTCGAGAGGAAGCACGTGGTGTCCCGCACACATCCAGGGGAGCCCCGTTTCCGCCTCCTAGCTCGAGATGAGGGATCCTTTCCCTGTTTCGTAGGGAAAGAATTCCCGGCGTTCCCGTCGCATCTCAAGAGGAGGCGCTCTCCACAGGAAAGGCGAGAGGAACTCCAGGGTCGTGCCACCATTCCAAGAGTCCCCCAGATGTGTCAGTCCATTCCAGAGGAACCTGTTTTCCCTGCACTGCCTTGACGTTCAGGCCGAGGATTGACTCCCACCACGTGTGCACGTGGGACAGCCCTGTGGGAAAGCCTCGTGGGAAAGCCTCGTGGGAAAGGCTCGAGGGAAAACCATAGATCCTTTGATCCACGCGGCGGACTGCGTGACACTGCTGCTACCGCTCTGGAGGAAAGCGCAAGTGCATGCCCGCATTCGAGACGAGGACTGACTCCCCTGGGGAGACTCCAGAAGTACCCCAAGATCCATGTCAGCACTGGAGAGGAATCCTCAGGTTCCGGCCCCGACTCCACACAAGGTCTTAGGCCCCGGCATCGACGGGAGTGGAATCCTGAGAGGCCCCCGAGGAACTCGCATCGGGACTGGCCTTTCCTGAGGCCACCAGAGCGGGTCCCTGAGGTCCCCGTCGTAAGTCGAGAGCACCTGCCGCAACTCGAGAAAATCCAGGAGGTTTTGCCCTCCAGGCGAGATGAGGCCCATTTCCGCTGAGGCTTCTCGTGGCTAACCATGTCTAACCACTGGAACTTCCAAAGGGTCCTTGACACCCTTGCTGCAACTCAAGAAGTTCCCCGACATACCCGTCTCCACTCGTGAGGAAGCACGTGGGTCCCGCACACATTCAGGGGAGCCCCGTTTCCGCCTCCTAGCTCGAGATGAGGGATCCTTTCCCTGTTTCGTAGGGAAAGAATTCCCGGCGTTCCCGTCGCATCTCAAGAGGAGGCGCTCTCCACAGGAAAGGGAGAGGAACTCCAGGGTCGTGACACCATTCCAAGAATCCCCCAGATTTGTCAGTCCATTCCAGTGGAACCTGTTTTCCCTGCACTGCCTTGAGGTTCAAGCCGAGGATCGACTCCCACCCCGTGTGCACGTGGGACAGCCCTGTGGGAAAGCCTCGTGGGAAAGCCTCGTGGGAAAGACTCGAGGGAAAACCATAGATCCTTTGATCCACGCGGCGGACTGCGTGACACTGCTGCTACCGCTCTGGAGGAAAGCACAAGTGCATGCCCGCATTCGAGACAAGGACTGACTCCCCTGGGGAGACTCCAGAAGTACCCCAAGATCCATGTCAGCACTGGAGAGGAATCCTCAGGTTCCGGCCCCGACTCCACACAAGGTCTTAGGCCCCTGCAACGACGGGAGAGGAATCCCGAGAGGCCCCCGTGGAACTCGCATGGGGACTGGCCTTTCCTGAGGCCACCAGAGCGGGTCCCTGAGGTCCCCGTCGTAAGTCGAGAGCACCTGCCGCAACTCGAGAAAATCCAGGAGGTTTTGCCCTCCAGGCGAGATGAGGCCCATTTCCGCTGAGGCTTCTCGAGGCCAATCACATCTAACCGCTGGAACTTCCAAAGGGTCCTTCACACCATTGCTGCAACTCAAGAAGTTCCCCGACATACCCGTCTCCACTCGAGAGGAAGGACGTGGGTCACGCACACATCCAGGGGAGCCCCGTTTCCGCCTCCTAGCTCGACAAGAGGGATCCTTTCCCTGTTTCGTAGGGAAAGAATTCCCGGCGTTCCAGTCGCATCTCAAGAGGAGGCGCTCTCCACAGGAAAGGCGAGAGGAACTCCAGGGTCGTGCCACCATTCCAAGAGTCCCCCAGATGTGTCAGTCCATTCCAGAGGAACCTGTTTTCCCTGCACTGCCTTGACGTTCAAGCCGAGGATCGACTCCCACCACGTGTGCACGTGGGACAGCCCTGTGGGAAAGCCTCGTGGGAAAGCCTCGTGGGAAAGACTAGAGGGAAAACCATAGATCCTTTGATCCACGCGGCGGACTGCGTGACACTGCTGCTACCGCTCTGGAGGAAAGCGCAAGTGCATGCCCGCATTCGAGACGAGGACTGACTCCCCTGGGGAGACTCCAGAAGTACCTCAAGATCCATGTCAGCACTGGAGAGGAATCCTCAGGTTCCGGCCCCGACTCCACACAAGGTCTTAGGCCCCGGCATCGACGGGAGAGTAATCCCGAGAGGCCCCCGAGGAACTCGCATGGGGACTGGCCTTTCCTGAGGCCACCAGAGCGGGTCCCTGAGGTCCCCGTCGTAAGTCGAGAGCACCTGCCGCAACTCGAGAAAATCCAGGAGGTTTTGCCCTCCAGACGAGATGAGGCCCATTTCCGCTGAGGCTTCTCGAGGCTAATCACGTCTAACCACTGGAACTTCCAAAGGGTCATTCACACCCTTGCTGCAACTCAAGAAGTTCCCCGACATACACGTCTCCACTCGAGAGGAAGCACGTGGGGTCCCGCACACATCCAGGGGAGCCCGGTTTCCGCCTCCTAGCTCGAGATGAGGGATCCTTTCCCTGTTTCGTAGGGAAAGAATTCCCGGCGTTCCCGTCGCATCTCAAGAGGAGGCGCTCTCCACAGGAAAGGCGAGAGGAACTCCAGGGTCGTGCCATCATTCCAAGAGTCCCCCAGATGTGTCAGTCCATTCCAGAGGAATCTGTTTTCCCTGCACTGCCTTGACGTTCAAGCCGAGGATCGACTCCCACCACGTGTGCACGTGGGACAGCCCTGTGGGAAAGCCTCGTGGGAAAGCCTCGTGGGAAAGACTCGAGGGAAAACCATAGATCCTTTGATCCACGCGGCGGACTGCGTGACACTGCTGCTACCGCTCTGGAGGAAAGCGCAAGTGCATGCCCGCATTCGAGACGAGGACTGACTCCCCTGGGGAGACTCCAGAAGTACCCCAAGATCCATGTCAGCACTGGAGAGGAATCCTCAAGTTCCGGCCCCGACTCCACACAAGGTCTTAGGCCCCGGCATCGACGGGAGAGGAATCCCGAGAGGCCCCCGAGGAACTCGCATGGGGACTGGCCTTTCCTGAGGCCACCAGAGCGGGTCCCTGAGGTCCCCGTCGTAAGTCGAGAGCACCTGCCGCAACTCGAGAAAATCCAGGAGGTTTTGCCCTTCAGGCGAGATGAGGCCCATTTCCGCTGAGGCTTCTCGAGGCCAATCATATCTAACCACTGGAACTTACAAAGGGTCCTTCACACCCTTGCTGCAACTCAAGAAGTTCCCCGACATACCCGTCTCCACTCGAGAGGAAGCACGTGGGGTCCCGCACACATCCAGGGGAGCCCCGTTTCCGCCTCCTAGCTCGAGATGAGGGATCCTTTCCCTGTTTCGTAGGGAAAGAATTCCCGGCGTTCCCGTCGCATCTCAAGAGGAGGGGCTCTCCACAGGTAAGGCGAGAGGAACTCCAGGGTCATGCCACCATTCCAAGAGTCCCCCAGATTTGTCAGTCCATTCCAGAGGAACCTGTTTTCCCTGCACTGCCTTGACGTTCAAGCCGAGGATCGACTCCCACCACGTGTGCACGTGGGACAGCCCTGTGGGAAAGCCTCGTGGGAAAGCCTCGTGAGAAAGACTCGAGGGAAAACCATAGATCCTTTGATCCACGCGGCGGACTGCGTGACACTGCTGCTACCGCTCTGGAGGAAAGCGCAAGTGCATGCCCGCATTCGAGACGAGGACTGACTCCCCTGGGGAGACTCCAGAAGTACCCCAAGATCCATGTCAGCACTGGAGAGGAATCCTCAGGTTCCGGCCCCGACTCCACACAAGGTCTTAGGCCCCGGCATCGACGGGAGCGGAATCCCGAGAGGCTCCCGAAGAACTCGCTTGGGGACTGGCCTTTCCTGAGGCCACCAGAGCGGGTCCCTGAGGTCCCCGTCGTAAGTCGAGAGCACCTGCCGCAACTCGAGAATATCCAGGATGTTTTGCCCTCCAGGTGAGATGAGGCCCATTTCCGCTGAGGCTTCTCGAGGCTAATCACGTCTAACCACTGAACTTCCAAAGGGTCATTCACACCCTTGCTGCAACTCAAGAAGTTCCCCGACATACCGTCTCCACTCGAGACGAAGCACGTGGGTCCCGCACACATCCAGGGGAGCCCCGTTTCCGCCTCCTAGCTCGAGATGAGGGATCCTTTCCCTGTTTGGTAGGGAAAGAATTCCCGGCGTTCCCATCGCATCTCAAGAGGAGGCGCTCTCCACAGGAAAGGCGAGAGGAACTCCAGGGTCGTGCCACCATTCCAAGAGTCCCCCAGATGTGTCAGTCCATTCCAGAGGAACCTGTTTTCCCTGCACTGCCTTGACGTTCAAGCCGAGGATCGACTCCCACCACGTGTGCACGTGGGACAGCCCTGTGGGAAAGCCTCGTGGGAAAGCCTCGTGGGAAAGACTCGAGGGAAAACCATAGATCCTTTGATCCACGCGGCGGACTGCGTGACACTGCTGCTACCGCTCTGGAGGAAAGCGCAAGTGCATGCCCGCATTCGAGACGAGGACTGACTCCCCTGGGGAGACTCCAGAAGTACCCCAAGATCCATGTCAGCACTGGAGAGGAATCCTCAGGTTCCGGCCCCGACTCCACACACGGTCTTAGGCCCCGGCATCGACGGGAGAGGAATCCCGACAGGCCCCGGAGGAACTCGCATGGGGACTGGCCTTTCCTGAGGCCACCAGAGCGGGTCCCTGAGGTCCCCGTCGTAAGTCGAGAGCACCTGCCGCAACTCGAGAAAATCCAGGAGGTTTTGCCCTCCAGGCGAGATGAGGCCCATTTCCGCTGAGGTTTCTCGAGGCCAATCACATCTAACCATTGGATCTTCCAAAGGGTCCTTCACACCCTTGCTGCAACTCAAGAAGTTCCCCGACATACCCGTCTCCACTCGAGAGGAAGCACGTGGTGTCCCGCACACATCCAGGGGAGCCCCGTTTCCGCCTCCTAGCTCGAGATGAGGGATCCTTTCCCTGTTTCGTAGGGAAAGAATTCCCGGCGTTCCCGTCGCATCTCAAGAGGAGGCGCTCTCCACAGGAAAGGCGAGAGGAACTCCAGGGTCGTGCCACCATTCCAAGAGTCCCCCAGATGTGTCAGTCCATTCCAGAGGAACCTGTTTTCCCTGCACTACCTTGACGTTCAGGCCGAGGATTGACTCCCACCACGTGTGCACGTGGGACAGCCCTGTGGGAAAGCCTCGTGGGAAAGCCTCGTGGGAAAGGCTCGCGGGAAAACCATAGATCCTTTGATCCACGCGGCGGACTGCGTGACACTGCTGCTACCGCTCTGGAGGAAAGCGCAAGTGCATGCCCGCATTCGAGACGAGGACTGACTCCCCTGGGGAGACTCCAGAAGTACCCCAAGATCCATGTCAGCACTGGAGAGGAATCCTCAGGTTCCGGCCCCGACTCCACACAAGGTCTCAGGCCCCTGCATCGACGGGAGTGGAATCCTGAGAGGCCCCGGAGGAACTCGCATCGGGACTGGCCTTTCCTGAGGCCACCAGAGCGGGTCCCTGAGGTCCCCGTCGTAAGTCGAGAGCACCTGCCGCAACTCGAGAAAATCCAGGAGGTTTTGCCCTCCAGGCGAGATGAGGCCCATTTCCGCTGAGGCTTCTCGTGGCTAACCATGTCTAACCACTGGAACTTCCAAAGGGTCCTTGACACCCTTGCTGCAACTCAAGAAGTTCCCCGACATACCCGTCTCCACTCGTGAGGAAGCACGTGGGTCCCGCACACATCCAGGGGAGCCCCGTTTCCGCCTCCTAGCTCGAGATGAGGGATCCTTTCCCTGTTTCGTAGGGAAAGAATTCCCGGCGTTCCCGTCGCATCTCAAGAGGAGGCGCTCTCCACAGGAAAGGGAGAGGAACTCCAGGGTCGTGACACCATTCCAAGAATCCCCCAGATTTGTCAGTCCATTCCAGAGGAACCTGTTTTCCCTGCACTGCCTTGAGGTTCAAGCCGAGGATCGACTCCCACCCCGTGTGCACGTGGGACAGCCCTGTGGGAAAGCCTCGTGGGAAAGCCTCATGGGAAAGACTCGAGGGAAAACCATAGATCCTTTGATCCACGCGGCGGACTGCGTGACACTGCTGCTACCGCTCTGGAGGAAAGCACAAGTGCATGCCCGCATTCGAGACAAGGACTGACTCCCCTGGGGAGACTCCAGAAGTACCCCAAGATCCATGTCAGCACTGGAGAGGAATCCTCAGGTTCCGGCCCCGACTCCACACAAGGTCTTAGGCCCCTGCAACGACGGGAGAGGAATCCCGAGAGGCCCCCGTGGAACTCGCATGGGGACTGGCCTTTCCTGAGGCCACCAGAGCCGTTCCCTGAGGTCCCCGTCGTAAGTCGAGAGCACCTGCCGCAACTCGAGAAAATCCAGGAGGTTTTGCCCTCCAGGCGAGATGAGGCCCATTTCCGCTGAGGCTTCTCGAGGCCAATCACATCTAACCGCTGGAACTTCCAAAGGGTCCTTCACACCATTGCTGCAACTCAGGAAGTTCCCCGACATACCCGTCTCCACTCGAGAGGAAGGACGTGGGTCCCGCACACATCCAGGGGAGCCCCCTTTCCGCCTCCTAGCTCGACATGAGGGATCCTTTCCCTGTTTCGTAGGGAAAGAATTCCCGGCGTTCCCGTCGCATCTCAAGAGGAGGCGCTCTCCACAGGAATGGCGAGAGGAACTCCAGGGTCGTGCCACCATTCCAAGAGTCCCCCAGATGTGTCAGTCCATTCCAGAGGAACCTGTTTTCCCTGCACTGCCTTGACGTTCAAGCCGAGGATCGACTCCCACCACGTGTGCACGTGGGACAGCCCTGTGGAAAGCCTCGTGGAAAGCCTCGTGGGAAAGACTCGAGGGAAAACCATAGATCCTTTGATCCACGCGGCAGACTGCGTGACACTGCTGCTACCGCTCTGGAGGAAAGCGCAAGTGCATGCCCGCATTCGAGACGAGGACTGACTCCCCTGGGGAGACTCCAGAAGTACCCCAGATCCATGTCAACACTGGAGAGGAATCCTCAGGTTCCGGCCCCGACTCCACACAAGGTCTTAGGCCCCGGCATCGACGGGAGAGGAATCCCGAGAGGCCCCCGTGGAACTCGCATGGGGACTGGCCTTTCCTGAGGCCACCAGAGGGGTTCCCTGAGGTCCCCGTCGTAAGTCGAGAGCACCTGTCGCAACTCGAGAAAATCCAGGAGGTTTTGCCCTCCAGGCGAGATGAGGCCCATTTCCGCTGAGGCTTCTCGAGGCCAATCACATCTAACCACTGGAACTTCCAAAGAGTCCTTCACACCATTGCTTCAACTCAAGAAGTTCCCCGACATACCTGTCTCCACTCGAGAGGAAGCACGTGGGGTCCCGCACACATCCAGGGGAGCCCCGTTTCCGCCTCCTAGCTCGAGATGAGGGATCCTTTCCCTGTTTCGTAGGGAAAGAATTCCCGGCGTTCCCGTCGCCTCTCAAGAGGAGGCGCTCTCCACAGGAAAGGCGAGAGGAACTCCAGGGTCGTGACACCATTCCAAGAGTCCCCCAGATGTGTCAGTCCATTCCAGAGGAACCTGTTTTCCCTGCACTGCCTTGACGTTCAAGCCGAGGATCCACTCCCACCACGTGTGCACGTGGGACAGCCCTGTGGGAAAGCCTCGTGGGAAAGCCTCGTGGGAAAGACTCGAGGGAAAACCATAGATCCTTTGATCCACGCGGCGGACTGCGTGACACTGCTGCTACCGCTCTGGAGGAAAGCGCAAGTGCATGCCCGCATTCGAGACGAGGACTGACTCCCCTGGGGAGACTCCAGAAGTACCCCAAGATCCATGTCAGAACTGGAGAGGAATCATCAGGTTCCGGCCCCGACTCCACACAAGGTCTTAGGCCCCGGCCTCGACGGGAGAGGAATGCCGAGAGGCCGCCGTGGAACTCGCATGGGGACTGGCCTTTCCTGAGGCCACCAGAGCGGGTCCCTGAGGTCCCCGTCGTAAGTCGAGAGCACCTGCCGCAACTCGAGAAAATCCAGGAGGTTCTGCCCTCCAGGCGAGATGAGGCCCATTTCCGCTGAGGCTTCTCGAGGCCAATCACATCTAACCACTGGAACTTCCAAAGGGTCCTTCACACCCTTGCTTCAACTCAAGAAGTTCCCCGACATACCCGTCTCCACTCGAGAGGAAGCACGTGGTGTCCCGCACACCACCAGGGGAGCCCCGTTTCCGCCTCCTAGCTCGAGATGAGGGATCCTTTCCCTGTTTCGTAGGGAAAGAATTCCCGGCGTTCCCGTCGCATCTCAAGAGGAGGCGCTCTCCACAGGAAAGGCGAGAGGAACTCCAGGGTCGTGCCACCATTCCAAGAGTCCCCCAGATGTGTCAGTCCATTCCAGAGGAACCTGTTTTCCCTGCACGGCCTTGACGTTCAAGCCGAGGATCGACTCCCACCACCTGTGCACGTGGGAGAGTCCTGTGGGAAAGCCTCGTAGGAAAGCCTCGTGGGAAAGACTCGAGGGAAAACCATAGATCCTTTGATCCACGCGGCGGACTGCGTGTCACTGCTGCTACCGCTCTGGAGGAAAGCGCAAGTGCATGTCCGCATTCGAGAGGAGGACTGACTCCCCTGGGGAGACTCCAGAAGTACCCCAAGATCCATGTCAGCACTGGAGAGGAATCCTCAGGTTCCGGCCCCGACTCCACACAAGGTCTTAGGCACCGGCATCGACGGGAGAGGAATCCCGAGAGGCCCCCGAGGAACTCGCATGGGTACTGGCCTTTCCTGAGGCCACCAGAGCGGGTCCCTGAGGTCCCCGTCGTAAGTCGAGAGCACCTGCCGCAACTCGAGAAAATCCAGGAGGTTTTGCCCTCCAGGCGAGATGAGGCCCATTTCCGCTGAGGCTTCTCGAGGCCAATCACATCTAACCACTGGAACTTCCAAAGGGTCCTTCACACCCTTGCTGCAACTCAAGAAGTTCCCCGACAAACCCGTCTGCACTCGAGAGGAAGCACGTGGGGTCCCGCACACATCCAGGGGAGCCCCGTTTCCGCCTCCTAGCTCGAGATGAGGGATCCTTTCCCTGTTTCGTAGGGAAAGAATTCCCGGCGTTCCAGTCGCATCTCAAGAGGAGGCGCTCTCCACAGGAAAGGCGAGAGGAACTCCAGGGTCGTGCCACCATTCCAAGAGTCCCCCAGATGTGTCAGTCCATTCCAGAGGAACCTGTTTTCCCTGCACTGCCTTGACGTTCAAGCCGAGGATCGACTCCCACCACGTGTGCACGTGCGACAGCCCTGTGGGAAAGCCTCGTGGGAAAGCCTCGTGGGAAAGACTAGAGGGAAAACCATAGATCCTTTGATCCAAGCGGCGGACTGCGTGACACTGCTGCTACCGCTCTGGAGGAAAGCGAAAGTGCATGCCCGCATTCGAGACGAGGACTGACTCCCCTGGGGAGACTCCAGAAGTACCCCAAGATCCATGTCAGCACTGGAGAGGAATCCTCAGGTTCCGGCCCCGACTCCACACAAGGTCTTAGGCCCCGGCATCGACGGGAGAGGAATCCCGAGAGGCCCCCGAGGAACTCGCATGGGGACTGGCCTTTCCTGAGGCCACCAGAGCGGGTCCCTGAGGTCCCCGTCGTAAGTCGAGAGCACCTGCCGCAACTCGAGAAAATCCAGGAGGTTTTGCCCTCCAGACGAGATGAGGCCCATTTCCGCTGAGGCTTCTCGAGGCTAATCACGTCTAACCACTGGAACTTCCAAAGGGTCATTCACACCCTTGCTGCAACTCAAGAAGTTCCCCGACATACACGTCTCCACTCGAGAGGAAGCACGTGGGGTCCCGCACACATCCAGGGGAGCCCCGTTCCCCCCTCCTAGCTCGAGATGAGGGATCCTTTCCCTGTTTCGTAGGGAAAGAATTCCCGGCGTTCCCGTCGCATCTCAAGAGGAGGCGCTCTCCACAGGAAAGGCGAGAGGAACTCCAGGGTCGTGCCACCATTCCAAGAGTCCCCCAGATGTGTCAGTCCATTCCAGAGGAATCTGTTTTCCCAGCACTGCCTTGACGTTCAAGCCGAGGATCGACTCCCACCACGTGTGCACGTGGGACAGCCCTGTGGGAAAGCCTCGTGGGAAAGCCTCGTGGGAAAGACTCGAGGGAAAACCATAGATCCTTTGATCCACGCGGCGGACTGCGTGACACTGCTGCTACCGCTCTGGAGGAAAGCGCAAGTGCATGCCCGCATTCGAGACGAGGACTGACTCCCCTGGGGAGACTCCAGAAGTACCCCAAGATCCATGTCAGCACTGGAGAGGAATCCTCAAGTTCCGGCCCCGACTCCACACAAGGTCTTAGGCCCCGGCATCGACGGGAGAGGAATCCCGAGAGGCCCCCGAGGAACTCGCATGGGGACTGGCCTTTCCTGAGGCCACCAGAGCGGGTCCCTGAGGTCCCCGTCGTAAGTCGAGAGCACCTGCCGCAACTCGAGAAAATCCAGGAGGTTTTGCCCTTCAGGCGAGATGAGGCCCATTTCCGCTGAGGCTTCTCGAGGCCAATCATATCTAACCACTGGAACTTCCAAAGGGTCCTTCACACCCTTGCTGCAACTCAAGAAGTTCCCCGACATACCCGTCTGCACTCGAGAGGAAGCACGTGGTGTCCCGCACACATCCAGGGTAGCCCCGTTTCCGCCTCCTAGCTCGAGATGAGGGATCCTTTCCCTGTTTCGTAGGGAAAGAATTCCCGGCGTTCCCGTCGCATCTCAAGAGGAGGGGCTCTCCACAGGTAAGGCGAGAGGAACTCCAGGGTCATGCCACCATTCCAAGAGTCCCCCAGATGTGTCAGTCCATTCCAGAGGAACCTGTTTTCCCTGCACTGCCTTGACGTTCAAGCCGAGGATCGACTCCCACCACGTGTGCACGTGGGACAGCCCTGTGGGAAAGCCTCGTGGGAAAGCCTCGTGAGAAAGACTCGAGGGAAAACCATAGATCCTTTGATCCACGCGGCGGACTGCGTGACACTGCTGCTACCGCTCTGGAGGAAAGCGCAAGTGCATGCCCGCATTCGAGACGAGGACTGACTCCCCTGGGGAGACTCCAGAAGTACCCCAAGATCCATGTCAGCACTGGAGAGGAATCCTCAGGTTCCGGCCCCGACTCCACACAAGGTCTTAGGCCCCGGCATCGACGGGAGCGGAATCCCGAGAGGCTCCCGAAGAACTCGCTTGGGGACTGGCCTTTCCTGAGGCCACCAGAGCGGGTCCCTGAGGTCCCCGTCGTAAGTCGAGAGCACCTGCCGCAACTCGAGAATATCCAGGATGTTTTGCCCTCCAGGTGAGATGAGGCCCATTTCCGCTGAGGCTTCTCGAGGCTAATTACGTCTAACCACTGAACTTCCAAAGGGTCATTCACACCCTTGCTGCAACTCAAGAAGTTCCCCGACACACCGTCTCCACTCGAGACGAAGCACGTGGGTCCCGCACACATCCAGGGGAGCCCCGTTTCCGCCTCCTAGCTCGAGATGAGGGATCCTTTCCCTGTTTGGTAGGGAAAGAATTCCCGGCGTTCCCGTCGCATCTCAAGAGGAGGCGCTCTCCACAGGAAAGGCGAGAGGAACTCCAGGGTCGAGACACCATTCCAAGAGTCCCCCAGATGTGTCAGTCCATTCCAGAGGAACCTGTTTTCCCTGCACTGCCTTGACGTTCAAGCCGAGGATCGACTCCCACCACGTGTGCACGTGGGACAGCCCTGTGGGAAAGCCTCGTGGGAAAGCCTCGTGGGAAAGACTCGAGGGAAAACCATAGATCCTTTGATCCACGCGGCGGACTGCGTGACACTGCTGCTACCGCTCTGGAGGAAAGCGCAAGTGCATGCCCGCATTCGAGACGAGGACTGACTCCCCTGGGGAGACTCCAGAAGTACCCCAAGATCCATGTCAGCACTGGAGAGGAATCCTCAGGTTCCGGCCCCGACTCCACACACGGTCTTAGGCCCCGGCATCGACGGGAGAGGAATCCCGACAGGCCCCGGAGGAACTCGCATGGGGACTGCCCTTTCCTGAGGCCACCAGAGCGGGTCCCTGTGGTCCCCGTCGTAAGTCGAGAGCACCTGCCGCAACTCGAGAAAATCCAGGAGGTTTTGCCCTCCAGGCGAGATGAGGCCCATTTCCGCTGAGGTTTCTCGAGGCCAATCACATCTAACCATTGGATCTTCCAAAGGGTCCTTCACACCCTTGCTGCAACTCAAGAAGTTCCCCGACATACCCGTCTCCACTCGAGAGGAAGCACGTGGTGTCCCGCACACATCCAGGGGAGCCCCGTTTCCGCCTCCTAGCTCGAGATGAGGGATCCTTTCCCTGTTTCGTAGGGAAAGAATTCCCGGCTTTCCCGTCGCATCTCAAGAGGAGGCACTCTCCACAGGAAAGGCGAGAGGAACTCCAGGGTCGTGCCACCATTCCAAGAGTCCCCCAGATGTGTCAGTCCATTCCAGAGGAACCTGTTTTCCCTACACTGCCTTGAAGTTCAAGCCGAGGATCGACTCCCACCACGTGTGCACGTGGGACAGCCCTGTGGGAAAGCCTCGTGGGAAAGCCTCGTGGGAAAGACTGGAGGGAAAACCATAGATCCTTTGATCCACGCGGCGGACTGCGTGACACTGCTGCTACCGCTCTGGAGGAAAGCGCAAGTGCATGCCCGCATTCGAGACGAGGACTGACTCCCCTGGGGAGACTCCAGAAGTACCCCAAGATCCATGTCAGCACTGGAGAGGAATCCTCAGGTTCCGGCCCCGACTCCACACAAGGTCTTAGGCCCCGGCATCGACGGGAGAGGAATCCTCAGAGGAACTCGCATGGGGACTGGCCTTTCCTGAGGCCACCAAAGCGGGTCCCTGAGGTCCTCGTCGTAAGTCGAGAGCACCTGCCGCAACTCGAGAAAATCTCGGAGGTTTTGCCCTCCAGGCGAGATGAGGCCCATTTCCGCTGACGCTTCTCGAGGCCAATCACATCTAACCACTGGAACTTCCTAAGGGTCCTTCACATCCTTGCTGCAACTCAAGAAGTTCCCCGACATACCCGTCTCCACTCGAGAGGAAGAACGTGGGGTCCCGCACACATCCAGGGGAGCCCCGTTTCCGCCTCCTAGCTCGAGATGAGGGATCCTTTCCCTGTTTCGTAGGGAAAGAATTCCCGGCGTTCCCGTCGCATCTCAAGAGGAGGCGCTCTCCACAGGAAAGAAGAGAGGAACTCCAGGGTCGTGACACCATTCAAAGAGCCCCCCAGATGTGTCAGTCCATTCCAGAGGATCCTGTTTTCCCTTCACTGCCTTGACGTTCAAGCCGAGGATCGACTCCCACCACCTGTGCACGTGGGACAGCCCTGTGGGAAAGCCTCGTGGGAAAGCCTCGTGGGAAAGACTCGAGGGAAAACCACAGATCCTTTGATCCACGCGGCGGACTGCGTGACACTGCTGCTACCGCTCTGGAGGAAAGCGCAAGTGCATGCCCGCATTCGAGACGAGGACTGACTCCCCTGGGGAGACTCCAGAAGTACCCCAAGATCCATGTCAGCACTGGAGAGGAATCCTCAGGTTCCGGCCCCGACTCCACACAAGGTCTTAGGCCCCGGCATCGACGGGAGTGGAATCCTGAGAGGCCCCCGAGGAACTCGCATGGGGATTGGCCTTTCCTGACGCCACCAGAGCGGGTCCCTGAGGTCCCCGTCGTAAGTCGAGAGCACCTGCCGCAACTCGAGAAAATCCAGGAGGTTTTGCCCTCCAGGCGAGATGAGGCCCATTTCCGCTGAGGCTTCTCGAGGCCAATCACATCTAACCACTGGAACTTCCAAAGGGTCCTTCACACCCTTGCTGCAACTCAAGAAGTTCCCCGACATACCCGTCTCCACTCGAGAGGAAGCACGTGGTGTCCCGCACACCACCAGGGGAGCCCCGTTTCCGCCTCCTAGCTCGAGATGAGGGATCCTTTCCCTGTTTCGTAGGGAAAGAATTCCCGGCGTTCCCGTCGCATCTCAAGAGGAGGCGCTCTCCACAGGAAAGGCGAGAGGAACTCCAGGGTCGTGCCACCATTCCAAGAGTCCCCCAGATGTGTCAGTCCATTCCAGAGGAACCTGTTTTCCCTGCACTGCCTTGACGTTCAAGACGAGGATCGACTCCCACCACGTGTGCACGTGGGACAGCCCTGAGGGAAAGCCTCGTGGGAAAGACTCGAGGGAAAACCATAGATCCTTTGATCCACGCGGCGGACTGCGTGACACTGCTGCTACCGCTCTGGAGGAAAGCGCAAGTGCATGCCCGCATTCGAGACGAGGACTGACTCCCCTGGGGAGACTCCAGAAGTACCCCAAGATCCATGTCAGCACTGGAGAGGAATCCTCAGGTTCCGGCCCCGACTCCACACAAGGTCTTAGGCCCCGGCATCGACGGGAAAGGAATCCCGAGAGGCCCCCGAGGAACTCGCATGGGGACTGGCCTTTCCTGAGGCCACCAGAGCGGGTCCCTGAGGTCCCCGTCGTAAGTCGAGAGCACCTGCCGCAACTCGAGAAAATCCAGGAGGTTTTGCCCTCCAGGCGAGATGAGGCCCATTTCCGCTGAGGCTTCTCGAGGCCAATCACGTCTAACCACTGGAACTTCCAAAGGGTCCTTCACACCCTTGCTGCAACTCAAGAAGTTCCCCGACATACCCGTCTCCACTCGAGAGGAAGCACGTGGGGTCCCGCACACATCCAGGGGAGCCCCGTTTCCGCCTCCTAGCTCGAGATGAGGGATCCTTTCCCTGTTTCGTAGGGAAAGAATTCCCGGCGTTCCCGTCGCATCTCAAGAGGAGGCGCTCTCCACAGGAAAGGCGAGAGGAACTCCAGGGTCGTGCCACCATTCCAAGAGTCCCCCAGATGTGTCAGTCCATTCCAGAGGAACCTGTTTTCCCTGCACTGCCTTGACGTTCAAGCCGAGGATCGACTCCCACCACGTGTGCACGTGGGACAGCCCTGTGGGAAAGCCTCGTGGGAAAGCCTCGTGGGAAAGACTCGAGGGAAAACCATAGATCCTTTGATCCACGCGGCGGACTGCGTGACACTGCTGCTACCGCTCTGGAGGAAAGCGCAAGTGCATGCGCGCATTCGAGACGAGGACTGACTCCCCTGGGGAGACTCCAGAAGTACCCCAAGATCGATGTCAGCACTGGAGAGGAATCCTCAGGTTCCGGCCCCGACTCCACACAAGGTCTTAGGCCCCGGCATCGACGGGAGAGGAATCCCGAGAGGCCCCCGAGGAACTCGCATGGGGACTGGCCTTTCCTGAGGCCACCAGAGCGGGTCCCTGAGGTCCCCGTCGTAAGTCGAGAGCACCTGTCGCAACTTGAGAAAATCCAGGAGGTTTTGCCCTCCAGGCGAGATGAGGCCCATTTCCGCTGAGGCTTCTCGAGGCCAATCACATCTAACCACTGGAACTTCCAAAGGGTCCTTCACACCCTTGCTGCAACTCAAGAAGTTCCCCGACATACCCGTCTCCACTCGAGAGGAAGCACGTGGGGTCCCGCACACATCCAGGGGAGCCCCGTTTCCGCCTCCTAGATCGAGATGAGGGATCCTTTCCCTGTTTCGTAGGGAAAGAATTCCCGGCGTTCCCGTCGCATCTCAAGAGGAGGCGCTCTCCACAGGAAAGGCGAGAGGAACTCCAGGGTCATGCCACCATTCCAAGAGTCCCCCAGATGTGTCAGTCCATTCCAGAGGAACCTGTTTTCCCTGCACTGCCTTGACGTTCAAGCCGAGGATCGACTCCCACCACCTGTGCACGTGGGACAGCCCTGTGGGAAAGCCTCGTGGGAAAGACTCTAGGGAAAACCATAGATCCTTTGATCCACGCGGCGGACTGCGTGACACTGCTGCTACCGCTCTGGAGGAAAGCGCAAGTGCATGCCCGCATTCGAGACGAGGACTGACTCCCCTGGGGAGACTCCAGAAGTACCCCAAGATCCATGTCAGCACTGGAGAGGAATCCTCAGGTTCCGGCCCCGACTCCACACAAGGTCTTAGGCCCCGGCATCGACGGGAGAGGAATCCCGAGAGGCCCCCGAGGAACTCGCATGGGGACTGGCCTTTCCTGAGGCCACCAGAGCGGGTCCCTGAGGTCCCCATCGTAAGTCGAGAGCACCTGCCGCAACTCGAGAAAATCCAGGAGGTTTTGCCCTCCAGGCGAGATGAGGCCCATTTCCGCTGAGGCTTCTCGAGGCTAATCACGTCTAACCACTGGAACTTCCAAAGGGTCCTTCACACCCTTGCTGCAACTCAAGAAGTTCCCCGACATACCCGTCTCCACTCGAGAGGAAGCACGTGGGTCCCGCACACATCCAGGGGAGCCCCGTTTCCGCCTCCTAGCTCGAGATGAGGGATCCTTTCCCTGTTTCGTAGGGAAAGAATACCCGGCGTTCCCGTCGCATCTCAAGAGGAGTCGCTCTCCACAGGAAAGGCGAGAGGAACTCCAGGGTCGTGACACCATTCCAAGAGTCACCCAGATGTGTCAGTCCATTCCAGAGGAACCTGTTTTCCCTGCACTGCCTTGACGTTCAAGCCGAGGATCCACTCCCACCACGTGTGCACGTGGGACAGCCCTGTGGGAAAGCCTCGTGGGAAAGCCTCGTGGGAAAGACTCGAGGGAAAACCATAGATCCTTTGATCCACGCGGCAGAAGCGTTACACTGCTGCTACCGCTCTGGAGGAAAGCGCAAGTGCATGCCCGCATTCGAGACGAGGACTGACTCCCCTGGGGAGTCTCCAGAAGTACCCCAAGATCCATGTCAGCACTGGAGAGGAATCCTCAGGTTCCGGCCCCGACTCCACACAAGGTCTTAGGCCCCGGCATCGACGGGAGAGGAATCCCGAGAGGCCCCCGAGGAACTCGAATGGGGACTGGCCTTTCCTGAGGCCACCAGAGCGGGTCCCTGAGGTCCCCGTCGTAAGTCGAGAGCACCTGTCGCAACTCGAGAAAATCCAGGAGGTTTTGCCCTCCAGCCGAGATGAGGCCCATTTCCGCTGAGGCTTCTCGAGGCTAATCACGTCTAACCACTGGAACTTCCAAAGGGTCCTTCACACCCTGGCTGCAACTCAAGAAGTTCCCCGACATACCCGTCTCCACTCGAGAGGAAGCAAGTGGGTCCCGCACACATCCAGGGGAGCCCCGTTTCCGCCTCCTAGCTCGAGATGAGGGATCCTTTCCCTGTTTCGTTAGGAAAGAATTCCCGGCGTTCCGGTCGCATCTCAAGAGGAGGCGCTCTCCACAGGAAAGGCGAGAGGAACTCCAGGGTCGTGCCACCATTCCAAGAGTCCCCCAGATGTGTCAGTCCATTCCAGAGGAAACTGTTTTCCCTGCACTGCCTTGACGTTCAAGCCGAGGATCGACTCCCACCACGTGTGCACGTGGGACAGCCCTGTGGGAAAGCCTCGTGGGAAAGCCTCGTGAGAAAGACTCGAGGGAAAACCATAAATCCTTTGATCCACGCGGCGGACTGCGTGACACTGCTGCTACCGCTCTGGAGGAAAGCGCAAGTGCATGCCCGCATTCGAGACGAGGACTGACTCCCCTGGGGAGACTCCAGAAGTACCCCAAGATCCATGTCAGCACTGGAGAGGAATCCTCAGGTTCCTGCCCCGACTCCACACAAGGTCTTAGGCCCCGGCATCGACGGGAGAGGAATCCCGAGAGGCCCCCGAGGAACTCGCATGGGGACTGGCCTTTCCTGAGGCCACCAGAGCAGGTCCCTGAGGTCCCCGTCGTAAGTCGAGAGCACCTGCCGCAACTTGAGAAAATCCAGGAGGTTTTGCCCTCCAGGCGAGATGAGGCCCATTTCCGCTGAGGCTTCTCGAGGCCAATCACATCTAACCACTGGAACTTCCAAAGGGTCCTTCACACCCTTGCTGCATCTCAAGAAGTTCCCCGACATACCCGTCTCCACTCGAGAGGAAGCACGTGGTGTCCCGCACACATCCAGGGGAGCCCCGTTTCCGCCTCCTAGCTCGAGATGAGGGATCCTTTCCCTGTTTCGTAGGGAAAGAATTCCCGGCGTTCCCGTCGCATCTCAAGAGGAGGGGCTCTCCACAGGAAAGGCGAGAGGAACTCCAGGGTCGTGCCACCATTCCAAGAGTCCCCCAGATGTGTCAGTCCATTCCAGAGGAACCTGTTTTCCCTTCACTGCCTTGACGTTCAAGCCGAGGATCGACTCCCACCACGTGTGCACGTGGGACAGCCCTGTGGGAAAGCCTCGTGGGAAAGCCTCGTGGGAAAGACTCGAGGGAAAACCATAGATCCTTTGATCCACGCGGCGGACTGCGTGACACTGCTGCTACCGCTCTAGAGGAAAGCGCAAGTGCATGCCCGCATTCGAGACGAGGACTGACTCCCCTGGGGAGACTCCAGAAGTACCCCAAGATCCATGTCAGCACTGGAGAGGAATCCTCAGGTTCCGGCCCCGACTCCACACAAGGTCTTAGGTCCCGGCATCGACGGGAGAGGAATCCGGAGACGCCCCCGAGGAACTCGCATGGGGACTGGCCTTTCCTGAGGCCACCAGAGCGGGTCCCTGAGGTCCCCGTCGTAAGTCGATAGCACCTGCGGCAACTCGTGAAAATCCAGGAGGTTTTGCCCTCCAGGCGAGATGAGGCCCATTTCCGCTGAGGCTTCTCGAGGCTAATCACGTCTAACCACTGGAACTTCCAAAGGGTCCTTCACACCCTTGCTTCAACTCAAGAAGTTCCCCGACATACCCGTCTCCACTCGAGAGGAAGCACGTGGGTCCCGCACACATCCAGGGGAGCCCCGTTTCCGCCTCCTAGCTCGAGATGAGGGATCCTTTCCCTGTTTCGTAGGGAAAGAATTCCCGGCGTTTCCGTCGCATCTCAAGAGGAGGCGCTCTCCACAGGAAAGGCGAGAGGAACTCCAGGGTCGTGACACCATTCCAAGAGTCCCCCAGATGTGTCAGTCCATTCCAGAGGAACCTGTTTTCCCTGCACTGTCTTGACGTTCAAGCCGAGGATCGACTCCCACCACGTGTGCACGTGGGACAGCCCTGTGGGAAAGCCTCGTGGGAAAGACTCAAGGGAAAACCATAGATCCTTTGATCCACGCGGCGGACTGCGTGACACTGCTGCTACCGCTCTGGAGGAAAGCGCAAGTGCATGCCCGCATTCGAGACGAGGACTGACTCCCCTGGGGAGACTCCAGAAGTACCCCAAGATCGATGTCAGCAATGGAGAGGAATCCTAAGGTTCCGGCCCCGATTCCACACAAGGTCTTAGGCCCTGCATCGACGGGAGAGGAATCCCGAGAGGCCTCCGAGGAACTCGCATGGGGACTGGCCTTTCCTGAGGCCACCAGAGCGGGTCCCTGAGGTCCCCGTCGTAAGTCGAGAGCACCTGCCGCAACTTGAGAAAATCCAGGAGGTTTTGCCCTCCAGGCGAGATGAGGCCCATTTCCGCTGAGGCTTCTCGAGGCCAATCACATCTAACCACTGGAACTTCCAAAGGGTCCTTCACACCCTTGCTGCAACTCAAGAAGTTCCCCGACATACCCGTCTCCACTCGAGAGGAAGCACGTGGGGTCCCGCACACATCCAGGGGAGCCCCGTTTCCGCCTCCTAGCTCGAGATGAGGGATCCTTTCCCTGTTTCGTAGGGAAAGAATTCCCGGCGTTCCCGTCGCATCTCAAGAGGAGGCGCTCTCCACAGGAAAGGCGAGAGGAACTCCAGGGTCATGCCACCATTCCAAGAGTCCCCCAGATGTGTCAGTCCATTCCAGAGGAACCTGTTTTCCCTGCACTGCCTTGACGTTCAAGCCGAGGATCGACTCCCACCACGTGTGCACGTGGGACAGCCCTGTGGGAAAGCCTCGTGGGAAAGCCTCGTGGGAAAGACTCGAGGGAAAACCATAGATCCTTTGATCCACGCGGCGGACTGCGTGACACTGCTGCTACCGCTCTAGAGGAAAGCGCAAGTGCATGCCCGCATTCGAGACGAGGACTGACTCCCCTGGGGAGACTCCAGAAGTACCCCAAGATCCATGTCAGCACTGGAGAGGAATCCTCAGGTTCCGGCCCCGACTCCACACAAGGTCTTAGGTCCCGGCATCGACGGGAGAGGAATCCCGAGACGCCCCCGAGGAACTCGCATGGGGACTGGCCTTTCCTGAGGCCACCAGAGCGGGTCCCTGAGGTCCCCGTCGTAAGTCGAGAGCACCTGCGGCAACTCGTGAAAATCCAGGAGGTTTTGCCCTCCAGGCGAGATGAGGCCCATTTCCGCTGAGGCTTCTCGAGGCTAATCACGTCTAACCACTGGAACTTCCAAAGGGTCCTTCACACCCTTGCTTCAACTCAAGAAGTTCCCCGACATACCCGTCTCCACTCGAGAGGAAGCACGTGGGTCCCGCACACATCCAGGGGAGCCCCGTTTCCGCCTCCTAGCTCGAGATGAGGGATCCTTTGCCTGTTTCGTAGGGAAAGAATTCCCGGCGTTCCCGTCGCATCTCAAGAGGAGGCGCTCTCCACAGGAAAGGCGAGAGGAACTCCAGGGTCGTGACACCATTCCAAGAGTCCCCCAGATGTGTCAGTCCATTCCAGAGGAACCTGTTTTCCCTGCACTGCCTTGACGTTCAAGCCGAGGATCGACTCCCACCACGTGTGCACATGGGACAGCCCTGTGGGAAAGCCTCGTGGGAAAGCCTCGTGGGAAAGACTCGAGGGAAAACCATAGATCCTTTGATCCACGCGGCGGACTGCGTGACACTGCTGCTACCGCTCTGGAGGAAAGCGCAAGTGCATGCCCGCATTCGAGACGAGGACTGACTCCCCTGGGGAGACTCCAGAAGTACTCCAAGATCCATGTCAGCACATGAGAGGAATCCTCAGGTTCCGACCCCGACTCCACACAAGGTCTTAATCCCTGGCATCGACGGGAGAGGAATCCCGAGAGGCCCCCGAGGAACTCGAATGGGGACTGGCCTTTCCTGAGGCCACCAGAGCGGGTCCCTGAGGTCCCCGTCGTAAGTCGAGAGCACCTGCGGCAACTCGAGAAAATCCAGGAGGTTTTGCCCTCCAGGCGAGATGAGGCCCATTTCCGCTGAGGCTTCTCGAGGCTAATCACGTCTAACCACTGGAACTTCCAAAGGGTCCTTCACACCCTTGCTTCAACTCAAGAAGTTCCCCGACATACCCGTCTCCACTCGAGAGGAAGCACGTGGGTCCCGCACACATCCAGGGGAGCCCCGTTTCCGCCTCCTAGCTCGAGATGAGGGATCCTTTCCCTGTTTCGTAGGGAAAGAATTCCCGGCGTTTCCGTCGCATCTCAAGAGGAGGCTCTCTCCACAGGAAAGGCGAGAGGAACTCCAGGGTCGTGCCACCATTCCAAGAGTCCCCCAGATGTGTCAGTCCATTCCAGAGGAACCTGTTTTCCCTGCACTGCCTTGACGTTCAAGCCGAGGATCGACTCCCACCACGTGTGCACGTGGGACAGCCCTGTGGGAAAGCCTCGTGGGAAAGCCTCGTGGGAAAGACTCGAGGGAAAACCATAGATCCTTTGATCCACGCGGAGGACTGCGTGACACTGCTGCTACCGCTCTGGAGGAAAGCACAAGTGCATGCCCGCATTCAAGACGAGGACTGACTCCCCTGGGGAGGCTCCAGAAGTACCCCAAGATCCATGTCAGCACTGGAGAGGAATCCTCAGGTGCCGGCCCCGACTCCACACAAGGTCTTAGGACCCGGCATCGACGGGAGAGGAATCCCGAGAGGCCCCCGAGGAACTCGCATGGGGACTGGCCTTTCCTGAGGCCACCAGAGCGGGTCCCTGAGGTCCCCGTCGTAAGTCGAGAGCACCTGCCGCAACTCGAGAAAATCCAGGAGGTTTTGCCCTCCAGGCGAGATGAGGCCCATTTCCGCTGAGGCTTCTCGAGGCTAATCACGTCTAACCACTGGAACTTCCAAAGGTTCCTTCACACCCTTGCTGCAACTCAAGAAGTTCCCCGACATACCCGTCTCCACTCGAGAGGAAGCACGTGGGGTCCCGCACACATCCAGGGGAGCCCCGTTTCCGCCTCCTAGCTCGAGATGAGGGATCCTTTCCCTGTTTCGTAGGGAAAGAATTCCCGGCGTTCCCGTCGCATCTCAAGAGGAGGCGCTCTCCACAGGAAAGGCGAGAGGAACTCCAGGGTCGTGCCACCATTCCAAGAGTCCCCCAGATGTGTCAGTCCATTCCAGAGGAACCTGTTTTCCCTGCACTGCCTTGACGTTCAAGCCGAGGATCGACTCCCACCACGTGTGCACGTGGGACAGCCCTGTGGGAAAGCCTCGTGGGAAAGCCTCGTGGGAAAGACTCGAGGGAAAACCATAGATCCTTTGATCCACGCGGCGGACTGCGTGACACTGCTGCTACCGCTCTGGAGGAAAGCGCAAGTGCATGCCCGCATTCGAGACGAGGACTGACTCCCCTGGGGAGACTATAGAAGTACCCCAAGATCCATGTCAGCACTGGAGAGGAACCCTCAGGTTCCGGCCCCGACTCCACACAAGGTCTTAGGCCCCGGCATCGACGGGAGAGGAATGCCGAGAGGCCTCTGAGGAACTCGCATGGGGACTGGCCTTTCCTGAGGCCACCAGAGCGGGTCCCTGAGGTCCCCATCGTAAGTAGAGAGCACCTGCCGCAACTCGAGAAAATCCAGGAGGTTTTGCCCTCCAGGCGAGATGAGGCCCATTTCCGCTGAGGCTTCTCGAGGCTAATCACGTCTAACCACTGGAACTTCCAAGGGGTCCTTCACACCCTTGCTGCAACTCAAGAAGTTACCCGACATACCCGTCTCCACTCGAGAGGAAGCACGTGGGGTCCCGCACACATCCAGGGGAGCCCCGTTTCCGCCTCCTAGCTCGAGATGAGGGATCCTTTCCCTGTTTCTTAGGGAAAGAATTCCCGGCGTTTCCGTCGCATCTCAAGAGGAGGCGCTCTCCACAGGAAAGGCGAGAGGAACTCCAGGGTCGTGCCACCATTCCAAGAGTCCCCCAGATGTGTCAGTCCATTCCAGAGGAACCTGTTTTCCCTTCACTGCCTTGACGTTCAAGCCGAGGATCCACTCCCACCACGTGTGCACGTGGGACAGCCCTGTGGGAAAGCCTCGTGGGAAAGCCTCGTGGGAAAGACTCGAGGGAAAACCATAGATCCTTTGATCCACGCGGCGGACTGCGTGACACTGCTGCTACCGCTCTGGAGGAAAGCGCAAGTGCATGCCCGCATTCGAGACGAGGACTGACTCCCCTGGGGAGACTCCAGAAGTACCCCAACATCCATGTCAGCACTGGAGAGGAATCCTCAGGTTCCGGCCCCGACTCCACACAAGGTCTTAGGACCCGGCATCGACGGGAGAGGAATCCCGAGAGGCCGCCGAGGAACTGGCATGGGGACTGGCCTTTCCTGAGGCCACCAGAGCGGGTCCCTGAGGTCCCCGTCGTAAGTCGAGAGCACCTGCCGCAACTCGAGAAAATCCAGGAGGATTTGCCCACCAGGCGAGATGAGGCCCATTTCCGCTGAGGCTTCTCGAGGCTAATCACGTCTAACCACTGGAACTTCCAAAGGTTCCTTCACACCCTTTCTGCAACTCAAGAAGTTCCCGACACACCCGTCTCCACTCGAGAGGAAGCACGTGGGGTCCCGCACACATCCAGGGGAGCCCCGTTTCCGCCTCCTAGCTCGAGATGAGGGATCCTTTCCCTGTTTCGTAGGGAAAGAATTCCCGGCGTTCCCGTCGCATCTCAAGAGGAGGCGCTCTCCACAGGAAAGGCGAGAGGAACTCCAGGGTCGTGCCACCATTCCAAGAGTCCCCCAGATGTGTCAGTCCATTCCAGAGGAACCTGTTTTCCCTGCACTGCCTTGACGTTCAAGCCGAGGATCGACTCCCACCACGTGTGCACGTGGGACAGCCCTGTGGGAAAGCCTCGTGGGAAAGACTCGAGGGAAAACCATAGATCCTTTGATCCACGCGGCGGACTGCGTGACACTGCTGCTACCGCTCTGGAGGAAAGCTCAAGTGCATGCCCGCATTCGAGACGAGGACTGACTCCCCTGGGGAGACTCCAGAAGTACCCCAAGATCGATGTCAGCACTGGAGAGGAATCCTAAGGTTCCGGCTCCGATTCCACACAAGGTCTTAGGCCCCGGCATCGACGGGAGAGGAATCCCGAGAGGCCCCCGAGGAACTCGCATGGGGACTGGCCTTTCCTGAGGCCACCAGAGCGGGTCCCTGAGGTCCCCGTCGTAAGTCGAGAGCACCTGCCGCAACTTGAGAAAATCCAGGAGGTTTTGCCCTCCAGGCGAGATGAGGCCCATTTCCGCTGAGGCTTCTCGAGGCCAATCACATCTAACCACTGGAACTTACAAAGGGTCCTTCACACCCTTGCTGCAACTCAAGAAGTTCCCCGACATACCTGTCTCCACTCGAGAGGAAGCACGTGGGGTCCCGCACACATCCAGGGGAGCCCCGTTTCCGCCTCCTAGCTCGAGATGAGGGATCCTTTCCCTGTTTCGTAGGGAAAGAATTCCCGGCGTTCCCGTCGCATCTCAAGAGGAGGCGCTCTCCACAGGAAAGGCGAGAGGAACTCCAGGGTCATGCCACCATTCCAAGAGTCCCCCAGATGTGTCAGTCCATTCCAGAGGAACCTGTTTTCCCTGCACTGCCTTGACGTTCAAGCCGAGGATCGACTCCCACCACGTGTGCACGTGGGACAGCCCTGTGGGAAAGCCTCGTGGGAAAGCCTCGTGGGAAAGACTCGAGGGAAAACCATAGATCCTTTGATCCACGCGGCAGAAGCGTTACACTGCTGCTACCGCTCTGGAGGAAAGCGCAAGTGCATGCCCGCATTCGAGACGAGGACTGACTCCCCTGGGGAGACTGCAGAAGTACCCCAAGATCCATGTCAGCACTGGAGAGGAATCCTCAGGTTCCGGCCCCGACTCCACACAAGGTCTTAGGCCCCGGCATCGACGGGAGAGGAATCCCGAGAGGCCCCCGAGGAACTCGCATGGGGACTGGCCTTTCCTGAGGCCACCAGAGCGGGTCCCTGAGGTCTCCGTTGTAAGTCGAGAGCACCTGCCGCAACTCGAGAAAATCCAGGAGGTTTTGCCCTCCAGGCGAGATGAGGCCCATTTCCGCTGAGGCTTCTCGAGGCTAATCACGTCTAACCACTGGAACTTCCAAAGGGTCCTTCACACCCTTGCTGCAACTCAAGAAGTTCCCCGACATACACGTCTCCACTCGAGAGGAAGCACGTGGGGTCCCGCACACATCCAGGGGAGCCCCGTTTCCGCCTCCTAGCTCGAGATGAGGGATCCTTTCCCTGTTTCGTAGGGAAAGAATTCCCGGCGTTCCCGTCGCATCTCAAGAGGAGGCGCTCTCCACAGGAAAGGCGAGAGGAACTCCAGAGTCGTGCCACCATTCCAAGAGTCCCCCAGATGTGTCAGTCCATTCCAGAGGAACCTGTTTTCCCTGCACTGCCTTGACGTTCAAGCCGAGGATCCACTCCCACCACGTGTGCACGTGGGACAGCCCTGTGGGAAAGCCTCGTGGGAAAGCCTCGTGGGAAAGACTCGAGGGAAAACCATAGATCCTTTGATCCACGCGGCGGACTGCGTGACACTGCTGCTACCGCTCTGGAGGAAAGCGCAAGTGCATGCCCGCATTCGAGACGAGGACTGACTCCCCTGGGGAGACTCCAGAAGTACCCCAAGATCCATGTCAGCACTGGAGAGGAATCCTCAGGTTCCGGCCCCGACTCCACACAAGGTCTTAGGCCCCGGCATCGACGGGAGAGGAATCCCGAGAGGCCCCCGAGGAACTCGCATGGTGACTGGCCTTTCCTGAGGCCACCAGAGCGGGTCCCTGAGGTCCCCGTCGTAAGTCGAGAGCACCTGCCGCAACTCGAGAAAATCCAGGAGGTTTTGCCCTCCAGGCGAGATGAGGCCCATTTCCGCTGAGGCTTCTCGAGGCTAATCACGTCTAACCACTGGAACTTCCAAAGGGTCCTTCACACCCTTGCTGCAACTCAAGAAGTTCCCCGACATACCCGTCTCCACTCGAGAGGAAGCACGTGGGGTCCCGCACACATCCAGGGGAGCCCCGTTTCCGCCTCCTAGCTCGAGATGAGGGATCCTTTCCCTGTTTCGTAGGGAAAGAATTCCCGGCGTTCCCGTCGCATCTCAAGAGGAGGCGCTCTCCACAGGAAAGGCGAGAGGAACTCCAGGGTCGTGCCACCATTCCAAGAGTCCCCCAGATGTGTCAGTCCATTCCAGAGGAACCTGTTTTCCCTGCACTGCCTTGACGTTCAAGCCGAGGATCGACTCCCACCACGTGTGCACGTGGGACAGCCCTGTGGGAAAGCCTCGTGGGAAAGCCTCGTGGGAAAGACTCAAGGGAAAACCATAGATCCTTTGATCCACGCGGCGGACTGCGTGACACTGCTGCTACCGCTCTGGAGGAAAGCGCAAGTGCATGCCCGCATTCGAGACGAGGACTGACTCCCCTGGGGAGACTCCAGAAGTACTCCAAGATCCATGTCAGCACATGAGAGGAATCCTCAGGTTCCGACCCCGACTCCACACAAGGTCTTAATCCCTGGCATCGACGGGAGAGGAATCCCGAGAGGCCCCCGAGGAACTCGAATGGGGACTGGCCTTTCCTGAGGCCACCAGAGCGGGTCCCTGAGGTCCCCGTCGTAAGTCGAGAGCACCTGCGGCAACTCGAGAAAATCCAGGAGGTTTTGCCCTCCAGGCGAGATGAGGCCCATTTCCGCTGAGGCTTCTCGAGGCTAATCACGTCTAACCACTGGAACTTCCAAAGGGTCCTTCACACCCTTGCTTCAACTCAAGAAGTTCCCCGACATACCCGTCTCCACTCGAGAGGAAGCACGTGGGTCCCGCACACATCCAGGGGAGCCCCGTTTCCGCCTCCTAGCTCGAGATGAGGGATCCTTTCCCTGTTTCGTAGGGAAAGAATTCCCGGCGTTTCCGTCGCATCTCAAGAGGAGGCTCTCTCCACAGGAAAGGCGAGAGGAACTCCAGGGTCGTGCCACCATTCCAAGAGTCCCCCAGATGTGTCAGTCCATTCCAGAGGAACCTGTTTTCCCTGCACTGCCTTGACGTTCAAGCCGAGGATCGACTCCCACCACGTGTGCACGTGGGACAGCCCTGTGGGAAAGCCTCGTGGGAAAGCCTCGTGGGAAAGACTCGAGGGAAAACCATAGATCCTTTGATCCACGCGGAGGACTGCGTGACACTGCTGCTACCGCTCTGGAGGAAAGCACAAGTGCATGCCCGCATTCAAGACGAGGACTGACTCCCCTGGGGAGGCTCCAGAAGTACCCCAAGATCCATGTCAGCACTGGAGAGGAATCCTCAGGTGCCGGCCCCGACTCCACACAAGGTCTTAGGACCCGGCATCGACGGGAGAGGAATCCCGAGAGGCCCCCGAGGAACTCGCATGGGGACTGGCCTTTCCTGAGGCCACCAGAGCGGGTCCCTGAGGTCCCCGTCGTAAGTCGAGAGCACCTGCCGCAACTCGAGAAAATCCAGGAGGTTTTGCCCTCCAGGCGAGATGAGGCCCATTTCCGCTGAGGCTTCTCGAGGCTAATCACGTCTAACCACTGGAACTTCCAAAGGTTCCTTCACACCCTTGCTGCAACTCAAGAAGTTCCCCGACATACCCGTCTCCACTCGAGAGGAAGCACGTGGGGTCCCGCACACATCCAGGGGAGCCCCGTTTCCGCCTCCTAGCTCGAGATGAGGGATCCTTTCCCTGTTTCGTAGGGAAAGAATTCCCGGCGTTCCCGTCGCATCTCAAGAGGAGGCGCTCTCCACAGGAAAGGCGAGAGGAACTCCAGGGTCGTGCCACCATTCCAAGAGTCCCCCAGATGTGTCAGTCCATTCCAGAGGAACCTGTTTTCCCTGCACTGCCTTGACGTTCAAGCCGAGGATCGACTCCCACCACGTGTGCACGTGGGACAGCCCTGTGGGAAAGCCTCGTGGGAAAGCCTCGTGGGAAAGACTCGAGGGAAAACCATAGATCCTTTGATCCACGCGGCGGACTGCGTGACACTGCTGCTACCGCTCTGGAGGAAAGCGCAAGTGCATGCCCGCATTCGAGACGAGGACTGACTCCCCTGGGGAGACTATAGAAGTACCCCAAGATCCATGTCAGCACTGGAGAGGAACCCTCAGGTTCCGGCCCCGACTCCACACAAGGTCTTAGGCCC
Organism: Ovis canadensis; assembly: GCF_042477335.2. Lineage (NCBI taxonomy): Eukaryota > Metazoa > Chordata > Mammalia > Artiodactyla > Bovidae > Ovis > Ovis canadensis. The sequence continues at coordinate 9,941,118 of NC_091249.1, read as the reverse complement.
CGGCATCGACGGGAGAGGAATGCCGAGAGGCCTCTGAGGAACTCGCATGGGGACTGGCCTTTCCTGAGGCCACCAGAGCGGGTCCCTGAGGTCCCCATCGTAAGTAGAGAGCACCTGCCGCAACTCGAGAAAATCCAGGAGGTTTTGCCCTCCAGGCGAGATGAGGCCCATTTCCGCTGAGGCTTCTCGAGGCTAATCACGTCTAACCACTGGAACTTCCAAGGGGTCCTTCACACCCTTGCTGCAACTCAAGAAGTTACCCGACATACCCGTCTCCACTCGAGAGGAAGCACGTGGGGTCCCGCACACATCCAGGGGAGCCCCGTTTCCGCCTCCTAGCTCGAGATGAGGGATCCTTTCCCTGTTTCTTAGGGAAAGAATTCCCGGCGTTTCCGTCGCATCTCAAGAGGAGGCGCTCTCCACAGGAAAGGCGAGAGGAACTCCAGGGTCGTGCCACCATTCCAAGAGTCCCCCAGATGTGTCAGTCCATTCCAGAGGAACCTGTTTTCCCTTCACTGCCTTGACGTTCAAGCCGAGGATCCACTCCCACCACGTGTGCACGTGGGACAGCCCTGTGGGAAAGCCTCGTGGGAAAGCCTCGTGGGAAAGACTCGAGGGAAAACCATAGATCCTTTGATCCACGCGGCGGACTGCGTGACACTGCTGCTACCGCTCTGGAGGAAAGCGCAAGTGCATGCCCGCATTCGAGACGAGGACTGACTCCCCTGGGGAGACTCCAGAAGTACCCCAACATCCATGTCAGCACTGGAGAGGAATCCTCAGGTTCCGGCCCCGACTCCACACAAGGTCTTAGGACCCGGCATCGACGGGAGAGGAATCCCGAGAGGCCGCCGAGGAACTGGCATGGGGACTGGCCTTTCCTGAGGCCACCAGAGCGGGTCCCTGAGGTCCCCGTCGTAAGTCGAGAGCACCTGCCGCAACTCGAGAAAATCCAGGAGGATTTGCCCACCAGGCGAGATGAGGCCCATTTCCGCTGAGGCTTCTCGAGGCTAATCACGTCTAACCACTGGAACTTCCAAAGGTTCCTTCACACCCTTGCTGCAACTCAAGAAGTTCCCCGACATACCCGTCTCCACTCGAGAGGAAGCACGTGGGGTCCCGCACACATCCAGGGGAGCCCCGTTTCCGCCTCCTAGCTCGAGATGAGGGATCCTTTCCCTGTTTCGTAGGGAAAGAATTCCCGGCGTTCCCGTCGCATCTCAAGAGGAGGCGCTCTCCACAGGAAAGGCGAGAGGAACTCCAGGGTCGTGCCACCATTCCAAGAGTCCCCCAGATGTGTCAGTCCATTCCAGAGGAACCTGTTTTCCCTGCACTGCCTTGACGTTCAAGCCGAGGATCGACTCCCACCACGTGTGCACGTGGGACAGCCCTGTGGGAAAGCCTCGTGGGAAAGACTCGAGGGAAAACCATAGATCCTTTGATCCACGCGGCGGACTGCGTGACACTGCTGCTACCGCTCTGGAGGAAAGCTCAAGTGCATGCCCGCATTCGAGACGAGGACTGACTCCCCTGGGGAGACTCCAGAAGTACCCCAAGATCGATGTCAGCACTGGAGAGGAATCCTAAGGTTCCGGCTCCGATTCCACACAAGGTCTTAGGCCCCGGCATCGACGGGAGAGGAATCCCGAGAGGCCCCCGAGGAACTCGCATGGGGACTGGCCTTTCCTGAGGCCACCAGAGCGGGTCCCTGAGGTCCCCGTCGTAAGTCGAGAGCACCTGCCGCAACTTGAGAAAATCCAGGAGGTTTTGCCCTCCAGGCGAGATGAGGCCCATTTCCGCTGAGGCTTCTCGAGGCCAATCACATCTAACCACTGGAACTTACAAAGGGTCCTTCACACCCTTGCTGCAACTCAAGAAGTTCCCCGACATACCTGTCTCCACTCGAGAGGAAGCACGTGGGGTCCCGCACACATCCAGGGGAGCCCCGTTTCCGCCTCCTAGCTCGAGATGAGGGATCCTTTCCCTGTTTCGTAGGGAAAGAATTCCCGGCGTTCCCGTCGCATCTCAAGAGGAGGCGCTCTCCACAGGAAAGGCGAGAGGAACTCCAGGGTCATGCCACCATTCCAAGAGTCCCCCAGATGTGTCAGTCCATTCCAGAGGAACCTGTTTTCCCTGCACTGCCTTGACGTTCAAGCCGAGGATCGACTCCCACCACGTGTGCACGTGGGACAGCCCTGTGGGAAAGCCTCGTGGGAAAGCCTCGTGGGAAAGACTCGAGGGAAAACCATAGATCCTTTGATCCACGCGGCAGAAGCGTTACACTGCTGCTACCGCTCTGGAGGAAAGCGCAAGTGCATGCCCGCATTCGAGACGAGGACTGACTCCCCTGGGGAGACTGCAGAAGTACCCCAAGATCCATGTCAGCACTGGAGAGGAATCCTCAGGTTCCGGCCCCGACTCCACACAAGGTCTTAGGCCCCGGCATCGACGGGAGAGGAATCCCGAGAGGCCCCCGAGGAACTCGCATGGGGACTGGCCTTTCCTGAGGCCACCAGAGCGGGTCCCTGAGGTCTCCGTTGTAAGTCGAGAGCACCTGCCGCAACTCGAGAAAATCCAGGAGGTTTTGCCCTCCAGGCGAGATGAGGCCCATTTCCGCTGAGGCTTCTCGAGGCTAATCACGTCTAACCACTGGAACTTCCAAAGGGTCCTTCACACCCTTGCTGCAACTCAAGAAGTTCCCCGACATACACGTCTCCACTCGAGAGGAAGCACGTGGGGTCCCGCACACATCCAGGGGAGCCCCGTTTCCGCCTCCTAGCTCGAGATGAGGGATCCTTTCCCTGTTTCGTAGGGAAAGAATTCCCGGCGTTCCCGTCGCATCTCAAGAGGAGGCGCTCTCCACAGGAAAGGCGAGAGGAACTCCAGAGTCGTGCCACCATTCCAAGAGTCCCCCAGATGTGTCAGTCCATTCCAGAGGAACCTGTTTTCCCTGCACTGCCTTGACGTTCAAGCCGAGGATCCACTCCCACCACGTGTGCACGTGGGACAGCCCTGTGGGAAAGCCTCGTGGGAAAGCCTCGTGGGAAAGACTCGAGGGAAAACCATAGATCCTTTGATCCACGCGGCGGACTGCGTGACACTGCTGCTACCGCTCTGGAGGAAAGCGCAAGTGCATGCCCGCATTCGAGACGAGGACTGACTCCCCTGGGGAGACTCCAGAAGTACCCCAAGATCCATGTCAGCACTGGAGAGGAATCCTCAGGTTCCGGCCCCGACTCCACACAAGGTCTTAGGCCCCGGCATCGACGGGAGAGGAATCCCGAGAGGCCCCCGAGGAACTCGCATGGTGACTGGCCTTTCCTGAGGCCACCAGAGCGGGTCCCTGAGGTCCCCGTCGTAAGTCGAGAGCACCTGCCGCAACTCGAGAAAATCCAGGAGGTTTTGCCCTCCAGGCGAGATGAGGCCCATTTCCGCTGAGGCTTCTCGAGGCTAATCACGTCTAACCACTGGAACTTCCAAAGGGTCCTTCACACCCTTGCTGCAACTCAAGAAGTTCCCCGACATACCCGTCTCCACTCGAGAGGAAGCACGTGGGGTCCCGCACACATCCAGGGGAGCCCCGTTTCCGCCTCCTAGCTCGAGATGAGGGATCCTTTCCCTGTTTCGTAGGGAAAGAATTCCCGGCGTTCCCGTCGCATCTCAAGAGGAGGCGCTCTCCACAGGAAAGGCGAGAGGAACTCCAGGGTCGTGCCACCATTCCAAGAGTCCCCCAGATGTGTCAGTCCATTCCAGAGGAACCTGTTTTCCCTGCACTGCCTTGACGTTCAAGCCGAGGATCGACTCCCACCACGTGTGCACGTGGGACAGCCCTGTGGGAAAGCCTCGTGGGAAAGCCTCGTGGGAAAGACTCAAGGGAAAACCATAGATCCTTTGATCCACGCGGCGGACTGCGTGACACTGCTGCTACCGCTCTGGAGGAAAGCGCAAGTGCATGCCCGCATTCGAGACGAGGACTGACTCCCCTGGGGAGACTCCAGAAGTACCCCAAGATCCATGTCAGCACTGGAGAGGAATCCTCAGGTTCCGGCCCCGACTCCACACAAGGTCTTAGGCCCCGGCATCGACGGGAGAGGAATCCCGAGAGGCCCCCGGGGAACTCGCATGGGGACTGGCCTTTCCTGAGGCCACCAGACCGGGTCCCTGAGGTCCCCGTCGTAAGTCGAGAGCACCTGCCGCAACTCGAGAAAATCCAGGAGGTTTTGCCCTCCAGGCGAGATGAGGCCCATTTCCGCTGAGGCTTCTCGAGGCTAATCACGTCTAACCAATGGAACTTCCAAAGGGTCCTTCACACCCTTGCTGCATCTCAAGAAGTTCCCCGACATACCCGTCTCCACTCGAGAGGAAGCACGTGGGCTCCCGCACACATCCAGGGGAGCCCCGTTTCCGCCTCCTAGCTCGAGATGAGGGATCCTTTCCCTGTTTCGTAGGGAAAGAATTCCCGGCGTTCCCGTCGCATCTCAAGAGGAAGCGCTCTCCACAGGAAAGGCGAGAGGAACTCCAGGGTCGTGCCACCATTCCAAGAGTCCCCCAGATGTGTCAGTCCATTCCAGAGGAACCTGTTTTCCCTGCACTGCCTTGACGTTCAAGCCGAGGATCGACTCCCACCACGTGTGCACGTGGGACAGCCCTGTGGGAAAGCCTCGTGGGAAAGACTCGAGGGAAAACCATAGATCCTTTGATCCACGCGGCGGACTGCGTGACACTGCTGGTACCGCTCTGGAGGAAAGCGCAAGTGCATGCCCGCATTCGAGACGAGGACTGACTCCCCTGGGGAGACTCCAGAAGTACCCCAAGATCCATGTCAGCACTGGAGAGGAATCCTCAGGTTCCGGCCCCGACTCCACACAAGGTCTTAGGCCCCGGCATCGACGGGAGAGGAATGCCGATAGGCCCCCGAGGAACTCGCATGGGGACTGGCCTTTCCTGAGGCCACCAGACCGGGTCCCTGAGGTCCCCGTCGTAAGTCGAGAGCACCTGCCGCAACTCGAGAAAATCCAGGAGGTTTTGCCCTCCAGGCGAGATGAGGCCCATTTCCGCTGAGGCTTCTCGAGGCTACTCACGTCTAACCACTGGAACTTCCAAAGGGTCCTTCACACCCTTGCTGCATCTCAAGAAGTTCCCCGACAAACCCGTCTCCACTCGAGAGGAAGCACGTGGGGTCCCGCACACATCCAGGGGAGCCCCGTTTCCGCCTCCTAGCTCGAGATGAGGGATCCTTTCCCTGTTTCGTAGGGAAAGAATTCCCGGCGTTCCCTTCGCATCTCAAGAGGAGGCGCTCTCCACAGGAAAGGCGAGAGGAACTCCAGGGTCGTGACACCATTCCAAGAGTCCCCCAGATGTGTCAGTCCATTCCAGAGGAACCTGTTTTCCCTGCACTGCCTTGACGTTCAAGCCGAGGATCGACTCCCACCACGTGTGCACGTGGGACAGCCCTGTGGGAAAGCCTCGTGGGAAAGCCTCGTGGGAAAGACTCGAGGGAAAACCATAGATCCTTTGATCCACGCGGCGGACTGCGTGACACTGCTGCTACCGCTCTGGAGGAAAGCGCAAGTGCATGCCCGCATTCGAGACGAGGACTGACTCCCCTGGGGAGACTCCAGAAATACCCCAAGATCCATGTCAGCACTGGAGAGGAATCCTCAGGTTCCGGCCCCGACTCCACACAAGGTCTTAGGCCCCGGCATCGACGGGAGAGGAATCCCGAGAGGCCCCCGAGGAACTCGCATGGGGACTGGCCTTTCCTGAGGCCACCAGACCGGGTCCCTGAGGTCCCCGTCGTAAGTCGAGAGCACCTGCCGCAACTCGAGAAAATCCAGGAGGTTTTGCCCTCCAGGCGAGATGAGGCCCATTTCCGCTGAGGCTTCTCGAGGCTAATCACGTCTAACCACTGGAACTTCCAAAGGGTCCTTCACACCCTTGCTGCAACTCAAGAAGTTCCCCGACATACACGTCTCCACTCGAGAGGAAGCACGTGGGGTCCCGCACACATCCAGGGGAGCCCCGTTTCCGCCTCCTAGCTCGAGATGAGGGATCCTTTCCCTGTTTCGTAGGGAAAGAATTCCCGGCGTTCCCGTCGCATCTCAAGAGGAGGCGCTCTCCACAGGAAAGGCGAGAGGAACTCCAGAGTCGTGCCACCATTCCAAGAGTCCCCCAGATGTGTCAGTCCATTCCAGAGGAACCTGTTTTCCCTGCACTGCCTTGACGTTCAAGCCGAGGATCCACTCCCACCACGTGTGCACGTGGGACAGCCCTGTGGGAAAGCCTCGTGGGAAAGCCTCGTGGGAAAGACTCGAGGGAAAACCATAGATCCTTTGATCCACGCGGCGGACTGCGTGACAATGCTGCTACCGCTCTGGAGGAAAGCGCAAGTGCATGCCCGCATTCGAGACGAGGACTGACTCCCCTGGGGAGACTCCAGAATTACCCGAAGATCCATGTCAGCACTGGAGAGGAATCCTCAGGTTCCGGCCCCGACTCCACACAAGGTCTTAGGCCCCGGCATCGACGGGAGAGGAATCCCGAGAGGCCCCCGAGGAACTCGCATGGGGACTGGCCTTTCCTGAGGCCACCAGAGCGGGTCCCTGAGGTCCCCGTCGTAAGTCGAGAGCACCTGCGGCAACTCGAGAAAATCCAGGAGGTTTTGCCCTCCAGGCGAGATGAGGCCCATTTCCGCTGAGGCTTCTCGAGGCTAATCACGTCTAACCACTGGAACTTCCAAAGGGTCCTTCACACCCTTGCTGCATCTCAAGAAGTTCCCCGACATACCCGTCTCCACTCGAGAGGAAGCACGTGGGGTCCCGCACACATCCAGGGGAGACCCGTTTCCGCCTCCTAGCTCGAGATGAGGGATCCTTTCCCTGTTTCGTAGGGAAAGAATTCCCGGCGTTCCCGTCGCATCTCAAGAGGAGGCGCTCTCCACAGGAAAGTCGAGAGGAACTCCAGGGTCGTGCCACCATTCCAAGAGTCCCCCATATGTGTCAGTCCATTCCAGAGGAACCTGTTTTCCCTGCACTGCCTTGACGTTCAAGCCGAGGATCGACTCCCACCACGTGTGCACGTGGGACAGCCCTGTGGGAAAGCCTCGTGGGAAAGCCTCGTGGGAAAGACTCGAGGGAAAACCATAGATCCTTTGATCCACGCGGCGGACTGCGTGACACTGCTGCTACCGCTCTGGAGGAAAGCGTAAGTGCATGCCCGCATTCGAGACGAGTACTGACTCCCCTGGGGAGACTCCAGAAGTTCCCCAAGATCCATGTCAGCACTGGAGAGGAATCCTCAGGTTCCGGCCCCGACTCCACACAAGGTCTTAGGCCCCGGCATCGACGGGAGAGGAATCCCGAGAGGCCCCCGAGGAACTCGCATGGGGACTGGCCTTTCCTGAGGCCACCAGACCGGGTCCCTGAGGTCCCCGTCGTAAGTCGAGAGCACCTGCCGCAACTCGAGAAAATCCAGGAGGTTTTGCCCTCCAGGCGAGATGAGGCCCATTTCCGCTGAGGCTTCTCGAGGCTAATCACGTCTAACCACTGGAACTTCCAAAGGGTCCTTCACACCCTTGCTGCAACTCAAGAAGTTCCCCGACATACCCGTCTCCACTCGAGAGGAAGCACGTGGGGTCCCGCACACATCCAGGGGAGCCCCGTTTCCGCCTCCTAGCTCGAGATGAGGGATCCTTTCCCTGTTTCGTAGGGAAAGAATTCCCGGCGTTCCCGTCGCATCTCAAGAGGAGGCGCTCTCCACAGGAAAGGCGAGAGGAACTCCAGGGTCGTGCCACCATTCCAAGAGTCCCCCAGATGTGTCAGTCCATTCCAGAGGAACCTGTTTTCCCTGCACTGCCTTGACGTTCAAGCCGAGGATCCACTCCCACCACGTGTGCACGTGGGACAGCCCTGTGGGAAAGCCTCGTGGGAAAGCCTCGTGGGAAAGACTCGAGGGAAAACCATAGATCCTTTGATCCACGCGGCGGACTGCGTGACACTGCTGCTACCGCTCTGGAGGAAAGCGCAAGTGCATGCCCGCATTCGAGACGAGGACTGACTCCCCTGGGGAGACTCCAGAAGTACCCCAAGATCCATGTCAGCACTGGAGAGGAATCCTCAGGTTCCGGCCCCGACTCCACACAAGGTCTTAGGCCCCGGCATCGACGGGAGAGGAATCCCGAGAGGCCCCCGAGGAACTCGCATGGGGACTGGCCTTTCCTGAGGCCACCAGACCGGGTCCCTGAGGTCCCCGTCGTAAGTCGAGAGCACCTGCCGCAACTCGAGAAAATCCAGGAGGTTTTGCCCTCCAGGCGAGATGAGGCCCATTTCCGCTGAGGCTTCTCGAGGCTAATCACGTCTAACCACTGGAACTTCCAAAGGGTCCTTCACACCCTTGCTGCATCTCAAGAAGTTCCCCGACAAACCCGTCTCCACTCGAGAGGAAGCACGTGGGGTCCCGCACACATCCAGGGGAGCCCCGTTTCCACCTCCTAGCTCGAGATGAGGGATCCTTTCCCTGTTTCGTAGGGAAAGAATTCCCGGGGTTCCCTTCGCATCTCAAGAGGAGGCGCTCTCCACAGGAAAGGCGAGAGGAACTCCAGGGTCGTGCCACCATTCCAAGAGTCCCCCAGATGTGTCAGTCCATTCCAGAGGAACCTGTTTTCCCTGCACTGCCTTGACGTTCAAGCCGAGGATCGACTCCCACCACGTGTGCACGTGCGACAGCCCTGTGGGAAAGCCTCGTGGGAAAGCCTCGTGGGAAAGACTCGAGGGAAAACCATAGATCCTTTGATCCACGCGGCGGACTGCGTGACTCTGCTGCTACCGCTCTGGAGGAAAGCGCAAGTGCATGCCCGCATTCGAGACGAGGACTGACTCCCCTGGGGAGACTCCAGAAGTACCCCAAGATCCATGTCAGCACTGGAGAGGAATCCTCAGGTTCCGGCCCCGACTCCACACAAGGTCTTAGGCCCCGGCATCGACGGGAGAGGAATCCCGAGAGGCCCCCGAGGAACTCGCATGGGGACTGGCCTTTCCTGAGGCCACCAGAGCGGGTCCCTGAGGTGCCCGTCGTAAGTCGAGAGCACCTGCCGCAACTCGAGAAAATCCAGGAGGTTTTGCCCTCCAGGCGAAATGAGGCCCATTTCCGCTGAGGCTTCTCGAGGCTAATCACGTCTAACCACTGGAACTTCCAAAGGGTCCTTCACACCCTTGCTGCAACTCGAGAAGTTCCCCGACATACACGTCTCCACTCGAGAGGAAGCACGTGGGGTCCCGCACACATCCAGGGGAGCCCCGTTTCCGCCTCCTAGCTCGAGATGAGGGATCCTTTCCCTGTTTCTTAGGGAAAGAATTCCCGGCGTTCCCGTCGCATCTCAAGAGGAGGCGCTCTCCACAGGAAAGGCGAGAGGAACTCCAGAGTCGTGCCACCATTCCAAGAGTCCCCCAGATGTGTCAGTCCATTCCAGAGGAACCTGTTTTCCCTGCACTGCCTTGACGTTCAAGCCGAGGATCGACTCCCACCACGTGTGCACGTGGGACAGCCCTGTGGGAAAGCCTCGTGGGAAAGCCTCGTGGGAAAGACTCGAGGGAAAACCATAGATCCTTTGATCCACGCGGCGAACTGCGTGACACTGCTGCTACCGCTCTGGAGGAAAGCGCAAGTGCATGCCCGCATTCGAGACGAGGACTGACTCCCCTGGGGAGACTCCAGAAGTACCCCAAGATCCATGTCAGCACTGGAGAGGAATCCTCAGGTTCCGGCCCCGACTCCACACAAGGTCTTAGGCCCCGGCATCGACGGGAGAGGAATCCCGAGAGGCCCCCGAGGAACTCGCATGGGGACTGGCCTTTCCTGAGGCCAACAGAGCGGGTCCCTGAGGTCCCCGTCGTAAGTCGAGAGCACCTGCCGCAACTCGAGAAAATCCAGGAGGTTTTGCCCTCCAGGCGAGATGAGGCCCATTTCCGCTGAGGCTTCTCGAGGCTAATCACGTCTAACCAATGGAACTTCCAAAGGGTCCTTCACACCCTTGCTGCATCTCAAGAAGTTCCCCGACATACCCGTCTCCACTCGAGAGGAAGCACGAGGGTCCCGCACACATCCAGGGGAGACCCGTTTCCGCCTCCTAGCTCGAGATGAGGGATCCTTTCCCTGTTTCGTAGGGAAAGAATTCCCGGCGTTCCCGTCGCATCTCAAGAGGAGGCGCTCTCCACAGGAAAGGCGAGAGGAACTCCAGGGTCGTGCCACCATTCCAAGAGTCCCCCAGATGTGTCAGTCCATTCCAGAGGAACCTGTTTTCCCTGCACTGCCTTGACGTTCAAGCCGAGGATCGACTCCCACCACGTGTGCACGTGGGACAGCCCTGTGGGAAAGCCTCGTGGGAAAGCCTCGTGGGAAAGACTCGAGGGAAAACCATAGATCATTTGATCCACGCGGCGGACTGCGTGACACTGCTGCTACCGCTCTGGAGGAAAGCGCAAGTGCATGCCCGCATTCGAGACGAGGACTGACTCCCCTGGGGAGACTCCAGAAGTACCCCAAGATCCATGTCAGCACTGGAGAGGAATCCTCAGGTTCCGGCCCCGACTCCACACAAGGTCTTAGGCCCCGGCATCGACGGGAGAGGAATCCCGAGAGGCCCCCGAGGAACTCGCATGGGGACTGGCCTTTCCTGAGGCCACCAGAGCGGGTCCCTGAGGTCCCCGTCGTAAGTCGAGAGCACCTGCCGCAACTCGAGAAAATCCAGGAGGTTTTGCCCTCCAGGCGAGATGAGGCCCATTTCCGCTGAGGCTTCTCGAGGCTAATCACGTCTAACCACTGGAACTTCCAAAGGGTCCTTCACACCCTTGCTGCATCTCAAGAAGTTCCCCGACAAACCCGTCTCCACTCGAGAGGAAGCACGTGGGGTCCCGCACACATCCAGGGGAGCCCCGTTTCCGCCTCCTAGCTCGAGATGAGGGATCCTTTCCCTGTTTCGTAGGGAAAGAATTCCCGGCGTTCCCTTCGCATCTCAAGAGGAGGCGCTCTCCACAGGAAAGGCGAGAGGAACTCCAGGGTCGTGCCACCATTCCAAGAGTCCCCCAGATGTGTCAGTCCATTCCAGAGGAACCTGTTTTCCCTGCACTGCCTTGACGTTCAAGCCGAGGATCGACTCCCACCACGTGTGCACGTGGGACAGCCCTGTGGGAAAGCCTCGTGGGAAAGCCTCGTGGGAAAGACTCGAGGGAAAACCATAGATCCTTTGATCCACGCGGCGGACTGCGTGACACTGCTGCTACCGCTCTGGAGGAAAGCGCAAGTGCATGCCCGCATTCGAGACGAGGACTGACTTCCCTGGGGAGACTCCAGAAGTACCCCAAGATCCATGTCAGCACTGGAGAGGAATCCTCAGGTTCCGGCCCCGACTCCACACAAGGTCATAGGCCCCGGCATCGACGGGAGAGGAATGCCGAGAGGCCCCCGAGGAACTCGCATGGGGACTGGCCTTTCCTGAGGCCACCAGAGCGGGTCCCTGAGGTCCCCGTCGTAAGTCGAGAGCACCTGCCGCAACTCCAGAAAATCCAGGAGGTTTTGCCCTCCAGGCGAGATGAGGCCCATTTCCGCTGAGGCTTCTCGAGGCTAATCACGTCTAACCACTGGAACTTCCAAAGGGTCCTTCACACCCTTGCTGCAACTCAAGAAGTTCCCCGACATACCCGTCTCCACTCGAGAGGAAGCACGTGGGGTCCCGCACACATCCAGGGGAGCCCCGTTTCCGCCTCCTAGCTCGAGATGAGGGATCCTTTCCCTGTTTCGTAGGGAAAGAATTCCCGGCGTTCCCGTCGCATCTCCAGAGGAGGCGCTCTCCACAGGAAAGGCGAGAGGAACTCCAGGGTCGTGCCACCATTCCAAGAGTCCCCCAGATGTGTCAGTCCATTCCAGAGGAACCTGTTTTCCCTGCACTGCCTTGACGTTCAAGCCGAGGATCGACTCCCACCACGTGTGAACGTGGGACAACCCTGTGGGAAAGCCTCGTGGGAAAGCCTCGTGGGAAAGACTCGAGGGAAAACCATAGATCCTTTGATCCACGCGGCGGACTGCGTGACACTGCTGCTACCGCTCTGTAGGAAAGCGCAAGTGCATGCCCGCATTCGACACGAGGACTGACTCCCCTGGGGAGACTCCAGAAGTACCCCAAGATCCATGTCAGCACTGGAGAGGAATCCTCAGGTTCCGACCCCGACTCCACACAACGTATTAGGCCCCGGCATCGACGGGAGAGGAATCCCGAGAGGCCCCCGAAGAACTCGCATGGGGACTGGCCTTTCCTGAGGCCACCAGAGCGGGTCCCTGAGGTCCCCGTCGTAAGTCGAGAGCACCTGCCGCAACTCGAGAAAATCCAGGAGGTTTTGCCCTCCAGGCGAGATGAGGCCCATTTCCGCTGAGGCTTCTCGAGGCTAATCACGTCTAACCACTGGAACTTCCAAAGGGTCCTTCACACCCTTACTGCAACTCAAGAAGTTCCCCGACATACCCGTCTCCACTCGAGAGGAAGCACGTGGGGTCCCGCACACATCCAGGGGAGCCCCGTTTCCGCCTCCTAGCTCGAGATGAGGGATCCTTTCCCTGTTTCGTAGGGAAAGAATTCCTGGCGTTCCCGTCGCATCTCAAGAGGAGGCGCTCTCCACAGGAAAGGCGAGAGGAACTCCAGGGTCGTGCCACCATTCCAAGAGTCCCCCAGATGTGTCAGTCCATTCCAGAGGAACCTGTTTTCCCTGCACTGCCTTGACGTTCAAGCCGAGGATCCACTCCCACCACGTGTGCACGTGGGACAGCCCTGTGGGAAAGCCTCGTGGGAAAGCCTCGTGGGAAAGACTCGAGGGAAAACCATAGATCCTTTGATCCACGCGGCGGACTGCGTGACACTGCTGCTACCGCTCTGGAGGAAAGCGCAAGTGCATGCCCGCATTCGAGACGAGGACTGACTCCCCTGGGGAGACTCCAGAATTACCCGAAGATCCATGTCAGCACTGGAGAGGAATCCTCAGGTTCCGGCCCCGACTCCAAACAGGGTCTTAGGCCCCGGCATCGACGGGAGAGGAATCCCGAGAGGCCCCCGAGGAACTCGCATGGGGACTGGCCTTTCCTGAGGCCACCAGAGCGGATCCCTGAGGTCCCCGTCGTAAGTCGAGAGCACCTGCCGCAACTCGAGAAAATCCAGGAGGTTTTGCCCTCCAGGCGAGATGAGGCCCATTTCCGCTGAGGCTTCTCGAGGCTAATCACGTCTAACCACTGGAACTTCCAAAGGGTACTTCACACCCTTGCTGCATCTCAAGAAGTTCCCCGACATACCCGTCTCCACTCGAGAGGAAGCACGTGGGGTCCCGCACACATCCAGGGGAGCCCCGTTTCCGCCTCCTAGCTCGAGATGAGGGATCCTTTCCCTGTTTCGTAGGGAAAGAATTCCCGGCGTTCCCGTCGCATCTCAAGAGGAGGCGCTCTCCACAGGAAAGGCGAGAGGAACTCCAGGGTCGTGCCACCATTCCAAGAGTCCCCCAGATGTGTCAGTCCATTCCAGAGGAACCTGTTTTCCCTGCACTGCCTTGACGTTCAAGCCGAGGATCGACTCCCACCACGTGTGCACGTGGGACAGCCCTGTGGGAAAGCCTCGTGGGAAAGCCTCGTGGGAAAGACTCGAGGGAAAACCATAGATCCTTTGATCCACGCGGCGGACTGCGTGACACTGCTGCTACCGCTCTGGAGGAAAGCGCAAGTGCATGTCCGCATTCGAGACGAGGACTGACTCCCCTGGGGAGACTCCAGAAGTACCCCAAGATCCATGTCAGCACTGGAGAGGAATCCTCAGGTTCCGGCCCCGACTCCACACAAGGTCTTAGGCCCCGGCACCGACGGGAGAGGAATCCCGAGAGGCCCCCGAGGAACTCGCATGGTACTGGCCTTTCCTGAGGCCACCAGAGCGGGTCCCTGAGGTCCCCGTCGTAAGTCGAGAGCACCTGCCGCAACTCGAGAAAATCCAGGAGGTTTTGCCCTCCAGGCGAGATGAGGCCCATTTCCGCTGAGGCTTCTCGAGGCTAATCACGTCTAACCACTGGAACTTCCAAAGGGTGCTTCACACCCTTGCTGCAACTCAAGATGTTCCCCGACATACCCGTCTCCACTCGAGAGGAAGCACGTGGGGTCCCGCACACATCCAGGGGAGCCCCGTTTCCGCCTCCTAGCTCGAGATGAGGGATCCTTTCCCTGTTTCGTAGGGAAAGAATTCCCGGCGTTCCCGTCGCATCTCCAGAGGAGGCGCTCTACACAGTAAAGGCGAGAGGAACTCCAGGGTCGTGCCACCATTCCAAGAGTCCCCCAGATGTGTCAGTCCATTCCAGAGGAACCTGTTTTCCCTGCACTGCCTTGACGTTCAAGCCGAGGATCGACTCCCACCACGTGTGCACGTGGGACAGCCCTGTGGGAAAGCCTCGTGGGAAAGCCTCGTGGGAAAGACTCGAGGGAAAACCATAGATCCTTTGATCCACGCGGCGGACTGCGTGACACTGCTGCTACCGCTCTGGAGGAAAGCGCAAGTGCATGCCCGAATTCGAGACGAGGACTGACTCCCCTGGGGAGACTCCAGAAGTACCCCAAGATCCATGTCAGCACTGGAGAGGAATCCTCAGGATCCGGCCCCGACCCACACAAGGTCTTAGGCCCCGGCATCGACGGGAGAGGAATGCCGAGAGGCCCCCGAGGAACTCGCATGGGTACTGGCCTTTCCTGAGGCCACCAGAGCGGGTCCCTGAGGTCCCCATCGTAAGTCGAGAGCACCTACCGCAACTCGAGAAAATCCAGGAGGTTTTGCCCTCCAGGCGAGATGAGGCCCATTTCCGCTGAGGCAACTCGAGGCTAATCACGTCTAACCACTGGAACTTCCAAAGGGTCCTTCACACCCTTGCTGCAACTCAAGCAGTTCCGCGACATACCCGTATCCACTCGAGAGGAAGCACGTGGGGTCCCGCACACATCCAGGGGAGCCCCGTTTCCGCCTCCTAGCTCGAGATGAGTGATCCTTTCCCTGTTTCGTAGGGAAAGAATTCCCGGCCTTCCCATCGCATCTCAAGAGGAGGCGCTCTCCACAGGAAAGGCGAGAGGAACTCCAGGGTCGTGGCACCATTCCAAGAGACCCCCAGATGTGTCAGTCCATTCCAGAGGAACCTGTTTTCCTTGCACTGCCTTGACGTTCAAGCCGAGGATCGACTCCCACCACGTGTGCACGTGGGACAGCCCTGTGGGAAAGCCTCGTGGGAAAGCCTCGTTGGAAAGACTCTAGGGAAAACAATAGATCCTTTGATCCACGTGGCGGACTGCGTGACACTGCTGCTACCGCTCGGGAGGGAAGCGCAAGTGCATGCCCGCATTCGAGACGAGGACTGACTCCCCTGGGGAGACTCCAGAAGTACCCCAAGATCCATGTCAGCACTGGAGAGGAATCCTCAGGTTCCGGCCCCGACTCCACACAAGGTCTTAGGCCCCGGCATGGACGGGAGAGGAATCCCGAGAGGCCCCCGAGGAACTCGCCTGGGGACTGGCCTTTCCTGAGGCCACCAGAGCGGGTCCCTGAGGTCCCCGTCGTAAGTCGAGAGCACCTGCCGCAACTCGAGAAAATCCAGGAGGTTTTGCCCTCCAGGCGAGATGAGGCCCATTTCCGCTGAGGCTTCTCGAGGCTAATCACGTCTAACCACTGGAACTTCCAAAGGGTCCTTCACACTCTTGCTGCAACTCAAGAAGTTCCCCGACATACCCGTCTCCACTCGAGAGGAAGCACGTGGGGTCCCGCACACATCCAGGGGAGCCCCGTTTCCGCCTCCTAGCTCGAGATGAGGGATCCTTTCCCTGTTTCGTAGGGAAAGAATTCCCGGCGTTCCCGTCGCATCTCAAGAGGAGGCGCTCTCCACAGGAAAGGCGAGAGGAACTCCAGGGTCGTGCCACCATTCCAAGAGTCCCCCAGATGTGTCAGTCCATTCCAGAGGAACCTGTTTTCCCTGCACTGCCTTGACGTTCAAGCCGAGGATCGACTCCCACCACGTGTGCACGTGGGACAGCCCTGTGGGAAAGCCTCGTGGGAAAGCCTCGTGGGAAAGACTCGAGGGAAAACCATAGATCCTTTGATCCACGCGGCGGACTGCGTGACACTGCTGCTACCGCTCTGGAGGAAAGCGCAAGTGCATGCCCGCATTCGAGACGAGGACTGACTCCCCTGGGGAGACTCCAGAAGTACCCCAAGATCCATGTCAGCACTGGAGAGGAATCCTCAGGTTCCGGCCCCGACTCCACACAAGGTCTTAGGCCCCGGCATCGACGGGAGAGGAATGCCGAGAGGCCCCCGAGGAACTCGCATGGGGACTGGCCTTTCCTGAGGCCACCAGAGCGGGTCCCTGAGGTCCCCGTCGTAAATCGAGAGCACCTGCCGCAACTCGAGGAAATCCAGGAGGTTTTGCCCTCGAGGCGAGATAAGGCCCATTTCCGATGAGGCTTCTCGAGGCTAATCACGTCTAACCACTGGAACTTCCAAAGGGTGCTTCACACCCTTGCTGCAACTCAAGAAGTTCCCCGACATACCCGTCTCCACTCGAGAGGAAGCACGTGGGGTCCCGCACACATCCAGGGGAGACCCGTTTCCGCCTCCTAGCTCGAGATGAGGGATCCTTTCCCTGTTTCGTAGGGAAAGAATTCCCGGCGTTCCCGTCGCATCTCAAGAGGAGGCGCTCTCCACAGGAAAGGCGAGAGGAACTCCAGGGTCGTGCCACCATTCCAAGAGTCCCCCAGATGTGTCAGTCCATTCCAGAGGAACCTGTTTTCCCTGCACTGCCTTGACGTTCAAGCCGAGGATCCACTCCCACCACGTGTGCACGTGGGACAGCCCTGTGGGAAAGCCTCGTGGGAAAGCCTCGTGGGAAATACTCGAGGGAAAACCATAGATCCTTTGATCCACGCGGCGGACTGCGTGACACTGCTGCTACCGCTCTGGAGGAAAGCGCAAGTGCATGCCCGCATTCGAGACGAGGACTGACTCCCCTGGGAAGACTCCAGAAGTACCCCAAGATCCATGTCAGCACTGGAGAGGAATCCTCAGGTTCCGTCCCCGAGTCCACACAAGGTCTTAGGCCCCGGCATCGACGGGAGAGGAATCCCGAGACGCCCCCGAGGAACTCGCATGGGACTGGCCTTTCCTGAGGCCACCAGAGCGGGTCCCTGAGGTCCCCGTCGTAAGTCGAGAGCACCTGCCGCAACTCGAGAAAATCCAGGAGGTTTTGCCCTCCAGGCGAGATGAGGCCCATTTCCGCTGAGGCTTCTCGAGGCTAATCACGTCTAACCACTGGAACTTCCAAAGGGTCCTTCACACCCTTGCTGCAACTCAAGAAGTTCCCCGACATACCCGTCTCCACTCGAGAGGAAGCACGTGGGGTCCCGCACACATCCAGGGGAGCCCCGTTTCCGCCTCCTAGCTCGAGATGAGGGATCCTTTCCCTGTTTCGTAGGGAAAGAATTCCCGCCGTTCCCGTCGCATCTCAAGAGGAGGCGCTCTCCACAGGAAAGGCGAGAGGAACTCCAGGGTCGTGCCACCATTCCAAGAGTCCCCCAGATGTGTCAGTCCATTCCAGAGGAACCTGTTTTCCCTGCACTTCCTTGACGTTCAAGCCGAGGATCGACTCCCACCACGTGTGCACGTGGGACAGCCCTGTGGGAAAGCCTCGTGGGAAAGCCTCGTGGGAAAGACTCGAGGGAAAACCATAGATCCTTTGATCCACGCGGCGGACTGCGTGACACTGCTGCTACCGCTCTGGAGGAAAGCGCAAGTGCATGCCCGCATTCGAGACGAGGACTGACTCCCCTGGGGAGACTCCAGAAGTACCACAAGATCCATGTCAGCACTGGAGAGGAATCCTCAGGTTCCGTCCCCGACTCCACACAATGTCTTAGGACCCGGCATCGACGGGAGAGGAATCCCGAGAGGCCCCCGAGGAACTCGCATGGGGACTGGCCTTTCCTGAGGCCACCAGAGCGGGTCCCTGAGGTCCCCGTCGTAAATCGAGAGCACCTGCCGCAACTCGAGGAAATCCAGGAGGTTTTGCCCTCCAGGCGAGATGAGGCCCATTTCCGCTGAGGCTTCTCGAGGCTAATCACGTCTAACCACTGGAACTTCCAAAGGGTGCTTCACACCCTTGCTGCAACTCAAGAAGTTCCCCGACATACCCGTCTCCACTCGAGAGGAAGCACGTGGGGTCCCGCACACATCCAGGGGAGACCAGTTTCCGCCTCCTAGCTCGAGATGAGGGATCCTTTCCCTTTTGTAGGGAAAGAATTCCCGGCGTTCCCGTCGCATCTCAAGAGGAGGCGCTCTCCACAGGAAAGGCGAGAGGAACTCCAGGGTCGTGCCACCATTCCAAGAGTCCCCCAGATGTGTCAGTCCATTCCAGAGGAACCTGTTTTCCCTGCACTGCCTTGACGTTCAAGCCGAGGATCCACTCCCACCACGTGTGCACGTGGGACAGCCCTGTGGGAAAGCCTCGTGGGAAAGCCTCGTGGGAAATACTCGAGGGAAAACCATAGATCCTTTGATCCACGCGGCGGACTGCGTGACACTGCTGCTACCGCTCTGGAGGAAAGCGCAAGTGCATGCCCGCATTCGAGACGAGGACTGACTCCCCTGGGAAGACTCCAGAAGTACCCCAAGATCCATGTCAGCACTGGAGAGGAATCCTCAGGTTCCGTCCCCGAGTCCACACAAGGTCTTAGGCCCCGGCATCGACGGGAGAGGAATCCCGAGACGCCCCCGAGGAACTCGCATGGGACTGGCCTTTCCTGAGGCCACCAGAGCGGGTCCCTGAGGTCCCCGTCGTAAGTCGAGAGCACCTGCCGCAACTCGCGAAAATCCAGGAGGTTTTGCCCTCCAGGCGAGATGAGGCCCATTTCCGCTGAGGCTTCTCGAGGCTAATCACGTCTAACCACTGGAACTTCCAAAGGGTCCTTCACACCCTTGCTGCAACTCAAGAAGTTCCCCGACATACCCGTCTCCACTCGAGAGGAAGCACGTGGGGTCCCGCACACATCCAGGGGAGCCCCGTTTCCGCCTCCTAGCTCGAGATGAGGGATCCTTTCCCTGTTTCGTAGGGAAAGAATTCCCGGCGTTCCCGTCGCATCTCAAGAGGAGGCGCTCTCCACAGGAAAGGCGAGAGGAACTCCAGGGTCGTGCCACCATTCCAAGAGTCCCCCAGATGTGTCAGTCCATTCCAGAGGAACCTGTTTTCCCTGCACTGCCTTGACGTTCAAGCCGAGGATCGACTCCCACCACGTGTGCACGTGGGACAGCCCTTTGGGAAAGCCTCGTGGGAAAGCCTCGTGGGAAAGACTCGAGGGAAAACCATAGATCCTTTGATCCACGCGGCGGACTGCGTGACACTGCTGCTACCGCTCTGGAGGAAAGCGCAAGTGCATGCCCGCATTCGAGACGAGGACTGACTCCCCTGGGGAGACTCCAGGAGTACGCCAAGATCCATGTCAGCACTGGAGAGGAATCCTCAGGTTCCGGCCCCGACTCCACACAAGGTCTTAGGCCCCGGCATCGACGGGAGAGGAATCCCGAGAGGCCCCTGAGGAACTCGCATGGGGACTGGCCTTTCCTGAGGCCACCAGAGCGGGTCCCTGAGGTCCCCGTCGTAAATCGAGAGCACCTGCCGCAACTCGAGGAAATCCAGGAGGTTTTGCCCTCCAGGCGAGATGAGGCCCATTTCCGCTGAGGCTTCTCGAGGTTAATCACGTCTAACCACTGGAACTTCCAAAGGGTGCTTCACACCCTTGCTGCAACTCAAGAAGTTCCCCGACATACCCGTCTCCACTCGAGAGGAAGCACGTGGGGTCCCGCACACATCCAGGGGAGACCCGTTTCCGCCTCCTAGCTCGAGATGAGGGATCCTTTCCCTGTTTCGTAGGGAAAGAATTCCCGGCGTTCCCGTCGCATCTCAAGAGGAGGCGCTCTCCACAGGAAAGGCGAGAGGAACTCCAGGGTCGTGCCACCATTCCAAGAGTCCCCCAGATGTGTCAGTCCATTCCAGAGGAACCTGTTTTCCCTGCACTGCCTTGACGTTCAAGCCGAGGATCCACTCCCACCACGTGTGCACGTGGGACAGCCCTGTGGGAAAGCCTCGTGGGAAAGCCTCGTGGGAAATACTCGAGGGAAAACCATAGATCCTTTGATCCACGCGGCGGACTGCGTGACACTGCTGCTACCGCTCTGAAGGAAAGCGCAAGTGCATGCCCGCATTCGAGACGAGGACTGACTCCCCTGGGAAGACTCCAGAAGTACCCCAAGATCCATGTCAGCACTGGAGAGGAATCCTCAGGTTCCGTCCCCGAGTCCACACAAGGTCTTAGGCCCCGACATCGACGGGAGAGGAATCCCGAGACGCCCCCGAGGAACTCGCATGGGACTGGCCTTTCCTGAGGCCACCAGAGCGGGTCCCTTAGGTCCCCGTCGTAAGTCGAGAGCACCTGCCGCAACTCGAGAAAATCCAGGAGGTTTTGCCCTCCAGGCGAGATGAGGCCCATTTCCGCTGAGGCTTCTCGAGGCTAATCACGTCTAACCACTGGAACTTCCAAAGGGTCCTTCACACCCTTGCTGCAACTCAAGAAGTTCCCCTACATACCCGTCTCCACTCGAGAGGAAGCACGTGGGGTCCCGCACACATCCAGGGGAGCCCCGTTTCCGCCTCCTAGCTCGAGATGAGGGATCCTTTCCCTGTTTCGTAGGGAAAGAATTCCCGGCGTTCCCGTCGCATCTCAAGAGGAGGCGCTCTCCACAGGAAAGGCGAGAGGAACTCCAGGGTCGTGCCACCATTCCAAGAGTCCCCCAGATGTGTCAGTCCATTCCAGAGGAACCTGTTTTCCCTGCACTTCCTTGACGTTCAAGCCGAGGATCGACTCCCACCACGTGTGCACGTGGGACAGCCCTGTGGGAAAGCCTCGTGGGAAAGCCTCGTGGGAAAGACTCGAGGGAAAACCATAGATCCTTTGATCCACGCGGCGGACTGCGTGACACTGCTGCTACCGCTCTGGAGGAAAGCGCAAGTGCATGCCCGCATTCGAGACGAGGACTGACTCCCCTGGGGAGACTCCAGAAGTACCCCAAGATGCATGTCAGCACTGGAGAGGAATCCTCAGGTTCCGGCCCCGACTCCACACAAGGTCTTAGGCCCCGGCATCGACGGGAGAGGAATCCCGAGACGCCCCCGAGGAACTCGCATGGGACTGGCCTTTACTGAGGCCACCAGAGCGGGTCCCTGAGGTCCCCGTCGTAAGTCGAGAGCACCTGCCGCAACTTGAGAAAATCCAGGAGGTTTTGCCCTCCAGGCGAGATGAGGCCCATTTCCGCTGAGGCTTCTCGAGGCTAATCACGTCTAACCACTGGAACTTCCAAAGGGTGCTTCACACCCTTGCTGCAACTCAAGAAGTTCCCCGACATACCCGTCTCCACTCGAGAGGAAGCACGTGGGGTCCCTCACACATCCAGGGGAGCCCCGTTTACGCCTCCTAGCTCGAGATGAGGGATCCTTTCCCTGTTTCGTAGGGAAAGAATTCCCGGCGTTCCCGTCGCATCTCAAGAGGAGGCGCTCTCCACAGGAAAGGCGAGAGGAACTCCAGGGTCGTGCCACCATTCCAAGAGTCCCCCAGATGTGTCAGTCCATTCCAGAGGAACCTGTTTTCCCTGCACTTCCTTGACGTTCAAGCCGAGGATCGACACCCACCACGTGTGCACGTGGGACAGCCCTGTGGGAAAGCCTCGTGGGAAAGCCTCGTGGGAAAGACTCGAGGGAAACCATAGATCCTTTGATCCACGCGGCGGACTGCGTGACACTGCTGCTACCGCTCTGGAGGAAAGCGCAAGTGCATGCCCGCATTCGAGACGAGGACTGACTCCCCTGGGGAGACTCCAGAAGTACCCCAAGATCCATGTCAGCACTGGAGAGGAATCCTCAGGTTCCGGCCCCGACTCCACACAAGGTCTTAGGCCCCGGCATCGACGGGAGAGGAATCCCGAGAGGCCCCCGAGGAACTCGCATGGGGACTGGCCTTTCCTGAGGCCACCAGAGCGGGTCCCTGAGGTCCCCGTCGTAAATCGAGAGCACCTGCCGCAACTCGAGGAAATCCAGGAGGTTTTGCCCTCCAGGCGAGATGAGGCCCATTTCCGCTGAGGCTTCTCGAGGCTAATCACGTCTAACCACTGGAACTTCCAAAGGGTGCTTCACACCCTTGCTGCAACTCAAGAAGTTCCCCGACATACCCGTCTCCACTCGAGAGGAAGCACGTGGGGTCCCGCACACATCCAGGGGAGCCCCGTTTCCGCCTCCTAGCTCGAGATGAGGGATCCTTTCCCTGTTTCCTAGGGAAAGAATTCCCGGCGTTCCCGTCGCATCTCAAGAGGAGGCGCTCTCCACAGGAAAGGCGAGAGGAACTCCAGGGTCGTGCCAACATTCCAAGAGTCCCCCAGATGTGTCAGTCCATTCCAGAGGAACATGTTTTCCCTGCACTGCCTTGACGTTCAAGCCGAGGATCCACTCCCACCACGTGTGCACGTGGGACAGCCCTGTGTTAAAGCCTGGTGGGAAAGCCTCGTGGGAAAGACTCGAGGGAAAACCATAGATCCTTTGATCCACGCGGCGGACTGCGTGACACTGATGCTATCGCTCTGGAGGAAAGCGCAAGTGCATGCCC
The DNA here is from genome assembly GCF_042477335.2 of Ovis canadensis. Taxonomy (NCBI): domain Eukaryota; kingdom Metazoa; phylum Chordata; class Mammalia; order Artiodactyla; family Bovidae; genus Ovis; species Ovis canadensis. Next base: position 9,918,369 of record NC_091249.1, on the reverse strand, counting down.
GCATTCGAGACGAGGACTGACTCCCCTGGGGAGACTCCAGAAGTACCCCAAGATCCATGTCAGCACTGGAGAGGAATCCTCAGGTTCCGTCCCCGAGTCCACACAAGGTCTTAGGCCCCGGCATCGACGGGAGAGGAATCCCGAGACGCCCCCGAGGAACTCGCATGGGACTGGCCTTTCCTGAGGCCACCAGAGCGGGTCCCTGAGGTCCCCGTCGTAAGTCGAGAGCACCTGCCGCAACTCGAGAAAATCCAGGAGGTTTTGCCCTCCAGGCGAGATGAGGCCCATTTCCGCTGAGGCTTCTCGAGGCTAATCACGTCTAACCACTGGAACTTCCAAAGGGTCCTTCACACCCTTGCTGCAACTCAAGAAGTTCCCCGACATACCCGTCTCCACTCGAGAGGAAGCACGTGGGGTCCCGCACACATCCAGGGGAGCCCCGTTTCCGCCTCCTAGCTCGAGATGAGGGATCCTTTCCCTGTTTCCTAGGGAAAGAATTCCCGGCGTTCCCGTCGCATCTCAAGAGGAGGCGCTCTCCACAGGAAAGGCGAGAGGAACTCCAGGGTCGTGCCACCATTCCAAGAGTCCCCCAGATGTGTCAGTCCATTCCAGAGGAACCTGTTTTCCCTGCACTGCCTTGACGTTCAAGCCGAGGATCCACTCCCACCACGTGTGCACGTGGGACAGCCCTGTGGGAAAGCCTCGTGGGAAAGCCTCGTGGGAAAGACTCGAGGGAAAACCATAGATCCTTTGATCCACGCGGCGGACTGCGTGACACTGCTGCTACCTCTCTGGAGGAAAGCGCAAGTGCATGCCCGCATTCGAGACGAGGACTGACTCCCCTGGGGAGACTCCAGAAGTACCCCAAGATCCATGTCAGCACTGGAGAGGAATCCTCAGGTTCCGGCCCCGACTCCACACAAGGTCTTAGGCCCCGGCATCGACGGGAGAGGAATCCCGAGAGGCCCCCGAGGAACTCGCATGGGGACTGGCCTTTCCTGAGGCCACCAGAGCGGGTCCCTGAGGTCCCCGTCGTAAATCGAGAGCACCTGCCGCAACTCGAGGAAATCCAGGAGGTTTTGCCCTCCAGGCGAGATGAGGCCCATTTCCGCTGAGGCTTCTCGAGGCTAATCACGTCTAACCACTGGAACTTCCAAAGGGTGCTTCACACCCTTGCTGCAACTCAAGAAGTTCCCCGACATACCCGTCTCCACTCGAGAGGAAGCACGTGGGGTCCCGCACACATCCAGGGGAGCCCCGTTTCCGCCTCCTAGCTCGAGATGAGGGATCCTTTCCCTGTTTCCTAGGGAAAGAATTCCCGGCGTTCCCGTCGCATCTCAAGAGGAGGCGCTCTCCACAGGAAAGGCGAGAGGAACTCCAGGGTCGTGCCAACATTCCAAGAGTCCCCCAGATGTGTCAGTCCATTCCAGAGGAACATGTTTTCCCTGCACTGCCTTGACGTTCAAGCCGAGGATCCACTCCCACCACGTGTGCACGTGGGACAGCCCTGTGTTAAAGCCTCGTGGGAAAGCCTCGTGGGAAAGACTCGAGGGAAAACCATAGATCCTTTGATCCACGCGGCGGACTGCGTGACACTGCTGCTACCGCTCTGGAGGAAAGCGCAAGTGCATGCCCGCATTCGAGACGAGGACTGACTCCCCTGGGGAGACTCCAGAAGTACCCCAAGATCCATGTCAGCACTGGAGAGGAATCCTCAGGTTCCGTCCCCGAGTCCACACAAGGTCTTAGGCCCCGGCATCGACGGGAGAGGAATCCCGAGACGCCCCCGAGGAACTCGCATGGGACTGGCCTTTCCTGAGGCCACCAGAGCGGGTCCCTGAGGTCCCCGTCGTAAGTCGAGAGCACCTGCCGCAACTCGAGAAAATCCAGGAGGTTTTGCCCTCCAGGCGAGATGAGGCCCATTTCCGCTGAGGCTTCTCGAGGCTAATCATGTCTAACCACTGGAACTTCCAAAGGGTCCTTCACACCCTTGCTGCAACTCAAGAAGTTCCCCGACATACCCGTCTCCACTCGAGAGGAAGCACGTGGGGTCCCGCACACATCCAGGGGAGCCCCGTTTCCGCCTCCTAGCTCGAGATGAGGGATCCTTTCCCTGTTTCGTAGGGAAAGAATTCCCGGCGTTCCCGTCGCATCTCAAGAGGAGGCGCTCTCCACAGGAAAGGCGAGAGGAACTCCAGGGTCGTGCCACCATTCCAAGAGTCCCCCAGATGTGTCAGTCCATTCCAGAGGAACCTGTTTTCCCTGCACTGCCTTGACGTTCAAGCCGAGGATCGACTCCCACCACGTGTGCACGTGGGACAGCCCTGTGGGAAAGCCTCGTGGGAAAGCCTCGTGGGAAAGACTCGAGGGAAAACCATAGATCCTTTGATCCACGCGGCGGACTGCGTGACACTGCTGCTACCGCTCTGGAGGAAAGTGCAAGTGCATGCCCGCATTCGAGACGAGGACTGACTCCCCTGGGGAGACTCCAAAAGTACCCCAAGATCCATGTCAGCACTGCAGAGGAATCCTCAGGTTCCGGCCCCGACTCCACACAAGGTCTTAGGCCCCGGCATCGACGGGAGAGGAATCCCGAGAGGCCCCCGAGGAACTCGCATGGGGACTGGCCTTTCCTGAGGCCACCAGAGCGGGTCCCTGAGGTCCCCGTCGTAAATCGAGAGCACCTGCCGCCACTCGAGGAAATCCAGGAGGTTTTGCCCTCCAGGCGAGATGAGGCCCATTTCCGCTGAGGCTTCTCGAGGCTAATCACGTCTAACCACTGGAACTTCCAAAGGGTGCTTCACACCCTTGCTGCAACTCAAGAAGTTCCCCGACATACCCGTCTCCACTCGAGAGGAAGCACGTGGGGTCCCGCACACATCCAGGGGAGCCCCGTTTCCGCCTCCTAGCTCGAGATGAGGGATCCTTTCCCTGTTTCCTAGGGAAAGAATTCCCGGCGTTCCCGTCGCATCTCAAGAGGAGGCGCTCTCCACAGGAAAGGCGAGAGGAACTCCAGGGTCGTGCCAACATTCCAAGAGTCCCCCAGATGTGTCAGTCCATTCCAGAGGAACGTGTTTTCCCTGCACTGCCTTGACGTTCAAGCCGAGGATCCACTCCCACCACGTGTGCACGTGGGACAGCCCTGTGTTAAAGCCTCGTGGGAAAGCCTCGTGGGAAAGACTCGAGGGAAAACCATAGATCCTTTGATCCACTCGGCGGACTGCGTGACACTGCTGCTACCGCTCTGGAGGAAAGCGCAAGTGCATGCCCGCATTCGAGACGAGGACTGACTCCCCTGGGGAGACTCCAGAAGTACCCCAAGATCCATGTCAGCACTGGAGAGGAATCCTCAGGTTCCGTCCCCGAGTCCACACAAGGTCTTAGGCCCCGGCATCGACGGGAGAGGAATCCCGAGACGCCCCCGAGGAACTCGCATGGGACTGGCCTTTCCTGAGGCCACCAGAGCGGGTCCCTGAGGTCCCCGTCGTAAGTCGAGAGCACCTGCCGCAACTCGAGAAAATCCAGGAGGTTTTGCCCTCCAGGCGAGATGAGGCCCATTTCCGCTGAGGCTTCTCGAGGCTAATCACGTCTAACCACTGGAACTTCCAAAGGGTCCTTCACACCCTTGCTGCAACTCAAGAAGTTCCCCGACATACCCGTCTCCACTCGAGAGGAAGCACGTGGGGTCCCGCACACATCCAGGGGAGCCCCGTTTACGCCTCCTAGCTCGAGATGAGGGATCCTTTCCCTGTTTCGTAGGGAAAGAATTCCCGGCGTTCCCGTCGCATCTCAAGAGGAGGCGCTCTCCACAGGAAAGGCGAGAGGAACTCCAGGGTCGTGCCACCATTCCAAGAGTCCCCCAGATGTGTCAGTCCATTCCAGAGGAACCTGTTTTCCCTGCACTGCCTTGACGTTCAAGCCGAGGATCGACTCCCACCACGTGTGCACGTGGGACAGCCCTGTGGAAAGCCTCGTGGGAAAGCCTCGTGGGAAAGACTCGAGGGAAAACCATAGATCCTTTGATCCACGCGGCGGACTGCGTGACACTGCTGCTACCGCTCTGGAGGAAAGTGCAAGTGCATGCCCGCATTCGAGACGAGGACTGACTCCCCTGGGGAGACTCCAAAAGTACCCCAAGATCCATGTCAGCACTGCAGAGGAATCCTCAGGTTCCGGCCCCGACTCCACACAAGGTCTTAGGCCCCGGCATCGACGGGAGAGGAATCCCGAGAGGCCCCCGAGGAACTCGCATGGGGACTGGCCTTTCCTGAGGCCACCAGAGCGGGTCCCTGAGGTCCCCGTCGTAAGTCGAGAGCACCTGCCGCAACTCGAGAAAATCCAGGAGGTTTTGCCCTCCAGGCGAGATGAGGCCCATTTCCGCTGAGGCTTCTGGAGGCTAATCACATCTATCCACTGGAACTTCCAAAGGGTCCTTCACACCCTTGCTGCAACTCAAGAAGTTCCCCGACATACCCGTCTCCACTCGAGAGGAAGCACGTGGGGTCCCGCACACATCCAGGGGAGCCCTGTTTCCGCCTCCTAGCTCGAGATGAGGGATCCTTTCCCTGTTTCCTAGGGAAAGAATTCCCGGCGTTCCCGTCGCATCTCAAGAGGAGGCGCTCTCCACAGGAAAGGCGAGAGGAACTCCAGGGTCGTGCCAACATTCCAAGAGTCCCCCAGATGTGTCAGTCCATTCCAGAGGAACCTGTTTTCCCTGCACTGCCTTGACGTTCAAGCCGAGGATCCACTCCCACCACGTGTGCACGTGGGACAGCCCTGTGTTAAAGCCTCGTGGGAAAGCCTCGTGGGAAAGACTCGAGGGAAAACCATAGATCCTTTGATCCACGCGGCGGACTGCGTGACACTGCTGCTACCGCTCTGGAGGAAAGCGCAAGTGCATGCCCGCATTCGAGACGAGGACTGACTCCCCTGGGGAGACTCCAGAAGTACCCCAAGATCCATGTCAGCACTGGAGAGGAATCCTCAGGTTCCGGCCCCGACTCCACACAAGGTCTTAGGCCCCGGCATCGACGGGAGAGGAATCCCGAGACGCCCCCGAGGAACTCGCATGGGACTGGCCTTTACTGAGGCCACCAGAGCGGGTCCCTGAGGTCCCCGTCGTAAGTCGAGAGCACCTGCCGCAACTCGAGAAAATCCAGGAGGTTTTGCCCTCCAGGCGAGATGAGGCCCATTTCCGCTGAGGCTTCTCGAGGCTAATCACGTCTAACCACTGGAACTTCCAAAGGGTGCTTCACACCCTTGCTGCAACTCAAGAAGTTCCCCGACATACCCGTCTCCACTCGAGAGGAAGCACGTGGGGTCCCTCACACATCCAGGGGAGCCCCGTTTACGCCTCCTAGCTCGAGATGAGGGATCCTTTCCCTGTTTCGTAGGGAAAGAATTCCCGGTGTTCCCGTCGCATCTCAAGAGGAGGCGCTCTCCACAGGAAAGGCGAGAGGAACTCCAGGGTCGTGCCACCATTCCAAGAGTCCCCCAGATGTGTCAGTCCATTCCAGAGGAACCTGTTTTCCCTGCACTTCCTTGACGTTCAAGCCGAGGATCGACTCCCACCACGTGTGCACGTGGGACAGCCCTGTGGGAAAGCCTCGTGGGAAAGCCTCGTGGGAAAGACTCGAGGGAAACCATAGATCCTTTGATCCACGCGGCGGACTGCGTGACACTGCTGCTACCGCTCTGGAGGAAAGCGCAAGTGCATGCCCGCATTCGAGACGAGGACTGACTCCCCTGGGGAGACTCCAGAAGTACCCCAAGATCCATGTCAGCACTGGAGAGGAATCCTCAGGTTCCGGCCCCGACTCCACACAAGGTCTTAGGCCCCGGCATCGACGGGAGAGGAATCCCGAGAGGCCCCCGAGGAACTCGCATGGGGACTGGCCTTTCCTGAGGCCACCAGAGCGGGTCCCTGAGGTCCCCGTCGTAAATCGAGAGCACCTGCCGCAACTCGAGGAAATCCAGGAGGTTTTGCCCTCCAGGCGAGATGAGGCCCATTTCCGCTGAGGCTTCTCGAGGCTAATCACGTCTAACCACTGGAACTTCCAAAGGGTGCTTCACACCCTTGCTGCAACTCAAGAAGTTCCCCGACATACCCGTCTCCACTCGAGAGGAAGCACGTGGGGTCCCGCACACATCCAGGGGAGCCCCGTTTCCGCCTCCTAGCTCGAGATGAGGGATCCTTTCCCTGTTTCCTAGGGAAAGAATTCCCGGCGTTCCCGTCGCATCTCAAGAGGAGGCGCTCTCCACAGGAAAGGCGAGAGGAACTCCAGGGTCGTGCCAACATTCCAAGAGTCCCCCAGATGTGTCAGTCCATTCCAGAGGAACATGTTTTCCCTGCACTGCCTTGACGTTCAAGCCGAGGATCCACTCCCACCACGTGTGCACGTGGGACAGCCCTGTGTTAAAGCCTCGTGGGAAAGCCTCGTGGGAAAGACTCGAGGGAAAACCATAGATCCTTTGATCCACGCGGCGGACTGCGTGACACTGCTGCTACCGCTCTGGAGGAAAGCGCAAGTGCATGCCCGCATTCGAGACGAGGACTGACTCCCCTGGGGAGACTCCAGAAGTACCCCAAGATCCATGTCAGCACTGCAGAGGAATCCTCAGGTTCCGGCCCCGACTCCACACAAGGTCTTAGGCCCCGGCATCGACGGGAGAGGAATCCCGAGAGGCCCCCGAGGAACTCGCATGGGGACTGGCCTTTCCTGAGGCCACCAGAGCGGGTCCCTGAGGTCCCCGTCGTAAATCGAGAGCACCTGCAGCAACTCGAGGAAATCCAGGAGGTTTTGCCCTCCAGGCGAGATGAGGCCCATTTCCGCTGAGGCTTCTCGAGGCTAATCACGTCTAACCACTGGAACTTCCAAAGGGTGCTTCACACCCTTGCTGCAACTCAAGAAGTTCCCCGACATACCCGTCTCCACTCGAGAGGAAGCACGTGGGGTCCCGCACACATCCAGGGGAGCCCCGTTTCCGCCTCCTAGCTCGAGATGAGGGATCCTTTCCCTGTTTCCTAGGGAAAGAATTCCCGGCGTTCCCGTCGCATCTCAAGAGGAGGCGCTCTCCACAGGAAAGGCGAGAGGAACTCCAGGGTCGTGCCACCATTCCAAGAGTCCCCCAGATGTGTCAGTCCATTCCAGAGGAACCTGTTTTCCCTGCACTGCCTTGACGTTCAAGCCGAGGATCGACTCCCACCACGTGTGCACGTGGGACAGCCCTGTGGGAAAGCCTCGTGGGAAAGCCTCGTGGGAAAGACTCGAGGGAAAACCATAGATCCTTTGATCCACGCGGCGGACTGCGTGACACTGCTGCTACCGCTCTGGAGGAAAGCGCAAGTGCATGCCAGCATTCGAGACGAGGACTGACTCCCCTGGGGAGACTCCAGAAGTACCCCAAGATCCATGTCAGCACTGCAGAGGAATCCTCAGGTTCCAGCCCCGACTCCACACAAGGCCTTAGGCCCCGGCATCGACGGGAGAGGAATCCCGAGAGGCCCCCGAGGAACTCGCATGGGGACTGGCCTTTCCTGAGGCCACCAGAGCGGGTCCCTGAGGTCCCCGTCGTAAGTCGAGAGCACCTGCCGCAACTCGAGAAAATCCAGGAGGTTTTGCCCTCCAGGCGAGATGAGGCCCATTTCAGCTGAGGCTTCTCGAGGCTAATCACGTCTAACCACTGGAACTTCCAAAGGGTGCTTCACACCCTTGCTGCAACTCAAGAAGTTCCCCGACATACCCGTCTCCACTCGAGAGGAAGAACGTGGGGTCGCGCACACATCCAGGGGAGCCCCGTTTCCGCCTCCTAGCTCGAGATGAGGGATCCTTTCCCTGTTTCGTAGGGAAAGAATTCCCGGCGTTCCCGTCGCATCTCAAGAGGAGGCGCTCTCCACAGGAAAGGCGAGAGGAACTCCAGAGTCGTGCCACCATTCCAAGAGTCCCCCAGATGTGTCAGTCCATTCCAGAGGAACCTGTTTTCCCTGCACTGCCTTGACGTTCAAGCCGAGGATCGACTCCCACCACGTGTGCACGTGGGACAGCCCTGTGGGAAAGCCTCGTGGGAAAGCCTCGTGGGAAAGCCTCGTGGGAAAGACTCGAGGGAAAACCATAGATCCTTTGATCCACGCGGCGGACTGCGTGACACTGCTGCTACCGCTCTGGAGGAAAGCGCAAGTGCATGCCCGCATTCGAGACGAGGACTGACTCCCCTGGGGAGACTCCAGAAGTACCCCAAGATCCATGTCAGCACTGGAGAGGAATCCTCAGGTTCCGGCCCCGAGTCCACACAAGGTCTTAGGCCCCGGCATCGACGGGAGAGGAATCCCGAGACGCCCCCGAGGAACTCGCATGGGACTGGCCTTTCCTGAGGCCACCAGAGCGGGTCCCTGAGGTCCCCGTCGTAAGTCGAGAGCACCTGCCGCAACTCGAGAAAATCCAGGAGGTTTTGCCCTCCAGGCGAGATGAGGCCCATTTCCGCTGAGGCTTCTCGAGGCTAATCACGTCTAACCACTGGAACTTCCAAAGGGTCCTTCACACCCTTGCTGCAACTCAAGAAGTTCCCCGACATACCCGTCTCCACTCGAGAGGAAGCACGTGGGGTCCCGCACACATCCAGGGGAGCCCCGTTTCCGCCTCCTAGCTCGAGATGAGGGATCCTTTCCCTGTTTCGTACGGAAAGAATTCCCGGCGTTCCCGTCGCATCTCAAGAGGAGGCGCTCTCCACAGGAAAGGCGAGAGGAACTCCAGGGTCGTGCCACCATTCCAAGAGTCCCCCAGATGTGTCAGTCCATTCCAGAGGAACCTGTTTTCCCTGCACTGCCTTGACGTTCAAGCCGAGGATCGACTCCCACCACGTGTGCACGTGGGACAGCCCTGTGGGAAAGCCTCGTGGGAAAGCCTCGTGGGAAAGACTCGAGGGAAAAACATAGATCCTTTGATCCACGCGGCGGAATGCGTGACACTGCTGCTACCGCTCTGGAGGAAAGCGCAAGTGCATGCCCGCATTCGAGACGAGGACTGACTCCCCTGGGGAGACTCCAGAAGTACCCCAAGATCCATGTCAGCACTGGAGAGGAATCCTCAGGTTCCGTCCCCGAGTCCACACAAGGTCTTAGGCCCCGGCATCGACGGGAGAGGAATCCCGAGACGCCCCCGAGGAACTCGCATGGGACTGGCCTTTCCTGAGGCCACCAGAGCGGGTCCCTGAGGTCCCCGTCGTAAGTCGAGAGCACCTGCCGCAACTCGAGAAAATCCAGGAGGTTTTGCCCTCCAGGCGAGATGAGGCCCATTTCCGCTGAGGCTTCTCGAGGCTAATCACGTCTAACCACTGGAACTTCCAAAGGGTCCTTCACACCCTTGCTGCAACTCAAGAAGTTCCCCGACATACCCGTCTCCACTCGAGAGGAAGCACGTGGGGTCCCGCACACATCCAGGGGAGCCCCGTTTCCGCCTCCTAGCTCGAGATGAGGGATCCTTTCCCTGTTTCCTAGGGAAAGAATTCCCGGCGTTCCCGTCGCATCTCAAGAGGAGGCGCTCTCCACAGGAAAGGCGAGAGGAACTCCAGGGTCGTGCCACCATTCCAAGAGTCCCTCAGATGTGTCAGTCCATTCCAGAGGAACCTGTTTTCCCTGCACTGCCTTGACGTTCAAGCCGAGGATCGACTCCCACCACGTGTGCACGTGGGACAGCCCTGTGGGAAAGCCTCGTGGGAAAGCCTCGTGGGAAAGACTCGAGGGAAAACCATAGATCCTTTGATCCACGCGGCGGACTGCGTGACACTGCTGCTACCGCTCTGGAGGAAAGCGCAAGTGCATGCCCGCATTCGAGACGAGGACTGACTCCCCTGGGGAGACTCCAGAAGTACCCCAAGATCCATGTCAGCACTGGAGAGGAATCCTCAGGTTCCGGCCCCGACTCCACACAAGGTCTTAGGCCCCGGCATGGACGGGAGAGGAATCCCGAGAGGCCCCCGAGGAACTCGCCTGGGGACTGGCCTTTCCTGAGGCCACCAGAGCGGGTCCCTGAGGTCCCCGTCGTAAGTCGAGAGCACCTGCCGCAACTCGAGAAAATCCAGGAGGTTTTGCCCTCCAGGCGAGATGAGGCCCATTTCCGCTGAGGCTTCTCGAGGCTAATCACGTCTAACCACTGGAACTTCCAAAGGGTCCTTCACACCCTTGCTGCAACTCAAGAAGTTCCCCGACATACCCGTCTCCACTCGAGAGGAAGCACGTGGGGTCCCGCACACATCCAGGGGAGCCCCGTTTCCGCCTCCTAGCTCGAGATGAGGGATCCTTTCCCTGTTTCGTAGGGAAAGAATTCCCGGCGTTCCCGTCGCATCTCAAGAGGAGTGGCTCTCCACAGGAGAGGCGAGAGGAACTCCAGGGTCGTGCCACCATTCCAAGAGACGCCCAGATGTGTCAGTCCATTACAGAGGAACCTGTTTTCCCTGCACTGCCTTGACGTTCAAGCCGAGGATCGACTCCCACCACGTGTGCACGTGGGACAGCCCTGTGGGAAAGCCTCGTGGGAAAGCCTCGTGGGAAAGACTCGAGGGAAAACCATAGATCCTTTGATCCACGCGGCGGACTGCGTGACACTGCTGCTACCGCTCTGGAGGAAAGCGCAAGTGCATGCCCGCATTCGAGACGAGGACTGACTCCCCTGGGGAGACTCCAGAAGTACCCCAAGATCCATGTCAGCACTGGAGAGGAATCCTCAGGTTCCGGCCCCGACTCCACACAAGGTCTTAGGCCCCGGCATCGACGGGAGAGGAATCCCGAGAGGCCCCCGAGGAACTCGCATGGGGACTGGCCTTTCCTTAGGCCACCAGAGCGGGTCCCTGAGGTCCCCGTCGTAAGTGGAGAGCACCTGCCGCAACTCGAGAAAATCCAGGAGGTTTTGCCCTCCAGGCGAGATGAGGCCCATTTCCGCTGAGGCTCCTCGAGGCCAATCAAATCTAACCACTGGAACTTCCAAAGGGTCCTTCACACCCTTGCTGCTACTCAAGAAGTTCCCCGACTTACCCGTCTCCACTCAAGAGGAAGCACGTGGTATCCCGCACACATCCAGGGGAGCCCCGTTTCCGCCTCCTAGCTCGAGATGAGGGATCCTTTCCCTGTTTCTTAGGGAAAGAATTCCCGGTGTTCCCGTCGCATCTCAAGAGGAGGCGCTCTCCACAGGAAAGGCGAGAGGAACCCCAGGGTCGTGCCACCATTCCAAGAGTCCCCCAGATGTGTCAGTCCATTCCAGAGGAACCTGTTTTCCCTGCACTGCCTTGACGTTCAAGCCGAGGATCCACTCCCACCACGTGTGCACGAGGTACAGCCCTGTGGGAAAGCCTCGTGGGAAAGCCTCGTGGGAAAACTCGAGGGAAAACCATAGATCCTTTGATCCACGCGGCGGACTGCGTGACACTGCTGCTACCGCTCTGGAGGAAAGCGCAAGTGCATGCCCGCATTCGAGACGAGGACTGACTCCCCTGGGGAGACTCCAGAATTACCCCAAGATCCATGTAAGCACTGGAGAGGAATCCTCAGGTTCCGGCCCCGACTCCACACAAGGTCTTAGGCCCCGGCATCGACGGGGAGGAATGCCGAGAGGCCCCCGAGGAACTCGCATGGGGACTGACCTTTCCTGAGGCCACCAGGGCGGGTCCCTGAGGTCCCCATCGTAAGTCGAGAGCACCTGCCGCAACTCGAGAAAATCCAGGAGGTTTTGCCCTCCAGGCGAGATGAGGCCCATTTCCGCTGAGGCTTCTCGAGGCTAATCACATCTAACCACTGGAACTTCCAAAGGGTCCTTCACACCCTTGCTGCAACTCAAGCAGTTCCGGAACATACCCGTCTCCACTCGAGAGGAAGCACGTGGGGTCCCGCACACATCCAGGGGAGCCCCGTTTCCGCCTCCTAGCTCGAGATGAGGGATCCTTTCCCTGTTTCGTAGGGAAAGAATTCCCGGCGTTCCCGTCGCATCTCAAGAGGAGGCGCTCTCCACAGGAAAGGCGAGAGGAACTCCAGGGTCGTGCCACCATTCCAAGAGTCCCCCAGATGTGTCAGTCCATTCCAGAGGAACCTGTTTTCCCTGCACTGCCTTGACGTTCAAGCCGAGAATCGAGTCCCACCACGTGTGCACGTGGGACAGCCCTGTGGAAAGCCTCGTGGGAAAGCCTCGTGGGAAAGACTCGAGGGAAAACCATAGATCCTTTGATCCACGCGGCCGACTGCGAGACACTGCTGCTACCGCTCTGGAGGAAAGCGCAAGTGCATGCCCGCATTCGAGACAAGGACTGACTCCCCTGGGGAGACTCCAGAAGTACCCCAAGATCCATGTCAGCACTGGAGAGGAATCCTCAGGTCCCGGCCCCGACTCCACACAAGGTCTTAGGCCCCGGCATCGACGGGAAAGGAATCCCGAGAGGCCCCCGAGGAACTCGCATGGGGACTGGCCTTTCCTGAGGTCACCAGAGCGGGTCCCTGAGGTCCCCGTCGTAAGTCGAGAGCACCTGCCGCAACTCGAGAAAATCCAGGAGGTTTTGCCCTCCAGGCGAGATGAGGCCCATTTCCGCTGAGGCTTCTCGAGGCTAATCACGTCTAACCACTGGAACTTCCAAAGGGTCCTTCACACCCTTGCTGCAACTCAAGAAGTTCCCCGACATACCCGTCTCTACTCGAGAGGAAGCACGTGGGGTCCCGCACACATCCAGGGGAGCCCCGTTTCTGCCTCCTATCTCGAGATGAGGGATCCTTTCCCTGTTTCGTAGGGAAAGAATTCCCGGCGTTCCCGTCGCATCTCAAGAGGAGGCGCTCTCCACAGGAAAGGCGAGAGGAACTCCAGGGTCGTGCCACCATTCCAAGAGTCCCCCAGATGTGTCAGTCCATTGCAGAGGAACCTGTTTTCCCTGCACTGCCTTGACGTTCAAGCCGAGGATCGACTCCCAACACGTGTGCACGTGGGACAGCCCTGTGGGAAAGCCTCGTGGGAAAGCCTCGTGGGAAAGACTCGAGGGAAAACCATAGATCCTTTGATCCACGCGGCGGACTGCGTGACACTGCTGCTACCGCTCTGGAGGAAAGCGCAAGTGCATGCCCGCATTCGAGACGAGGACTGACTCCCCTGGGGAGACTCCAGAAGTACCCCAAGATCCATGTCAGCACTGGAGAGGAATCCTCAGGTTCCGGCCCCGACTCCACACAAGGTCTTAGGCCCCGGCATCGACGGGGAGGAATGCCGAGAGGCCCCCGAGGAACTCGCATGGGGACTGACCTTTCCTGAGGCCACCAGGGCGGGTCCCTGAGGTCCCCATCGTAAGTCGAGAGCACCTGCCGCAACTCGAGAAAATCCAGGAGGTTTTGCCCTCCAGGCGAGATGAGGCCCATTTCCGCTGAGGCTTCTCGAGGCTAATCACATCTAACCACTGGAACTTCCAAAGGGTCCTTCACACCCTTGCTGCAACTCAAGCAGTTCCGGAACATACCCGTCTCCACTCGAGAGGAAGCACGTGGGGTCCCGCACACATCCAGGGGAGCCCCGTTTCCGCCTCCTAGCTCGAGATGAGGGATCCTTTCCCTGTTTCGTAGGGAAAGAATTCCCGGCGTTCCCGTCGCATCTCAAGAGGAGGCGCTCTCCACAGGAAAGGCGAGAGGAACTCCAGGGTCGTGCCACCATTCCAAGAGTCCCCCAGATGTGTCAGTCCATTCCAGAGGAACCTGTTTTCCCTGCACTGCCTTGACGTTCAAGCCGAGAATCGAGTCCCACCACGTGTGCACGTGGGACAGCCCTGTGGAAAGCCTCGTGGGAAAGCCTCGTGGGAAAGACTCGAGGGAAAACCATAGATCCTTTGATCCACGCGGCCGACTGCGAGACACTGCTGCTACCGCTCTGGAGGAAAGCGCAAGTGCATGCCCGCATTCGAGACAAGGACTGACTCCCCTGGGGAGACTCCAGAAGTACCCCAAGATCCATGTCAGCACTGGAGAGGAATCCTCAGGTCCCGGCCCCGACTCCACACAAGGTCTTAGGCCCCGGCATCGACGGGAAAGGAATCCCGAGAGGCCCCCGAGGAACTCGCATGGGGACTGGCCTTTCCTGAGGTCACCAGAGCGGGTCCCTGAGGTCCCCGTCGTAAGTCGAGAGCACCTGCCGCAACTCGAGAAAATCCAGGAGGTTTTGCCCTCCAGGCGAGATGAGGCCCATTTCCGCTGAGGCTTCTCGAGGCTAATCACGTCTAACCACTGGAACTTCCAAAGGGTCCTTCACACCCTTGCTGCAACTCAAGAAGTTCCCCGACATACCCGTCTCTACTCGAGAGGAAGCACGTGGGGTCCCGCACACATCCAGGGGAGCCCCGTTTCTGCCTCCTATCTCGAGATGAGGGATCCTTTCCCTGTTTCGTAGGGAAAGAATTCCCGGCGTTCCCGTCGCATCTCAAGAGGAGGCGCTCTCCACAGGAAAGGCGAGAGGAACTCCAGGGTCGTGCCACCATTCCAAGAGTCCCCCAGATGTGTCAGTCCATTGCAGAGGAACCTGTTTTCCCTGCACTGCCTTGACGTTCAAGCCGAGGATCGACTCCCAACACGTGTGCACGTGGGACAGCCCTGTGGGAAAGCCTCGTGGGAAAGCCTCGTGGGAAAGACTCGAGGGAAAACCATAGATCCTTTGATCCACGCGGCGGACTGCGTGACACTGCTGCTACCGCTCTGGAGGAAAGCGCAAGTGCATGCCCGCATTCGAGACGAGGACTGACTCCCCTGGGGAGACTCCAGAAGTACCCCAAGATCCATGTCAGCACTGGAGAGGAATCCTCAGGTTCCGGCCCCGACTCCACACAAGGTCTTAGGCCCCGGCATCGACGGTAGAGGAATCCCGAGAGGCCCCCGAGGAACTCGCATGGGGACTGGCCTTTCCTGAGGTCACCAGAGCGGGTCCCTGAGGTCCCCGTCGTAAGTCGAGAGCACATGCCGCAACTCGAGAAAATCCAGGAGGTTTTGCCCTCCAGGCGAGATGAGGCCCATTTCCGCTGAGGCTTCTCGAGGCTAATCACGTCTAACCACTGGAACTTCCAAAGTGTAATTCACACCCTTGCTGCAACTCAAGAAGTTCCCCGACATACCCGTCTCCACTCGAGAGGAAGCACGTGGCTTCCCAAACACATCCAGGGGAGCCCCGTTTCCGCATCCTAGCTCGAGATGAGGGATCCTTTCCCTGTTTCGTAGGGAAGGAATTCCCGGCGTTCCCGTCGCATCTCAAGAGGAGGCGCTCTCCACAGGAAAGGCGAGAGGAACTCCAGGGTCGTGCCACCATTCCAAGAGTCCCCCAGATGTGTCAGTCCATTCCAGAGGAACCTGTTTTCCCTGCACTGCCTTGACGTTGAAGCCGAGGATCGACTCCCACCACGTGTGCACGTGGGACAGCCCTGTGGGAAAGCCTCGTGGGAAAGCCTCGTGGGAAAGACTCAAGGGAAAACCATAGATCCTTTGATCCACGCGGCGGAATGCGTGACACTGCTGCTACCGCTCTGGAGGAAAGCGCAAGTGCATGCCCGCATTGGAGGCGAGGACTGACTCCCCTGGGGAGACTCCAGAAGTACCCCAAGATCCATGTCAGCACTGGAGAGGAATCCTCAGGTTCCGGCCCCGACTCCACACAAGGTCTTAGGCCCCGGCATCGACGGGAGAGGAATCCCGAGACGCCCCCGAGGAACTCGCATGGGACTGGCCTTTACTGAGGCCACCAGAGCGGGTCCCTGAGGTCCCCGTCGTAAGTCGAGAGCACCTGCCGCAACTCGAGAAAATCCAGGAGGTTTTGCCCTCCAGGCGAGATGAGGCCCATTTCCGCTGAGGCTTCTGGAGGCTAATCACGTCTAACCACTGGAACTTCCAAAGGGTCCTTCACACCCTTGCTGCAACTCAAGAAGTTCCCCGACATACCCGTCTCCACTCGAGAGGAAGCACGTGGGGTCCCGCACACATCCAGGGGAGCCCCGTTTCCGCCTCCTAGCTCGAGATGAGGGATCCTTTCCCTGTTTCCTAGGGAAAGAATTCCCGGCGTTCCCGTCGCATCTCAAGAGGAGGCGCTCTCCACAGGAAAGGCGAGAGGAACTCCAGGGTCGTGCCAACATTCCAAGAGTCCCCCAGATGTGTCAGTCCATTCCAGAGGAACCTGTTTTCCCTGCACTGCGTTGACGTTCAAGCCGAGGATCCACTCCCACCACGTGTGCACGTGGGACAGCCCTGTGTTAAAGCCTCGTGGGAAAGCCTCGTGGGAAAGACTCGAGGGAAACCATAGATCCTTTGATCCACGCGGCGGACTGCGTGACACTGCTGCTACCGCTCTGGAGGAAAGCGCAAGTGCATGCCCGCATTCGAGACGAGGACTGACTCCCCTGGGGAGACTCCAGAAGTACCCCAAGATCCATGTCAGCACTGGAGAGGAATCCTCAGGTTCCGGCCCCGACTCCACACAAGGTCTTAGGCCCCGGCATCGACGGGAGAGGAATCCCGAGAGGCCCCCGAGGAACTCGCATGGGGACTGGCCTTTCCTGAGGCCACCAGAGCGGGTCCCTGAGGTCCCCGTCGGAAATCGAGAGCACCTGCCGCAACTCGAGGAAATCCAGGAGGTTTTGCCCTCCAGGCGAGATGAGGCCCATTTCCGCTGAGGCTTCTCGAGGCTAATCACGTCTAACCACTGGAACTTCCAAAGGGTGCTTCACACCCTTGCTGCAACTCAAGAAGTTCCCCGACATACCCGTCTCCACTCGAGAGGAAGCACGTGGGGTCCCGCACACATCCAGGGGAGCCCCGTTTCCGCCTCCTAGCTCGAGATGAGGGATCCTTTCCCTGTTTCCTAGGGAAAGAATTCCCGGCGTTCCCGTCGCATCTCAAGAGGAGGCGCTCTCCACAGGAAAGGCGAGAGGAACTCCAGGGTCGTGCCAACATTCCAAGAGTCCCCCAGATGTGTCAGTCCATTCCAGAGGAACATGTTTTCCCTGCACTGCCTTGACGTTCAAGCCGAGGATCCACTCCCACCACGTGTGCACGTGGGACAGCCCTGTGTTAAAGCCTCGTGGGAAAGCCTCGTGGGAAAGACTCGAGGGAAAACCATAGATCCTTTGATCCACGCGGCGGACTGCGTGACACTGCTGCTACCGCTCTGGAGGAAAGCGCAAGTGCATGCCCGCATTCGAGACGAGGACTGACTCCCCTGGGGAGACTCCAGAAGTACCCCAAGATCCATGTCAGCACTGGAGAGGAATCCTCAGGTTCCGGCCCCGTCTCCACACAAGGTCTTAGGCCCCGGCATCGACGGGAGAGGAATCCCGAGACGCCACCGAGGAACTCGCATGGGACTGGCCTTTACTGAGGCCACCAGAGCGGGTCCCTGAGGTCCCCGTCGTAAGTCGAGAGCACCTGCCGCAACTCGAGAAAATCCAGGAGGTTTTGCCCTCCAGGCGAGATGAAGCCCATTTCCGCTGAGGCTTCTCGAGGCTAATCACGTCTAACCACTGGAACTTCCAAAGGGTCCTTCACACCCTTGCTGCAACTCAAGAAGTTCCCCGACATACCCGTCTCCACTCGAGAGGAAGCACGTGGGGTCCCGCACACATCCAGGGGAGCCCCGTTTCCGCCTCCTAGCTCGAGATGAGGGATCCTTTCCCTGTTTCGTAGGGAAAGAATTCCCGGCGTTCCCGTCGCATCTCAAGAGGAGGCGCTCTCCACAGGAAAGGCGAGGGGAACTCCAGGGTCTTGCCACCATTCCAAGAGTCCCCCAGATGTGTCAGTCCATTCCAGAGGAACCTGTTTTCCCTGCACTGCCTTGACGTTCAAGCCGAGGATCGACTCCCACCACGTGTGCACGTGGGACAGCCCTGTGGGAAAGCCTCGTGGGAAAGCCTCGTGGGAAAGACTCGAGGGAAACCATAGATCCTTTGATCCACGCGGCGGACTGCGTGACACTGCTGCTACCGCTCTGGAGGAAAGCGCAAGTGCATGCCCGCATTCGAGACGAGGACTGACTCCCCTGGGGAGACTCCAGAAGTACCCCAAGATCCATGTCAGCACTGGAGAGGAATCCTCAGGTTCCGGCCCCGACTCCACACAAGGTCTTAGGCCCCGGCATCGAAGGGAGAGGAATCCCGAGAGGCCCCCGAGGAACTCGCATGGGGACTGGCCTTTCCTGAGGCCACCAGAGCGGGTCCCTGAGGTCCCCGTCGTAAATCGAGAGCACCTGCAGCAACTCGAGGAAATCCAGGAGGTTTTGCCCTCCAGGCGAGATGAGGCCCATTTCCGCTGAGGCTTCTCGAGGCTAATCACGTCTAACCACTGGAACTTCCAAAGGGTGCTTCACACCCTTGCTGCAACTCAAGAAGTTCCCCGACATACCCGTCTCCACTCGAGAGGAAGCACGTGGGGTCCCGCACACATCCAGGGGAGCCCCGTTTCCGCCTCCTAGCTCGAGATGAGGGATCCTTTCCCTGTTTCGTAGGGAAAGAATTCCCGGCGTTCCCGTCGCATCTCAAGAGGAGGCGCTCTCCACAGGAAAGGCGAGAGGAACTCCAGGGTCGTGCCACCATTCCAAGAGTCCCCCAGATGTGTCAGTCCATTCCAGAGGAACCTGTTTTCCCTGCACTGCCTTGACGTTCAAGCCGAGGATCGACTCCCACCACGTGTGCACGTGGGACAGCCCTGTGGGAAAGCCTCGTGGGAAAGCCTCGTGGGAAAGACTCGAGGGAAAACCATAGATCCTTTGATCCACGCGGCGGACTGCGTGACACTGCTGCTACCGCTCTGGAGGAAAGCGCAAGTGCATGCCCGCATTCGAGACGAGGACTGACTCCCCTGGGGAGACTCCAGAAGTACCCCAAGATCCATGTCAGCACTGCAGAGGAATCCTCAGGTTCCGGCCCCGACTCCACACAAGGTCTTAGGCCCCGGCATCGACGGGAGAGGAATCCCGAGAGGCCCCCGAGGAACTCGCATGGGGACTGGCCTTTCCTGAGGCCACCAGAGCGGGTCCCTGAGGTCCCCGTCGTAAGTCGAGAGCACCTGCCGCAACTCGAGAAAATCCAGGAGGTTTTGCCCTCCAGGCGAGATGAGGCCCATTTCAGCTGAGGCTTCTCGAGGCTAATCACGTCTAACCACTGGAACTTCCAAAGGGTGCTTCACACCCTTGCTGCAACTCAAGAAGTTCCCCGACATACCCGTCTCCACTCGAGAGGAAGAACGTGGGGTCGCGCACACATCCAGGGGAGCCCCGTTTCCGCCTCCTAGCTCGAGATGAGGGATCCTTTCCCTGTTTCGTAGGGAAAGAATTCCCGGCGTTCCCCTCGCATCTCAAGAGGAGGCGCTCTCCACAGGAAAGGCGAGAGGAACTCCAGGGTCGTGACACCATACCAAGAGTCCCCCAGATGTGTCAGTCCATTCCAGAGGAACCTGTTTTCCCTGCACTGCCTTGACGTTCAAGCCGAGGATCGACTCCCACCACGTGTGCACGTGGGACAGCCCTGTGGGAAAGCCTCGTGGGAAAGCCTCGTGGGAAAGACTCGAGGGAAAACCATAGATCCTTTGATCCACGCGGCGGACTGCGTGACACTGCTGCTACCGCTCTGGAGGAAAGCGCAAGTGCATGCCCGCATTCGAGACGAGGACTGACTCCCCTGGGGAGACTCCAGAAGTACCCCAAGATCCATGTCAGCACTGGAGAGGAATCCTCAGGTTCCGGCCCCGACTCCACACAAGGTCTTAGGCCCCGGCATCGACGGGAGAGGAATCCCGAGAGGCCCCCGAGGAACTCGCATGGGGACTGGCCTTTCCTGAGGCCACCAGAGCGGGTCCCTGAGGTCCCCGTCGTAAGTCGAGAGCACCTGCCGCAACTGGAGAAAATCCAGGAGGTTTTGCCCTCCAGGCGAGATGAGGCCCATTTCCGCTGAGGCTTCTCGAGGCTAATCACGTCTAACCACTGGAACTTCCAAAGGGTCCTTCACACCCTTGCTGCAACTCAAGAAGTTCCCCGACATACCCGTCTCCACTCGAGAGGAAGCACGTGGGTTCCCGCACACATCCAGGGGAGCCCCGTTTCCGCCTCCTAGCTCGAGATGAGGGATCCTTTCCCTGTTTCGTAGGGAAAGAATTCCCGCCGTTCCCGTCGCATCTCAAGAGGAGGCGCTCTCCACAGGAAAGGCGAGAGGAACTCCAGGGTCGTGCCACCATTCCAAGAGTCCCCCAGATGTGTCAGTCCATTCCAGAGGAACCTGTTTTCCCTGCACTGCCTTGACGTTCAAGCCGAGGATCGACTCCCACCACGTGTGCACGTGGGACAGCCCTGTGGGAAAGCCTCGTGGGAAAGCCTCGTGGGAAAGACTCGAGGGAAAACCATAGATCCTTTGATCCACGCGGCGGACTGCGTGACACTGCTGCTACCGCTCTGGAGGAAAGCGCAAGTGCATGCCCGCATTCGAGACGAGGACTGACTCCCCTGGGGAGACTCCAGAAGTACCCCAAGATCCATGTCAGCACTGGAGAGGAATCCTCAGGTTCCGGCCCCGACTCCACACAAGGTCTTAGGCCCCGGCATCGACGGGAGAGGAATCCCGAGACGCCCCCGAGGAACTCGCATGGGACTGGCCTTTCCTGAGGCCACCAGAGCGGGTCCCTGAGGTCCCCGTCGTAAGTCGAGAGCACATGCCGCAACTCGAGAAAATCCAGGAGGTTTTGCCCTCCAGGCGAGATGAGGCCCATTTCCGCTGAGGCTTCTCGAGGCTAATCACGTCTAACCACTGGAACTTCCAAAGGGTCCTTCACACCCTTGCTGCAACTCAAGAAGTTCCCCGACATACCCGTCTCCACTCGAGAGGAAGCACGTGGGGTCCCGCACACATCCAGGGGAGCCCCGTTTCCGCCTCCTAGCTCGAGATGAGGGATCCTTTCCCTGTTTCCTAGGGAAAGAATTCCCGGCGTTCCCGTCGCATCTCAAGAGGAGGCGCTCTCCACAGGAAAGGCGAGAGGAACTCCAGGGTCGTGCCACCATTCCAAGAGTCCCCCAGATGTGTCAGTCCATTCCAGAGGAACCTGTTTTCCCTGCACTGCCTTGATGTTCAAGCCGAGGATCGACTCCCACCACGTGTGCACGTGGGACAGCCCTGTGGGAAAGCCTCGTGGGAAAGCCTCGTGGGAAAGACTCGAGGGAAAAACATAGATCCTTTGATCCACGCGGCGGACTGCGTGACACTGCTGCTACCGCTCTGGAGGAAAGCGCAAGTGCATGCCCGCATTCGAGACGAGGACTGACTCCCCTGGGGAGACTCCAGAAGTACCCCAAGATCCATGTCAGCACTGGAGAGGAATCCTCAGGTTCCGGCCCCGACTCCACACAAGGTCTTAGGCCCCGGCATCGACGGGAGAGGAATCCCGAGAGGCCCCCGAGGAACTCGCATGGGGACTGGCCTTTCCTGAGGCCACCAGAGCGGGTCCCTGAGGTCCCCGTCGTAAGTCGAGAGCACCTGCCGCAACTCGAGAAAATCCAGGAGGTTTTGCCCTCCAGGCGAGATGAGGCCCATTTCCGCTGAGGCTTCTCGAGGCTAATCACGTCTAACCACTGGAACTTCCAAAGGGTCCTTCACACCCTTGCTGCAACTCAAGCAGTTCCGCGACATATCCGTCTCCACTCGAGAGGAAGCACGTGGGGTCCCGCACACATCCAGGGGAGCCCCGTTTCCGCCTCCTAGCTCGAGATGAGGGATCCTTTCCCTGTTTCGTAGGGAAAGAATTCCCGGCGTTCCCGTCGCATCTCAAGAGGAGGCGCTCTCCACAGGAAAGGCGAGAGGAACTCCAGGGTCGTGCCACCATTCCAAGAGTCCCCCAGATGTGTCAGTCCATTCCAGAGGAACCTGTTTTCCCTGCACTGCCTTGACGTTCAAGCCGAGGATCGACTCCCACCACGTGTGCACGTGGGACAGCCCTGTGGGAAAGCCTCGTGGGAAAGCCTCGTGGGAAAGACTCGAGGGGAAAACATAGATCCTTTGATCCACGCGGCGGACTGCGTGACACTGCTGCTACCGCTCTGGAGGAAAGCGCAAGTGCATGCCCGCATTCGAGACGAGGACTGACTCCCCTGGGGAGACTCCAGAAGTACCCCAAGATCCATGTCAGCACTGGAGAGGAATCCTCAGGTTCCGTCCCCGAGTCCACACAAGGTCTTAGGCCCCGGCATCGACGGGAGAGGAATCCCGAGACGCCCCCGAGGAACTCGCATGGGACTGGCCTTTCCTGAGGCCACCAGAGCGGGTCCCTGAGGTCCCCGTCGTAAGTCGAGAGCACCTGCCGCAACTCGAGAAAATCCAGGAGGTTTTGCCCTCCAGGCGAGATGAGGCCCATTTCCGCTGAGGCTTCTCGAGGCTAATCACGTCTAACCACTGGAACTTCCAAAGGGTCCTTCACACCCTTGCTGCAACTCAAGCAGTTCCGCGACATATCCGTCTCCACTCGAGAGGAAGCACGTGGGGTCCCGCACACATCCAGGGGAGCCCCGTTTCCGCCTCCTAGCTCGAGATGAGGGATCCTTTCCCTGTTTCGTAGGGAAAGAATTCCCGGCGTTCCCGTCGCATCTCAAGAGGAGGCGCTCTCCACAGGAAAGGCGAGAGGAACTCCAGGGTCGTGCCACCATTCCAAGAGTCCCCCAGATGTGTCAGTCCATTCCAGAGGAACCTGTTTTCCCTGCACTGCCTTGACGTTCAAGCCGAGGATCGACTCCCACCACGTGTGCACGTGGGACAGCCCTGTGGGAAAGCCTCGTGGGAAAGCCTCGTGGGAAAGACTCGAGGGAAAAACATAGATCCTTTGATCCACGCGGCGGACTGCGTGACACTGCTGCTACCGCTCTGGAGGAAAGCGCAAGTGCATGCCCGCATTCGAGACGAGGACTGACTCCCCTGGGGAGACTCCAGAAGTACCCCAAGATCCATGTCAGCACTGGAGAGGAATCCTCAGGTTCCGTCCCCGAGTCCACACAAGGTCTTAGGCCCCGGCATCGACGGGAGAGGAATCCCGAGACGCCCCCGAGGAACTCGCATGGGACTGGCCTTTCCTGAGGCCACCAGAGCGGGTCCCTGAGGTCCCCGTCGTAAGTCGAGAGCACCTGCCGCAACTCGAGAAAATCCAGGAGGTTTTGCCCTCCAGGCGAGATGAGGCCCATTTCCGCTGAGGCTTCTCGAGGCTAATCACGTCTAACCACTGGAACTTCCAAAGGGTCCTTCACACCCTTGCTGCAACTCAAGAAGTTCCCCTACATACCCGTCTCCACTCGAGAGGAAGCACGTGGGGTCCCGCACACATCCAGGGGAGCCCCGTTTCCGCCTCCTAGCTCGAGATGAGGGATCCTTTCCCTGTTTCCTAGGGAAAGAATTCCCGGCGTTCCCGTCGCATCTCAAGAGGAGGCGCTCTCCACAGGAAAGGCGAGAGGAACTCCAGGGTCGTGCCACCATTCCAAGAGTCCCCCAGATGTGTCAGTCCATTCCAGAGGAACCTGTTTTCCCTGCACTGCCTTGACGTTCAAGCCGAGGATCGACTCCCACCACGTGTGCACGTGGGACAGCCCTGTGGGAAAGCCTCGTGGGAAAGCCTCGTGGGAAAGACTCGAGGGAAAACCATAGATCCTTTGATCCACGCGGCGGACTGCGTGACACTGCTGCTACCGCTATGGAGGAAAGCGCAAGTGCATGCCCGCATTCGAGACGAGGACTGACTCCCCTGGGGAGACTCCAGAAGTACCCCAAGATCCATGTCAGCACTGGAGAGGAATCCTCAGGTTCCGGCCCCGACTCCACACAAGGTCTTAGGCCCCGGCATCGACGGGAGAGGAATCCCGAGAGGCCCCCGAGGAACTCGCATGGGGACTGGCCTTTCCTGAGGCCACCAGAGCGGGTCCCTGAGGTCCCCGTCGTAAGTCGAGAGCACCTGCCGCAACTCGAGAAAATCCAGGAGGTTTTGCCCTCCAGGCGAGATGAGGCCCATTTCCGCTGAGGCTTCTCGAGGCTAATCACGTCTAACCACTGGAACTTCCAAAGGGTCCTTCACACCCTTGCTGCAACTCAAGAAGTTCCCCGACATACCCGTCTCCACTCGAGAGGAAGCACGTGGGGTCCCGCACACATCCAGGGGAGCCCCGTTTCCGCCTCCTAGCTCGAGATGAGGGATCCTTTCCCTGTTTCGTAGGGAAAGAATTCCCGGCGTTCCCGTCGCATCTCAAGAGGAGGCGCTCTCCACAGGAAAGGCGAGAGGTTCTCCAGGGTCGTGCCACCATTCCAAGAGTCCCCCAGATGTGTCAGTCCATTCCAGAGGAACCTGTTTTCCCTGCACTTCCTTGACGTTCAAGCCGAGGATCGACACCCACCACGTGTGCACGTGGGACAGCCCTGTGGGAAAGCCTCGTGGGAAAGCCTCGTGGGAAAGACTCGAGGGAAACCATAGATCCTTTGATCCACGCGGCGGACTGCGTGACACTGCTGCTACCGCTCTGGAGGAAAGCGCAAGTGCATGCCCGCATTCGAGACGAGGACTGACTCCCCTGGGGAGACTCCAGAAGTACCCCAAGATCCATGTCAGCACTGGAGAGGAATCCTCAGGTTCCGTCCCCGAGTCCACACAAGGTCTTAGGCCCCGGCATCGACGGGAGAGGAATCCCGAGACGCCCCCGAGGAACTCGCATGGGACTGGCCTTTCCTGAGGCCACCAGAGCGGGTCCCTGAGGTCCCCGTCGTAAGTCGAGAGCACCTGCCGCAACTCGAGAAAATCCAGGAGGTTTTGCCCTCCAGGCGAGATGAGGCCCATTTCCGCTGAGGCTTCTCGAGGCTAATCACGTCTAACCACTGGAACTTCCAAAGGGTCCTTCACACCCTTGCTGCAACTCAAGAAGTTCCCCGACATACCCGTCTCCACTCGAGAGGAAGCACGTGGGGTCCCGCACACATCCAGGGGAGCCCCGTTTCCGCCTCCTAGCTCGAGATGAGGGATCCTTTCCCTGTTTCCTAGGGAAAGAATTCCCGGCGTTCCCGTCGCATCTCAAGAGGAGGCGCTCTCCACAGGAAAGGCGAGAGGAACTCCAGGGTCGTGCCACCATTCCAAGAGTCCCCCAGATGTGTCAGTCCATTCCAGAGGAACCTGTTTTCCCTGCACTGCCTTGATGTTCAAGCCGAGGATCGACTCCCACCACGTGTGCACGTGGGACAGCCCTGTGGGAAAGCCTCGTGGGAAAGCCTCGTGGGAAAGACTCGAGGGAAAAACATAGATCCTTTGATCCACGCGACGGACTGCGTGACACTGCTGCTACCGCTCTGGAGGAAAGCGCAAGTGCATGCCCGCATTCGAGACGAGGACTGACTCCCCTGGGGAGACTCCAGAAGTACCCCAAGATCCATGTCAGCACTGGAGAGGAATCCTCAGGTTCCGGCCCCGACTCCACACAAGGTCTTAGGCCCCGGCATCGACGGGAGAGGAATCCCAAGAGGCCCCCGAGGAACTCGCATGGGGACTGGCCTTTCCTGAGGCCACCAGAGCGGGTCCCTGAGGTCCCCGTCGTAAGTCGAGAGCACCTGCCGCAACTCGAGAAAATCCAGGAGGTTTTGCCCTCCAGGCGAGATGAGGCCCATTTCCGCTGAGGCTTCTCGAGGCTAATCACGTCTAACCACTGGAACTTCCAAAGGGTCCTTCACACCCTTGCTGCAACTCAAGCAGTTCCGCGACATATCCGTCTCCACTCGAGAGGAAGCACGTGGGGTCCCGCACACATCCAGGGGAGCCCCGTTTCCGCCTCCTAGCTCGAGATGAGGGATCCTTTCCCTGTTTCGTAGGGAAAGAATTCCCGGCGTTCCCGTCGCATCTCAAGAGGAGGCGCTCTCCACAGGAAAGGCGAGAGGAACTCCAGGGTCGTGCCACCATTCCAAGAGTCCCCCAGATGTGTCAGTCCATTCCAGAGGAACCTGTTTTCCCTGCACTGCCTTGACGTTCAAGCCGAGGATCGACTCCCACCACGTGTGCACGTGGGACAGCCCTGTGGGAAAGCCTCGTGGGAAAGCCTCGTGGGAAAGACTCGAGGGGAAAACATAGATCCTTTGATCCACGCGGCGGACTGCGTGACACTGCTGCTACCGCTCTGGAGGAAAGCGCAAGTGCATGCCCGCATTCGAGACGAGGACTGACTCCCCTGGGGAGACTCCAGAAGTACCCCAAGATCCATGTCAGCACTGGAGAGGAATCCTCAGGTTCCGTCCCCGAGTCCACACAAGGTCTTAGGCCCCGGCATCGACGGGAGAGGAATCCCGAGACGCCCCCGAGGAACTCGCATGGGACTGGCCTTTCCTGAGGCCACCAGAGCGGGTCCCTGAGGTCCCCGTCGTAAGTCGAGAGCACCTGCCGCAACTCGAGAAAATCCAGGAGGTTTTGCCCTCCAGGCGAGATGAGGCCCATTTCCGCTGAGGCTTCTCGAGGCTAATCACGTCTAACCACTGGAACTTCCAAAGGGTCCTTCACACCCTTGCTGCAACTCAAGAAGTTCCCCGACATACCCGTCTCCACTCGAGAGGAAGCACGTGGGGTCCCGCACACATCCAGGGGAGCCCCGTTTCCGCCTCCTAGCTCGAGATGAGGGATCCTTTCCCTGTTTCGTAGGGAAAGAATTCCCGGCGTTCCCGTCGCAACTCAAGAGGAGGCGCCCTCCACAGGAAAGGCGAGAGGAACTCCAGGGTCGTGCCACCATTCCAAGAGTCCCCCAGATGTGTCAGTCCATTCCAGAGGAACCTGTTTTCCGTGCACTGCCTTTACGTTCAAGCCGAGGATCGACTCCCACCACGTGTGCACGTGGGACAGCCCTGTGGGAAAGCCTCGTGGGAAAGCCTCGTGGGAAAGACTCGAGGGAAAAACATAGATCCTTTGATCCACGCGGCGGACTGCGTGACACTGCTGCTACCGCTCTGGAGGAAAGCGCAAGTGCATGCCCGCATTCGAGACGAGGACTGACTCCCCTGGGGAGACTCCAGAAGTACCCCAAGATCCATGTCAGCACTGGAGAGGAATCCTCAGGTTCCGGCCCCGACTCCACACAAGGTCTTAGGCCCCGGCATCGACGGGAGAGGAATCCCGAGAGGCCCCCGAGGAACTCGCATGGGGACTGGCCTTTCCTGAGGCCACCAGAGCGGGTCCCTGAGGTCCCCGTCGTAAGTCGAGAGCACCTGCCGCAACTCGAGAAAATCCAGGAGGTTTTGCCCTCCAGGCGAGATGAGGCCCATTTCCGCTGAGGCTTCTCGAGGCTAATCACGTCTAACCACTGGAACTTCCAAAGGGTCCTTCACACCCTTGCTGCAACTCAAGCAGTTCCGCGACATATCCGTCTCCACTCGAGAGGAAGCACGTGGGGTCCCGCACACATCCAGGGGAGCCCCGTTTCCGCCTCCTAGCTCGAGATGAGGGATCCTTTCCCTGTTTCGTAGGGAAAGAATTCCCGGCGTTCCCGTCGCATCTCAAGAGGAGGCGCTCTCCACAGGAAAGGCGAGAGGAACTCCAGGGTCGTGCCACCATTCCAAGAGTCCCCCAGATGTGTCAGTCCATTCCAGAGGAACCTGTTTTCCCTGCACTGCCTTGACGTTCAAGCCGAGGATCGACTCCCACCACGTGTGCACGTGGGACAGCCCTGTGGGAAAGCCTCGTGGGAAAGCCTCGTGGGAAAGACTCGAGGGAAAAACATAGATCCTTTGATCCACGCGGCGGACTGCGTGACACTGCTGCTACCGCTCTGGAGGAAAGCGCAAGTGCATGCCCGCATTCGAGACGAGGACTGACTCCCCTGGGGAGACTCCAGAAGTACCCCAAGATCCATGTCAGCACTGGAGAGGAATCCTCAGGTTCCGGCCCCGACTCCACACAAGGTCTTAGGCCCCGGCATCGACGGGAGAGGAATCCCGAGACGCCCCCGAGGAACTCGCATGGGACTGGCCTTTCCTGAGGCCACCAGAGCGGGTCCCTGAGGTCCCCGTCGTAAGTCGAGAGCACCTGCCGCAACTCGAGAAAATCCAGGAGGTTTTGCCCTCCAGGCGAGATGAGGCCCATTTCCGCTGAGGCTTCTCGAGGCTAATCACGTCTAACCACTGGAACTTCCAAAGGGTCCTTCACACCCTTGCTGCAACTCAAGAAGTTCCCCGACATACCCGTCTCCACTCGAGAGGAAGCACGTGGGGTCCCGCACACATCCAGGGGAGCCCCGTTTCCGCCTCCTAGCTCGAGATGAGGGATCCTTTCCCTGTTTCCTAGGGAAAGAATTCCCGGCGTTCCCGTCGCATCTCAAGAGGAGGCGCTCTCCACAGGAAAGGCGAGAGGAACTCCAGGGTCGTGCCACCATTCCAAGAGTCCCCCAGATGTGTCAGTCCATTCCAGAGGAACCTGTTTTCCCTGCACTGCCTTGACGTTCAAGCCGAGGATCGACTCCCACCACGTGTGCACGTGGGACAGCCCTGTGGGAAAGCCTCGTGGGAAAGCCTCGTGGGAAAGACTCGAGGGAAAACCATAGATCCTTTGATCCACGCGGCGGACTGCGTGACACTGCTGCTACCGCTCTGGAGGAAAGCGCAAGTGCATGCCCGCATTCGAGACGAGGACTGACTCCCCTGGGGAGACTCCAGAAGTACCCCAAGATCCATGTCAGCACTGGAGAGGAATCCTCAGGTTCCGGCCCCGACTCCACACAAGGTCTTAGGCCCCGGCATCGACGGGAGAGGAATCCCGAGAGGCCCCCGAGGAACTCGCATGGGGACTGGCCTTTCCTGAGGCCACCAGAGCGGGTCCCTGAGGTCCCCGTCGTAAGTCGAGAGCACCTGCCGCAACTCGAGAAAATCCAGGAGGTTTTGCCCTCCAGGCGAGATGAGGCCCATTTCCGCTGAGGCTTCTCGAGGCTAATCACGTCTAACCACTGGAACTTCCAAAGGGTCCTTCACACCCTTGCTGCAACTCAAGAAGTTCCCCGACATACCCGTCTCCACTTGAGAGGAAGCACGTGGGGTCCCGCACACATCCAGGGGAGCCCCGTTTCCGCCTCCTAGCTCGAGATGAGGGATCCTTTCCCTGTTTCGTAGGGAAAGAATTCCCGGCGTTCCCGTCGCATCTCAAGAGGAGGTGCTCTCCACAGGAAAGGCGAGAGGAACTCCAGGGTCGTGCCACCATTCCAAGAGTCCCCCAGATGTGTCAGTCCATTCCAGAGGAACCTGTTTTCCCTGCACTGCCTTGACGTTCAAGCCGAGGATCGACTCCCACAACGTGTGCACGTGGGACAGCCCTGTGGGAAAGCCTCGTGGGAAAGCCTCGTGGGAAAGACTCGAGGGAAAACCATAGATCCTTTGATCCACGCGGCGGACTGCGTGACACTGCTGCTACCGCTCTGGAGGAAAGCGCAAGTGCATGCCCGCATTCGAGACGAGGACTGACTCCCCTGGGGAGACTCCAGAAGTACCCCAAGATCCATGTCAGCACTGGAGAGGAATCCTCAGGTTCCGTCCCCGAGTCCATACAAGGTCTTAGGCCCCGGCAACGACGGGAGAGGAATCCCGAGAGGCCCCCGAGGAACTCGCATGGGGACTGGCCTTTCCTGAGGCCACCAGAGCGGGTCCCTGAGGTCCCCGTCGTAAGTCGAGAGCACCTGCCGCAACTCGAGAAAATCCAGGAGGTTTTGCCCTCCAGGCGAGATGAGGCCCATTTCCGCTGAGGCTTCTCGAGGCTAATCACGTCTAACCACTGGAACTTCCAAAGGGTCCTTCACACCCTTGCTGCAACTCAAGAAGTTCCCCGACATACCCGTCTCCACTCGAGAGGAAGCACGTGGGGTCCCGCACACATCCAGGGGAGCCCCGTTTCCGCCTCCTAGCTCGAGATGAGGGATCCTTTCCCTGTTTCGTAGGGAAAGAATTCCCATCGTTCCCGTCGCATCTCAAGAGGAGGCGCTCTCCACAGGAAAGGCGAGAGGAACTCCAGGGTCGTGCCACCATTCCAAGAGTCCCCCAGATGTGTCAGTCCATTCCAGAGGAACCTGTTTTACCTGCACTGCCTTGACGTTCAAGCCGAGGATCGACTCCCACCACGTGTGCACGTGGGACAGCCCTGTGGGAAAGCCTCGTGGGAAAGCCTCGTGAGAAAGACTCAAGGGAAAACCATAGATCCTTTGATCCACGCGGCGGACTGCGAGACACTGCTGCTACCGCTCTGGAGGAAAGCGCAAGTGCATGCCCGCATTCGAGACGAGGACTGACTCCCCTGGGGAGACTCCAGAAGTACCCCAAGATCCATGTCAGCACTGGAGAGGAATCCTCAGGTTCCGGCCCCGACTCCACACAAGGTCTTAGGCCCCGGCATCGACGGGAGAGGAATCCCGAGAGGCCCCCGAGGAACTCGCATGGGGACTGGCCTTTCTTGAGGCCACCAGAGCGGGTCCCTGAGGTCCCCGTCGTAAGTCGAGAGCACCTGCCGCAACTCGAGAAAATCCAGGAGGTTTTGCCCTCCAGGCGAGATGAGGCCCATTTCCGCTGAGGCTTCTCGAGGCTAATCACGTCTAACCACTGGAACTTCCAAAGGGTCCTTCACATCCTTGCTGCAACTCAAGAAGTTCCCCGACATACCCGTCTCCACTCGAGAGGAAGCACGTGGGGTCCCGCACACATCCAGGGGAGCCCCGTTTCCGCCTCCTAGCTCGAGATGAGGGATCCTTTCCCTGTTTCGTAGGGAAAGAATTCCCGGCGTTCCCGTCGCATCTCAAGTGGAGGCGCTCTCCACAGGAAAGGCGAGAGGAACTCCAGGGTCGTGCCACCATTTCAAGAGTCCCCCAGATGTGTCAGTCCATTCCAGAGGAACCTGTTTTCCCTGCACTGCCTTGACGTTCAAGCCGAGGATCGACTCCCACCACGTGTGCACGTGGGACAGCCCTGTGGGAAAGCCTCGTGGGAAAGCCTCGTGGGAAAGAATCGAGGGAAAACCATAGATCCTTTGATCCACGCGGCGGACTGCGTGACACTGCTGCTACCGCTCTGGAGGAAAGCGCAAGTGCATGCCCGCATTCGAGACGAGGACTGACTCCCCTGGGGAGACTCCAGAAGTACCCCAAGATCCATGTCAGCACTGGAGAGGAATCCTCAGGTTCCGGCCCCGAATCCACACAAGGTCTTAGGCCCCGGCATCGACGGGAGAGGAATGCCGAGAGGCCCCCGAGGAACTCGCATGGGGACTGGCCTTTCCTGAGGCCACCAGAGCAGGTCCCTGAGGTCCCCGTCGTAAGTCGAGAGCACCTGCCGCACTCGAGAAAATCCAGGAGGTTTTGCCCTCCAGGCGAGATGAGGCCCATTTCCGCTGAGGCTTCTCGAGGCCAATCACATCTAACCACTGGAACTTCCAAAGGGTCCTTCACACCCTTGCTGCAACTCAAGCAGTTCCGCGACATACCTGTCTCCACTCGAGAGGAAGGAAGTGGGGTCCCGCACACATCCAGGGGAGCCCCGTTTCCGCCTCCTAGCTCGAGATGAGTGATCCTTTCCCTGTTTCGTAGGGAAAGAATTCCCGGCGTTCCCGTCGCATCTCAAGAGGAGGCGCTCTCCACAGGAAAGGCGAGAGGAACTCCAGGGTCGTGGCACCATTCCAAGAGACCCCCAGATGTGTCAGTCCATTCCAGAGGAACCTGTTTTCCCTGCACTGCCTTGACGTTCAAGCCGAGGATCCACTCCCACCACGTGTGCACGTGGGACAGCCCTGTGGGAAAGCCTCGTGTGAAAGCCTCGTGGGAAAGACTCGAGGGAAAACCATAGATCCTTTGATCCACGCGGCGGACTGCGTGACACTGCTGCTACCGCTCTGGAGGGAAGCGCAAGTGCATGCCCGCATTCGAGACGAGGACTGACTCCCCTGGGGAGACTCCAGAAGTACCCCAAGATCCATGTCAGCACTGGAGAGGAATCCTCAGGTTCCGGCCCCGACTCCACACAAGGTCTTGGGCCCCGGCATGGACAGGAGAGGAATCCCGAGAGGCCCCCGAGGAACTGGCCTGGGGACTGGCCTTTCCTGAGGCCACCAGAGCGGGTCCCTGAGGTCCCCGTCGTAAGTCGAGAGCACCTGCCGCAACTCGAGAAAATCCAGGAGGTTTTGCCCTCCAGGCGAGATGAGGCCCATTTCCGCTGAGGCTACTCGAGGCTAATCACGTCTAACCACTGGAACTTCCAAAGGGTCCTTCACACCCTTGCTGCAACTCAAGAAGTTCCCGGACTTACCCGTCTCCACTCGAGAGGAAGCACGTGGTGTCCCGCACACATCCAGGGGAGCCCCGTTTCCGCCTCCTAGCTCGAGATGAGGGATCCTTTCCCTGTTTCGTAGGGAAAGAATTCCCGGCGTTCCCGTCGCATCTCAAGAGGAGGCGCCCTCCACAGGAAAGGCGAGAGGAACTCCAGGGTCGTGCCACCATTCCAAGAGTCCCCCAGATGTGTCAGTCCATTCCAGAGGAACCTGTTTTCCCTGCACTGCCTTGACGTTCAAGCCGAGGATCCACTCCCACCACGTCTGCACTTGGGACAGTCCTGTGGGAAAGCCTCGTGGGAAAGCCTCGTGGGAAAGACTCGAGGGAAAACCATAGATCCTTTGATCCACGCGGCGGACTGCGTGACACTGCTGCTACCGCTCTGGAGGAAAGCGCAAGTGCATGCCCGCATTCGAGACGAGGACTGACTCCCCTGGGGAGACTCTAGAAGTACCCCAAGATCCATGTCAGCACTGGAGAGGAATCCTCAGGTTCCGGCCCCGACTCCACACAAGGTCTTCGGCCCCGGCATCGACGGGAGAGGAATGCCGAGAGGCCCCCGAGGAACTCGCATGGGGACTGGCCTTTCCTGAGGCCAGCAGAGCGGGTCCCTGAGGTCCCCGTCGTAAGTCGAGAGCACCTGCCGCAACTCGAGAAAATCCAGGAGGTTTTGCCCTCCAGGCGAGATGAGGCCCATTTCCGCTGAGGCTTCTCGAGGCTAATCACGTCTAACCACTGGAACTTCCAAAGGGTGCTTCACACCCTTGCTGCAACTCAAGAAGTTCCCCGACATACCCGTCTCCACTCGAGAGGAAGCACGTGGGGT
This sequence comes from Ovis canadensis, assembly GCF_042477335.2. Taxonomy (NCBI): domain Eukaryota; kingdom Metazoa; phylum Chordata; class Mammalia; order Artiodactyla; family Bovidae; genus Ovis; species Ovis canadensis. The sequence goes on along the minus strand of NC_091249.1, from coordinate 9,885,243 downwards.
CCCGCACACATCCAGGGGAGCCCCGTTTCCGCCTCCTAGCTCGAGATGAGGGATCCTTTCCCTGTTTCGTAGGGAAAGATTTCCCGGCGTTCCCGTCGCATCTCAAGAGGAGGCGCTCTCCACAGGAAAGGCGAGAGGAGCTCCAGGGTCGTGCCACCATTCCAAGAGTCCCCCAGATGTGTCAGTCCATTCCAGAGGAACATGTTTTCCCTGCACTGCCTTGACGTTCAAGCCGAGGATCGACTCCCACCACGTGTGCACGTGGGACAGCCCTGTGGGAAAGCCTCGTGGGAAAGCCTCGTGGGAAAGACTCGAGGGAAAACCATAGATATTTTGATCCACGCGGCGGACTGCGTGACACTGCTGCTACCGCTCTGGAGGAAAGCGCAAGTGCATGCCCGCATTCGAGACGAGGACTGACTCCCCTGGGGAGACTCCAGAAGTACCCCAAGATCCATGTCAGCACTGGAGAGGAATCCTCAGGTTCCGGCCCCGACTCCACACAAGGTCTTAGGCCCCGGCATCGACGGGAGAGGAATCCCGAGAGGCCCCCGAGGAACTCGCATGGGGACTGGCCTTTCCTGAGGCCACCAGAGCGGGTCCCTGAGGTCCCCGTCGTAAGTCGAGAGCACCTGCTGCAACTCGAGAAAATCCAGGAGGTTTTGCCCTCCAGGCGAGAGGAGGCCCATTTCCGCTGAGGCATCTCGAGGCTAATCACGTCTAACCACTGGAACTTCCAAAGGGTCCTTCACACCCTTGCTGCAACTCAAGAAGTTCCCCGACATACCCGTCTCCACTCGAGAGGAAGCACGTGGGGTCCCGCACACATCCAGGGGAGCCCCGTTTCCGCCTCCTAGCTCGAGATGAGGGATCCTTTCCCTGTTTCGTAGGGAAAGAATTCCCGGCGTTCCAGTCGCATCTCAAGAGGAGGCGCTCTCCACAGGAAAGGCGAGAGGAACTCCAGGGTCGTGCCACCATTCCAAGAGTCCCCCAGATGTGTCAGTCCATTCCAGAGGAACCTGTTTTCCCTGCACTGCCTTGACCTTCAAGCCGAGGATCGACTCCCACCACGTGTGCACGTGGGACAGCCCTGTGGGAAAGCCTCGTGGGAAAGCCTCGTGGGAAAGACTCGAGGGAAAACCATAGATCCTTTGATCCACGCGGCGGACTGCGTGACACTGCTGCTACCGCTCTGGAGGAAAGCGCAAGTGCATGCCCGCATTCGAGACGAGGACTGACTCCCCTGGGGAGACTCCAGAAGTACCCCAAGATCCATGTCAGCACTGGAGAGGAATCCTCAGGTTCCGGCCCCGACTCCACACAAGGTCTTCGGCCCCGGCATCGACGGGAGAGGAATGCCGAGAGGCCCCCGAGGAACTCGCATGGGGACTGGCCTTTCCTGAGGCCACCAGAGCGGGTCCCTGACGTCCCCGTCGTAAGTCGAGAGCACCTGCCGCAACTCGAGAAAATCCAGGAGGTTTTGCCCTCCAGGCGAGATGAGGCCCATTTCCGCTGAGGCTTCTCGAGGCTAATCACGTCTAACCACTGGAACTTCCAAAGGGTCCTTCACACCCTTGCTGCAACTCAAGAAGTTCCCCGACATACCCGTCTCCACTCGAGAGGAAGCACGTGGGGTCCCGCACACATCCAGGGGAGCCCCGTTTCCGCCTCCTAGCTCGAGATGAGGGATCCTTTCCCTGTTTCGTAGGGAAAGAATTCCCGGCGTTCCCGTCGCATCTCAAGAGGAGGCGCTCTCCACAGGAAAGGCGAGAGGAACTCCAGGGTCGTGCCACCATTCCAAGAGTCCCCCAGATGTGTCAGTCCATTCCAGAGGAACCTGTTTTCCCTGCACTGCCTTGACGTTGAAGCCGAGGATCGACTCCCACCACGTGTGCACGTGGGACAGCCCTGTGGGAAAGCCTCGTGGGAAAGCCTCGTGGGAAAGACTCGAGGGAAAACCATAGATCCTTTGATCCACTCGGCGGACTGCGTGACACTGCTGCTACCGCTCTGGAGGAAAGCGCAAGTGCATGCCCGCATTCGAGACGAGGACTGACTCCCCTGGGGAGACTCCAGAAGTACCCCAAGATCCATGTCAGCACTGGAGAGGAATCCTCAGGTTCCGGCCCCGACTCCACACAAGGTCTTAGGCCCCGGCATCGACGGGAGAGGAATGCCGAGAGGCCCCTGAGGAACTCGCATGGGGACTGGCATTTCCTGAGGTCACCAGAGCGGGTCCCCGAGGTCCCCGTCGTAAGTCGAGAGCACATGCCGCAACTCGAGAAAATCCAGGAGGTTTTGCCCTCCAGGCGAGATGAGGCCCATTTCCGCTGAGGCTTCTCGAGGCTAATCACATCTAACCACTGGAACTTCCAAAGGGTCCTTCACACCCTTGCTGCAACTCAAGAAGTTCCCCGACATACCCGTCTCCACTCGAGAGGAAGCACGTGGGGTCCCGCACACATCCAGGGGAGCCCCGTTTCCGCCTCCTAGCTCGAGATGAGGGATCCTTTCCCTGTTTCTTAGGGAAAGAATTCCCGGCGTTCCCGTCGCATCTCAAGAGGAGGGGCTCTCCACAGGAGAGGCGAGAGGAACTCCAGGGTCGTGCCACCATTCCAAGAGACGCCCAGATGTGTCAGTCCATTACAGAGGAACCTGTTTTCCCTGCACTGCCTTGACTTTCAAGCCGAGGATCGACTCCCACCACGTGTGCACGTGGGACAGCCCTGTGGGAAAGCCTCGTGGGAAAGCCTCGTGGGAAAGACTCGAGGGAAAATCATAGATCCTTTGATCCAGGCGGCGGATTGCGTAACACTGCTGCTACCGCTCTAGAGGAAAGCGCAAGTGCATGCCCGCATTCGAGACGAGGACTGACTCCCCTGGGGAGACTCCAGAAGTACCCCAAGATCCATGTCAGCACTGGAGAGGAATCCTCAGGTTCCGGCCCCGACTCCACACAAGGTCTTAGGCCGCGGTATCGACGGGAGAGGAATCCCAGGGAGGCCTCCGAGGAATTCGCATGGGGACTGGCCTTTCCTGAGGCCACCAGAGCGGGTCCCTGAGGTCCCCGTCGTAAGTCGAGAGCACCTGCCGCAACTCGAGAAAATCCAGGAGGTTTTGCCCTTCAGGCGAGATGAGGCCCATATCCGCTGAGGCTTCTCGAGGCGAATCACGTCTAACCACTGAAACTTCCAAAGGGTCCTTCACACCCTTGCTGCAACTCAAGAAGTTCCCCGACATACCCGTCTCCACTCGAGAGGAAGCACGTGGGGTCCCGCACACATCCAGGGGAGCCCCGTTTCCGCCTCCTAGCTCGAGATGAGGGATCCTTTCCCTGTTTCGTAGGGAAAGAATTCCCGGCGTTCCCGTCGCATCTCAAGAGGAGGGGCTCTCCACAGGAGAGGCGAGAGGAACTCCAGGGTCGTGCCACCATTCCAAGAGACGCCCAGATGTGTCAGTCCATTACAGAGGAACCTGTTTTCCCTGCACTGCCTTGACGTTCAAGCCGAGGATCGACTCCCACCACGTGTGCACGTGGGACAGCCCTGTGGGAAAGCCTCGTGGGAAAGCCTCGTGGGAAAGACTCGAGGGAAAACCATAGATCCTTTGATCCACGCGGCGGACTGCGTGACACTGCTGCTACCGCTCTGGAGGAAAGCGCAAGTGCATGCCCGCATTCGAGACGAGGACTGACTCCCCTGGGGAGACTCCAGAAGTACCCCAAGATCCATGTCAGCACTGGAGAGGAATCCTCAGGTTCCGGCCCCGACTCCACACAAGGTCTTAGGCCCCGGCATCGACGGGAGAGGAATCCCGAGAGGCCCCCGAGGAACTCGCATGGGGACTGGCCTTTCCTTAGGCCACCAGAGCGGGTCCCTGAGGTCCCCGTCGTAAGTCGAGAGCACCTGCCGCAACTCGAGAAAATCCAGGAGGTTTTGCCCTCCAGGCGAGATGAGGCCCATTTCCGCTGAGGCTCCTCGAGGCCAATCACATCTAACCACTGGAAATTCCAAAGGGTCCTTCACACCCTTGCTGCTACTCAAGAAGTTCCCCGACATACCCGTCTCCACTCAAGAGGAAGCACGTGGTATCCCGCACACATCCAGGGGAGCCCCGTTTCCGCCTCCTAGCTCGAGATGAGGGATCCTTTCCCTGTTTCTTAGGGAAAGAATTCCCGGTGTTCCCGTCGCATCTCAAGAGGAGGCGCTCTCCACAGGAAAGGCGAGAGGAACCCCAGGGTCGTGCCACCATTCCAAGAGTCCCCCAGATGTGTCAGTCCATTCCAGAGGAACCTGTTTTCCCTGCACTGCCTTGACGTTCAAGCCGAGGATCCACTCCCACCACGTGTGCACGAGGTACAGCCCTGTGGGAAAGCCTCGTGGGAAAGCCTCGTGGGAAAACTCGAGGGAAAACCATAGATCCTTTGATCCACGCGGCGGACTGCGTGACACTGCTGCTACCGCTCTGGAGGAAAGCGCAAGTGCATGCCCGCATTCGAGACGAGGACTGACTCCCCTGGGGAGACTCCAGAAGTACCCCAAGATCCATGTCAGCACTGGAGAGGAATCCTCAGGTTCCGGCCCCGACTCCACACAAGGTCTTAGGCCCCGGCATCGACGGGGAGGAATGCCGAGAGTCCCCCGAGGAACTCGCATGGGGACTGACCTTTCCTGAGGCCACCAGGGCGGGTCCCTGAGGTCCCCATCGTAAGTCGAGAGCACCTGCCGCAACTCGAGAAAATCCACGAGGTTTTGCCCTCCAGGCGAGATGAGGCCCATTTCCGCTGAGGCTTCTCGAGGCTAATCACATCTAACCACTGGAACTTCCAAAGGGTCCTTCACACCCTTGCTGCAACTCAAGCAGTTCCGGAACATACCCGTCTCCACTCGAGAGGAAGCACGTGGGGTCCCGCACACATCCAGGGGAGCCCCGTTTCCGCCTCCTAGCTCGAGATGAGGGATCCTTTCCCTGTTTCGTAGGGAAAGAATTCCCGGCGTTCCCATCGCATCTCAAGAGGAGGCGCTCTCCACAGGAAAGGCGAGAGGAACTCCAGGGTCGTGCCACCATTCCAAGAGTCCCCCAGATGTGTCAGTCCATTCCAGAGGAACCTGTTTTCCCTGCACTGCCTTGACGTTCAAGCCGAGAATCGAGTCCCACCACGTGTGCACGTGGGACAGCCCTGTGGAAAGCCTCGTGGGAAAGCCTCGTGGGAAAGACTCGAGGGAAAACCATAGATCCTTTGATCCACGCGGCGGACTGCGAGACACTGCTGCTACCGCTCTGGAGGAAAGCGCAAGTGCATGCCCGCATTCGAGACAAGGACTGACTCCCCTGGGGAGACTCCAGAAGTACCCCAAGATCCATGTCAGCACTGGAGAGGAATCCTCAGGTCCCGGCCCCGACTCCACACAAGGTCTTAGGCCCCGGCATCGACGGGAAAGGAATCCCGAGAGGCCCCCGAGGAACTCGCATGGGGACTGGCCTTTCCTGAGGCCACCAGAGCGGGTCCCTGAGGTCCCCGTCGTAAGTCGAGAGCACCTGCCGCAACTCGAGAAAATCCAGGAGGTTTTGCCCTCCAGGCGAGATGAGGCCCATTTCCGCTGAGGCTTCTCGAGGCTAATCACGTCTAACCACTGGAACTTCCAAAGGGTCCTTCACACCCTTGCTGCAACTCAAGAAGTTCCCCGACATACCCGTCTCTACTCGAGAGGAAGCACGTGGGGTCCCGCACACATCCAGGGGAGCCCCGTTTCTGCCTCCTATCTCGAGATGAGGGATCCTTTCCCTGTTTCGTAGGGAAAGAATTCCCGGCGTTCCCGTCGCATCTCAAGAGGAGGCGCTCTCCACAGGAAAGGCGAGAGGAACTCCAGGGTCGTGCCACCATTCCAAGAGTCCCCCAGATGTGTCAGTCCATTGCAGAGGAACCTGTTTTCCCTGCACTGCCTTGACGTTCAAGCCGAGGATCGACTCCCAACACGTGTGCACGTGGGACAGCCCTGTGGGAAAGCCTCGTGGGAAAGCCTCGTGGGAAAGACTCGAGGGAAAACCATAGATCCTTTGATCCACGCGGCGGACTGCGTGACACTGCTGCTACCTCTCTGGAGGAAAGCGCAAGTGCATGCCCGCATTCGAGACGAGGACTGACTCCCCTGGGGAGACTCCAGAAGTACCCCAAGATCCATGTCAGCACTGGAGAGGAATCCTCAGGTTCCGGCCCCGACTCCACACAAGGTCTTAGGCCCCGGCATCGACGGGAGAGGAATCCCGAGAGGCCCCCGAGGAACTCGCATGGGGACTGGCCTTTCCTGAGGTCACCAGAGCGGGTCCCTGAGGTCCCCGTCGTAAGTCGAGAGCACATGCCGCAACTCGAGAAAATCCAGGAGGTTTTGCCCTCCAGGCGAGATGAGGCCCATTTCCGCTGAGGCTTCTCGAGGCTAATCACGTGTAACCACTGGAACTTCCAAAGGGTAATTCACACCCTTGCTGCAACTCAAGAAGTTCCCCGACATACCCGTCTCCACTCGAGAGGAAGCACGTGGCTTCCCAAACACATCCAGGGGAGCCCCGTTTCCGCATCCTAGCTCGAGATGAGGGATCCTTTCCCTGTTTCGTAGGGAAGGAATTCCCGGCGTTCCCGTCGCATCTCAAGAGGAGGCGCTCTCCACAGGAAAGGCGAGAGGAACTCCAGGGTCGTGCCACCATTCCAAGAGTCCCCCAGATGTGTCAGTCCATTCCAGAGGAACCTGTTTTCCCTGCACTGCCTTGACGTTCAAGCCGAGGATCGACTCCCACCACGTGTGCACGTGGGACAGCCCTGTGGGAAAGCCTCGTGGGAAAGCCTCGTGGGAAAGACTCGAGGGAAAACCATAGATCCTTTGATCCACGCGGCGGAATGCGTGACACTGCTGCTACCGCTCTGGAGGAAAGCGCAAGTGCATGCCCGCATTGGAGGCGAGGACTGACTCCCCTGGGGAGACTCCAGAAGTACCCCAAGATCCATGTCAGCACTGGAGAGGAATCCTCAGGTTCCGGCCCCGACTCCACACAAGGTCTTAGGCCCGGCATCGACGGGAGAGGAATGCCGAGAGGCCCCCGAGGAACTCGCATGGGGACTGGCCTTTCCTGAGGCCACCAGAGCGGGTCCCTGAGGTCCCCATCGTAAGTCGAGAGCACCTGCCGCAACTCGAGAACATCCAGGAGGTTTTGCCCTCCAGGCGAGATGAGGCCCATTTCCGCTCAGGCTTCTCGAGGCTAATCACATCTAACCGCTGGAACTTCCAAAGGGTCCTTCACACCCTTGCTGCAACTCAAGAAGTTCCGCGACATACCCGTCTCCACTCGAGAGGAAGCACGTGGGGTCCCGCACACATCCAGGGGAGCCCCGTTTCCGCCTCCTAGCTCGAGATGAGGGATCCTTTCCCTGTTTCGTAGGGAAAGAATTCCCGGCGTTCCCGTCACATCTCAAGAGGAGGCGCTCTCCACAGGAAAGGCGAGAGGAACTCCAGGGTCGTGCCACCATTCCAAGAGTCCCCCAGATGTGTCAGTCCATTCCAGAGGAACCTGTTTTCCCTGCACTGCCTAGACGTTCAAGCCGAGGATCCAGTCCCACCACATGTGCACGTGGGACAGCCCTGTGGGAAAGCCTCGTGGGAAAGCCTCGTGGGAAAGACTCGAGGGAAAACCATAGATCCTTTGATCCACGCGGCGGACTGCGTGACACTGCTGCTACCGCTCTGGAGGAAAGCGCAAGTGCATGCCCGCATTCGAGACGAGGACTGACTCCCCTGGGGAGACTCCAGAAGTACCCCAAGATCCATGTCAGCACTGGAGAGGAATCCTCAGGTTCCGGTCCCGACTCCACACAAGGTCTTAGGCCCCGGCATCGACGGGAGAGGAATCCCGAGAGGCCCCCGAGGAACTCGCATGGGGACTGGCCTTTCCTGAGGCCACCAGAGCGGGTCCCTGACGTCCCCGTCGTAAGTCGAGAGCACCTGCCGCAACTCGAGAAAATCCAGGAGGTTTTGCCCTCCAGGCGAGATTAGGCCCATTTCCGCTGAGGCTTCTCGAGGCGAATCACGTCTAACCACTGGAATTTCCAAAGGGTCCTTCACACCCTTGCTGCAACTCAAGAAGTTCCCGACATACCCGTCTCCACTCGAGAGGAAGCACGTGGGGTCCCGCACACATCCAGGGGAGCCCCGTTTCCGCCTCCTAGCTCGAGATGAGGGATCCTTTCCCTGTTTCGTAGGGAAAGAATTCCCGGCGTTCCCGTCGCATCTCAAGAGGAGGCGCTCTCCACAGGAAAGGCGAGAGGAACTCCAGGGTCGTGCCACCATTCCAAGAGTCCCCCAGATGTGTCAGTCCATTGCAGAGGAACCTGTTTTCCCTGCACTGCCTTGACGTTCAAGCCGAGGATCGACTCCCACCACGTGTGCACGTGGGACAGCCCTGTGGGAAAGCCTCGTGGGAAAGCCTCGTGGAAAAGACTCGAGGGAAAACCATAGATCCTTTGATCCACGCGGCGGACTGCGTGACACTGCTGTTACCGCTCTGGAGGAAAGCGCAAGTGCATGCCCGCATTCGAGACGAGGACTGACTCCCCTGGGGAGACTCCAGAAGTACCCCAAGATCCATGTCAGCACTGGAGAGGAATCCTCAGGTTCCGGCCCCGACTCCACACAAGGTCTTAGGCCCCTGTATCGACGGGAGAGGAATCCCGAGAGGCCTCCGAGGAATTCGCATGGGGACTGGCCTTTCCTGAGGCCACCAGAGCGGGTCCCTGAGGTCCCCATCGTAAGTCGAGAGCACCTGCCGCAACTCGAGAAAATCCAGGAGGTTTTGCCCTTCAGGCGAGATGAGGCCCATATCCGCTGAGGCTTCTCGAGGCTAATCACGTCTAACCACTGAAACTTCCAAAGGGTCCTTCACACCCTTGCTGCAACTCAAGAAGTTCCCCGACATACCCGTCTCCACTCGAGAGGAAGCACGTGGGGTCCCGCACACATCCAGGGGAGCCCCGTTTCCGCCTCCTAGCTCGAGATGAGGGATCCTTTCCCTGTTTCGTAGGGAAAGAATTCCCGGCGTTCCCGTCGCATCTCAAGAGGAGGCGCTGTAAACAGGAAAGGCGAGAGGAACTCCAGGGTCGTGCCACCATTCCAAGAGTCCCCCAGATGTGTCAGTCCATTCCAGAGGAACCTGTTTTCCCTGCACTGCCTTGACGTTCAAGCTGAGGATCGACTCCCACCACGTGTGCACGTGGGACAGCCCTGTGGGAAAGCCTCGTGGGAAAGCCTCGTGGGAAAGACTAGAGGGAAAACCATAGATCCTTTGATCCACGCGGCGGACTGCGTGACACTGCTGCTACCGCTCTGGAGGAAAACGCAAGTGCATGCCCGCATTCGAGACGAGGACTGACTCCCCTGGGGAGACTCCAGAAGTACCCCAAGATCCATGTCAGCACTGGAGAGCAATCCTCAGGTTCCGGCCCCGACTCCACACAAGGTCTTAGGCCCCGGCATCGACGGGAGAGGAATCCCGAGAGGCCCCCGAGGAACTCGCATGGGGACTGGCCTTTCCTGAGGTCATCAGAGCGGGTCCCTGAGGTCCCCGTCGTAAGTCGAGAGCACCTGCCGCAACTCGAGAAAATCCAGGAGGTTTTGCCCTGCAGGCGAGATGAGGCCCATTTCCGCTGATGCTTCTCGAGGCTAATCACATCTAACCACTGGAACATCCAAAGGGTCCTTCTCACCCTTGCTGCAACTCAAGAAGTTCCCCGACATACCCGTCTCCACTCGAGAGGAAGCACGAGGGTGCCGACACATCCAGGGGAGCCCCGTTTCCGCCTCCTACCTCGAGATGAGGGATCCTTTCCCTGTTTCGTAGGGAAAGAATTCCCGGCGTTCCCGTCGCATCTCAAGAGGAGGCGCTCTCCACAGGAAAGGCGAGAGGAACTCCAGGGTCGTGCCACCATTCCAAGAGTCCCCCAGATGTTTCAGTCCATTCCAGAGGAACCTGTTTTCCCTGCACTGCCTTGACGTTCAAGCTGAGGATCGACTCCCACCACGTGTGCACGTGGGACAGCCCTGTGGGAAAGCCTCGTGGGAAAGCCTCGTGGGAAAGACTCGAGGGAAAACCATAGATCCTTTGATCCACGCGGCGGACTGCGTGACACCGCTGCTACCGCTCTGGAGGAAAGCGCAAGTGCATGCCCGCATTCGAGACGAGGACTGACTCCCCTGGGGAGACTCCAGAAGTACCCCAAGATCCATGTCAGCACTGGAGAGGAATCCTCAGGTTCCGGCCCCGACTCCACACAAGGTCTTAGGCCCCGGCATCGACGGGAGAGGAATCCCGAGAGGCCCCCGAGGAACTCGCATGGGGACTGGCCTTTCCTGAGGCCACCAGAGCGGGTCCCTGAGGTCCCCGTCGTAAGTCGAGAGCACCTGCCGCAACTCGAGAAAATCCAGGAGGTTTTGCCCTCCAGGCGAGATGAGGCCCATTTCCGCTGAGGCTTCTCGAGGCTAATCACATCTAACCACTGGAACATCCAAAGGGTCCTTCTCACCCTTGCTGCAACTCAAGAAGTTCCCCGACATACCCGTCTCCACTCGAGAGCAAGCACGAGGGTCCCGCACACATCCAGGGGAGCCCCGTTTCCGCCTCCTAGCTCGAGATGAGGGATCCTTTCCCTGTTTCGTAGGGAAAGAATTCCCGGCGTTCCCGTCGCATCTCAAGAGGAGGCGCTCTCCACAGGAAAGGCGAGAGGAACTCCAGGGTCGTGCCACCATTCCAAGACTCCCCCGGATGTGTCAGTCCATTCCAGAGGAACCTGTTTTCCCTGCACTGCCTTGACGTTCAAGCCGAGGATCTACTCCCACCACGTGTGCACGTGGGACAGCCCTGTGGGAAAGCCTCGTGGGAAAGCCTCGTGGGAAAGACTCGAGGGAAAACCATAGATCCTTTGATCCACGCGGCGGACTGCGGGACACTGCTGCTCCCGCTCTGGAGGAAAGCGCAAGTGCATGCCCGCATTCGAGACGAGGACTGACTCCCCTGGGGAGACTCCAGAAGTACCCCAAGATCCATGTCAGCACTGGAGAGGAATCCTCAGATTCCGGCCCCGACTCCACACAAGGTCTTAGGCCCCGGCATCGACGGGAGAGGAATCCCGAGAAGCCCCCGAGGAACTCGCATGGGGACTGGCCTTTCCTGAGGCCACCAGAGCGGGTCCCTGAGGTCCCCGTCGTAAGTCGAGAGCACCTGCCGCAACTCGAGAAAATCCAGGAGGTTTTGCCCTCCAGGCGAAATGAGGCCCATTTCCGCTGAGGCTTCTCGAGGCTAATCACATCTAACCACTGGAACATCCAAAGGGTCCTTCTCACCCTTGCTGCAACTCAAGAAGTTCCCCGCCATACCCGTCTCCACTCGAGAGGAAGCACGAGGGTCCCGCACACATCCAGGGTAGCCCGGTTTCCGCCTCCTAGCTCGAGATGAGGGATCCTTTCCCTGTTTCGTAGGGAAAGAATTCCCGGCGTTCCCGTCGCATCTCAAGAGGAGGCGCTCTCCGCAGGAAAGGCGAGAGGAACTCCAGGGTCGTGCCACCATTCCAAGAGTCCCCCAGATGTGTCAGGCCATTCCAGAGGAACCTGTTTTCCCTGCACTGCCTTGACGTTCAAGCCGAGGATCGACTCCCACCACGTGTGCACGTGGGACAGCCCTGTGGGAAAGCCTCGTGGGAAAGCCTCGTGGGAAAGACTCGAGGGAAAACCATAGATCCTTTGATCCACGCGGCGGACTGCGTGACACTGCTGCTACCGCTCTGGAGGAAAGCGCAAGTGCATGCCCGCATTCGAGACGAAGACTGACTCCCCTGGGGAGACTCCAGAAGTACCCCAAGATCCATGTCAGCACTGGAGAGGAATCCTCAGGTTCCGGCCCCGACTCCACACAAGGAATAAGGCCCCGGCAACGACGGGAGAGGAATCCCCAGATGCCCCCGAGGAACTCGCATGGGGACTGGCCTTTCCTGAGGCCAACAGAGCGGGTCCCTGAGGTCCCCGTCGTAAGTCGAGAGCACCTGCCGCAACTCGAGAAAATCCAGGAGGTTTTGCCCTCCAGGCGAGATGAGGCCCATTTCCGCTGAGGCTTCTCGAGGCTAATCACGTCTAACCACTGGAACTTCCAAAGGGTCCTTCACACCCTTGCTGCAACTCAAGAAGTTTCCCGACCTACCCGTCTCCACTCGAGAGGAAGCACGTGGGTCCCACACACATCCAGGGGAGCCCCGTTTCCGCCTCCTAGCTCGAGATGAGGGATCCTTTCCCTGTTTCGTAGGGAAAGAATTCCCGGCGTTCCCGTCGCATCTCAAGAGGAGGCGCTGTAAACAGGAAAGGCGAGAGGAACTCCAGGGTCGTGCCACCATTCCAAGAGTCCCCCAGATGTGTCAGTCCATTCCAGAGGAGCCTGTTTTCCCTGCACTGCCTGGACGTTCAAGCCGAGGATCGAGTCCCACCACGTGTGCACGTGGGACAGCCCTGAGGGAAAGCCTCGTGGGAAAGCCTCGTTAGAAAGACTCGAGGGAAAACCATAGATCCTTTGATTCACGCGGCGGACTGCGTGACACTGCTGCTACCGCTCTGGAGGAAAGCGCAAGTGCATGCCCGCATTCGACACGAGGACTGACTCCCCTGGGGAGACTCCAGAAGTACCCCAAGATCCATGTCAGCACTGGAGAGGAATCCTCAGGTTCCGGCCCCAACTCCACACAAGGACTTAGGCCCCGGCAACGACGGGAGAGGAATCCCCAGATGCCCCCGAGGAACGCGCATGTGGACTGGCCTTTCCTGAGGCCACCAGAGCGGGTCCCTGAGGTCCCCGTCGTAAGTCGAGAGCACCTGCCGCAACTCGAGAAAATCCAGGAGGTTTTGCCCTCCAGGCGAGATGAGGCCCATTTCCGCTGAGGCTTCTCGAGGCTAATCACGTCTAACCACTGGAACTTCCAAAGGGTCCTTCACACCCTTGCTGCAACTCAAGAAGTTCCCCGACATACCCGTCTCCACTCGAGAGGAAGCACGTGGGTCCCGCACACATCCAGGGGAGCCCCGTTTCCGCCTCCTAGCTCGAGATGAGGGATCCTTTCCCTGTTTCGTAGGGAAAGAATTCCCGGCGTTCCCGTCGCATCTCAAGAGGAGGCGCTCTCCACAGGAAAGGCGAGAGGAACTCCAGGGTCGTGCCACCATTCCAAGAGTCCCCCAGATGTGTCAGTCCATTCCAGAGGAACCTGTTTTCCCTGCACTGCCTTGACGTTCAATCCAAGGATCGACTCCCACCACGTGTGCACGTGGGACAGCCCTGTGGGAAAGCCTCGTGGGAAAGCCTCGTGGAAAAGACTCGAGGGAAAACCAAAGATCCTTTGATCCACGCGGCGGACTGCGTGACACTGCTGCTACAGCTCTGGAGGAAAGCGCAAGTGCATGCCCGCATTCGAGACGAAGACTGACTCCCCTGGGGAGACTCCAGAAGTACCCCAATATCCATGTCAGCACTGGAGAGGAATCCTCACGTTCCGACCACGACTCCACACAAGGACTTAGGCCCCGGCATCGACGGGAGAGGAAACCCCAGAGACCCCCGAGGAACTCGCATGGGGACTGGCCTTTCCTGAGGCCACCAGAGCGGTTCCCTGAGGTCCCCGTCGTAAGTCGAGAGCACCTGCCGCAACTCGAGAAAATCCAGGAGGTTTTGCCCTCCAGGCGAGATGAGGCCCATTTCTGCTGAGGCTTCTCGAGGCTAATCACGTCTAACCACTGGAACTTCCAAAGGGTCCTTCACACCCATGCTGCAACTCAAGAAGTTCCCCGACATACCCGTCTCCACTCGAGAGGAAGAACGTGGGTCCCGCACACATCCAGGGGAGCCCCGTTTCCGCCTCCTAGCTCGAGATGAGGGATCCTTTCCCTGTTTCGTAGGGAAAGAATTCCCGGCGTTCCCGTCGCATCTCAAGAGGAGGCGCTCTCCACAGGAAAGGCGAGAGGAACTCCAGGGTCGTGCCACCATTCCAAGAGACCCCCAGATGTGTCAGTCCATTCCAGAGGAACCTGTTTTCCCTGAACTGTCTTGACGTTCAAGCCGAGGATCGACTCCCACCACGTGTGCACGTGGGACAGCCCTGTGGGAAAGCCTCGTGGGAAAGCTTCGTGGGAAAGACTCGAGGGAAAACCATAGATCCTTTGATCCACGCGGCGGAATGCGTGACACTGCTGCTACCGGTCTGGAGGAAAGCGCAAGTGCATGCCCGCATTCGAGACGAGGACTGACTCCCCTGGGGAGACTCCAGAAGTACCCCAAGATCCATGTCAGCACTGGAGAGGAATCCTCAGGTTCCGGCCCCGACTCCACACAAGGTCTTAGGCCCCGGCATCGACGGGAGAGGAATCCCGAGAGGCCCCCGAGGAACTCGCATGGGGACTGGCCTTTCCTGAGGCCACCAGAGCGGTTCCCTGAGGTCCCCGTCGTAAGTCGAGAGCACCTGCCGCAACTCGAGAAAATCCAGGAGGTTTTGCCCTCCAGGCGAGATGAGGCCCATTTCCGCTGAGGCTTCTCGAGGCCAATCACATCTAACCACTGGAACTTCCAAAGGGTCCTTCACACCATTGCTGCAACTCAAGAAGTTCCCCGACATACCCGTCTCCACTCGAGAGGAAGCACGTGGGGTCCCGCACACATCCAGGGGAGCCCCGTTTCCGCCTCCTAGCTCGAGATGAGGGATCCTTTCCCTGTTTCGTAGGGAAAGAATTCCCGGCGTTCCCGTCGCATCTCAAGAGGAGGCGCTGTAAACAGGAAAGGCGAGAGGAACTCCAGGGTCGTGCCACCATTCCAAGAGTCCCCCAGATGTGTCAGTCCATTCCAGAGGAACCTGTTTTCCCTGCACTGCCTTGACGTTCAAGCTGAGGATCGACTCCCACCACGTGTGCACGTGGGACAGCCCTGTGGGAAAGCCTCGTGGGAAAGCCTCGTGGGAAAGACTAGAGGGAAAACCATAGATCCTTTGATCCACGCGGCGGACTGCGTGACACTGCTGCTACCGCTCTGGAGGAAAACGCAAGTGCATGCCCGCATTCGAGACGAGGACTGACTCCCCTGGGGAGACTCCAGAAGTACCCCAAGATCCATGTCAGCACTGGAGAGCAATCCTCAGGTTCCGGCCCCGACTCCACACAAGGTCTTAGGCCCCGGCATCGACGGGAGAGGAATCCCGAGAGGCCCCCGAGGAACTCGCATGGGGACTGGCCTTTCCTGAGGTCATCAGAGCGGGTCCCTGAGGTCCCCGTCGTAAGTCGAGAGCACCTGCCGCAACTCGAGAAAATCCAGGAGGTTTTGCCCTGCAGGCGAGATGAGGCCCATTTCCGCTGATGCTTCTCGAGGCCAATCACATCTAACCACTGGAACATCCAAAGGGTCCTTCTCACCCTTGCTGCAACTCAAGAAGTTCCCCGACATACCCGTCTCCACTCGAGAGGAAGCACGAGGGTGCCGCACACATCCAGGGGAGCCCCGTTTCCGCCTCCTACCTCGAGATGAGGGATCCTTTCCCTGTTTCGTAGGGAAAGAATTCCCGGCGTTCCCGTCGCATCTCAAGAGGAGGCGCTCTCCACAGGAAAGGCGAGAGGAACTCCAGGGTCGTGCCACCATTCCAAGAGTCCCCCAGATGTTTCAGTCCATTCCAGAGGAACCTGTTTTCCCTGCACTGCCTTGACGTTCAAGCTGAGGATCGACTCCCACCACGTGTGCACGTGGGATAGCCCTGTGGGAAAGCCTCGTGGGAAAGCCTCGTGGGAAAGACTCGAGGGAAAACCATAGATCCTTTGATCCACGCTGCGGACTGCGTGACACCGCTGCTACCGCTCTGGAGGAAAGCGCAAGTGCATGCCCGCATTCGAGACGAGGACTGACTCCCCTGGGGAGACTCCAGAAGTACCCCAAGATCCATGTCAGCACTGGAGAGGAATCCTCAGGTTCCGGCCCCGACTCCACACAAGGTCTTAGGCCCCGGCATCGACGGGAGAGGAATCCCGAGAGGCCCCCGAGGAACTCGCATGGGGACTGGCCTTTCCTGAGGCCACCAGAGCGGGTCCCTGAGGTCCCCGTCGTAAGTCGAGAGCACCTGCCGCAACTCGAGAAAATCCAGGAGGTTTTGCCCTCCAGGCGAGATGAGGCCCATTTCCGCTGAGGCTTCTCGAGGCTAATCACATCTAACCACTGGAACATCCAAAGGGTCCTTCTCACCCTTGCTGCAACTCAAGAAGTTCCCCGACATACCCGTCTCCACTCGAGAGGAAGCACGAGGGTCCCGCACACATCCAGGGGAGCCCCGTTTCCGCCTCCTAGCTCGAGATGAGGGATCCTTTCCCTGTTTCGTAGGGAAAGAATTCCCGGCGTTCCCGTCGCATCTCAAGAGGAGGCGCTCTCCACAGGAAAGGCGAGAGGAACTCCAGGGTCGTGCCACCATTCCAAGACTCCCCCGGATGTGTCAGTCCATTCCAGAGGAACCTGTTTTCCCTGCACTGCCTTGACGTTCAAGCCGAGGATCTACTCCCACCACGTGTGCACGTGGGACAGCCCTGTGGGAAAGCCTCGTGGGAAAGCCTCGTGGGAAAGATTCGAGGGAAAACCATAGATCCTTTGATCCACGCGGCGGACTGCGGGACACTGCTGCTCCCGCTCTGGAGGAAAGCGCAAGTGCATGCCCGCATTCGAGACGAGGACTGACTCCCCTGGGGAGACTCCAGAAGTACCCCAAGATCCATGTCAGCACTGGAGAGGAATCCTCAGATTCCGGCCCCGACTCCACACAAGGTCTTAGGCCCCGGCATCGACGGGAGAGGAATCCCGAGAGGCCCCCGAGGAACTCGCATGGGGACTGGCCTTTCCTGAGGCCACCAGAGCGGGTCCCTGAGGTCCCCGTCGTAAGTCGAGAGCACCTGCCGCAACTCGAGAAAATCCAGGAGGTTTTGCCCTCCAGGCGAAATGAGGCCCATTTCCGCTGAGGCTTCTCGAGGCTAATCACATCTAACCACTGGAACATCCAAAGGGTCCTTCTCACCCTTGCTGCAACTCAAGAAGTTCCCCGCCATACCCGTCTCCACTCGAGAGGAAGCACGAGGGTCCCGCACACATCCAGGGGAGCCCGGTTTCCGCCTCCTAGCTCGAGATGAGGGATCCTTTCCCTGTTTCGTAGGGAAAGAATTCCCGGCGTTCCCGTCGCATCTCAAGAGGAGGCGCTCTCCGCAGGAAAGGCGAGAGGAACTCCAGGGTCGTGCCACCATTCCAAGAGTCCCCCAGATGTGTCAGTCCATTCCAGAGGAACCTGTTTTCCCTGCACTGCCTTGACGTTCAAGCCGAGGATCGACTCCCACCACGTGTGCACGTGGGACAGCCCTGTGGGAAAGCCTCGTGGGAAAGCCTCGTGGGAAAGACTCGAGGGAAAACCATAGATCCTTTGATCCACGCAGCGGACTGCGTGACACTGCTGCTACCGCTCTGGAGGAAAGCGCAAGTGCATGCCCGCATTCGAGACGAAGACTGACTCCCCTGGGGAGACTCCAGAAGTACCCCAAGATCCATGTCAGCACTGGAGAGGAATCCTCAGGTTCCGGCCCCGACTCCACACAAGGAATAAGGCCCCGGCATCGACGGGAGAGGAAACCCCAGATGCCCCCGAGGAACTCGCATGGGGACTGGCCTTTCCTGAGGCCACCAGAGCGGGTCCCTGAGGTCCCCGTCGTAAGTCGAGAGCACCTGCCGCAACTCGAGAAAATCCAGGAGGTTTTGCCCTCCAGGCGAGATGAGGCCCATTTCTGCTGAGGCTTCTCGAGGCTAATCACGTCTAACCACTGGAACTTCCAAAGGGTCCTTCACACCCATGCTGCAACTCAAGAAGTTCCCCGACATACCCGTCTCCACTCGAGAGGAAGAACGTGGGTCCCGCACACATCCAGGGGAGCCCCGTTTCCGCCTCCTAGCTCGAGATGAGGGATCCTTTCCCTGTTTCGTAGGGAAAGAATTCCCGGCGTTCCCGTCGCATCTCAAGAGGAGGCGCTTTCCACAGGAAAGGCGAGAGGAACTCCAGGGTCGTGTCACCATTCCAAGAGACCCCAGATGTGTCAGTCCATTCCAGAGGAAACTGTTTTCCCTGCACTGCCTTGACGTTCAAGCCGAGGATCGACTCCCACCACGTGTGCACGTGGGACAGCCCTGTGGGAAAGCCTCGTGGGAAAGCCTCGTGGGAAAGACTCGAGGGAAAACCATAGATCCTTTGATCCACGCGGCGGACTGCGTGACACTATTGCTACCGCTCTGGAGGAAAGCGCAAGTGCATGCCCGCATTCGAGACGAGGACTGACTCCCCTGGGGAGACTCCAGAAGTACCCCAAGATCTATGTCAGCACTGGAGAGGAATCCTCAGGTTCCGGCCCCGACTCCACACAAGGTCTTAGGCCCCGGCATCGACGGGCGAGGAATCCCCAGAGGCCCCCGAGGAACTCGCATGGGGACTGGCCTTTCCTGAGGCCACCAGAGCGTGTCCCTGAGGTCCCCGTCGTAAGTCGAGAGCACCTGCCGCAACTCGAGAAAATCCAGGAGGTTTTGCCCTCCAGGCGAGATGAGGCCCATTTCCGCTGAGGCTTCTCGAGGCTAATCAGGTCTAACCACTGGAACTTCCAAAGGGTCCTTCACACCCTTGCTGCAACTCAAGAAGTTCCCCGACATACCCGTCTGCACTCGAGTGGAAGCACGTGGTGTCCCGCCCACATCCAGGGGAGCTCCGTTTCCGACTCCTAGCTCGAGATGAGGGATCCTTTCCCTGTTTCGTAGGGAAAGAATTCCCGGCGTTCCCGTCGCATATCAAGAGGAGGCGCTCTCCACAGGAAAGGCGAGAGGAACTCCAGGGTCGTGCCACCACTCCAAGAGTCCCCCAGATGTGTCAGTCCATTCCAGAGGAACCTGTTTTCCCTGCACTGCCTTGACGTTCAAGCCAAGGATCGACTCCCACCACGTGTGCACGTGGGACAGCCCTGTGGGAAAGCCTCGTGGGAAAGCCTCGTGGAAAAGACTCGAGGGAAAACCATAGATCCTTTGATCCACGCGGCGGACTGCGTGACACTGCTGCTACCGCTCTGGAGGAAAGCGCAAGTGCATGCCCGCATTCGAGACGAAGACTGACTCCCCTGGGGAGACTCCAGAAGTACCCCAAGATCCATGTCAGCACTGGAGAGGAATCCTCAGGTTCCGACCCCGACTCCACACAAGGACTTAGGCCCCGGCATCCACGGGAGAGGAATCCCGAGAGGCCCCCGAGGAACTCGCATGGGGACTGGCCTTTCCTGAGGCCACCAGAGCGGGTCCCTGAGGTCCCCGTCGTAAGTCGAGAGCACCTGCCGCAACTCGAGAAAATCCAGGAGGTTTTGCCCTCCAGGCGAGATGAGGCCCATTTCCGCTGAGGCTTCTCGAGGCTAATCACGTCTAACCACTGGAACTTCCAAAGGGTCCTTCACACCCTTGCTGCAACTCAAGAAGTTCCCCGACATACCCGTCTGCACTCGAGAGGAAGCACGTGGGGTCCCGCACACATCCAGGGGAGCCCCGTTTCCGCCTCCTAGGTCGAGATGAGGGAACCTTTCCCTGTTTCGTAGGGAAAGTATTCCCGGCGTTCCCGTCGCATCTCAAGAGGAGGCGCTCTCCACAGGAAAGGCGATAGGAACTGAAGGGTCGTGCCACCATTCCAAGAGTCCCCCAGATGTGTCAGTCCATTCCAGAGGAACCTGTTTTCCCTGCACTGCCTTGACGTTCAAGCCGAGGATCGACTCCCACCACGTGTGCACGTGGGACAGCCCTGTGGGAAAGCCTCGTGGGAAAGCCTCGTGGGAAAGACTCTAGGGAAAACCATAGATCCTTTGATCCACGCGGCGGACTGCGTGACACTGCTGCTACCGCTCTGGAGGAAAGCGCAAGTGCATGCCCGCATTCGAGACGAGGACTGACTCCCCTGGGGAGACTCCAGAAGTACCCCAAGATCCATGTCAGCACTGGAGAGGAATCCTCAGGTTCCGGCCCCGATTCCACACAAGGTCTTAGGCCCCGGCATCAACGGGAGAGAAATCCCGAGACGCCCCCGTGGAACTCGCATGGGGACTGGCCTTTCCTGAGGCCACCAGAGCGGGTCCCTGAGGTCCCCGTCGTAAGTCGAGAGCACCTGCCGCAACTCGAGAAAATCCAGGAGGTTTTGCCCTCCAGGCGAGATGAGGCCCATTTCCGCTGAGGCTTCTCGAGGCCAATCACATCTAACCACTGGAACTTCCAAAGGGTCCTTCACACCATTGCTGCAACTCAAGAAGTTCCCCGACATACCCGTCTCCACTCGAGAGGAAGCACGTGGGGTCCCGCACACATCCAGGGGAGCCCCGTTTCCGCCTCCTAGCTCGAGATGAGGGATCCTTTCCCTGTTTCGTAGGGAAAGAATTCCCGGCGTTCCCGTCGCATCTCAAGAGGAGGCGCTCTCCACAGGAAAGGCGAGAGGAACTCCAGGGTCGTGCCACCATTCCAAGAGTCCCCCAGATGTGTCAGTCCATTCCAGAGGAACCTGTTTTCCCTGCACTGCCTTGACGTTCAAGCCGAGGATCGACTCCCACCACGTGTGCACGTGGGACAGCCCTGTGGGAAAGCCTCGTGGGAAAGCCTCGTGGAAAAGACTCGAGGGAAAATCATAGATCCTTTGATCCACGCGGCGGACTGCGTGACACTATTGCTACCGCTCTGGAGGAAAGCGCAAGTGCATGCCCGCATTCGAGACGAGGACTGACTCCCCTGGGGAGACTCCAGAAGTACCCCAAGATCCATGTCAGCACTGGAGAGGAATCCTCAGGTTCCGGCCCCGACTCCACACAAGGTCTTAGGCCCCGGCATCGACGGGAGAGGAATCCCGAGAGGCCCCCGAGGAACTCGCATGGGGACTGGCCTTTCCTGAGGCCACCAGAGCGGTTCCCTGAGGTCCCCGTCGTAAGTCGAGAGCACCTGCCGCAACTCGAGAAAATCCAGGAGGTTTTGCCCTCCAGGCGAGATGAGGCCCATTTCCGCTGAGGCTTCTCGAGGCCAATCACATCTAACCACTGGAGCTTCCAAAGGGTCCTTCACACCCTTGCTGCAACTCAAGAAGTTCCCCGACATACCCGTCTGCACTCGAGAGGAAGCACGTGGGTCCCGCACACCTCCAGGGGAGTCCCGTTTCCGCCTCCTAGCTCGAGATGAGGGATCCTTTCCCTGTTTCGTAGGGAAAGAATTCCCGGCGTTCCCGTCGCATCTCAAGAGGAGGCGCTCTCCACAGGAAAGGCGAGAGGAACTCCAGGGTCGTGCCACCATTCCAAGAGTCACCCAGATGTGTCAGTCCATTCCAGAGGAACCTGTTTTCCCTGCACTGCCTTGACGTTCAAGCCGAGGATCGACTCCCACCACGTGTGCACGTGGGACAGCCCTGTGGGAAAGCCTCGTGGGAAAGCCTCGTGGGAAAGACTCGAGGGAAAACCATAGATCCTTTGATCCACGCGGCGGACTGCGTGACTTTGCTGCTACCGCTCTGGAGGAAAGCGCAAGTGCATGCCCGCATTCGAGACGAGGACTGACTCCCCTGGGGAGACTCCAGAAGTACCCCAAGATCCATGTCAGCACTGGAGAGGAATCCTCAGGTTCCGGCCCCGACTCCACACAAGGTCTTAGGCCCCGGCATCGACGGGAGAGGAATCCCGAGAGGCCCCCGAGGAACTCGCATGGGGACTGGCCTTTCCTGAGGCCACCAGAGCGGGTCCCTGAGGTCCCCGTCGTAAGTCGAGAGCACCTGCCGCAACTCGAGAAAATCCAGGAGGTTTTGCCCTCCAGGCGAGATGAGGCCCATTTCTGCTGAGGCTTCTCGAGGCCAATCACATCTAACCACTGGAACTTCCAAAGGGTCCTTCACACCCTTGCTGCAACTCAAGAACTTCCCCGACATACCCGTCTCCACTCGAGAGGAAGCACGTGGGGTCCCGCACACATCCAGGGGAGCCCTGTTTCCGCCTCCTAGCTCGAGATGAGGGATCCTTTCCCTGTTTCGTAGGGAAAGAATTCCCGGCGTTCCCGTCGCATCTCAAGAGGAGGCGCTCTCCACAGGAAAGGCGAGAGGAACTCCAGGGTCGTGACACCATTCCAAGAGTCCCCCAGATGTGTCAGTCCATTCCAGAGGAACCTGTTTTCCCTGCACTGCCTTGACGTTCAAGCCGAGGATCGACTCCCACCACGTGTGCACGTGGGACAGCCCTGTGGGAAAGCCTCGTGGGAAAGCCTCATGGGAAAGACTCGAGGGAAAACCATAGATCCTTTGATCCACGCGGCGGACTGCGTGACACTGCTGCTACCGCTCTGGAGGAAAGCGCAATGCATGCCCGCATTCGAGACGAGGACTGACTCCCCTGGGGAGACTACAGACGTACCCCAAGATCCATGTCAGCACTGGAGAGGAATCCTCAGGTTCCGGCCCCGACTCCACACAAGGTCTTAGGCCCCTGCATCGACGGGAGAGGAATCCCGACAGGCCCCCGAGGAACTCGCATGGGGACTGGCCTTTCCTGAGGCCACCAGAGCGGGTCCCTGAGGTCCCCGTCGTAAGTCGAGAGCACCTGCCGCAACTCGAGAAAATCCAGGAGGTTTTGCCCTGCAGGCGAGATGAGGCCCATTTCCGCTGATGCTTCTCGAGGCCAATCACATCTAACCACTGGAACATCCAAAGGGTCCTTCTCACCCTTGCTGCAACTCAAGAAGTTCCCCGACATACCCGTCTCCACTCGAGAGGAAGCACGAGGGTGCCGCACACATCCAGGGGAGCCCCGTTTCCGCCTCCTACCTCGAGATGAGGGATCCTTTCCCTGTTTCGTAGGGAAAGAATTCCCGGCGTTCCCGTCGCATCTCAAGAGGAGGCGCTCTCCACAGGAAAGGCGAGAGGAACTCCAGGGTCGTGCCACCATTCCAAGAGTCCCCCAGATGTTTCAGTCCATTCCAGAGGAACCTGTTTTCCCTGCACTGCCTTGACGTTCAAGCTGAGGATCGACTCCCACCACGTGTGCACGTGGGACAGCCCTGTGGGAAAGCCTCGTGGGAAAGCCTCGTGGGAAAGACTCGAGGGAAAACCATAGATCGTTTGATCCACGCTGCGGACTGCGTGACACCGCTGCTACCGCTCTGGAGGAAAGCGCAAGTGCATGCCCGCGTTCGAGACGAGGACTGACTCCCCTGGGGAGACTCCAGAAGTACCCCAAGATCCATGTCAGCACTGGAGAGGAATCCTCAGGTTCCGGCCCCGACTCCACACAAGGTCTTAGGCCCCGGCATCGACGGGAGAGGAATCCCGAGAGGCCCCCGAGGAACTCGCATGGGGACTGGCCTTTCCTGAGGCCACCAGAGCGGGTCCCTGAGGTCCCCGTCGTAAGTCGAGAGCACCTGCCGCAACTCGAGAAAATCCAGGAGGTTTTGCCCTCCAGGCGAGATGAGGCCCATTTCCGCTGAGGCTTCTCGAGGCTAATCACATCTAACCACTGGAACATCCAAAGGGTCCTTCTCACCCTTGCTGCAACTCAAGAAGTTCTCCGACATACCCGTCTCCACTCGAGAGGAAGCACGAGGGTCCCGCACACATCCAGGGGAGCCCCGTTTCCGCCTCCTAGCTCGAGATGAGGGATCCTTTCCCTGTTTCGTAGGGAAAGAATTCCCGGCGTTCCCGTCGCATCTCAAGAGGAGGCGCTCTCCACAGGAAAGGCGAGAGGAACTCCAGGGTCGTGCCACCATTCCAAGACTCCCCCGGATGTGTCAGTCCATTCCAGAGGAACCTGTTTTCCCTGCACTGCCTTGACGTTCAAGCCGAGGATCTACTCCCACCACGTGTGCACGTGGGACAGCCCTGTGGGAAAGCCTCGTGGGAAAGCCTCGTGGGAAAGACTCGAGGGAAAATCATAGATCCTTTGATCCACGCGGCGGACTGCGGGACACTGCTGCTCCCGCTCTGGAGGAAAGCGCAAGTGCATGCCCGCATTCGAGACGAGGACTGACTCCCCTGGGGAGACTCCAGAAGTACCCCAAGATCCATGTCAGCACTGGAGAGGAATCCTCAGATTCCGGCCCCGACTCCACACAAGGTCTTAGGCCCCGGCATCGACGGGAGAGGAATCCCGAGAGGCCCCCGAGGAACTCGCATGGGGACTGGCCTTTCCTGAGGCCACCAGAGCGGGTCCCTGAGGTCCCCGTCGTAAGTCGAGAGCACCTGCCGCAACTCGAGAAAATCCAGGAGGTTTTGCCCTCCAGGCGAAATGAGGCCCATTTCCGCTGAGGCTTCTCGAGGCTAATCACATCTAACCACTGGAACATCCAAAGGGTCCTTCTCACCCTTGCTGCAACTCAAGAAGTTCCCCGCCATACCCGTCTCCACTCGAGAGGAAGCACGAGGGTCCCGCACACATCCAGGGGAGCCCGGTTTCCGCCTCCTAGCTCGAGATGAGGGATCCTTTCCCTGTTTCGTAGGGAAAGAATTCCCGGCGTTCCCGTCGCATCTCAAGAGGAGGCGCTCTCCGCAGGAAAGGCGAGAGGAACTCCAGGGTCGTGCCACCATTCCAAGAGTCCCCCAGATTTGTCAGTCCATTCCAGAGGAACCTGTTTTCCCTGCACTGCCTTGACGTTCAAGCCGAGGATCGACTCCCACCACGTGTGCACGTGGGACAGCCCTGTGGGAAAGCCTCGTGGGAAAGCCTCGTGGGAAAGACTCGAGGGAAAACCATAGATCCTTTGATCCACGCAGCGGACTGCGTGACACTGCTGCTACCGCTCTGGAGGAAAGCGCAAGTGCATGCCCGCATTCGAGACGAGGACTGACTCCCCTGGGGAGACTCCAGAAGTACCCCAAGATCCATGTCAGCACTGGAGAGGAATCCTCAGGTTCCGGCCCCGACTCCACACAAGGAATAAGGCCCCGGCAACGACGGGAGAGGAATCCCCAAATGCCCCCGAGGAACTCGCATGGGGACTGGCCTTTCCTGAGGCCAACAGAGCGGGTCCCTGAGGTCCCCGTCGTAAGTCGAGAGCACCTGCCGCAACTCGAGAAAATCCAGGAGGTTTTGCCCTCCAGGCGAGATGAGGCCCATTTCCGCTGAGGCTTCTCGAGGCTAATCACGTCTAACCACTGGAACTTCCAAAGGGTCCTTCACACCCTTGCTGCAACTCAAGAAGTTTCCCGACCTACCCGTCTCCACTCGAGAGGAAGCACGTGGGTCCCACACACATCCAGGGGAGCCCCGTTTCCGCCTCCTAGCTCGAGATGAGGGATCATTTCCCTGTTTCGTAGGGAAAGAATTCCCGGCGTTCCCGTCGCATCTCAAGAGGAGGCGCTCTCCATAGGAAAGGCGAGAGGAACTCCAGGGTCGTGCCACCATTCCAAGAGTCCCCCAGATGTGTCAGTCCATTCCAGAGGAACCTGTTTTCCCTGCACTGCCTGGACGTTCAAGCCGAGGATCGAGTCTCACCACGTGTGCACTTGGGACAGCCCTGAGGGAAAGCCTCGTGGGAAAGCCTCGTTAGAAAGACTCGAGGGAAAACCATAGATCCTTTGATTCACGCGGCGGACTGCGTGACACTGCTGCTACCGCTCTGGAGGAAAGCGCAAGTGCATGCCCGCATTCGAGACGAGGACTGACTCCCCTGGGGAGACTCCAGAAGTACCCCAAGATCCATGTCAGCACTGGAGAGGAATCCTCAGGTTCCGGCCCCGACTCCACACAAGGTCTTAGGCCCCGGCATCGACGGGCGAGGAATCCCCAGAGGCCCCCGAGGAACTCGCATGGGGACTGGCCTTTCCTGAGGCCACCAGAGCGTGTCCCTGAGGTCCCCGTCGTAAGTCGAGAGCACCTGCCGCAACTCGAGAAAATCCAGGAGGTTTTGCCCTCCAGGCGAGATGAGGCCCATTTCCGCTGAGGCTTCTCGAGGCTAATCACGTCTAACCACTGGAACTTCCAAAGGGTCCTTCACACCCTTGCTGCAACTCAAGAAGTTCCCCGACCTACCCGTCTCCACTCGAGAGGAAGCACGTGGGTCCCGCACACATCCAGGGGAGCCCCGTTTCCGCCTCCTAGCTCGAGATGAGGGATCCTTTCCCTGTTTCGTAGGGAAAGAATTCCCGGCGTTCCCGTCGCATCTCAAGAGGAGGCGCTCTCCACAGGAAAGGCGAGAGGAACTCCAGGGTCGTGCCACCATTCCAAGAGTCCCCCAGATGTGTCAGTCCATTCCAGAGGAACCTGTTTTCCCTGCACTGCCTTGACGTTCAATCCAAGGATCGACTCCCACCACGTGTGCACGTGGGACAGCCCTGTGGGAAAGCCTCGTGGGAAAGCCTCGTGGAAAAGACTCGAGGGAAAACCAAAGATCCTTTGATCCACGCGGCGGACTGCGTGACACTGCTGCTACCGCTCTGGAGGAAAGCGCAAGTGCATGCCCGCATTCGAGACGAAGACTGACTCCCCTGGGGAGACTCCAGAAGTACCCCAAGATCCATGTCAGCACTGGAGAGGAATCCTCACGTTCCGACCACGACTCCACACAAGGACTTAGGCCCCGGCATCGACGGGAGAGGAAACCCCAGAGACCCCCGAGGAACTCGCATGGGGACTGGCCTTTCCTGAGGCCACCAGAGCGGGTCCCTGAGGTCCCCGTCGTAAGTCGAGAGCACCTGCCGCAACTCGAGAAAATCCAGGAGGTTTTGCCCTCCAGGCGAGATGAGGCCCATTTCTGCTGAGGCTTCTCGAGGCTAATCACGTCTAACCACTGGAACTTCCAAAGGGTCCTTCACACCCATGCTGCAACTAAAGAAGTTCCCCGACATACCCGTCTCCACTCGAGAGGAAGAACGTGGGTCCCGCACACATCCAGGGGAGCCCCGTTTCCGCCTCCTAGCTCGAGATGAGGGATCCTTTCCCTGTTTCATAGGGAAAGAATTCCCGGCGTTCCCGTCGCATCTCAAGAGGAGGCGCTTTCCACAGGAAAGGCGAGAGGAACTCCAGGGTCGTGTCACCATTCCAAGAGACCCCAGATGTGTCAGTCCATTCCAGAGGAAACTGTTTTCCCTGCACTGCCTTGACGTTCAAGCCGAGGATCGACTCCCACCACGTGTGCACGTGGGACAGCCCTGTGGGAAAGCCTCGTGGGAAAGCCTCGTGGGAAAGACTCGAGGGAAAACCATAGATCCTTTGATCCACGCGGCGGACTGCGTGACACTATTGCTACCGCTCTGGAGGAAAGCGCAAGTGCATGCCCGCATTCGAGACGAGGACTGACTCCCCTGGGGAGACTCCAGAAGTACCCCAAGATCCATGTCAGCACTGGAGAGGAATCCTCAGGTTCCGGCCCCGACTCCACACAAGGTCTTAGGCCCCGGCATCGACGGGCGAGGAATCCCCAGAGGCCCCCGAGGAACTCGCATGGGGACTGGCCTTTCCTGAGGCCACCAGAGCGTGTCCCTGAGGTCCCCGTCGTAAGTCGAGAGCACCTGCCGCAACTCGAGAAAATCCAGGAGGTTTTGCCCTCCAGGCGAGATGAGGCCCATTTCCGCTGAGGCTTCTCGAGGCTAATCAGGTCTAACCACTGGAACTTCCAAAGGGTCCTTCACACCCTTGCTGCAACTCAAGAAGTTCCCCGACATACCCGTCTGCACTCGAGTGGAAGCACGTGGTGTCCCGCCCACATCCAGGGGAGCTCCGTTTCCGACTCCTAGCTCGAGATGAGGGATCCTTTCCCTGTTTCGTAGGGAAAGAATTCCCGGCGTTCCCGTCGCATCTCAAGAGGAGGCGCTCTCCACAGGAAAGGCGAGAGGAACTCCAGGGTCGTGCCACCATTCCAAGAGTCCCCCAGATGTGTCAGTCCATTCCAGAGGAACCTGTTTTCCCTGCACTGCCTTGACGTTCAAGCCAAGGATCGACTCCCACCACGTGTGCACGTGGGACAGCCCTGTGGGAAAGCCTCGTGGGAAAGCCTCGTGGAAAAGACTCGAGGGAATACCATAGATCCTTTGATCCACGCGGCGGACTGCGTGACACTGCTGCTACCGCTCTGGAGGAAAGCGCAAGTGCATGCCCGCATTCGAGACGAAGACTGACTCCCCTGGGGAGACTCCAGAAGTACCCCAAGATCCATGTCAGCACTGGAGAGGAATCCTCAGGTTCCGACCCCGACTCCACACAAGGACTTAGGCCCCGGCATCGACGGGAGAGGAATCCCGAGAGGCCCCCGAGGAACTCGCATGGGGACTGGCCTTTCCTGAGGCCACCAGAGCGGGTCCCTGAGGTCCCCGTCGTAAGTCGAGAGCACCTGCCGCAACTCGAGAAAATCCAGGAGGTTTTGCCCTCCAGGCGAGATGAGGCCCATTTCCGCTGAGGCTTCTCGAGGCCAATCACATCTAACCACTGGAACTTCCAAAGGGTCCTTCACACCCTTGCTGCAACTCAAGAAGTTCCCCGACATACCCGTCTGCACTCGAGAGGAAGCACGTGGGGTCCCGCACACATCCAGGGGAGCCCCGTTTCCGCCTCCTAGGTCGAGATGAGGGAACCTTTCCCTGTTTCGTAGGGAAAGTATTCCCGGCGTTCCCGTCGCATCTCAAGAGGAGGCGCTCTCCACAGGAAAGGCGATAGGAACTGAAGGGTCGTGCCACCATTCCAAGAGTCCCCCAGATGTGTCAGTCCATTCCAGAGGAACCTGTTTTCCCTGCACTGCCTTGACGTTCAAGCCGAGGATCGACTCCCACCACGTGTGCACGTGGGACAGCCCTGTGGGAAAGCCTCGTGGGAAAGCCTCGTGGGAAAGACTCGAGGGAAAACCATAGATCCTTTGATCCACGCGGCGGACTGCGTGAAACTGCTGCTACCGCTCTGGAGGAAAGCGCAAGTGCATGCCCGCATTCGAGACGAGGACTGACTCCCCTGGGGAGACTCCAGAAGTACCCCAAGATCCATGTCAGCACTGGCGAGGAATCCTCAGGTTCCGGCCCCGATTCCACACAAGGTCTTAGGCCCCGGCATCAACGGGAGAGAAATCCCGAGACGCCCCCGAGGAACTCGCATGGGGACTGGCCTTTCCTGAGGCCACCAGAGCGGGTCCCTGAGGTCCCCGTCGTAAGTCGAGAGCACCTGCCGCAACTCGAGAAAATCCAGGAGGTTTTGCCCTCCAGGCGAGATGAGGCCCATTTCCGCTGAGGCTTCTCGAGGCCAATCACATCTAACCACTGGAACTTCCAAAGGGTCCTTCACACCATTGCTGCAACTCAAGAAGTTCCCCGACATACCCGTCTCCACTCGAGAGGAAGCACGTGGGGTCCCGCACACATCCAGGGGAGCCCCGTTTCCGCCTCCTAGCTCGAGATGAGGGATCCTTTCCCTGTTTCGTAGGGAAAGAATTCCCGGCGTTCCCGTCGCATCTCAAGAGGAGGCGCTCTCCACAGGAAAGGCGAGAGGAACTCCAGGGTCGTGCCACCATTCCAAGAGTCCCCCAGATGTGTCAGTCCATTCCAGAGGAACCTGTTTTCCCTGCACTGCCTTGACGTTCAAGCCGAGGATCGACTCCCACCACGTGTGCACGTGGGACAGCCCTGTGGGAAAGCCTCGTGGGAAAGCCTCGTGGAAAAGACTCGAGGGAAAACCATAGATCCTTTGATCCACGCGGCGGACTGCGTGACACTATTGCTACCGCTCTGGAGGAAAGCGCAAGTGCATGCCCGCATTCGAGACGAGGACTGACTCCCCTGGGGAGACTCCAGAAGTACCCCAAGATCCATGTCAGCACTGGAGAGGAATCCTCAGGTTCCGGCCCCGACTCCACACAAGGTCTTAGGCCCCGGCATCGACGGGAGAGGAATCCCGAGAGGCCCCCGAGGAACTCGCATGGGGACTGGCCTTTCCTGAGGCCACCAGAGCGGTTCCCTGAGGTCCCCGTCGTAAGTCGAGAGCACCTGCCGCAACTCGAGAAAATCCAGGAGGTTTTGCCCTCCAGGCGAGATGAGGCCCATTTCCGCTGAGGCTTCTCGAGGCCAATCACATCTAACCACTGGAGCTTCCAAAGGGTCCTTCACACCCTTGCTGCAACTCAAGAAGTTCCCCGACATACCCGTCTGCACTCGAGAGGAAGCACGTGGGTCCCGCACACCTCCAGGGGAGTCCCGTTTCCGCCTCCTAGCTCGAGATGAGGGATCCTTTCCCTGTTTCGTAGGGAAAGAATTCCCGGCGTTCCCGTCGCATCTCAAGAGGAGGCGCTCTCCACAGGAAAGGCGAGAGGAACTCCAGGGTCGTGCCACCATTCCAAGAGTCACCCAGATGTGTCAGTCCATTCCAGAGGAACCTGTTTTCCCTGCACTGCCTTGACGTTCAAGCCGAGGATCGACTCCCACCACGTGTGCACGTGGGACAGCCCTGTGGGAAAGCCTCGTGGGAAAGCCTCGTGGGAAAGACTCGAGGGAAAACCATAGATCCTTTGATCCACGCGGCGGACTGCGTGACTTTGCTGCTACCGCTCTGGAGGAAAGCGCAAGTGCATGCCCGCATTCGAGACGAGGACTGACTCCCCTGGGGAGACTCCAGAAGTACCCCAAGATCCATGTCAGCACTGGAGAGGAATCCTCAGGTTCCGGCCCCGACTCCACACAAGGTCTTAGGCCCCGGCATCGACGGGAGAGGAATCCCGAGAGGCCCCCGAGGAACTCGCATGGGGACTGGCCTTTCCTGAGGCCACCAGAGCGGGTCCCTGAGGTCCCCGTCGTAAGTCGAGAGCACCTGCCGCAACTCGAGAAAATCCAGGAGGTTTTGCCCTCCAGGCGAGATGAGGCCCATTTCTGCTGAGGCTTCTCGAGGCCAATCACATCTAACCACTGGAACTTCCAAAGGGTCCTTCACACCCTTGCTGCAACTCAAGAACTTCCCCGACATACCCGTCTCCACTCGAGAGGAAGCACGTGGGGTCCCGCACACATCCAGGGGAGCCCTGTTTCCGCCTCCTAGCTCGAGATGAGGGATCCTTTCCCTGTTTCGTAGGGAAAGAATTCCCGGCGTTCCCGTCGCATCTCAAGAGGAGGCGCTCTCCACAGGAAAGGCGAGAGGAACTCCAGGGTCGTGACACCATTCCAAGAGTCCCCCAGATGTGTCAGTCCATTCCAGAGGAACCTGTTTTCCCTGCACTGCCTTGACGTTCAAGCCGAGGATCGACTCCCACCACGTGTGCACGTGGGACAGCCCTGTGGGAAAGCCTCGTGGGAAAGCCTCATGGGAAAGACTCGAGGGAAAACCATAGATCCTTTGATCCACGCGGCGGACTGCGTGACACTGCTGCTACCGCTCTGGAGGAAAGCGCAATGCATGCCCGCATTCGAGACGAGGACTGACTCCCCTGGGGAGACTACAGACGTACCCCAAGATCCATGTCAGCACTGGAGAGGAATCCTCAGGTTCCGGCCCCGACTCCACACAAGGTCTTAGGCCCCTGCATCGACGGGAGAGGAATCCCGACAGGCCCCCGAGGAACTCGCATGGGGACTGGCCTTTCCTGAGGCCACCAGAGCGGGTCCCTGAGGTCCCCGTCGTAAGTCGAGAGCACCTGCCGCAACTCGAGAAAATCCAGGAGGTTTTGCCCTGCAGGCGAGATGAGGCCCATTTCCGCTGATGCTTCTCGAGGCCAATCACATCTAACCACTGGAACATCCAAAGGGTCCTTCTCACCCTTGATGCAACTCAAGAAGTTCCCCGACATACCCGTCTCCACTCGAGAGGAAGCACGAGGGTGCCGCACACATCCAGGGGAGCCCCGTTTCCGCCTCCTACCTCGAGATGAGGGATCCTTTCCCTGTTTCGTAGGGAAAGAATTCGCGGCGTTCCCGTCGCATCTCAAGAGGAGGCGCTCTCCACAGGAAAGGCGAGAGGAACTCCAGGGTCGTGCCACCATTCCAAGAGTCCCCCAGATGTTTCAGTCCATTCCAGAGGAACCTGTTTTCCCTGCACTGCCTTGACGTTCAAGCTGAGGATCGACTCCCACCACGTGTGCACGTGGGACAGCCCTGTGGGAAAGCCTCGTGGGAAAGCCTCGTGGGAAAGACTCGAGGGAAAACCATAGATCGTTTGATCCACGCTGCGGACTGCGTGACACCGCTGCTACCGCTCTGGAGGAAAGCGCAAGTGCATGCCCGCGTTCGAGACGAGGACTGACTCCCCTGGGGAGACTCCAGAAGTACCCCAAGATCCATGTCAGCACTGGAGAGGAATCCTCAGGTTCCGGCCCCGACTCCACACAAGGTCTTAGGCCCCGGCATCGACGGGAGAGGAATCCCGAGAGGCCCCCGAGGAACTCGCATGGGGACTGGCCTTTCCTGAGGCCACCAGAGCGGGTCCCTGAGGTCCCCGTCGTAAGTCGAGAGCACCTGCCGCAACTCGAGAAAATCCAGGAGGTTTTGCCCTCCAGGCGAGATGAGGCCCATTTCCGCTGAGGCTTCTCGAGGCTAATCACGTCTAACCACTGGAACATCCAAAGGGTCCTTCTCACCCTTGCTGCAACTCAAGAAGTTCTCCGACATACCCGTCTCCACTCGAGAGGAAGCACGAGGGTCCCGCACACATCCAGGGGAGCCCCGTTTCCGCCTCCTAGCTCGAGATGAGGGATCCTTTCCCTGTTTCGTAGGGAAAGAATTCCCGGCGTTCCCGTCGCATCTCAAGAGGAGGCGCTCTCCACAGGAAAGGCGAGAGGAACTCCAGGGTCGTGCCACCATTCCAAGACTCCCCCGGATGTGTCAGTCCATTCCAGAGGAACCTGTTTTCCCTGCACTGCCTTGACGTTCAAGCCGAGGATCTACTCCCACCACGTGTGCACGTGGGACAGCCCTGTGGGAAAGCCTCGTGGGAAAGCCTCGTGGGAAAGACTCGAGGGAAAATCATAGATCCTTTGATCCACGCGGCGGACTGCGGGACACTGCTGCTCCCGCTCTGGAGGAAAGCGCAAGTGCATGCCCGCATTCGAGACGAGGACTGACTCCCCTGGGGAGACTCCAGAAGTACCCCAAGATCCATGTCAGCACTGGAGAGGAATCCTCAGATTCCGGCCCCGACTCCACACAAGGTCTTAGGCCCCGGCATCGACGGGAGAGGAATCCCGAGAGGCCCCCGAGGAACTCGCATGGGGACTGGCCTTTCCTGAGGCCACCAGAGCGGGTCCCTGAGGTCCCCGTCGTAAGTCGAGAGCACCTGCCGCAACTCGAGAAAATCCAGGAGGTTTTGCCCTCCAGGCGAAATGAGGCCCATTTCCGCTGAGGCTTCTCGAGGCTAATCACATCTAACCACTGGAACATCCAAAGGGTCCTTCTCACCCTTGCTGCAACTCAAGAAGTTCCCCGCCATACCCGTCTCCACTCGAGAGGAAGCACGAGGGTCCCGCACACATCCAGGGGAGCCCGGTTTCCGCCTCCTAGCTCGAGATGAGGGATCCTTTCCCTGTTTCGTAGGGAAAGAATTCCCGGCGTTCCCGTCGCATCTCAAGAGGAGGCGCTCTCCGCAGGAAAGGCGAGAGGAACTCCAGGGTCGTGCCACCATTCCAAGAGTCCCCCAGATTTGTCAGTCCATTCCAGAGGAACCTGTTTTCCCTGCACTGCCTTGACGTTCAAGCCGAGGATCGACTCCCACCACGTGTGCACGTGGGACAGCCCTGTGGGAAAGCCTCGTGGGAAAGCCTCGTGGGAAAGACTCGAGGGAAAACCATAGATCCTTTGATCCACGCAGCGGACTGCGTGACACTGCTGCTACCGCTCTGGAGGAAAGCGCAAGTGCATGCCCGCATTCGAGACGAGGACTGACTCCCCTGGGGAGACTCCAGAAGTACCCCAAGATCCATGTCAGCACTGGAGAGGAATCCTCAGGTTCCGGCCCCGACTCCACACAAGGAATAAGGCCCCGGCAACGACGGGAGAGGAATCCCCAGATGCCCCCGAGGAACTCGCATGGGGACTGGCCTTTCCTGAGGCCAACAGAGCGGGTCCCTGAGGTCCCCGTCGTAAGTCGAGAGCACCTGCCGCAACTCGAGAAAATCCAGGAGGTTTTGCCCTCCAGGCGAGATGAGGCCCATTTCCGCTGAGGCTTCTCGAGGCTAATCACGTCTAACCACTGGAACTTCCAAAGGGTCCTTCACACCCTTGCTGCAACTCAAGAAGTTTCCCGACCTACCCGTCTCCACTCGAGAGGAAGCACGTGGGTCCCACACACATCCAGGGGAGCCCCGTTTCCGCCTCCTAGCTCGAGATGAGGGATCATTTCCCTGTTTCGTAGGGAAAGAATTCCCGGCGTTCCCGTCGCATCTCAAGAGGAGGCGCTCTCCATAGGAAAGGCGAGAGGAACTCCAGGGTCGTGCCACCATTCCAAGAGTCCCCCAGATGTGTCAGTCCATTCCAGAGGAACCTGTTTTCCCTGCACTGCCTGGACGTTCAAGCCGAGGATCGAGTCTCACCACGTGTGCACTTGGGACAGCCCTGAGGGAAAGCCTCGTGGGAAAGCCTCGTTAGAAAGACTCGAGGGAAAACCATAGATCCTTTGATTCACGCGGCGGACTGCGTGACACTGCTGCTACCGCTCTGGAGGAAAGCGCAAGTGCATGCCCGCATTCGACACGAGGACTGACTCCCCTGGGGAGACTCCAGAAGTACCCCAAGATCCATGTCAGCACTGGAGAGGAATCCTCAGGTTCCGGCCCCGACTCCACACAAGGACTTAGGCCCCGGCAACGACGGGAGAGGAATCCCCAGATGCCCCCGAGGAACTCGCATGTGGACTGGCCTTTCCTGAGGCCACCAGAGCGGGTCCCTGAGGTCCCCGTCGTAAGTCGAGAGCACCTGCCGCAACTCGAGAAAATCCAGGAGGTTTTGCCCTCCAGGCGAGATGAGGCCCATTTCCGCTGAGGCTTCTCGAGGCTAATCACGTCTAACCACTGGAACTTCCAAAGGGTCCTTCACACCCTTGCTGCAACTCAAGAAGTTCCCCGACCTACCCGTCTCCACTCGAGAGGAAGCACGTGGTCCCGCACACATCCAGGGGAGCCCCGTTTCCGCCTCCTAGCTCGAGATGAGGGATCCTTTCCCTGTTTCGTAGGGAAAGAATTCCCGGCGTTCCCGTCGCATCTCAAGAGGAGGCGCTCTCCACAGGAAAGGCGAGAGGAACTCCAGGGTCGTGCCACCATTCCAAGAGTCCCCCAGATGTGTCAGTCCATTCCAGAGGAACCTGTTTTCCCTGCACTGCCTTGACGTTCAATCCAAGGATCGACTCCCACCACGTGTGCACGTGGGACAGCCCTGTGGGAAAGCCTCGTGGGAAAGCCTCGTGGAAAAGACTCGAGGGAAAACCAAAGATCCTTTGATCCACGCGGCGGACTGCGTGACACTGCTGCTACCGCTCTGGAGGAAAGCGCAAGTGCATGCCCGCATTCGAGACGAAGACTGACTCCCCTGGGGAGACTCCAGAAGTACCCCAAGATCCATGTCAGCACTGGAGAGGAATCCTCACGTTCCGACCACGACTCCACACAAGGACTTAGGCCCCGGCATCGACGGGAGAGGAAACCCCAGAGACCCCCGAGGAACTCGCATGGGGACTGGCCTTTCCTGAGGCCACCAGAGCGGGTCCCTGAGGTCCCCGTCGTAAGTCGAGAGCACCTGCCGCAACTCGAGAAAATCCAGGAGGTTTTGCCCTCCAGGCGAGATGAGGCCCATTTCTGCTGAGGCTTCTCCAGGCTAATCACGTCTAACCACTGGAACTTCCAAAGGGTTCTTCACACCCATGCTGCAACTCAAGAAGTTCCCCGACATACCCGTCTCCACTCGAGAGGAAGAACGTGGGTCCCGCACACATCCAGGGGAGCCCCGTTTCCGCCTCCTAGCTCGAGATGAGGGATCCTTTCCCTGTTTCGTAGGGAAAGAATTCCCGGCGTTCCCGTCGCATCTCAAGAGGAGGCGCTTTCCACAGGAAAGGCGAGAGGAACTCCAGGGTCGTGTCACCATTCCAAGAGACCCCAGATGTGTCAGTCCATTCCAGAGGAAACTGTTTTCCCTGCACTGCCTTGACGTTCAAGCCGAGGATCGACTCCCACCACGTGTGCACGTGGGACAGCCCTGTGGGAAAGCCTCGTGGGAAAGCCTCGTGGGAAAGACTCGAGGGAAAACCATAGATCCTTTGATCCACGCGGCGGACTGCGTGACACTATTGCTACCGCTCTGGAGGAAAGCGCAAGTGCATGCCCGCATTCGAGACGAGGACTGACTCCCCTGGGGAGACTCCAGAAGTACCCCAAGATCCATGTCAGCACTGGAGAGGAATCCTCAGGTTCCGGCCCCGACTCCACACAAGGTCTTAGGCCCCGGCATCGACGGGCGAGGAATCCCCAGAGGCCCCCGAGGAACTCGCATGGGGACTGGCCTTTCCTGAGGCCACCAGAGCGTGTCCCTGAGGTCCCCGTCGTAAGTCGAGAGCACCTGCCGCAACTCGAGAAAATCCAGGAGGTTTTGCCCTCCAGGCGAGATGAGGCCCATTTCCGCTGAGGCTTCTCGAGGCTAATCACGTCTAACCACTGGAACTTCCAAAGGGTCCTTCACACCCTTGCTGCAACTCAAGAAGTTCCCCGACCTACCCGTCTCCACTCGAGAGGAAGCACGTGGGTCCCGCACACATCCAGGGGAGCCCCGTTTCCGCCTCCTAGCTCGAGATGAGGGATCCTTTCCCTGTTTCGTAGGGAAAGAATTCCCGGCGTTCCCGTCGCATCTCAAGAGGAGGCGCTCTCCACAGGAAAGGCGAGAGGAACTCCAGGGTCGTGCCACCATTCCAAGAGTCCCCCAGATGTGTCAGTCCATTCCAGAGGAACCTGTTTTCCCTGCACTGCCTTGACGTTCAATCCAAGGATCGACTCCCACCACGTGTGCACGTGGGACAGCCCTGTGGGAAAGCCTCGTGGGAAAGCCTCGTGGAAAAGACTCGAGGGAAAACCAAAGATCCTTTGATCCACGCGGCGGACTGCGTGACACTGCTGCTACCGCTCTGGAGGAAAGCGCAAGTGCATGCCCGCATTCGAGACGAAGACTGACTCCCCTGGGGAGACTCCAGAAGTACCCCAAGATCCATGTCAGCACTGGAGAGGAATCCTCACGTTCCGACCACGACTCCACACAAGGACTTAGGCCCCGGCATCGACGGGAGAGGAAACCCCAGAGACCCCCGAGGAACTCGCATGGGGACTGGCCTTTCCTGAGGCCACCAGAGCGGGTCCCTGAGGTCCCCGTCGTAAGTCGAGAGCACCTGCCGCAACTCGAGAAAATCCAGGAGGTTTTGCCCTCCAGGCGAGATGAGGCCCATTTCTGCTGAGGCTTCTCGAGGCTAATCACGTCTAACCACTGGAACTTCCAAAGGGTCCTTCACACCCATGCTGCAACTCAAGAAGTTCCCCGACATACCCGTCTCCACTCGAGAGGAAGAACGTGGGTCCCGCACACATCCAGGGGAGCCCCGTTTCCGCCTCCTAGCTCGAGATGAGGGATCCTGGCCCTGTTTCATAGGGAAAGAATTCCCGGCGTTCCCGTCGCATCTCAAGAGGAGGCGCTTTCCACAGGAAAGGCGAGAGGAACTCCAGGGTCGTGTCACCATTCCAAGAGACACCAGATGTGTCAGTCCATTCCAGAGGAAACTGTTTTCCCTGCACTGCCTTGACGTTCAAGCCGAGGATCGACTCCCACCACGTGTGCACGTGGGACAGCCCTGTGGGAAAGCCTCGTGGGAAAGCCTCGTGGGAAAGACTCGAGGGAAAACCATAGATCCTTTGATCCACGCGGCGGACTGCGTGACACTATTGCTACCGCTCTGGAGGAAAGCGCAAGTGCATGCCCGCATTCGAGACGAGGACTGACTCCCCTGGGGAGACTCCAGAAGTACCCCAAGATCCATGTCAGCACTGGAGAGGAATCCTCAGGTTCCGGCCCCGACTCCACACAAGGTCTTAGGCCCCGGCATCGACGGGCGAGGAATCCCCAGAGGCCCCCGAGGAACTCGCATGGGGACTGGCCTTTCCTGAGGCCACCAGAGCGTGTCCCTGAGGTCCCCGTCGTAAGTCGAGAGCACCTGCCGCAACTCGAGAAAATCCAGGAGGTTTTGCCCTCCAGGCGAGATGAGGCCCATTTCCGCTGAGGCTTCTCGAGGCTAATCAGGTCTAACCACTGGAACTTCCAAAGGGTCCTTCACACCCTTGCTGCAACTCAAGAAGTTCCCCGACATACCCGTCTGCACTCGAGTGGAAGCACGTGGTGTCCCGCCCACATCCAGGGGAGCTCCGTTTCCGACTCCTAGCTCGAGATGAGGGATCCTTTCCCTGTTTCGTAGGGAAAGAATTCCCGGCGTTCCCGTCGCATCTCAAGAGGAGGCGCTCTCCACAGGAAAGGCGAGAGGAACTCCAGGGTCGTGCCACCATTCCAAGAGTCCCCCAGATGTGTCAGTCCATTCCAGAGGAACCTGTTTTCCCTGCACTGCCTTGACGTTCAAGCCAAGGATCGACTCCCACCACGTGTGCACGTGGGACAGCCCTGTGGGAAAGCCTCGTGGGAAAGCCTCGTGGAAAAGACTCGAGGGAAAACCATAGATCCTTTGATCCACGCGGCGGACTGCGTGACACTGCTGCTACCGCTCTGGAGGAAAGCGCAAGTGCATGCCCGCATTCGAGACGAAGACTGACTCCCCTGGGGAGACTCCAGAAGTACCCCAAGATCCATGTCAGCACTGGAGAGGAATCCTCAGGTTCCGACCCCGACTCCACACATGGACTTAGGCCCCGGCATCGACGGGAGAGGAATCCCGAGAGGCCCCCGGGGAACTCGCATGGGGACTGGCCTTTCCTGAGGCCACCAGAGCGGGTCCCTGAGGTCCCCGTCGTAAGTCGAGAGCACCTGCCGCAACTCGAGAAAATCCAGGAGGTTTTGCCCTCCAGGCGAGATGAGGCCCATTTCCGCTGAGGCTTCTCGAGGCTAATCACGTCTAACCACTGGAACTTCCAAAGGGTCCTTCACACCCTTGCTGCAACTCAAGAAGTTCCCCGACATACCCGTCTGCACTCGAGAGGAAGCACGTGGGGTCCCGCACACATCCAGGGGAGCCCCGTTTCCGCCTCCTAGCTCGAGATGAGGGAACCTTTCCCTGTTTCGTAGGGAAAGTATTCCCGGCGTTCCCGTCGCATCTCAAGAGGAGGCGCTCTCCACAGGAAAGGCGAGAGGAACTGAAGGGTCGTGCCACCATTCCAAGAGTCCCCCAGATGTGTCAGTCCATTCCAGAGGAACCTGTTTTCCCTGCACTGCCTTGACGTTCAAGCCGAGGATCGACTCCCACCACGTGTGCACGTGGGACAGCCCTGTGGGAAAGCCTCGTGGGAAAGCCTCGTGGGAAAGACTCGAGGGAAAACCATAGATCCTTTGATCCACGCGGCGGACTGCGTGACACTGCTGCTACCGCTCTGGAGGAAAGCGCAAGTGCATGCCCGCATTCGAGACGAGGACTGACTCCCCTGGGGAGACTCCAGAAGTACCCCAAGATCCATGTCAGCACTGGAGAGGAATCCTCAGGTTCCGGCCCCGATTCCACACAAGGTCTTAGGCCCCGGCATCAACGGGAGAGAAATCCCGAGACGCCCCCGAGGAACTCGCATGGGGACTGGCCTTTCCTGAGGCCACCAGAGCGGGTCCCTGAGGTCCCCGTCGTAAGTCGAGAGCACCTGCCGCAACTCGAGAAAATCCAGGAGGTTTTGCCCTCCAGGCGAGATGAGGCCCATTTCCGCTGAGGCTTCTCGAGGCCAATCACATCTAACCACTGGAACTTCCAAAGGGTCCTTCACACCATTGCTGCAACTCAAGAAGTTCCCCGACATACCCGTCTCCACTCGAGAGGAAGCACGTGGGGTCCCGCACACATCCAGGGGAGCCCCGTTTCCGCCTCCTAGCTCGAGATGAGGGATCCTTTCCCTGTTTCGTAGGGAAAGAATTCCCGGCGTTCCCGTCGCATCTCAAGAGGAGGCGCTCTCCACAGGAAAGGCGAGAGGAACTCCAGGGTCGTGCCACCATTCCAAGAGTCCCCCAGATGTGTCAGTCCATTCCAGAGGAACCTGTTTTCCCTGCACTGCCTTGACGTTCAAGCCGAGGATCGACTCCCACCACGTGTGCACGTGGGACAGCCCTGTGGGAAAGCCTCGTGGGAAAGCCTCGTGGAAAAGACTCGAGGGAAAACCATAGATCCTTTGATCCACGCGGCGGACTGCGTGACACTATTGCTACCGCTCTGGAGGAAAGCGCAAGTGCATGCCCGCATTCGAGACGAGGACTGACTCCCCTGGGGAGACTCCAGAAGTACCCCAAGATCCATGTCAGCACTGGAGAGGAATCCTCAGGTTCCGGCCCCGACTCCACACAAGGTCTTAGGCCCCGGCATCGACGGGAGAGGAATCCCGAGAGGCCCCCGAGGAACTCGCATGGGGACTGGCCTTTCCTGAGGCCACCAGAGCGGTTCCCTGAGGTCCCCGTCGTAAGTCGAGAGCACCTGCCGCAACTCGAGAAAATCCAGGAGGTTTTGCCCTCCAGGCGAGATGAGGCCCATTTCCGCTGAGGCTTCTCGAGGCCAATCACATCTAACCACTGGAGCTTCCAAAGGGTCCTTCACACCCTTGCTGCAACTCAAGAAGTTCCCCGACATACCCGTCTGCACTCGAGAGGAAGCACGTGGGTCCCGCACACCTCCAGGGGAGTCCCGTTTCCGCCTCCTAGCTCGAGATGAGGGATCCTTTCCCTGTTTCGTAGGGAAAGAATTCCCGGCGTTCCCGTCGCATCTCAAGAGGAGGCGCTCTCCACAGGAAAGGCGAGAGGAACTCCAGGGTCGTGCCACCATTCCAAGAGTCACCCAGATGTGTCAGTCCATTCCAGAGGAACCTGTTTTCCCTGCACTGCCTTGACGTTCAAGCCGAGGATCGACTCCCACCACGTGTGCACGTGGGACAGCCCTGTGGGAAAGCCTCGTGGGAAAGCCTCGTGGGAAAGACTCGAGGGAAAACCATAGATCCTTTGATCCACGCGGCGGACTGCGTGACACTGCTGCTACCGCTCTGGAGGAAAGCGCAAGTGCATGCCCGCATTCGAGACGAGGACTGACTCCCCTGGGGAGACTCCAGAAGTACCCCAAGATCCATGTCAGCACTGGAGAGGAATCCTCAGGTTCCGGCCCCGACTCCACACAAGGTCTTAGGCCCCGGCATCGACGGGAGAGGAATCCCGAGAGGCCCCCGAGGAACTCGCATGGGGACTGGCCTTTCCTGAGGCCACCAGAGCGGGTCCCTGAGGTCCCCGTCGTAAGTCGAGAGCACCTGCCGCAACTCGAGAAAATCCAGGAGGTTTTGCCCTCCAGGCGAGATGAGGCCCATTTCTGCTGAGGCTTCTCGAGGCCAATCACATCTAACCACTGGAACTTCCAAAGGGTCCTTCACACCCTTGCTGCAACTCAAGAACTTCCCCGACATACCCGTCTCCACTCGAGAGGAAGCACGTGGGGTCCCGCACACATCCAGGGGAGCCCTGTTTCCGCC
The DNA here is from genome assembly GCF_042477335.2 of Ovis canadensis. Classification (NCBI taxonomy): domain Eukaryota; kingdom Metazoa; phylum Chordata; class Mammalia; order Artiodactyla; family Bovidae; genus Ovis; species Ovis canadensis. The sequence continues at coordinate 9,843,531 of NC_091249.1, read as the reverse complement.
TCCTAGCTCGAGATGAGGGATCCTTTCCCTGTTTCGTAGGGAAAGAATTCCCGGCGTTCCCGTCGCATCTCAAGAGGAGGCGCTCTCCACAGGAAAGGCGAGAGGAACTCCAGGGTCGTGCCACCATTCCAAGAGTCCCCCAGATGTGTCAGTCCATTCCAGAGGAACCTGTTTTCCCTGCACTGCCTTGACGTTCAAGCCGAGGATCGACTCCCACCACGTGTGCACGTGGGACAGCCCTGTGGGAAAGCCTCGTGGGAAAGCCTCATGGGAAAGACTCGAGGGAAAACCATAGATCCTTTGATCCACGCGGCGGACTGCGTGACACTGCTGCTACCGCTCTGGAGGAAAGCGCAATGCATGCCCGCATTCGAGACGAGGACTGACTCCCCTGGGGAGACTACAGACGTACCCCAAGATCCATGTCAGCACTGGAGAGGAATCCTCAGGTTCCGGCCCCGACTCCACACAAGGTCTTAGGCCCCTGCATCGACGGGAGAGGAATCCCGACAGGCCCCCGAGGAACTCGCATGGGGACTGGCCTTTCCTGAGGCCACCAGAGCGGGTCCCTGAGGTCCCCGTCGTAAGTCGAGAGCACCTGCCGCAACTCGAGAAAATCCAGGAGGTTTTGCCCTCCAGGCGAGATGAGGCCCATTCCCGCTGAGGCTTCTCGAGGCCAATCACATCTAACCACTGGAACTTCCAAAGGGTCCTTCACACCCTTGCTGCAACTCAAGAACTTCCCCGACATACCCGTCTGCACTCGAGAGGAAGCACGTGGGGTCCCGCACACATCCAGGGGAGCCCCGTTTCCGCCTCCTAGCTCGAGATGAGGGATCCTTTCCCTGTTTCGTAGGGAAAGAATTCCCGGCGTTCCCGTCGCATCTCAAGAGGAGGCGCTCTCCACAGGAAAGGCGAGAGGAACTCCAGGCTCGTGCCACCATTCCAAGAGTCCCCCAGATGTGTCAGTCCATTCCAGAGGAACCTGTTTTCCCTGCACTGCCTTGACGTTCAAGCCGAGGATCGACTCCCACCACGTGTGCACGTGGGAAAGCCCTGTGGGAAAGCCTCGTGGGAAAGCCTCGTGGGAAAGACTCGAGGGAAAACCATAGATCCTTTGATCCACGCGGCGGACTGCGTGACACTGCTGCTACCGCTCTGGAGGAAAGCGCAAGTGCATGCCCGCATTCGAGACGAGGACTGACTCCCCTGGGGAGACTCCAGAAGTACCCCAAGATCCATGTCAGCACTGGAGAGGAATCCTCAGGTTCCGGCCCCGACTCCACACAAGGTCTTAGGCCACGGCATCGACGGGAGAGGAATCCCGAGAGGCCCCCGAGGAACTCGCATGGGGACTGGCCTTTCCTGAGGCCACCAGAGCGGGTCCCTGAGGTCCCCGTCGTAAGTCGAGAGCACCTGCCGCAACTCGAGAAAATCCAGGAGGTTTTGCCCTCCAGGCGAGATGAGGCCCATTTCCTCTGAGGCTTCTCGAGGCTAATCACGTCTAACCACTGGAACTTCCAAAGGGTCTTTCACACCCTTGCTGCAACTCAAGAAGTTCCCGACATACCCGTCTCCACTCGAGAGGAAGCACGTGGTGTCCCGCACACATCCAGGGGAGCCCCGTTTCCGCCTCCTAGCTCGAGATGAGTGATCCTTTCCCTGTTTCGTAGGGAAAGAATTCCCGGCGTTCCCGTCGCATCTCAAGAGGAGGCGCTCTCCACTGGAAAGGCGAGAGGAACTCCAGGGTCGTGCCACCATTCCAAGAGTCCCCCAGATGTGTCAGTCCATTCCAGAGGAACCTGTTTTCCCTGCACTGCCTTGACGTTCAAGCCGAGGATCGACTCACACCACGTGTGCACGTGGGACAGCCTCGTGGGAAAGCCTCGTGGGAAAGACTCGAGGGAAAACCAAACATCCTTTGATCCACGCGGCGGACTGCGTGACACTGCTGCTACCGCTCTGGAGGAAAGCGCAAGTGCATGCCCGCATTCGAGACGAGGACTGACTCCCCTGGGGAGACTCCAGAAGTACCCCAAGATCCATGTCAGCACTGGAGAGGAATCCTCAGGTTCCGGCCCCGACTCCACACAAGGTCTTAGGCCCCGGCATCGACGGGAGAGGAATCCCGAGAGGCCCCCGAGGAACTCGCATGGGGACTGGCCTTTCCTGAGGCCACCAGAGCGGGTCCCTAAGGTCCCCGTCGTAATTCGAGAGCACCTGCCGCAACTCGAGAAAATCCAGGAGGTTTTGCCCTCCAGGCGATATGAGGCCCATTTCCGCTGAGGCTTCTCGAGGCCAATCACATCTAACAACTGGAACTTCCAAAGGGTCCTTCACACCATTGCTGCAACTCAAGAAGTTCCCCGACATACCCGTCTCCACTCGAGAGGAAGCACGTGGGGTCCCGCATACATCCAGGGGAGCCCCGTTTCCGCCTCCTAGCTCGAGATGAGGGATCCTTTCCCTGTTTCGTAGGGAAAGAATTCCCGGCGTTCCCGTCGCATCTCAAGAGGAGGCGCTCTCCACAGGAAAGGCGAGAGGAACTCCAGGGTCGTGACACCATTCCAAGAGTCCCCCAGATGTGTCAGTCCATTCCAGAGGAACCTGTTTTCCCTGCACTGCCTTGACGTTCAAGCCGAGGATCGACTCCCACCACGTGTGCACGTGGGACAGCCCTGTGGGAAAGCCTCGTGGGAAAGCCTCATGGGAAAGACTCGAGGGAAAACCATAGATCCTTTGATCCACGCGGCGGACTGCGTGACACTGCTGCTACCGCTCTGGAGGAAAGCGCAATGCATGCCCGCATTCGAGACGAGGACTGACTCCCCTGGGGAGACTACAGACGTACCCCAAGATCCATGTCAGCACTGGAGAGGAATCCTCAGGTTCCGGCCCCGACTCCACACAAGGTCTTAGGCCCCTGCATCGACGGGAGAGGAATCCCGACAGGCCCCCGAGGAACTCGCATGGGGACTGGCCTTTCCTGAGGCCACCAGAGCGGGTCCCTGAGGTCCCCGTCGTAAGTCGAGAGCACCTGCCGCAACTCGAGAAAATCCAGGAGGTTTTGCCCTCCAGGCGAGATGAGGCCCATTCCCGCTGAGGCTTCTCGAGGCCAATCACATCTAACCACTGGAACTTCCAAAGGGTCCTTCACACCCTTGCTGCAACTCAAGAACTTCCCCGACATACCCGTCTGCACTCGAGAGGAAGCACGTGGTGTCCCGCACACATCCAGGGGAGCCCCGTTTCCGCCTCCTAGCTCGAGATGAGGGATCCTTTCCCTGTTTCGTAGGGAAAGAATTCCCGGCGTTCCCGTCGCATCTCAAGAGGAGGCGCTCTCCACAGGAAAGGCGAGAGGAACTCCAGGGTCGTGCCACCATTCCAAGAGTCCCCCAGATGTGTCAGTCCATTCCAGAGGAACCTGTTTTCCCTGCACTGCCTTGACGTTCAAGCCGAGGATCGACTCCCACCACGTGTGCACGTGGGAAAGCCCTGTGGGAAAGCCTCGTGGGAAAGCCTCGTGGGAAAGACTCGAGGGAAAACCATAGATCCTTTGATCCATGCTGCGGACTGCGTGACACTGCTGCTACGCTCTGGAGGAAAGGGCAATGCATGCCCGCATTCGAGACGAGGACTGACGCCCTTGGGGAGACTCAGACGTACCCCAAGATCCATGTCAGCACTGGAGAGGAATCCTCAGGTTCCGGCCCCGACTCCACACAAGGTCTTAGGCCCCGGCATCGACGGAAGAGGAATCACGAGAGGCCCCCGAGGAACTCGCATGGGGACTGGCCTTTCCTGAGGCCACCAGAGCGGTTCCCTGAGGTCCCCGTCGTAATTCGAAAGCACCTGCCGCAACTCGAGAAAATCCAGGAGGTTTTGCCCTCCAGGCGAGATTTGGCCCATTTCCGCTGTTGCTTCTCGAGGCCAATCACATCTAACCACTGGAACTTCGAAAGGGTCCTTCACACCATTGCTGCAACTCAAGAAGTTCCCCGACATACCCGTCTCCACTCGAGAGGAAGCACGTGGGGTCCCGCACACATCCAGGGGAGACCCGTTTCCGCCTCCTAGCTCGAGATGAGGGATCCTTTCCCTGTTTCGTAGGGAAAGAATTCCCGGCGTTCCCGTCGCATCTCAAGAGGAGGCGCTCTCCACAGGAAATGCGAGAGGAACTCCAGGGTCGTGCCACCATTCCAAGAGTCCCCCAGATGTGTCAGTCCATTTCAGAGGAACGTGTTTTCCCTGCACTTGACGTTCAAACCGAGGATCGACTCCCACCACGTATGCACGTGGGACAGCCCTGTGGGAAAGCCTCGTGGGAAAGCCTCGTGGGAAAGACTCGAGGGAAAACCATAGATCCTTTGATCCACGCGGCGGACTGCGTGACACTGCTGCTACCGCTCTGGAGGAAAGCGCAAGTGCATGCCCGCATTCGAGACGAGGACTGACTCCCCTGGGGAGACTCCAGAAGTACCCCAAGATCCATGTCAGCACTGGAGAGGAATCCTCAGGTTCCGGCCCCGACTCCACACAAGGTCTTAGGCCCCGGCATCGACGGGAGAGGAATCCCGAGAGGCCCCCGAGGAACTCGCATGGGGACTGGCCTTTCCTGAGGCCACCAGAGCGGGTCCCTGAGGTCCCCGTCGTAATTCGAGAGCACCTGCCGCAACTCGAGAAAATCCAGGAGGTTTTGCCCTCCAGGCGAGATGAGGCCAATTTCCGCTGAGGCTTCTCGAGGCTAATCACGTCTAACCACTGGAACTTCCAAAGGGTCCTTCACACCCTTGCTGCAACTCAAGAAGTTCCCCGACATACCCGTCTCCACTCGAGAGGAAGCACGTGGGTCCCGCACACATCCAGGGGAGCCCCGTTTCCGCCTCCTAGCTCGAGATGAGGGATCCTTTCCCTGTTTCGTAGGGAAAGAATTCCCGGCGTTCCCGTCGCATCTCAAGAGGAGGCGCTCTCCACAGGAAAGGCGAGAGGAACTCCAGGGTCGTGCCACCATTCCAAGAGTCACCCAGATGTGTCAGTCCATTCCAGAGGAACCTGTTTTCCCTGCACTGCCTTGACGTTCAAGCCGAGGATCGACTCCCACCACGTGTGCACGTGGGACAGCCCTGTGGGAAAGCCTCGTGGGAAAGCCTCGTGGGAAAGACTCGAGGGAAAACCATAGATCCTTTGATCCACGCGGCGGACTGCGTGACACTGCTGCTACCGCTCTGGAGGAAAGCGCAAGTGCATGCCCGCATTCGAGACGAGGACTGACTCCCCTGGGGAGACTCCAGAAGTACCCCAAGATCCATGTCAGCACTGGAGAGGAATCCTCAGGTTCCGGCCCCGACTCCACACAAGGTCTTAGGCCCCGGCATCGACGGGAGAGGAATCCCGAGAGGCCCCCGAGGAACTCGCATGGGGACTGGCCTTTCCTGAGGCCACCAGAGCGGGTCCCTGAGGTCCCCGTCGTAAGTCGAGAGCACCTGCCGCAACTCGAGAAAATCCAGGAGGTTTTGCCCTCCAGGCGAGATGAGGCCCATTTCTGCTGAGGCTTCTCGAGGCCAATCACATCTAACCACTGGAACTTCCAAAGGGTCCTTCACACCCTTGCTGCAACTCAAGAACTTCCCCGACATACCCGTCTCCACTCGAGAGGAAGCACGTGGGGTCCCGCACACATCCAGGGGAGCCCTGTTTCCGCCTCCTAGCTCGAGATGAGGGATCCTTTCCCTGTTTCGTAGGGAAAGAATTCCCGGCGTTCCCGTCGCATCTCAAGAGGAGGCGCTCTCCACAGGAAAGGCGAGAGGAACTCCAGGGTCGTGACACCATTCCAAGAGTCCCCCAGATGTGTCAGTCCATTCCAGAGGAACCTGTTTTCCCTGCACTGCCTTGACGTTCAAGCCGAGGATCGACTCCCACCACGTGTGCACGTGGGACAGCCCTGTGGGAAAGCCTCGTGGGAAAGCCTCATGGGAAAGACTCGAGGGAAAACCATAGATCCTTTGATCCACGCGGCGGACTGCGTGACACTGCTGCTACCGCTCTGGAGGAAAGCGCAATGCATGCCCGCATTCGAGACGAGGACTGACTCCCCTGGGGAGACTACAGACGTACCCCAAGATCCATGTCAGCACTGGAGAGGAATCCTCAGGTTCCGGCCCCGACTCCACACAAGGTCTTAGGCCCCTGCATCGACGGGAGAGGAATCCCGACAGGCCCCCGAGGAACTCGCATGGGGACTGGCCTTTCCTGAGGCCACCAGAGCGGGTCCCTGAGGTCCCCGTCGTAAGTCGAGAGCACCTGCCGCAACTCGAGAAAATCCAGGAGGTTTTGCCCTCCAGGCGAGATGAGGCCCATTCCCGCTGAGGCTTCTCGAGGCCAATCACATCTAACCACTGGAACTTCCAAAGGGTCCTTCACACCCTTGCTGCAACTCAAGAACTTCCCCGACATACCCGTCTGCACTCGAGAGGAAGCACGTGGGGTCCCGCACACATCCAGGGGAGCCCCGTTTCCGCCTCCTAGCTCGAGATGAGGGATCCTTTCCCTGTTTCGTAGGGAAAGAATTCCCGGCGTTCCCGTCGCATCTCAAGAGGAGGCGCTCTCCACAGGAAAGGCGAGAGGAACTCCAGGCTCGTGCCACCATTCCAAGAGTCCCCCAGATGTGTCAGTCCATTCCAGAGGAACCTGTTTTCCCTGCACTGCCTTGACGTTCAAGCCGAGGATCGACTCCCACCACGTGTGCACGTGGGAAAGCCCTGTGGGAAAGCCTCGTGGGAAAGCCTCGTGGGAAAGACTCGAGGGAAAACCATAGATCCTTTGATCCACGCGGCGGACTGCGTGACACTGCTGCTACCGCTCTGGAGGAAAGCGCAAGTGCATGCCCGCATTCGAGACGAGGACTGACTCCCCTGGGGAGACTCCAGAAGTACCCCAAGATCCATGTCAGCACTGGAGAGGAATCCTCAGGTTCCGGCCCCGACTCCACACAAGGTCTTAGGCCACGGCATCGACGGGAGAGGAATCCCGAGAGGCCCCCGAGGAACTCGCATGGGGACTGGCCTTTCCTGAGGCCACCAGAGCGGGTCCCTGAGGTCCCCGTCGTAAGTCGAGAGCACCTGCCGCAACTCGAGAAAATCCAGGAGGTTTTGCCCTCCAGGCGAGATGAGGCCCATTTCCTCTGAGGCTTCTCGAGGCTAATCACGTCTAACCACTGGAACTTCCAAAGGGTCTTTCACACCCTTGCTGCAACTCAAGAAGTTCCCGACATACCCGTCTCCACTCGAGAGGAAGCACGTGGTGTCCCGCACACATCCAGGGGAGCCCCGTTTCCGCCTCCTAGCTCGAGATGAGTGATCCTTTCCCTGTTTCGTAGGGAAAGAATTCCCGGCGTTCCCGTCGCATCTCAAGAGGAGGCGCTCTCCACTGGAAAGGCGAGAGGAACTCCAGGGTCGTGCCACCATTCCAAGAGTCCCCCAGATGTGTCAGTCCATTCCAGAGGAACCTGTTTTCCCTGCACTGCCTTGACGTTCAAGCCGAGGATCGACTCACACCACGTGTGCACGTGGGACAGCCTCGTGGGAAAGCCTCGTGGGAAAGACTCGAGGGAAAACCAAACATCCTTTGATCCACGCGGCGGACTGCGTGACACTGCTGCTACCGCTCTGGAGGAAAGCGCAAGTGCATGCCCGCATTCGAGACGAGGACTGACTCCCCTGGGGAGACTCCAGAAGTACCCCAAGATCCATGTCAGCACTGGAGAGGAATCCTCAGGTTCCGGCCCTGACTCCACACAAGGTCTTAGGCCCCGGCATCGACGGGAGAGGAATCCCGAGAGGCCCCCGAGGAACTCGCATGGGGACTGGCCTTTCCTGAGGCCACCAGAGCGGGTCCCTAAGGTCCCCGTCGTAATTCGAGAGCACCTGCCGCAACTCGAGAAAATCCAGGAGGTTTTGCCCTCCAGGCGATATGAGGCCCATTTCCGCTGAGGCTTCTCGAGGCCAATCACATCTAACAACTGGAACTTCCAAAGGGTCCTTCACACCATTGCTGCAACTCAAGAAGTTCCCCGACATACCCGTCTCCACTCGAGAGGAAGCACGTGGGGTCCCGCATACATCCAGGGGAGCCCCGTTTCCGCCTCCTAGCTCGAGATGAGGGATCCTTTCCCTGTTTCGTAGGGAAAGAATTCCCGGCGTTCCCGTCGCATCTCAAGAGGAGGCGCTCTCCACAGGAAAGGCGAGAGGAACTCCAGGGTCGTGACACCATTCCAAGAGTCCCCCAGATGTGTCAGTCCATTCCAGAGGAAACTGTTTTCCCTGCACTGCCTTGACGTTCAAGCCGAGGATCGACTCCCACCACGTGTGCACGTGGGACAGCCCTGTGGGAAAGCCTCGTGGGAAAGCCTCATGGGAAAGACTCGAGGGAAAACCATAGATCCTTTGATCCACGCGGCGGACTGCGTGACACTGCTGCTACCGCTCTGGAGGAAAGCGCAATGCATGCCCGCATTCGAGACGAGGACTGACTCCCCTGGGGAGACTACAGACGTACCCCAAGATCCATGTCAGCACTGGAGAGGAATCCTCAGGTTCCGGCCCCGACTCCACACAAGGTCTTAGGCCCCTGCATCGACGGGAGAGGAATCCCGACAGGCCCCCGAGGAACTCGCATGGGGACTGGCCTTTCCTGAGGCCACCAGAGCGGGTCCCTGAGGTCCCCGTCGTAAGTCGAGAGCACCTGCCGCAACTCGAGAAAATCCAGGAGGTTTTGCCCTCCAGGCGAGATGAGGCCCATTCCCGCTGAGGCTTCTCGAGGCCAATCACATCTAACCACTGGAACTTCCAAAGGGTCCTTCACACCCTTGCTGCAACTCAAGAACTTCCCCGAAATACCCGTCTGCACTCGAGAGGAAGCACGTGGTGTCCCGCACACATCCAGGGGAGCCCCGTTTCCGCCTCCTAGCTCGAGATGAGGGATCCTTTCCCTGTTTCGTAGGGAAAGAATTCCCGGCGTTCCCGTCGCATCTCAAGAGGAGGCGCTCTCCACAGGAAAGGCGAGAGGAACTCCAGGGTCGTGCCACCATTCCAAGAGTCCCCCAGATGTGTCAGTCCATTCCAGAGGAACCTGTTTTCCCTGCACTGCCTTGACGTTCAAGCCGAGGATCGACTCCCAACACGTGTGCACGTGGGAAAGCCCTGTGGGAAAGCCTCGTGGGAAAGCCTCGTGGGAAAGACTCGAGGGAAAACCATAGATCCTTTGATCCATGCTGCGGACTGCGTGACACTGCTGCTACGCTCTGGAGGAAAGGGCAATGCATGCCCGCATTCGAGACGAGGACTGACGCCCTTGGGGAGACTCAGACGTACCCCAAGATCCATGTCAGCACTGGAGAGGAATCCTCAGGTTCAGGCCCCGACTCCACACAAGGTCTTAGGCCCCTGCATCGACGGGAGAGGAATCCCGAGAGGCCCCCGAGGAACTCGCATGGGGACTGGCCTTTCCTGAGGCCACCAGAGCGGGTCCCTGAGGTCCCCGTCGTAAGTCGAGAGCACCTGCCGCAACTCGAGAAAATCCAGGAGGTTTTGCCCTCCAGGCGAGATGAGGCCCATTCCCGCTGAGGCTTCTCGAGGCCAATCACATCTAACCACTGGAACTTCCAAAGGGTCCTTCACACCCTTGCTGCAACTCAAGAACTTCCCCGACATACCCGTCTGCACTCGAGAGGAAGCACGTGGTGTCCCGCACACATCCAGGGGAGCCCCGTTTCCGCCTCCTAGCTCGAGATGAGGGATCCTTTCCCTGTTTCGTAGGGAAAGAATTCCCGGCGTTCCCGTCGCATCTCAAGAGGAGGCGCTCTCCACAGGAAAGGCGAGAGGAACTCCAGGGTCGTGCCACCATTCCAAGAGTCCCCCAGATGTGTCAGTCCATTCCAGAGGAACCTGTTTTCCCTGCACTGCCTTGACGTTCAAGCCGAGGATCGACTCCCACCACGTGTGCACGTGGGAAAGCCCTGTGGGAAAGCCTCGTGGGAAAGCCTCGTGGGAAAGACTCGAGGGAAAACCATAGATCCTTTGATCCATGCTGCGGACTGCGTGACACTGCTGCTACGCTCTGGAGGAAAGGGCAATGCATGCCCGCATTCGAGACGAGGACTGACGCCCTTGGGGAGACTCAGACGTACCCCAAGATCCATGTCAGCACTGGAGAGGAATCCTCAGGTTCCGGCCCCGACTCCACACAAGGTCTTAGGCCCCGGCATCGACGGAAGAGGAATCACGAGAGGCCCCCGAGGAACTCGCATGGGGACTGGCCTTTCCTGAGGCCACCAGAGCGGTTCCCTGAGGTCCCCGTCGTAATTCGAAAGCACCTGCCGCAACTCGAGAAAATCCAGGAGGTTTTGCCCTCCAGGCGAGATTTGGCCCATTTCCGCTGTTGCTTCTCGAGGCCAATCACATCTAACCACTGGAACTTCGAAAGGGTCCTTCACACCATTGCTGCAACTCAAGAAGTTCCCCGACATACCCGTCTCCACTCGAGAGGAAGCACGTGGGGTCCCGCACACATCCAGGGGAGACCCGTTTCCGCCTCCTAGCTCGAGATGAGGGATCCTTTCCCTGTTTCGTAGGGAAAGAATTCCCGGCGTTCCCGTCGCATCTCAAGAGGAGGCGCTCTCCACAGGAAATGCGAGAGGAACTCCAGGGTCGTGCCACCATTCCAAGAGTCCCCCAGATGTGTCAGTCCATTTCAGAGGAACGTGTTTTCCCTGCACTTGACGTTCAAACCGAGGATCGACTCCCACCACGTATGCACGTGGGACAGCCCTGTGGGAAAGCCTCGTGGGAAAGCCTCGTGGGAAAGACTCGAGGGAAAACCATAGATCCTTTGATCCACGCGGCGGACTGCGTGACACTGCTGCTACCGCTCTGGAGGAAAGCGCAAGTGCATGCCCGCATTCGAGACGAGGACTGACTCCCCTGGGGAGACTCCAGAAGTACCCCAAGATCCATGTCAGCACTGGAGAGGAATCCTCAGGTTCCGGCCCCGACTCCACACAAGGTCTTAGGCCCCGGCATCGACGGGAGAGGAATCCCGAGAGGCCCCCGAGGAACTCGCATGGGGACTGGCCTTTCCTGAGGCCACCAGAGCGGGTCCCTGAGGTCCCCGTCGTAATTCGAGAGCACCTGCCGCAACTCGAGAAAATCCAGGAGGTTTTGCCCTCCAGGCGAGATGAGGCCAATTTCCGCTGAGGCTTCTCGAGGCTAATCACGTCTAACCACTGGAACTTCCAAAGGGTCCTTCACACCCTTGCTGCAACTCAAGAAGTTCCCCGACATACCCGTCTCCACTCGAGAGGAAGCACGTGGGTCCCGCACACATCCAGGGGAGCCCCGTTTCCGCCTCCTAGCTCGAGATGAGGGATCCTTTCCCTGTTTCGTAGGGAAAGATTTCCCGGCGTTCCCGTCGCATCTCAAGAGGAGGCGCTCTCCACAGGAAAGGCGAGAGGAACTCCAGGGTCGAGACACCATTCCAAGAGTCCCCCAGATGTGTCAGTCCATTCCAGAGGAACCTGTTTTCCCTGCACTGCCTTGACGTTCAAGCCGAGGATCGACTCCCACCACGTGTGCACGTGGGACAGCCCTTTGGGAAAGCCTCGTGGGAAAGCCTCGTGGGAAAGACTCGAGGGAAAACCATAGATCCTTTGATCCACGCGGCGGACTGCGTTACACTGCTGCTACCGCTCTGGAGGAAAGCGCAAGTGCATGCCCGCATTCGAGACGAGGACTGACTCCCCTGGGGAGACTCCAGAAGTACCCCAAGATCCATGTCAGCACTGGAGAGGAATCCTCAGGTTCCGGCCCCGACTCCACACAAGGTCTTAGGCCCCGGCATCGACGGAGAGGAATCCCCAGAGGCCCCCGAGGAACTCGCATGGGGACTGGCCTTTCCTGAGGCCACCAGAGCGGGTCCCTGAGGTCCCCGTCGTAAGTCGAGAGCACCTACCGCAACTCAAAAAAATCCAGGAGGTTTTGCCCTCCAGGCGAGATGAGGCCCATTTCCGCTGAGGCTTCTCGAGGCCAATCACATCTAACCACTGGAGCTTCCAAAGGGTCCTTCACACCCTTGCTGCAACTCAAGAAGTTCCCCGACATACCCGTCTCCACGCGAGAGGAAGCACGTGGGTCCCGCACACATCCAGGGGAGCCCCGTTTCCGCCTCCTAGCTCGAGATGAGGGATCCTTTCCCTGTTTCGTAGGGAAAGAATTCCCGGCGTTCCCGTCGCATCTCAAGAGGAGGCGCTCTCCACAGGAAAGGCGAGAGGAACTCCAGGGTCGTGCCACCATTCCAAGAGTCCCCCAGATGTGTCAGTCCATTCCAGAGGAACCTGTTTTCCCTGCACTGCCTTGACGTTTAAGCCGAGGATCGACTCCCACCACGTGTGCACGTGGGACAGCCCTGTGAGAAAGCCTCGTGGGAAAGCCTCGTGGGAAAGACTCGAGGGAAAACCAAACATCCTTTGATCCACGCGGCGGACTGCGTGACACTGCTGCTACCGCTCTGGAGGAAAGCGCAAGTGCATGCCCGCATTCGAGACGAGGACTGACTCCCCTGGGGAGACTCCAGAAGTACCCCAAGATCCATGTCAGCACTGGAGAGGAATCCTCATGTTCCGGCCCCGACTCCACACAAGGTCTTAGGCCCCGGCATCGACGGGAGAGGAATCCCGAGAGGCCCCCGAGGAACTCGCATGGGGACTGGCCTTTCCTGAGGCCACCAGAGCGGGTCCCTGAGGTCCCGGTCGTAAGTCGAGAGCACCTGCCGCAACTCGAGAAAATCCAGGAGGTTTTGCCCTCCAGGCGAGATGAGGCCCATTTCCGCTGAGGCTTCTCGAGGCCAATCACATCTAACCACTGGAACTTCCAAAGGGTCCTTCACACCATTGCTGCAACTCAAGAAGTTCCCCGACATACCCGTCTCCACTCGAGAGGAAGCACGTGGGGTCCCGCATACATCCAGGGGAGCCCCGTTTCCGCCTCCTAGCTCGAGATGAGGGATCCTTTCCCTGTTTCGTAGGGAAAGAATTCCCGGCGTTCCCGTCGCATCTCAAGAGGAGGCGCTCTCCACAGGAAAGGCGAGAGGAACTCCAGGGTCGTGACACCATTCCAAGAGTCCCCCAGATGTGTCAGTCCATTCCAGAGGAACCTGTTTTCCCTGCACTTCCTTGACGTTCAAGCCGAGGATCGACTCCCACCACGTGTGCACGTGGGACAGCCCTGTGGGAAAGCCTCGTGGGAAAGCCTCGTGGGAAAGACTCGAGGGAAAACCATAGATCCTTTGATCCACGCGGCGGACTGCGTGACACTGCTGCTACCGCTCTGGAGGAAAGCGCAAGTGCATGCCCGCATTCGAGACGAGGACTGACTCCCCTGGGGAGACTTCAGAAGTACCCCAAGATCCATGTCAGCACTGGAGAGGAATCCTCAGGTTCCGGCCCCGACTCCACACAAGGTCTTAGGCCCCGGCATCGACGGGAGAGGAATCCCGAGAGGCCCCCGAGGAACTCGCATGGGGACTGGCCTTTCCTGAGGCCACCAGAGCGGGTCCCTGAGGTCCCCGTCGTAAGTCGAGAGCACCTGCCGCAACTCGAGAAAATCCAGGAGGTTTTGCCCTCCAGGCGAGATGAGGCCAATTTCCGCTGAGGCTTCTCGAGGCTAATCACGTCTAACCACTGGAACTTCCAAAGGGTCCTTCACACCCTTGCTGCAACTCAAGAAGTTCCCCGACATATCCGTCTCCACTCGAGAGGAAGCACGTGGGTCCCGCACACATCCAGGGGAGCCCCGTTTCCGCATCCTAGCTCGAGATGAGGGATCCTTTCCCTGTTTCGTAGGGAAAGATTTCCCGGCGTTCCCGTCGCATCTCAAGAGGAGGCGCTCTCCACAGGAAAGGCGAGAGGAACTCTAGGGTCGTGCCACCATTCCACGAGTTCCCCAGATGTGTCAGTCCATTCCCGAGGAACCTGTTTTCCCTGCACTGCCTTGACGTTCAAGCCGAGGATCGACTCCCACCACGTGTGCCCGTGGGACAGCCCTGTGGGAAAGCCTCGTGGGAAAGCCTCGTGGAAAAGACTCGAGGGAAAACCATAGATCCTTTGATCCACGCGGCGGACTGCGTGACACTGCTGCTACCGCTCTGGAGGAAAGCGCAAGTGCATGCCCGCATTCGAGACGAGGACTGACTCCCCTGGGGAGACTCCAGAAGTACCCCAAGATCCATGTCAGCACTGGAGAGGAATCCTCAGGTTCCGGCCCCGACTCCACACAAGGTCTTAGGCCCCGGCATCGAAGGGAGAGGAATCCCCAGAGGCCCCCGAGGAACTCGCATGGGGACTGGCCTTTCCTGAGGCCACCAGAGCGGGTCCCTGAGGTCCCCGTCGTAAGTCGAGAGCACCTACCGCAACTCAAAAAAATCCAGGAGGTTTTGCCCTCCAGGCGAGATGAGGCCCATTTCCGCTGAGGCTTCTCGAGGCCAATCACATCTAACCACTGGAACTTCCAAAGGGTCCTTCACACCCTTGCTGCAACTCAAGAAGTTCCCCGACATACCCGTCTGCACTCGAGAGGAAGCACGTGGGTCCCGCACACATCCAGGGGAGCCCCGTTTACGCCTCCTAGTTCGAAATGAGGGATCCTTTCCCTGTTTCGTAGGGAAAGAATTCCCGGCGTTCCCGTCGCATCTCAAGAGGAGGCGCTCTCCACAGGAAAGGCGAGAGGAACTCCAGGGTCGAGACACCATTCCAAGAGTCCCCCAGATGTGTCAGTCCATTCCAGAGGAACCTGTTTTCCCTGCACTGCCTTGACGTTCAAGCCGAGGATCGACTCCCACCACGTGTGCACGTGGGACAGCCCTGTGGGAAAGCCTCGTGGGAAAGCCTCGTGGGAAAGACTCGAGGGAAAACCATAGATCCTTTGATCCACGCGGCAGACTGCGTGACACTGCTGCTACCGCTCTGGAGAAAGCGCAAGTGCATGCCCGCATTCGAGACGAGGACTGACTCCCCTGGGGAGACTCCAGAAGTACCCCAAGATCCATGTCAGCACTGGAGAGGAATCCTCAGGTTCCGGCCCCGACTCCACACAAGGTCTTAGGCCCCGGCATCGACGGGAGAGGAATCCCGAGAGGCCCCCGAGGAACTCGCATGGGGACTGGCCTTTCCTGAGGCCACCAGAGCGGGTCCCTGAGGTCCCCGTCGTAAGTCGAGAGCACCTGCCGCAACTCGAGAAAATCCAGGAGGTTTTGCCCTCCAGGCGAGATGAGGCCCATTTCCGCTGAGGCTTCTCGAGGCCAATCACATGTAAAGACTGGAACTTCCAAAGGGTCCTTCACACCCTAGCTGCAACTCAAGAAGTTCCCCGACATACCCGTCTCCACTCGAGAGGAAGCACGTGGTGTCCCACACCCATCCAGGGGAGCCCCGTTTCCGCCTCCTAGCTCGAGATGAGGGATCCTTTCCCTGTTTCGTAGGGAAAGAATTCCCGGCGTTCCCGTCGCATTTCAAGAGGAGGCGCTCTCCACAGGAAAGGCGATAGGAACTCCAGGGTCGAGACACCATTCCAAGAGTCCCCCAGATGTGTCAGTCCATTCCAGAGGAACCTGTTTTCCCTGCACTGCCTTGACGTTCAAGCCGAGGATCGACTCCCACCACGTGTGCACGTGGGACAGCCCTGTGGGAAAGCCTCGTGGGAAAGCCTCGTGGGAAAGACTCGAGGGAAAACCATAGATCCTTTGATCTACGCGGAGGACTGCGTGACACTGCTGCTACCGCTCTGGAGGAAAGCGCAAGTGCATGCCCGCATTCGAGACGAGGACTGACTCCCCTGGGGAGACTCCAGAAGTACCCCAAGATCCATGTCAGCACTGGAGAGGAATCCTCAGGTTCCGGCCCCGACTCCACACAAGGTCTTAGGCCCCGGCATCGACGGGAGAGGAATCCCGAGAGGCCCCCGAGGAACTCGCATGGGGACTGGCCTTTCCTGAGGCCACCAGAGCGGGTCCCTGAGGTCCCCGTCGTAAGTCGAGAGCACCTGCCGCAACTCGAGAAAATCCAGGAGGTTTTGC
Organism: Ovis canadensis; assembly: GCF_042477335.2. NCBI lineage: Eukaryota > Metazoa > Chordata > Mammalia > Artiodactyla > Bovidae > Ovis > Ovis canadensis. The sequence continues at coordinate 9,827,412 of NC_091249.1, read as the reverse complement.
CCTCCAGGCGAGATGAGGCCCATTTCCGCTGAGGCTTCTCGAGGCTAATCACGTCTAACCCCTGGAACTACCAAAGGGTCCTTCACACCCTTGCTGCAACTCAAGAAGTTCCCCGACATACCCGTCTCCACTCGAGAGGAAGCACGTGGGTCCCGCACACATGCAGGGGAGCCCCGTTTCCGCCTCCTAGCTCGAGATGAGGGATCCTTTCCCTGTTTCGTAGGAAAAGAATTCCCGGCGTTCCCGTCGCATCTCAAGAGGAGGCGCTCTCCACAGGAAAGGCGAGAGGAACTCCAGGGTCGAGACACCATTCCAAGAGTCCCCCAGATGTGTCAGTCCATTCCAGAGGAACCTGTTTTCCCTGCACTGCCTTGACGTTCAAGCCGAGGATCGACTCCCACCACGTGTGCACGTGGGACAGCCCTGTGGGAAAGCCTGGTGGGAAAGCCTCGTGGGAAATACTCGAGGGAAAACCATAGATCCTTTGATCCACGCGGCGGACTGCGTGACACTGCTGCTACCGCTCTGGAGGAAAGCGCAAGTGCATGCCCGCATTCGAGACGAGGACTGACTCCCCTGGGGAGACTCCAGAAGTACCCCAACATCCATGTCAGCACTGGAGAGGAATCCTCAGGTTCCGGCCCCGACTCCACACAAGGTCTTAGGCCCCGGCATCGACGGGAGAGGAATCCCGAGAGGCCCCCGAGGAACTCGCATGGGGACTGGCCTTTCCTGAGGCCACCAGAGCGGGTCGCTGAGGTCCCCGTCGTAAGTCGAGAGCACCTGCCGCAACTCGAGAAAATCCAGGAGGTTTTGCCCTCCAGGCGAGATGAGGCCCATTTCCGCTGAGGCTTCTCGAGGTAATCACGTCTAACCACTGGAACTTCCAAAGGGTCCTTCACACCCTTGCTGCAACTCAAGAAGTTTCCCGACATACCCGTCTCCACTCGAGAGGAAGCACGTGGGTCCCGCACACATCCAGGGGAGCCCCGTTTCCGCCTCCTAGCTCGAGATGAGGGATCCTTTCCCTGTTTCGTAGGGAAAGAATTCCCGGCGTTCCCGTCGCATCTCAAGAGGAGGCGCTCTCCACAGTAAAGGCGATAGGAACTCCAGTGTCGAGACACCATTCCAAGAGTCCCCCAGATGTGTCAGTCCATTCCAGAGGAACCTGTTTTCCCTGCACTGCCTTGACGTTTAAGCCGAGGATCGACTCCCACCACGTGTGCACGTGGGACAGCCCTGTGGGAAAGCCTCGTGGGAAAGCCTCGTGGGAAATACTCGAGGGAAAAACATAGATCCTTTGATCCACGCGGCGGACTGCGTGACACTGCTGCTACCGCTCTGGAGGAAAGCGCAAGTGCATGCCCGCATTCGAGACGAGGACTGACTCCCCTGGGGAGACTCCAGAAGTACCCCAAGATCCATGTCAGCACTGGAGAGGAATCCTCAGGTTCCGGCCCCGACTCCACACAAGGACGTGTGCTCCGGCATCGACGGGAGAGGAATCCCCAGAGGCCCCCGAGGAACTCGCATGGGGACTGGCCTTTCCTGAGGCCACCAGAGCGGGTCCCTGAGGTCCCCGTCGTAAGTCGAGAGCACCTGCCGCAACTCGAAAAAATCCAGGAGGTTTTGCCCTCCAGGCGAGATGAGGCCCATTTCCGCTGAGGCTTCTCGAGGCTAATCACGTCTAACCACTGGAACTTCCAAAGGGTCCTTCACACCCTTGCTGCAACTCAAGAACTTCCCCGACATACCCGTCTCCACTCGAGAGGAAGCACGTGGGGTCCCGCACACATTCAGGGGAGACCCGTTTCCGCCTCCTAGCTCGAGATGAGGGATCCTTTCCCTGTTTCGTAGGGAAAGAATTCCCGGCGTTCCCGTCGCATCTCAAGAGGAGGCGCTCTCCACAGGAAAGGGGAGAGGAACCCCAGGGTCGTGCCACCATTCCAAGAGTTCCCCAGATGTGTCAGTCCATTCCAGAGGAACCTGTTTTCCCTGCACTGCCTTGACGTTCAAGCCGAGGATCGACTCCCACCACGTGTGCACGTGGGACAGCCCTGTGGGAAAGCCTCGTGGGAAAGCCTCGTGTTAAAGACTCGAGGGAAAACCATAGATCCTTTGATCCACGCGGCGGACTGCGTGACACTGCTGCTACCGCTCTGGAGAAAGCGCAAGTGCATGCCCGCATTCGAGACGAGGACTGACTCCCCTGGGGAGACTCCAGAAGTACCCCAAGATCCATGTCAGCACTGGAGAGGAATCCTCAGGTTCCGGCCCCGACTCCACACAAGGTCTTAGGCCCCGGCATCGACGGGAGAGGAATCCCGAGAGGCCCCCGAGGAACTCGCATTGGGACTGGCCTTTCCTGAGGCCACCAGAGCGGGTCCCTGAGGTCCCCGTCGTAAGTCGAGAGCACCTGCCGCAACTCGAGAAAATCCAGGAGGTTTTGCCCTCCAGGCGAGATGAGGCCCATTTCCGCTGAGGCTTCTCGAGGCCAATCACATGTAAAGACTGGAACTTCCAAAGGGTCCTTCACACCCTAGCTGCAACTCAAGAAGTTCCCCGACATACCCGTCTCCACTCGAGAGGAAGCACGTGGTGTCCCACACCCATCCAGGGGAGCCCCGTTTCCGCCTCCTAGCTCGAGATGAGGGATCCTTTCCCTGTTTCGTAGGGAAAGAATTCCCGGCGTTCCCGTCGCATTTCAAGAGGAGGCGCTCTCCACAGGAAAGGCGATAGGAACTCCAGGGTCGAGACACCATTCCAAGAGTCCCCCAGATGTGTCAGTCCATTCCAGAGGAACCTGTTTTCCCTGCACTGCCTTGACGTTCAAGCCGAGGATCGACTCCCACCACGTGTGCACGTGGGACAGCCCTGTGGGAAAGCCTCGTGGGAAAGCCTCGTGGGAAAGACTCGAGGGAAAACCATAGATCCTTTGATCTACGCGGAGGACTGCGTGACACTGCTGCTACCGCTCTGGAGGAAAGCGCAAGTGCATGCCCGCATTCGAGACGAGGACTGACTCCCCTGGGGAGACTCCAGAAGTACCCCAAGATCCATGTCAGCACTGGAGAGGAATCCTCAGGTTCCGGCCCCGACTCCACACAAGGTCTTAGGCCCCGGCATCGACGGGAGAGGAATCCCGAGAGGCCCCCGAGGAACTCGCATGGGGACTGGCCTTTCCTGAGGCCACCAGAGCGGGTCCCTGAGGTCCCCGTCGTAAGTCGAGAGCACCTGCCGCAACTCGAGAAAATCCAGGAGGTTTTGCCCTCCAGGCGAGATGAGGCCCATTTCCGCTGAGGCTTCTCGAGGCCAATCACATGTAAAGACTGGAACTTCCAAAGGGTCCTTCACACCCTAGCTGCAACTCAAGAAGTTCCCCGACATACCCGTCTCCACTCGAGAGGAAGCACGTGGTGTCCCACACCCATCCAGGGGAGCCCCGTTTCCGCCTCCTAGCTCGAGATGAGGGATCCTTTCCCTGTTTCGTAGGGAAAGAATTCCCGGCGTTCCCGTCGCATCTCAAGAGGAGGCGCTCTCCACAGGAAAGGCGATAGGAACTCCAGGGTCGAGACACCATTCCAAGAGTCCCCCAGATGTGTCAGTCCATTCCAGAGGAACCTGTTTTCCCTGCACTGCCTTGACGTTCAAGCCGAGGATCGACTCCCACCACGTGTGCACGTGGGACAGCCCTGTGGGAAAGCCTCGTGGGAAAGCCTCGTGGGAAAGACTCGAGGGAAAACCATAGATCCTTTGATCTACGCGGAGGACTGCGTGACACTGCTGCTACCGCTCTGGAGGAAAGCGCAAGTGCATGCCCGCATTCGAGACGAGGACTGACTCCCCTGGGGAGACTCCAGAAGTACCCCAAGATCCATGTCAGCACTGGAGAGGAATCCTCAGGTTCCGGCCCCGACTCCACACAAGGGCTTAGGCCCCGGCATCGACGGGAGAGGAATCCCGAGAGGCCCCCGAGGAACTCGCATGGGGACTGGCCTTTCCTGAGGCCACCAGAGCGGGTCCCTGAGGTCCCCGTCGTAAGTCGAGAGCACCTGCCGCAACTCGAGAAAATCCAGGAGGTTTTGCCCTCCAGGCGAGATGAGGCCCATTTCCGCTGAGGCTTCTCGAGGCTAATCACGTCTAACCCCTGGAACTTCCAAAGGGTCCTTCACACCCTTGCTGCAACTCAAGAAGTTCCCCGACATACCCGTCTCCACTCGAGAGGAAGCACGTGGGTCCCGCACACATGCAGGGGAGCCCCGTTTCCGCCTCCTAGCTCGAGATGAGGGATCCTTTCCCTGTTTCGTAGGAAAAGAATTCCCGGCGTTCCCGTCGCATCTCAAGAGGAGGCGCTCTCCACAGGAAAGGCGAGAGGAACTCCAGGGTCGAGACACCATTCCAAGAGTCCCCCAGATGTGTCAGTCCATTCCAGAGGAACCTGTTTTCCCTGCACTGCCTTGACGTTCAAGCCGAGGATCGACTCCCACCACGTGTGCACGTGGGACAGCCCTGTGGGAAAGCCTCGTGGGAAAGCCTCGTGGGAAATACTCGAGGGAAAACCATAGATCCTTTGATCCACGCGGCGGACTGCGTGACACTGCTGCTACCGCTCTGGAGGAAAGCGCAAGTGCATGCCCGCATTCGAGACGAGGACTGACTCCCCTGGGGAGACTCCAGAAGTACCCCAACATCCATGTCAGCACTGGAGAGGAATCCTCAGGTTCCGGCCCCGACTCCACACAAGGTCTTAGGCCCCGGCATCGACGGGAGAGGAATCCCGAGAGGCCCCCGAGGAACTCGCATGGGGACTGGCCTTTCCTGAGGCCACCAGAGCGGGTCGCTGAGGTCCCCGTCGTAAGTCGAGAGCACCTTCCGCAACTCGAGAAAATCCAGGAGGTTTTGCCCTCCAGGCGAGATGAGGCCCATTTCCGCTGAGGCTTCTCGAGGTAATCACGTCTAACCACTGGAACTTCCAAAGGGTCCTTCACACCCTTGCTGCAACTCAAGAAGTTTCCCGACATACCCGTCTCCACTCGAGAGGAAGCACGTGGGTCCCGCACACATCCAGGGGAGCCCCGTTTCCGCCTCCTAGCTCGAGATGAGGGATCCTTTCCCTGTTTCGTAGGGAAAGAATTCCCGGCGTTCCCGTCGCATCTCAAGAGGAGGCGCTCTCCACAGTAAAGGCGATAGGAACTCCAGTGTCGAGACACCATTCCAAGAGTCCCCCAGATGTGTCAGTCCATTCCAGAGGAACCTGTTTTCCCTGCACTGCCTTGACGTTTAAGCCGAGGATCGACTCCCACCACGTGTGCACGTGGGACAGCCCTGTGGGAAAGCCTCGTGGGAAAGCCTCGTGGGAAATACTCGAGGGAAAAACATAGATCCTTTGATCCACGCGGCGGACTGCGTGACACTGCTGCTACCGCTCTGGAGGAAAGCGCAAGTGCATGCCCGCATTCGAGACGAGGACTGACTCCCCTGGGGAGACTCCAGAAGTACCCCAAGATCCATGTCAGCACTGGAGAGGAATCCTCAGGTTCCGGCCCCGACTCCACACAAGGACGTGTGCTCCGGCATCGACGGGAGAGGAATCCCCAGAGGCCCCCGAGGAACTCGCATGGGGACTGGCCTTTCCTGAGGCCACCAGAGCGGGTCCCTGAGGTCCCCGTTGTAAGTTGAGAGCACCTGCCGCAACTCGAAAAAATCCAGGAGGTTTTGCCCTCCAGGCGAGATGAGGCCCATTTCCGCTGAGGCTTCTCGAGGCTAATCACGTCTAACCACTGGAACTTCCAAAGGGTCCTTCACACCCTTGCTGCAACTCAAGAACTTCCCCGACATACCCGTCTCCACTCGAGAGGAAGCACGTGGGGTCCCGCACACATTCAGGGGAGACCCGTTTCCGCCTCCTAGCTCGAGATGAGGGATCCTTTCCCTGTTTCGTAGGGAAAGAATTCCCGGCGTTCCCGTCGCATCTCAAGAGGAGGCGCTCTCCACAGGAAAGGGGAGAGGAACCCCAGGGTCGTGCCACCATTCCAAGAGTTCCCCAGATGTGTCAGTCCATTCCAGAGGAACCTGTTTTCCCTGCACTGCCTTGACGTTCAAGCCGAGGATCGACTCCCACCACGTGTGCACGTGGGACAGCCCTGTGGGAAAGCCTCGTGGGAAAGCCTCGTGTTAAAGACTCGAGGGAAAACCATAGATCCTTTGATCCACGCGGCGGACTGCGTGACACTGCTGCTACCGCTCTGGAGAAAGCGCAAGTGCATGCCCGCATTCGAGACGAGGACTGACTCCCCTGGGGAGACTCCAGAAGTACCCCAAGATCCATGTCAGCACTGGAGAGGAATCCTCAGGTTCCGGCCCCGACTCCACACAAGGTCTTAGGCCCCGGCATCGACGGGAGAGGAATCCCGAGAGGCCCCCGAGGAACTCGCATTGGGACTGGCCTTTCCTGAGGCCACCAGAGCGGGTCCCTGAGGTCCCCGTCGTAAGTCGAGAGCACCTGCCGCAACTCGAGAAAATCCAGGAGGTTTTGCCCTCCAGGCGAGATGAGGCCCATTTCCGCTGAGGCTTCTCGAGGCCAATCACATGTAAAGACTGGAACTTCCAAAGGGTCCTTCACACCCTAGCTGCAACTCAAGAAGTTCCCCGACATACCCGTCTCCACTCGAGAGGAAGCACGTGGTGTCCCACACCCATCCAGGGGAGCCCCGTTTCCGCCTCCTAGCTCGAGATGAGGGATCCTTTCCCTGTTTCGTAGGGAAAGAATTCCCGGCGTTCCCGTCGCATCTCAAGAGGAGGCGCTCTCCACAGGAAAGGCGATAGGAACTCCAGGGTCGAGACACCATTCCAAGAGTCCCCCAGATGTGTCAGTCCATTCCAGAGGAACCTGTTTTCCCTGCACTGCCTTGACGTTCAAGCCGAGGATCGACTCCCACCACGTGTGCACGTGGGACAGCCCTGTGGGAAAGCCTCGTGGGAAAGCCTCGTGGGAAAGACTCGAGGGAAAACCATAGATCCTTTGATCTACGCGGAGGACTGCGTGACACTGCTGCTACCGCTCTGGAGGAAAGCGCAAGTGCATGCCCGCATTCGAGACGAGGACTGACTCCCCTGGGGAGACTCCAGAAGTACCCCAAGATCCATGTCAGCACTGGAGAGGAATCCTCAGGTTCCGGCCCCGACTCCACACAAGGGCTTAGGCCCCGGCATCGACGGGAGAGGAATCCCGAGAGGCCCCCGAGGAACTCGCATGGGGACTGGCCTTTCCTGAGGCCACCAGAGCGGGTCCCTGAGGTCCCCGTCGTAAGTCGAGAGCACCTGCCGCAACTCGAGAAAATCCAGGAGGTTTTGCCCTCCAGGCGAGATGAGGCCCATTTCCGCTGAGGCTTCTCGAGGCTAATCACGTCTAACCCCTGGAACTTCCAAAGGGTCCTTCACACCCTTGCTGCAACTCAAGAAGTTCCCCGACATACCCGTCTCCACTCGAGAGGAAGCACGTGGGTCCCGCACACATGCAGGGGAGCCCCGTTTCCGCCTCCTAGCTCGAGATGAGGGATCCTTTCCCTGTTTCGTAGGAAAAGAATTCCCGGCGTTCCCGTCGCATCTCAAGAGGAGGCGCTCTCCACAGGAAAGGCGAGAGGAACTCCAGGGTCGAGACACCATTCCAAGAGTCCCCCAGATGTGTCAGTCCATTCCAGAGGAACCTGTTTTCCCTGCACTGCCTTGACGTTCAAGCCGAGGATCGACTCCCACCACGTGTGCACGTGGGACAGCCCTGTGGGAAAGCCTCGTGGGAAAGCCTCGTGGGAAATACTCGAGGGAAAACCATAGATCCTTTGATCCACGCGGCGGACTGCGTGACACTGCTGCTACCGCTCTGGAGGAAAGCGCAAGTGCATGCCCGCATTCGAGACGAGGACTGACTCCCCTGGGGAGACTCCAGAAGTACCCCAACATCCATGTCAGCACTGGAGAGGAATCCTCAGGTTCCGGCCCCGACTCCACACAAGGTCTTAGGCCCCGGCATCGACGGGAGAGGAATCCCGAGAGGCCCCCGAGGAACTCGCATGGGGACTGGCCTTTCCTGAGGCCACCAGAGCGGGTCGCTGAGGTCCCCGTCGTAAGTCGAGAGCACCTGCCGCAACTCGAGAAAATCCAGGAGGTTTTGCCCTCCAGGCGAGATGAGGCCCATTTCCGCTGAGGCTTCTCGAGGTAATCACGTCTAACCACTGGAACTTCCAAAGGGTCCTTCACACCCTTGCTGCAACTCAAGAAGTTTCCCGACATACCCGTCTCCACTCGAGAGGAAGCACGTGGGTCCCGCACACATCCAGGGGAGCCCCGTTTCCGCCTCCTAGCTCGAGATGAGGGATCCTTTCCCTGTTTCGTAGGGAAAGAATTCCCGGCGTTCCCGTCGCATCTCAAGAGGAGGCGCTCTCCACAGTAAAGGCGATAGGAACTCCAGTGTCGAGACACCATTCCAAGAGTCCCCCAGATGTGTCAGTCCATTCCAGAGGAACCTGTTTTCCCTGCACTGCCTTGACGTTTAAGCCGAGGATCGACTCCCACCACGTGTGCACGTGGGACAGCCCTGTGGGAAAGCCTCGTGGGAAAGCCTCGTGGGAAATACTCGAGGGAAAAACATAGATCCTTTGATCCACGCGGCGGACTGCGTGACACTGCTGCTACCGCTCTGGAGGAAAGCGCAAGTGCATGCCCGCATTCGAGACGAGGACTGACTCCCCTGGGGAGACTCCAGAAGTACCCCAAGATCCATGTCAGCACTGGAGAGGAATCCTCAGGTTCCGGCCCCGACTCCACACAAGGACGTGTGCTCCGGCATCGACGGGAGAGGAATCCCCAGAGGCCCCCGAGGAACTCGCATGGGGACTGGCCTTTCCTGAGGCCACCAGAGCGGGTCCCTGAGGTCCCCGTTGTAAGTTGAGAGCACCTGCCGCAACTCGAAAAAATCCAGGAGGTTTTGCCCTCCAGGCGAGATGAGGCCCATTTCCGCTGAGGCTTCTCGAGGCTAATCACGTCTAACCACTGGAACTTCCAAAGGGTCCTTCACACCCTTGCTGCAACTCAAGAACTTCCCCGACATACCCGTCTCCACTCGAGAGGAAGCACGTGGGGTCCCGCACACATTCAGGGGAGACCCGTTTCCGCCTCCTAGCTCGAGATGAGGGATCCTTTCCCTGTTTCGTAGGGAAAGAATTCCCGGCGTTCCCGTCGCATCTCAAGAGGAGGCGCTCTCCACAGGAAAGGGGAGAGGAACCCCAGGGTCGTGCCACCATTCCAAGAGTTCCCCAGATGTGTCAGTCCATTCCAGAGGAACCTGTTTTCCCTGCACTGCCTTGACGTTCAAGCCGAGGATCGACTCCCACCACGTGTGCACGTGGGACAGCCCTGTGGGAAAGCCTCGTGGGAAAGCCTCGTGTTAAAGACTCGAGGGAAAACCATAGATCCTTTGATCCACGCGGCGGACTGCGTGACACTGCTGCTACCGCTCTGGAGGAAAGCCCAAGTGCATTCCTGCATTAGAGACGAGGACTGACTCCCCCGGGGAGACTCCAGAAGTACCCCAAGATCCATGTCAGCACTGGAGAGGAATCCTCAGGGTCCGGCCCCGACTCCACACAAGGACTTAGGCCCTGGCATCGACGGGAGAGGAATCCCCAGAGGCCCCCGAGGAACTCGCTTGGGGACTGGCCTTTCCTGAGGCCACCAGAGCGGGTCCCTGAGGTCCCCGTCGGAAGTCGAGAGCACCTGCCGCAACTCGAGAAAATCCAGGAGGTTTTGCCCTCCAGGCGAGATGAGGCCCATTTCCGCTGAGGCTTCTCGAGGCCAATCACGTCTAACCACTGAAACTTCCAAAGGGTCCTTCACACCCTTGCTGCAACTCAAGAAGTTCCCCGACATACCCGTCTCCACTCGAGAGGAAGCACGTGGGGTCCCGCACACATCCAGGGGAGCCCCGTTTCCGCCTCCTAGCTCGAGATGAGTGATCCTTTCCCTGTTTCGTAGGGAAAGAATTCCCGGCGTTCCCGTCGCATCTCAAGAGGTGGCGCGCTCCACAGGAAAGGCGAGAGGAACTCCAGGGTCGTGACACCATTCCAAGAGTCCCCCAGATGTGCCAGTCCATTCCAGAGGAACCTGTTTTCCCTGCACTGCCTTGACTTTCAAGCCGAGGATCGACTCCCACCACGTGTGCACTTGGGACAGCCCTGTGGGAAAGCCTCGTGGGAACGCCTCGTGGGAAAGACTCGAGGGAAAACCATAGATCCTTTGATCCACGCGGCGGACTGCGTGACACTGCTGCTACCGCTCTGGAGGAAAGCGCAAGTGCATGCCCGCATTCGAGACGAGGACTGACTCCCCTGGGGAGACTCCAGAAGTACCCCAAGATCCATGTCAGCACTGGAGAGGAATCCTCAGGTTCCGGCCCCGACTCCACACAAGGTCTTAGGCCCCGGCATCGACGGGAGAGGAATCCCGAGAGGCCCCCGAGGAACTCGCATGGGGACTGGCCTTTCCTGAGGCCACCAGAGCGGGTCCCTGAGGTCCCCGTCGTAAGTCGAGAGCACCTGCCGCAAGTCGAGAAAATCCAGGAGGTTTTGCCCTCCAGGCGAGATGAGGCCCATTTCCTCTGAGGCTTCTCGAGGCCAATCACATCTAACCACTGGAACTTCCAAAGGGTCCTTCACACCCTTGCTGCAACTCAAGAAGTTCCCCGACATACCCGTCTCCACTCGAGAGGAAGCACGTGGGGTCCCGCACACATCCAGGGGAGCCCCGTTTCCGCCTCCTAGCTCGAGATGATGGATCCTTTCCCTGTTTCGTAGGGAAAGAATTCCCGGCGTTCCCGTCGCATCTCAAGAGGAGGCGCTCTCCACAGGAAAGGCGAGAGGAACTCCAGGGTCGTGCCACCATTCCAAGAGTCCCCCAGATGTGTCAGTCCATTCCAGAGGAACCTGTTTTCCCTGCACTGCCTTGACGTTCAAGCCGAGGATCGACTCCCACCACGTGTGCACGTGGGACAGCCCTGTGGGAAAGCCTCGTGGGAAAGCCTCATGGGAAAGAATCGAGGGAAAACCATAGATCCTTTGATCCATGCGGAGGACTGCGTGACACTGCTGCTACCGCTCTGGAGGAAAGCGCAAGTGCATTCCTGCATTAGAGACGAGGACTGACTCCCCTGGGGAGACTCCAGAAGTACCCCAAGATCCATGTCAGCACTGGAGAGGAATCCTCAGGTTCCGGCCCCGACTCCACACAAGGACGTGTGCTCCGGCATCGACGGGAGAGGAATCCCCAGAGGCCCCCGAGGAACTCGCATGGGGACTGGCCTTTCCTGAGGCCACCAGAGCGGGTCCCTGAGGTCCCCGTCGTAAGTCGAGAGCACCTGCCGCAACTCGAAAAAATCCAGGAGGTTTTGCCCTCCAGGCGAGATGAGGCCCATTTCCGCTGAGGCTTCTTGAGGCTAATCACGTCTAACCACTGGAACTTCCAAAGGGTCCTTCACACCCTTGCTGCAACTCAAGAACTTCCCCGCCATACCCGTCTCCACTCGAGAGGAAGCACGTGGGGTCCCGCACACATCCAGGGGAGACCCGTTTCCGCCTCCTAGCTCGAGATGAGGGATCCTTTCCCTGTTTCGTAGGGAAAGAATTCCCGGCGTTCCCGTCGCATCTCAAGAGGAGGCGCTCTCCACAGGAAAGGGGAGAGGAACTCCAGGGTCGTGCCACCATTCCAAGAGACCCCCAGATGTGTCAGTCCATTCCAGAGGAACCTGTTTTCCCTGCACTGCCTTGACGTTCAAGCCGAGGATCGACTCCCACCACGTGTGCACGTGGGACAGCCCTGTGGGAAAGCCTCGTGGGAAAGCCTCGTGGGAAAGACTCGAGGGAAAACCATAGATCCTTTGATCCACGCGGCGGACTGCGTGACACTGCTGCTACCGCTCTGGAGGAAAGCGCAAGTGCATTCCTGCATTAGAGACGAGGACTGACTCCCCTGGGGAGACTCCAGAAGTACCCCAAGATCCATGTCAGCACTGGAGAGGAATCCTCAGGTTCCGGCCCCGACTCCACACAAGGTCTTATGCCACGGCATCGACGGGAGAGGAATCCCGAGAGGCCCCCGAGGAACTCGCATGGGGACTGGCCTTTCCTGAGGCTACCAGAGCGGGTCCCTGAGGTCCCCGTCGTAAGTCGAGAGTACCTGCCGCAACTCGAGAAAATCCAGGAGGTTTTGCCCTCCATGCGAGATGAGGTCCATTTCCGCTGAGGCTTCTCGAGGCCAATCACATCTAACCACTGGAACTTCCAAAGGGTCCTTCACACCCTTGCTGCAACTCAAGAAGTTCCCCGACATACCCGTCTCCACTCGAGAGGAATCACGCGGTGTCCCGCACACATCCAGGGGAGCCCCGTTTCCGCCTCCTAGCTCGAGATGAGGGATCCTTTCCCTGTTTCGTAGGGAAAGAATTCCCGGCGTTCCCGTCGCATTTCAAGAGGAGGCGCTCTCCACAGGAAAGGCGAGAGGAACTCCAGGGTCGTTCCACCATTCCAAGAGTCCCCCAGATGTGTCAGTCCATTCCAGAGGAAACTGTTTTCCCTGCACTGCCTTGACGTTCAAGCCGAGGATCGACTCCCACCACGTGTGCACGTGGGACAGCCCTGTGGGAAAGCCTCGTTGGAAAGCCTCGTGGGAAAGATTCGAGGGAAAAACATAGATCCTTTGATCCATGTGGCGGACTGCGTGACACTGCTGCTACCGCTCTGGAGGAAAGCTCAAGTGCATGCCCGCAAACGAGACGAGGACTGACTCCCCTGGGGAGACTGCAGAAGTACCCCAAGATCCATGTCAGCACTGGAGAGGAATCCTCAGGTTCCGGCCCCGACTCCACACAAGGACTTAGGCCCTGGCATCGACGGGAGAGGAATCCCCAGAGGCCCCCGAGGAACTCGCTTGGGGACTGGCCTTTCCTGAGGCAACCAGAGCGGGTCCCTGAGGTCCCCGTCGGAAGTCGAGAGCACCTGCCGCAACTCGAGAAAATCCAGGAGGTTTTGCCCTCCAGGCGAGATGAGGCCCATTTCCGCTGAGGCTTCTCGAGGCCAATCACGTCTAACCACTGGAACTTCCAAAGGGTCCTTCACACCCTTGCTGCAACTCAAGAAGTTCCCCGAAATACCCGTCTCCACTCGAGAGGAAGCACGAGGTGTCCCGCACACATCCAGGGGAGCCCCGTTTCCGCCTCCTAGCTCGAGATGAGTGTTCCTTTCCCTGTTTCGTAGGGAAAGAATTCCCGGCGTTTCCGTCGCATCTCAAGAGGAGGCGCTCTCCACAGGAAAGGCGAGAGGAACTCCAGGGTCGTGACACCATTCCAAGAATCCCCCAGATGTGTCAGTCCATTCCAGAGGAACCTGTTTTCCCTGCACTGCCTTGACGTTCAAGCCGAGGATCGACTCCCACCACGTGTGCACGTGGGACAGCCCTGTGGGAAAGCCTCGTGGGAAAGCCTCGTGGGAAAGACTCGAGGGAAAACCATAGATCCTTTGATCCACGCGGCGGACTGCGTGACACTGTTGCTACCGCTCTGGAGGAAAGCGCAAGTGCATGCCCGCATTCGAGACGAGGACTGACTCCCCTGGGGAGACTCCAGAAGTACCCCAAGATCCATGTCAGCACTGGAGCGGAATCCTCAGGTTCCGGCCCCGACTCCACACAAGGTCTTAGGCCCCGGCATCGACGGGAGAGGAATCCCAAGAGGCCCCCGAGGAACTCGCATGGGGACTGGCCTTTCCTGAGGCCATCAGAGCGTGTCCCTGACGTCCCCGTCGTAAGTCGAGAGCACCTGCCGCAACTCGAGAAAATCCAGGAGGTTTTGCCCTCCAGGCGAGATGAGGCCCATTTCCGCTGAGGCTTCTCGAGGCCAATCACATCTAACCACTGGAACTTCCAAAGGGTCCTTCACACCCTTGCTGCAACTCAAGAAGTTCCCCGACACACCCGTCTCCAATCGAGAGGAAGCACGTGGGGTCCCGCACACATCCAGGGGAGCCCCGTTTCCACCTCCTAGCTCGAGATGAGGGATCCTTTCCCTGTTTCGTAGGGAAAGAATTCCCGGCGTTCCCGTCGCATCTCAAGAGGAGGCGCTCTCCACAGGAAAGGCGAGAGGAACTGAAGGGTCGTGCCACCATTCCAAGAGTCCCCCAGATGTGTCAGTCCATTCCAGAGGAACCTGTTTTCCCTGCACTGCCTTGACGTTCAAGCCGAGGATCGACTCCCACCACGTGTGCACGTGGGACAGCCCTGTGGGAAAGCCTCGTGGGAAAGCCTCGTGGGAAAGACTCGAGGGAAAACCATAGATCCTTTGATCCACGCGGCGGACTGCGTGACACTGCTGCTACCGCTCTGGAGGAAAGCGCAAGTGCATGCCCGCATTCGAGACGAGCACTGACTCCCCTGGGGAGACTCCAGAAGAACCCCAAGATCCATGTCAGCACTGGAGAGGAATCCTCAGGTTCCGGCCCCGACTCCACACAAGGTCTTACGCCCCGGCATCGACGGGAGAGGAATCCCGAGAGGCCCCCGAGGAACTCGCATGGGGACTGGCCTTTCCTGAGGCCACCAGAGCGGTTCACTGAGGTCCCCGTCGTAAGTCGAGAGCACCTGCCGCAACTCGAGAAAATCCAGGAGGTTTTGCCCTCCAGGCGAGATGAGGCCCATTTCCGCTGAGGCTTCTCGAGGCCAATCACATCTAACCACTGGAACTTCCAAAGGGTCCTTCACACCCTTGCTGCAACTCAAGAAGTTCGCCGACATACCCGTCTGCACTCGAGAGGAAGCACGTGGTGTCCCGCACACATCCAGGGGAGCCCCGTTTCCGCCTCCTAGCTCGAGATGAGGGATCCTTTCCCAGTTTCGTAGGAAAAGAATTCCCGGCGTTCCCGTCGCATCTCAAGAGGAGGCGCTCTCCACAGGAAAGGCGAGAGGAACTCCAGGGTTGTGACACCATTCCAAGAGTCCCCCAGATGTGTCAGTCCTTTCCAGAGGAACCTGTTTTCCCTGCACTGCCTTGACGTTCAAGCCGAGGATCGAATCCTACCACGCGTGCACGTGGGACAGCCCTGTGGGAAAGCCTCGTGGGAAAGCCTCGTGGGAAAGACTCGAGGGAAAACCATAGATCCTTTGATCCACGCGGCGGACTGCGTGACACTGCTGCTACCGCTCTGGAGGAAAGCGCAAGTGCATGCCCGCATTCGAGACGAGGACTGACTCCCCTGGGGAGACTCCAGAAGTACCCCAAGATCCATGTCAGCACTGGAGAGGAATCCTCAGTTTCCGGCCCCGACTCCACACAAGGTCTTAGGCCCCGGCATCGACGGGAGAGGAATCCCGAGAGGCCCCCGAGGAACTCGCATGGGCCTGGCCTTTCCTGAGGCCACCAGAGCGGGTCCCTGAGGTCCCCGTCGTAAGTCGAGAGCACCTGCCGCAACTCGAGAAAATCCAGGAGGTTTTGCCCTCCAGGCGAGATGAGGCCCATTTCCGCTGAGGCTTCTCGAGGCCAATCACATCTAACCACTGGAACTTCCAAAGGGTCCTTCACACCCTTGCTGCAACTCAAGAAGTTCCCCGACATACCCGTCTCCACTCGAGAGGAAACACTTGCGTCCCGTACACATCCAGAGGAGCCCCGTTTCCGCCTCCTAGCTCGAGATGAGGGATCCTTTCCCTGTTTCGTAGGGAAACAATTTCCAGCGTTCCCGTCGCATCTCAAGAGGAGGCGCTCTCCACAGGAAAGGCGAGAGGAACTCCAGGGTCGTGCCACCATTCCAAGAGTCCCCCAGATGTGCCAGTCCATTCCAGAGGAACCTGTTTTCCCTGCACTGCCTTGACGTTCAAGCCGAGGATCGACTCCCACCACGTGTGCACGTGGGACAGCCCTGTGGGAAAGCCTCGTGGGAAAGCCTCGTGGGAA
This sequence comes from Ovis canadensis, assembly GCF_042477335.2. Classification (NCBI taxonomy): domain Eukaryota; kingdom Metazoa; phylum Chordata; class Mammalia; order Artiodactyla; family Bovidae; genus Ovis; species Ovis canadensis. The sequence goes on along the minus strand of NC_091249.1, from coordinate 9,811,424 downwards.
AGACTCGAGGGAAAACCATAGATCCTTTGATCCACGCGGGGAATGCGTGACACTGCTGCTACCGCTCTGGAGGAAAGCGCAATGCATGCCCGCAAACGAGACGAGGACTGACTCCCCTGGGGAGACTCCAGAAGTACCCCAAGATCCATGTCAGCACTGGAGAGGAATCCTCAGGTTCCGGCCCCGACTCCACACAAGGTCTTAGGCCCCGGCATCGACGGGACAGGAATCCCGAGACGCCCCCGAGGAACTCGCATGGGGACTGGCCTTTCCTGAGGCCACCAGAGCGGTTCCCTGAGGTCCCCGTCGTAAGTCGAGAGCACCTGCCGCAACTCTAGAAAATCCAGGAGGTTTTGCCCTCCAGGTGAGATGAGGCCCATTTCCGCTGAGGCTTCTCGAGGCCAATCACATCTAACCACTGTAACTTCCAAAGGGTCCTTCACACCATTGCTGCAACTCAAGAAGTTCCCCGACATACCCGTCTCCACTCGATAGGAAGCACGTGGGGTCCCGCACACATCCAGGGGAGCCCCGTTTCCGCCTCCTAGATCGAGATGAGGGATCCTTTCCCTGTTTCGTAGGGAAAGAATTCCCGGCGTTCCCGTCGCATCTCAAGAGGAGGCGCTCTCCACAGGAAAGGCGAGAGGAACTCCAGGGTCGTGCCAGCATGACAAGAGTCCCCCAGATGTGTCAGTCCATTCCAGAGGAACCTGTTTTCCCTGCACTGCCTTGACGTTCAAGCCGAGGATCGACTCCCACCATGTGTGCACGTGGGACTGCCCTGTGGGAAAGCCTCGTGGGAAAGCCTCGTGGGAAAGACTCGAGGGAAAACCATCGATCCTTTGATCCACGCGGCGGACTGCGTGACACTGCTGCTACCGCTCTGGAGGAAAGCGCAAGTGCATGCCCGCATTCGAGACGAGGACAGACTCCCCTGGGGAGACTCCAGAAGTACCCCAAGATCCATGTCAGCACTGGAGAGGAATCCTCAGGTTCCGGCCCCGACTCCACACAAGGTCTTAGGCCCCGGCATCGACGGGAGAGGAATCCCGAGGCGCCCCCGAGGAACTCGCATGGGGACTGGCCTTTCCTGAGGCCACCAGAGCGGTTCCCTGAGGTCCCCGTCGTAAGTCGAGAGCACCTGCCGCAACTCGAGAAAATCCAGGAGGTTTTGCCCTCCAGGCGAGATGAGGCCCATTTCCGCTGAGCCTTCTCGAGGCTAATCACGTCTAACCACTGGAACTTCCAAAGGGTCCTTCACACCCTTGCTGCAACTCAAGAAGTACCCCGACATACCCGTCTCCACTCGAGAGGAAGCACGTGGGTCCCGCACACATCCAGGGGAGCCCCGTTTCCGCCTCCTAGCTCGAGATGAGGGATCCTTTCCCTGTTTCGTAGGGAAAGATTTCCCGGCGTTCCCGTCGCATCTCAAGAGGAGGCGCTCTCCACAGGAAAGGCGAGAGGAACTCTAGGGTCGTGCCACCATTCCACGAGTCCCCCAGATGTGTCAGTCCATTCCCGAGGAACCTGTTTTCCCTGCACTGCCTTGACGTTCAAGCCGAGGATCGACTCCCACCACGTGTGCACGTGGGACAGCCCTGTGGGAAAGCCTCGTGGGAAAGCCTCGTGGGAAAGACTCGAGGGAAAACCATAGATCCTTTGATCCATGCGGCGGACTGCGTGACACTGCTGCTACCGCTCTGGAGGAAAGCGCAAGTGCATGCCCGCATTCGAGACGAGGACTGACTCCCCTGGGGAGACTCCAGAAGTACCCCAAGATCCATGTCAGCACTGGAGAGGAATCCTCAGGTTCCGGCCCCGACTCCACACAAGGTCTTAGGCCCCGGCATCGACGGGAGAGGAATCCCGAGAGGCCCCCGAGGAACTCGCATGGGGACTGGCCTTTCCTGAGGCCACCAGAGCGGGTCCCTGAGGTCCCCGTCGTAAGTCGAGAGCACCTGCCGCAACTCGAGAAAATCCAGGAGGTTTTGCCCTCCAGGCGAGATGAGGCCCATTTCCGCTGAGGCTTCTCGAGGCTAATCACGTCTAACCACTGGAACTTCCAAGGGTCCTTCACACCCTTGCTGCAACTCAAGAAGTTCCCCGACAAACCCGTCTCCACTCGAGAGGAAGCACGTGCGTCCCGTACACATCCAGAGGAGCCCCGTTTCCGCCTCCTAGCTCGAGATGAGGGATCCTTTCCCTGTTTCGTAGGGAAAGAATTTCCAGCGTTCCCGTCGCATCTCAAGAGGAGGCGCTCTCCACAGGAAAGGCGAGAGGAACTCCAGGGTCGTGCCACCATTCCAAGAGTCCCCCAGATGTGTCAGTCCATTCCATAGGAACCTGTTTTCCCTGCACTGCCTTGACGTTCAAGCCGAGGATCGACTCCCACCACGTGTGCACGTGGGACAGCCCTGTGGGAAAGACTCGTGGGAAAGCCTCGTGGGAAAGACTCGAGGGAAAACCATAGATCCTTTGATTCACGCGGCGGACTGCGTGACACTGATGCTACCGCTCTGGAGGAAAGCGCAAGTGGATGCTCGCATTCGAGACGAGGACTGACTCCACTGGGGAGACTCCAGAAGTACCCCAAGATCCATGTCAGCACTGGAGAGGAATCCTCAGGTTCCGGCCCCGACTCCACACAAGGTCTTAGGCCCCGGCATCGACGGGAGAGGAATCCCGAGAGGCCCCCGAGGAACTCGCATGGGGACTGGCCTTTCCTGAGGCCACCAGAGCGGGTCCCTGAGGTCCCCGTCGTAAGTCGAGAGCAACTGCCGCAACTCGAGAAAATCCAGGAGGTTTTGCCCTCCAGGCGAGATGAGGCCCATTTCCGCTGAGGCTTCTCGAGGCCAATCACATCTAACCACTGGAACTTCCAAAGGGTAATTCACACCCTTGCTGCAACTCAAGAAGTTCCCTGACATACCCGTCTGCACTCGAGAGGAAGCACGTGGTGTCCCGCACACATCCAGGGGAGCCCCGTTTCCGCCTCCTAGCTCGAGATGAGGGATCCTTTCCCTGTTTCGTAGGGAAAGAATTCCCGGCGTTCCCGTCGCATCTCAAGAGGAGGCGCTCTCCACAGGAAAGGCGAGAGGAACTCAAGGGTCGTGCCACCATTCCAAGAGTCCCCCAGATGTGTCAGTCCATTCCAGAGGAACCTGTTTTCCCTGCACTGCGTTGACGTTCAAGCCGAGGATCGACTCCCACCACGTGTGCACGTGGGACAGCCCTGTGGGAAAGCCTCGTGGGAAAGCCTCGTGGGAAACACTCGAGGGAAAACCATAGATCCTTTGATCCACGCGGCGGACTGCGTGACACTGCTGCTACCGCTCTGGAGGAAAGCGCAAGTGCATGCCCGCATTCGAGACGAGGACTGACTCCCCTGGGGAGACTCCAGAAGTACCCCAAGATCCATGTCAGCACTGGAGCGGAATCCTCAGGTTCCGGCCCCGACTGCACACAAGGTCTTAGGCCCCGGCATCGACGGGAGAGGAATCCCAAGAGGCCCCCGAGGAACTCGCATGGGGACTGGCCTTTCCTGAGGCCACCAGAGCGGGTCCCTGAGGTCCCCGTCGTAAGTCGAGAGCACCTGCCGCAACTCGAGAAAATCCAGGAGGTTTTGCCCTCCAGGCGAGATGAGGCCCATTTCCGCTGAGGCTTCTCGAGTCTAATCACATCTAACCACTGGAACTTCCAAAGGGTCCTTCACACCCTTGCTGCAACTCAAGAAGTTCCCCGACATAACCGTCTCCACTCGAGAGGAAGCACGTGGGGTCCCGCACACATCCAGGGGAGCCCCGTTTCCGCCTCCTAGCTCGAGATGAGGGATCCTTTCCCTGTTTCGTAGGGAAAGAATTCCCGGCGTTCCCGTCGCATCTCAAGAGGAGGCGCTCTCCACAGGAAAGGCGAGAGGAACTCCAGGGTCGTGACACCATTCCAAGAGGCCCCCAGATGTGTCACTCCATTCCAGAGGAACCTGTTTTCCCTGCACTGCCTTGACGTTCAAGCCAAGGATCGACTCACACCTCGTGTGCACGTGGGACACCCCTGTGGGAAAGCCTCGTGGGAAAGCCTCGTGGAAAAGACTCGAGGGAAAACCATAGATCCTTTGATCTACGAGGCGGACTGCGTGACACTGCTGCTACCGCTCTGGAGGAAAGCGCTAGTGCATGCCCGCATTCGAGACGAGGACTGACTCCCCTGGGGAGACTCCAGAAGTACCCCAAGATCCATGTCAGCACTGGAGAGGAATCCTCAGGTTCCGGCCCCGACTCCACACAAGGACTTAGGCCCTGGCATCGACGGGAGAGGAATCCCCAGAGGTCCCCGAGGAACTCGCATGGGGACTGGCCTTTCCTGAGGCCACCAGAGCGGGTCCCTGAGGTCCCCGTCGTAAGTCGAGAGCACCTGCCACAACTCGAGAAAATCCAGGAGGTTTTGCCCTCCAGGCGAGATGAGGCCCATTTCCGCTGAGGCTTCTCGAGGCTAATCACGTCTAACCACTGGAACTTCCAAAGGGTCTTTCACACCCTTGCTGCAACTCAAGAACTTCCCCAACATACCCGTCTCCACTCGAGAGGAAGCACGTGGGGTCCCGCACACATCCAGGGGAACCCCGTTTGCGCCTCCTAGCTCGAGATGAGGGATCCTTTCCCTGTTTCGTAGGGAAAGAATTCCCGGCGTTCCCGTCGCATCTCAAGAGGAGGCGCTCTCCACAGGAAAGGGGAGAGGAACTCAAGGATCGTGCCACCATTCCAAGAGACCCCCAGATGTGTCAGTCCATTCCAGAGGAACCTGTTTTCCCTGCACTGCCTTGACGTTCAAGCCGAGGATCAACTCCCACCACGTGTGCACGTGGGACAGCCCTGTGGGAAAGCCTCGTGGGAAAGCCTCGTGAGAAAGACTCGAGGGACAACCATAGATCCTTTGATCCACGCGGCGGACTGCGTGACACTGCTGCTACCGCTCTGGAGGAAAGCGCAAGTGCATGCCCGCATTCGAGACGAGGACTGACTCCCCTGGGGAGACTCCAGAAGTACCCCAAGATCCATGTCAGCACTAGAGAGGAATCCTCAGGTTCCGGCCCCGACTCCACACAAGGTCTTAGGCCCCGGCATCGACGGGAGAGGAATCCCGAGACGCCCCCGAGGAACTCGCATGGGGACTGGCCTTTCCTGAGGCCACCAGAGCAGGTCCCTGAGGTCCCCGTCGTAAGTCGAGAGCACCTGCCGCAACTCTGGAAAATCCAGGAGGTTTTGCCCTCCAGGCGAGATGAGGCCCATTTCCGCTGAGGCTTCTCGAGACCAATCACATCTAACCACTGGAACTTCCAAAGGGTCCTTCACACCCTTGCTGCAACTCAAGAAGTTCCCCGACATACCCGTCTGCACTCGAGAGGAAGCACGTGGTGTCCCGCACACATCCAGGGGAGGCCCGTTTCCGCCTCCTATCTCGAGATGAGGGATCCTTTCACTGTTTCGTAGGGAAAGAATTCCCGGCGTTCCCGTCGCATCTCAAGAGGAGGCGCTCTCCACAGGAAAGGCGAGAGGAAATCCAGGGTCATACCACCATTCCAAGAGTGCCCCAGATGTGTCAGTCCATTCCAGAGGAACCTGTTTTCCCTGCACTGCCTTGACGTTCAAGCCGAGGATCGACTCCCACCACGTGTGCACGTGGGACAGCCCTGTGGGAAAGCCTCGTGGGAAAGCCTCGTGGGAAAGACTCGAGGGAAAACCATAGATCCTTTGATCCACGTGGCGGACTGCGTGACACTGCTGCTACCGCTCTGGAGGAAAGCGCAAGTGCATGCCCGCATTCGAGACGAGGACTGACTCCCCTGGGGAGGCTCCAGAAGTACCCCAAGATCCATGTCAGCACTGGAGAGGAATCCTCAGGTTCCGGCCCCGACTCCACACAAGGTCTTAGGCCCCGGCATCGACGGGAGAGGAATCCCGAGAGGCCCCCGAGGAACTCGCATGGGGACTGGCCTTTCCTGAGGCCACCAGAGCGGTTCCCTGAGGTCCCCGTCGTAAGTCGAGAGCACCTGCCGCAACTCGAGAAAATCCAGGAGGTTTTGCCCTCCAGGCGAGATGAGGCCCATTTCCGCTGAGGCTTCTCGAGGCCAATCACATCTAACCACTGGAACTTCCAAACGGTCCTTCACACCATTGCTGCAACTCAAGAAGTTCCCCGACATACCCGTCTCCACTGGAGAGGAAGCACGTGGGGTCCCTCACACATCCAGGGGAGCTCCGGTTCCGCCTCCTAACTCGAGATGAGGGATCCTTTCCCTGTTTCGTAGGGAAAGAATTCCCGGCGTTCCCGTCGCATCTCAAGAGGAGGTACTCTCCACAGGAAAGGGGAGAGGAACTCCAGTGTCGTGCCACCATTCCAAGAGACCCCCAGATATGTCAGTCCATTCCAGAGGAGCCTGTTTTCCCTGCACTGCCTTGACGTTCAAGCCGAGGATCGACTCCCACCACGTGTGCACGTGGGACAGCCCTGTGGGAAAGCCTCGTGGGAAAGCCTCGTGGGAAAGACTCGAGGGAAAACCATAGATCCTTTGATCCACGCGGCGGACCGCGTGACACTGCTGCTACCGCTCTGGAGGAAAGCGGAAGTGCATGCCCGCTTTAGAGACGAGGACTGACTCCCCTGGGGAGACTCCAGAAGTACCCCAAGATCCATGTCAGCACTGGAGAGGAATCCTCAGGTTCCGGCCCCGACTCCACACAAGGTCTTAGGCCCTGGCATCGACGGGAGAAGAATCCCGAGAGGCCCCCGAGGAACTCTCATGGGGACTGGCCTTTCCTGAGGCCACCAGAGCGGGTCCCTGAGGTCCCAGTCGTAAGTCGAGAGCACCTGCCGCAACTCTGGAAAATCCAGGAGGTTTTGCCCTCCAGGCGAGATGAGGCCCATTTCCGCTGAGGCTTCTCGAGACCAATCACATCTAACCACTGGAACTTCCAAAGGGTCCTTCACACCCTTGCTGCAACTCAAGAAGTTCCCCGACATACCCGTCTGCACTCGAGAGGAAGCACGTGGTGTCCCGCACACATCCAGGGGAGGCCCGTTTCCGCCTCCTATCTCGAGATGAGGGATCCTTTCCCTGTTTCGTAGGGAAAGAATTCCCGGCGTTCCCGTCGCATCTCAAGAGGAGGCGCTCTCCACAGGAAAGGCGAGAGGAAATCCAGGGTCATACCACCATTCCAAGAGTGCCCCAGATGTGTCAGTCCATTCCAGAGGAACCTGTTTTCCCTGCACTGCCTTGACGTTCAAGCCGAGGATCGACTCCCACCACGTGTGCACGTGGGACAGCCCTGTGGGAAAGCCTCGTGGGAAAGCCTCGTGGGAAAGACTCGAGGGAAAACCATAGATCCTTTGATCCACGTGGCGGACTGCGTGACACTGCTGCTACCGCTCTGGAGGAAAGCGCAAGTGCATGCCCGCATTCGAGACGAGGACTGATTCCCCTGGGGAGGCTCCAGAAGTACCCCAAGATCCATGTCAGCACTGGAGAGGAATCCTCAGGTTCCGGCCCCGACTCCACACAAGGTCTTAGGCCCCGGCATCGACGGGAGAGGAATCCCGAGAGGCCCCCGAGGAACTCGCATGGGGACTGGCCTTTCCTGAGGCCACCAGAGCGGGTCCCTGAGGTCCCCGTCGTAAGTCAAGAGCACCTGCCGCAACTCGAGAAAATCCAGGAGGTTTTGCCCTCCAGGCGAGATGAGGCAAATTTCCGCTGAGGCTTCTCGAGGCCAATGACATCTAACCACTGGAACTTCCAAAGGGTCCTTCACACCCTTGCTGCAACTTAAGAACTTCCCCGACATACCCGTCTGCACTCGAGAGGAAGCACGTGGTGTCCCGCACACATCCAGGGGAGCCCCGTTTCCGCCTCCTAGCTCGAGATGAGGGATCCTTTCCCTGTTTCGTAGGGAAAGAATTCCCGGCGTTCCCGTCGCATCTCAAGAGGAGGCGCTCTCCACAGGAAAGGCGAGAGGAACTCCAGGGTCATGCCACCATTCCAAGAGTCCCCCAGATGTGTCAGTCCATTCCAGAGGAACCTGTTTTCCCTGCACTGCCTTGACGTTCAAGCCGAGGATCGACTCCCACCACGTGTGCACGTGGGACAGCCCTGTGGGAAAGCCTCGTGGGAAAGCCTCGTGGGAAAGACTCGAGGGAAAACCAAAGATCCTTTGATCCACGCGGCGGACTGCGTGACACTGCTGCTACCGCTCTGGAGGAAAGCGCAAGTGCATGCCCGCATTCGAGACAACGACTGACTCCCCTGGGGAGACTCCAGAAGTACCCCAAGATCCATGTCAGCACTGGAGGGGAATCCTCAGGTTCCGGCCCCGACTCCAAACAAGGTCTTAGGCCCCGGCATCGAAGGGAGAGGAATCCCGAGACGCTCCCGAGGAACTTGCATGGGAACTGGCCTTTCCTGAAGCCACCAGAGCGGGTCCCTGAGGTCCCCGTCGTAAGTCGAGAGCACCTGCCGCAACTCGAGAAAATCCAGGAGGTTTTTTCCTTCAGGCGAGATGAGGCCCATTTCCGCTGAGGCTTCTCGAGGCTAATCACGTCTAACCACTGGAACTTCCAAAGGGTCCTTCACACCCTTGCTGCAACTCAAGAAGTTCCCCGACATAGCCGTCTCCACTCGAGAGGAAGCACGTGGGTCCCGCACACATTCAGGGGAGCCCCGTTTCCGCCTCCTAGCTAGAGATGAGGGATCCTTTCCCTGTTTCTTAGGGAAAGAATTCCCGGCGTTCCCGTCGCAACTCAAGAGGAGGCGCTCTCCACAGGAAAGGCGAGAGGAACTGAAGGGTCGTGCCACCATTCCAAGAGTCCCCCAGATGTGTCAGTCCATTCCAGAGGAACCTGTTTTCCCTGCACTGCCTTGACGTTCAAGCCGAGGATCGACTCCCACCACGTGTGCACGTGGGACAGCCCTGTGGGAAAGCCTCGTGGGAAAGCCTCGTGGGAAAGACTCGAGGGAAAGCCATAGATCCTTTGATCCACGCGGCGGACTGCGTGACACTGCTGCTACCGCTCTGGAGGAAAGCGCAAGGGCATGCCCGCATTCGAGACGAGGACTGACTCCCCTGGGGAGACTCCAGAAGTACCCAAAGATCCATGTCAGCACTGGAGAGGAATCCTCAGGTTCCGGCCCGGACTCCACACAAGGTCTTAGGCCCCGGCATCGACGGGAGAGGAATCCCGAGAGGCCCCCGAGGAACTCGCATGGGGACTGGCCTTTCCTGAGGCCACCAGAGCGGGTCCCTGAGGTCCCCGTCGTAAGTCGAGAGCACCTGCGGCAACTCGAGAAAATCCAGGAGGTTTTGCCCTCCAGGCGAGATGAGGCCCATTTCCGCTGAGGCTTCTCGAGGCCAATCACATCTAACCACTGGAACTTCCAAAGGGTCCTTCACACCATTGCTGCAACTCAAGAAGTTCCCCGACATACCCGTCTCCACTCGAGAGGAAGCACGTGGGGTCCCTCACACATCCAGGGGAGCCCCGTTTCCGCCTCCTAGCTCGAGATGAGGGATCCTTTCCCTGTTTCGTAGGGAAAGAATTCCCGGCGTTCCCGTCGCATCTCAAGAGGAGGCGCTCTCCACAGGAAAGGCGAGAGGAACTCCAGGGTCGGGACACCATTCCAAGAGTCCCCCAGATGTGTCAGTCCATTCCAGAGGAACCTGTTTTCCCTGCACTGCCTTGACGTTCAAGCCGAGGATCGACTCCCACCACGTGTGCACGTGGGACAGCCCTGTGGGAAAGCCTCGTGGGAAAGCCTCGTGGGAAAGACTCGAGGGAAAATCATAGATCCTTTGATCCACGCGGCGGACTGCGTGACACTGCTGCTACCGCTCTGGAGGAAAGCGCAAGTGCATGCCCGCATTCGAGACGAGGACTGAGTCCCCTGGGGAGACTCCAGAAGTACCCCAAGATCCATGTCAGCACTGGAGAGGAATCCTCAGGTTCCGGCCCTGACTCCACACAAGGTCTTAGGCCCCGGCATCGACGGGAGAGGAATCCCGAGAGGCCCCCGAAGAACTCGCATGGGGAATGGCCTTTCCTGAGGCCACCAGAGCGGGTCACTGAGGTCCCCGTCGTAAGTCGAGAGCACCTGCCGCAACTCGGGAAAATCCAGGAGGTTTTGCCCTCCAGGCCAGATGAGGCCCATTTCCGCTGAGGCTTCTCGAGGCCAATCACATCTAACCACTGGAACTTCCAAAGGGTCCTTCACACCCTTGCTGCAACTTAAGAACTTCCCCGACATACCCGTCTGCACTCGAGAGGAAGCACGTGGTGTCCCGCACACATCCAGGGGAGCCCCGTTTCCGCCTACTAGCTCGAGATGAGGGATCCTTTCCCTGTTTCGTAGGGAAAGAATTCCCGGCGTTCCCGTCGCATCTCAAGAGGAGGCGCTCTCCACAGGAAAGGCGAGAGGAACTCCAGGGTCATGCCACCATTCCAAGAGTCCCCCAGATGTGTCAGTCCTTTCCAGAGGAACCTGTTTTCCCTGCACTGCCTTGACGTTCAAGCCGAGGATCGACTCACACCATGTGTGCACGTGGGACAGCCCTGTGGGAAAGCCTCGTGGGAAAGCCTCGTGGGAAAGACTCGAGGGAAAACCATAGATCCTTTGATCCACGCGGCGGACTGCGTGACACTGCTGCTACCGCTCTGGAGGAAAGCGCAAGTGCATGCCCGCATTCGAGACGAGGAATGACTCCCCTGGGGAGACTCCAGAAGTACCCCAAGATCCATGTCAGCAGTGGAGTGGAATCCTCAGGTTCCGGCCCCGACTCCACACAAGGTCTTAGGCCCCGGCATCGACGGGAGAGGAATCACGAGACGCCCCCGAGGAACTCGCATGGGGATTGGCCTTTCCTGAGACCACCAGAGCGGGTCCCTGAGGTCCCCGTCGTAAGTCGAGAGCACCTGCCGCAACTAGAGAAAATCCAGGAGGTTTTGCCCTCCAGGCCAGATGAGGCCCATTTCCGCTGAGGCTTCTCGAGGCCAATCACATCTAACCACTGGAACTTCCAAAGGGTCCTTCACACCATTGCTGCAACTCAAGAAGTTCTCCGACATACCCGTCTCCACTCGAGAGGAAGCACGTGGGGTCCCGCACACATCCAGGGGAGCCCCGTTTCCGCCTCCTAGCTCGAGATGAGGGATCCTTTCCCTGTTTCGTAGGGAAAGAATTCCCGGCGTTCCCGTCGCATCTCAAGAGGAGGCGCTCTCCACAGGAAAGGCGAGAGGAACTCCAGGGTCGTGCCACCATTCCAAGAGTCCCCCAGATGTGTCACTCCATTCCAGAGGAACCTGTTTCCCCTGCACTGCCTTGACGTTCAAGCCGAGGATCGACTCCCACCACGTGTGCACGTGGGACAGCCCTGTGGGAAAGCCTCGTGGGAAAGCCTCGTGGGAAAGACTCGAGGGAAAACCATAGATCCTTTGATCCACGCGGCGGACTGCGTGACACTGCTGCTACCGCTCTGGAGGAAAGCGCAAGTGCATGCCCGCATTCGAGACGAGGACTGACTCCCCTGGGGAGACTCCAGAAGTACCCCAAGATCCATGTCAGCACTGGAGAGGAATCCTCAGGTTCCGGCCCCGACTCCATACAAGGTCTTAGGCCCCGGCATCGACGGGAGAGGAATCCCCAGAGGCCCCCGAGGAACTCGCATGGGGACTGGCCTTTCCTGAGGCCACCAGAGCGGGTCCCTGAGGTCCCCGTCGTAAGTCGAGAGCACCTGCCGCAACTCGAGAAAATCCAGGAGGTTTTGCCCTCCAGGCGAGATGAGGCCCATTTCCGCTGAGGCTTCTCGAGGCTAATCAAGTCTAACCACTGGAACTTCCAAAGGGTCCTTCACACCATTGCTGCACCTCAAGAAGTTCCCCGACATACCCGTCTCCACTCGAGAGGAAGCACGTGGGGTCCCGCACACATCCAGGGGAGCCCCGTTTCCGCCTCCTAGCTCGAGATGAGGGATACTTCCCTTTTTCGTAGGGAAAGAATTCCCGGCGTTCCAGTCGCATCTCAAGAGGAGGCGCTCTAAACAGGAAAGGCGAGAGGAACTCCAGGGTCGTGACACCATTCCAAGAGTCCCCCAGATGTGTCAGTCCATTCCAGAGGAACCTGTTTTCCCTGCACTGCCTTGACGTTCAAGCCGAGGATCGACTCCCACCACGTGTGCACGTGGGACAGCCCTGTGGGAAAGCCTCGTGGGAAAGCCTCGTGGGAAAGACTCGAGGGAAAACCATAGATCCTTTGATCCACGCGGCGGACTGCGTGACACTGCTGCTACCGCTCTGGAGGAAAGCGCAAGTGCATGCCCGCATTCGAGACGAGGACTGACTCCCCTGGGGAGACTCCAGAAGTACCCGAAGATCCATGTCAGCACTGGAGAGGAATCCTCAGGTTCCGGCCCCGACTCCACACAAGATCTTAGGCCCTGGCATCGACGGAAGAGGAATCCCGAGAGGCCCCCGAGGATCTCGCATGGGGACTGGCCTTTCCTGAGGCCACCAGAGCGGGTCCCTGAGGTCCCCGTCGTAAGTCGAGAGCACCTGCCGCAACTCGAGAAAATCCAGGAGGTTTTGCCCTCCAGGCGAGATGAGGCCCATTTCCGCTGAGGCTTCTCGAGGCCAATCACATCTAACCACTGGAACTTCCAAAGGGTCCTTCACACCCTTGCTGCAACTTAAGAACTTCCCCTACATACCCGTTTGCACTCGAGAGGAAGCACGTGGTGTCCCGCACACATCCAGGGGAGCCCCGTTTCCGCCTCCTAGCTCGAGATGAGGGATCCTTTCCCTGTTTCGTAGGGAAAGAATTCCCGGCGTTCCCGTCGCATCTCAAGAGGAGGCGCTCTCCACAGGAAAGGCGAGAGGAACTCCAGGGTCGTGCCACCATTCCAAGAGTCCCCCAGATGTGTCAGTCCATTCCACAGGAACCTGTTTTCCCTGCACTGCCTTGACGTTCAAGCCGAGGATCGACTCCCACCACGTGTGCACGTGGGACAGCCCTGTGGGAAAGCCTCGTGGGAAAGCCTCGTGGGAAAGACTCGAGGGAAAACCATAGATCCTTTGATCCACGCGGCGGACTGCGTGACACTGCTGCTACCGCTCAGAAGGAAAGCGCAAGTGCATGCCCGCATTCGAGATGAGGACTGACTCTCCTGGGGAGACTCCAGACGTACCGCAAGATCCATGTCAGCATTGGAGAGTAATCCTCAGGTTCAGGCCCCGACTCCACACAAGGTCTTAGGCCCCGGCATCGACGGGAGAGGAATCCCGAGAGGCCCCCGAGGAACTCGCAAGGGGACTGGCCTTTCCTGAGGCCACCAGAGCGGGTCCCTGAGGTCCCCGTCGTAAGTCGAGAGCACCTGCCGCAACTCGAGAAAATCCAGGCGGTTTTGCCCTCCAGGCGAGATGAGGCCCATTTCCGCTGAGGCTTCTCGAGGCTAATCACGTCTAACCACTGGAACTTCCAAAGGGTCCTTCACACCATTGCTGCACCTCTAGAAGTTCCCCGACATACCCGTCTCCACTGGAGAGGAAGCACGTGGGGTCCCGCACACATCCAGGGGAGCCCCGTTTCCGCCTCCTAGCTCGAGATGAGGGATACTTCCCTTTTTCGTAGGGAAAGAATTCCCGGCGTTCCAGTCGCATCTCAAGAGGAGGCGCTCTAAACAGGAAAGGCGAGAGGAACTCCAGGGTCGTGACACCATTCCAAGAGTCCCCCAGATGTGTCAGTCCATTCCAGAGGAACCTGTTTTCCCTGCACTGCCTTGAAGTTCAAGCCGAGGATCGACTCCCACCACGTGTGCACGTGGGACAGCCCTGTGGGAAAGCCTCGTGGGAAAGCCTCGTGGGAAAGACTCGAGGGAAAACCATAGATCCTTTGATCCACGCGGCGGACTGCGTGACACTGCTGCTACCGCTCTGGAGGAAAGCGCAAGTGCATGCCCGCATTCGAGACGAGGACTGACTCCCCTGGGGAGACTCCAGAAGTACCCGAAGATCCATGTCAGCACTGGAGAGGAATCCTCAGGTTCCGGCCCCGACTCCACACAAGATCTTAGGCCCTGGAATCGACGGGAGAGGAATCCCGAGAGGCCCCCGAGGATCTCGCATGGGGACTGGCCTTTCCTGAGGCCACCACAGCGGGTCCCTGAGGTCCCCGTCGTAAGTCGAGAGCACCTGCCGCAACTCGAGAAAATCCAGGAGGTTTTGCCCTCCAGGCGAGATGAGGCCCATTTCCGCTGAGGCTTTTCGAGGCCAATCACATCTAACCACTGGAACTTCCAAAGGGTCCTTCACACCATTGCTGCAACTCAAGAAGTTCCCCGACATACCCGTCTCCACTCGAGAGGAAGCACGTGGGGTCCCTCACACATCCAGGGGAGCCCCGTTTCCGCCTCCTAGCTCGAGATGAGGGATCCTTTCCCTGTTTCGTAGGGAAAGAATTCCCGGCGTTCCCGTCGCATCTCAAGAGGAGGCGCTCTCCACAGGAAAGGCGAGAGGAACTCCAGGGTCGGGACACCATTCCAAGAGTCCCCCAGATGTGTCAGTCCATTCCAGAGGAACCTGTTTTCCCTGCACTGCCTTGACGTTCAAGCCGAGGATCGACTCCCACCACGTGTGCACGTGGGACAGCCCTGTGGGAAAGCCTCGTGGGAAAGCCTCGTGGGAAAGACTCGAGGGAAAATCATAGATCCTTTGATCCACGCGGCGGACTGCGTGACACTGCTGCTACCGCTCTGGAGGAAAGCGCAAGTGCATGCCCGCATTCGAGACGAGGACTGAGTCCCCTGGGGAGACGCCAGAAGTACCCCAAGATCCATGTCAGCACTGGAGAGGAATCCTCAGGTTCCGGCCCTGACTCCACACAAGGTCTTAGGCCCCGGCATCGACGGGAGAGGAATCCCGAGAGGCCCCCGAGGAACTCGCATGGGGAATGGCCTTTCCTGAGGCCACCAGAGCGGGTCACTGAGGTCCCCGTCGTAAGTCGAGAGCACCTGCCGCAACTCGGGAAAATCCAGGAGGTTTTGCCCTCCAGGCCAGATGAGGCCCATTTCCGCTGAGGCTTCTCGAGGCCAATCACATCTAACCACTGGAACTTCCAAAGGGTCCTTCACACCCTTGCTGCAACTTAAGAACTTCCCCGACATACCCGTCTGCACTCGAGAGGAAGCACGTGGTGTCCCGCACACATCCAGGGGAGCCCCGTTTCCGCCTACTAGCTCGAGATGAGGGATCCTTTCCCTGTTTCGTAGGGAAAGAATTCCCGGCGTTCCCGTCGCATCTCAAGAGGAGGCGCTCTCCACAGGAAAGGCGAGAGGAACTCCAGGGTCATGCCACCATTCCAAGAGTCCCCCAGATGTGTCAGTCCTTTCCAGAGGAACCTGTTTTCCCTGCACTGCCTTGACGTTCAAGCCGAGGATCGACTCACACCATGTGTGCACGTGGGACAGCCCTGTGGGAAAGCCTCGTGGGAAAGCCTCGTGGGAAAGACTCGAGGGAAAACCATAGATCCTTTGATCCACGCGGCGGACTGCGTGACACTGCTGCTACCGCTCTGGAGGAAAGCGCAAGTGCATGCCCGCATTCGAGACGAGGAATGACTCCCCTGGGGAGACTCCAGAAGTACCCCAAGATCCATGTCAGCAGTGGAGTGGAATCCTCAGGTTCCGGCCCCGACTCCACACAAGGTCTTAGGCCCCGGCATCGACGGGAGAGGAATCACGAGACGCCCCCGAGGAACTCGCATGGGGATTGGCCTTTCCTGAGACCACCAGAGCGGGTCCCTGAGGTCCCCGTCGTAAGTCGAGAGCACCTGCCGCAACTAGAGAAAATCCAGGAGGTTTTGCCCTCCAGGCCAGATGAGGCCCATTTCCTCTGAGGCTTCTCGAGGCCAATCACATCTAACCACTGGAACTTCCAAAGGGTCCTTCACACCATTGCTGCAACTCAAGAAGTTCTCCGACATACCCGTCTCCACTCGAGAGGAAGCACGTGGGGTCCCGCACACATCCAGGGGAGCCCCGTTTCCGCCTCCTAGCTCGAGATGAGGGATCCTTTCCCTGTTTCGTAGGGAAAGAATTCCCGGCGTTCCCGTCGCATCTCAAGAGGAGGCGCTCTCCACAGGAAAGGCGAGAGGAACTCCAGGGTCGTGCCACCATTCCAAGAGTCCCCCAGATGTGTCACTCCATTCCAGAGGAACCTGTTTCCCCTGCACTGCCTTGACGTTCAAGCCGAGGATCGACTCCCACCACGTGTGCACGTGGGACAGCCCTGTGGGAAAGCCTCGTGGGAAAGCCTCGTGGGAAAGACTCGAGGGAAAACCATAGATCCTTTGATCCACGCGGCGGACTGCGTGACACTGCTGCTACCGCTCTGGAGGAAAGCGCAAGTGCATGCCCGCATTCGAGACGAGGACTGACTCCCCTGGGGAGACTCCAGAAGTACCCCAAGATCCATGTCAGCACTGGAGAGGAATCCTCAGGTTCCGGCCCCGACTCCATACAAGGTCTTAGGCCCCGGCATCGACGGGAGAGGAATCCCCAGAGGCCCCCGAGGAACTCGCATGGGGACTGGCCTTTCCTGAGGCCACCAGAGCGGGTCCCTGAGGTCCCCGTCGTAAGTCGAGAGCACCTGCCGCAACTCGAGAAAATCCAGGAGGTTTTGCCCTCCAGGCGAGATGAGGCCCATTTCCTCTGAGGCTTCTCGAGGCCAATCACATCTAACCACTGGAACTTCCAAAGGGTCCTTCACACCATTGCTGCAACTCAAGAAGTTCTCCGACATACCCGTCTCCACTCGAGAGGAAGCACGTGGGGTCCCGCACACATCCAGGGGAGCCCCGTTTCCGCCTCCTAGCTCGAGATGAGGGATCCTTTCCCTGTTTCGTAGGGAAAGAATTCCCGGCGTTCCCGTCGCATCTCAAGAGGAGGCGCTCTCCACAGGAAAGGCGAGAGGAACTCCAGGGTCGTGCCACCATTCCAAGAGTCCCCCAGATGTGTCACTCCATTCCAGAGGAACCTGTTTCCCCTGCACTGCCTTGACGTTCAAGCCGAGGATCGACTCCCACCACGTGTGCACGTGGGACAGCCCTGTGGGAAAGCCTCGTGGGAAAGCCTCGTGGGAAAGACTCGAGGGAAAACCATAGATCCTTTGATCCACGCGGCGGACTGCGTGACACTGCTGCTACCGCTCTGGAGGAAAGCGCAAGTGCATGCCCGCATTCGAGACGAGGACTGACTCCCCTGGGGAGACTCCAGAAGTACCCCAAGATCCATGTCAGCACTGGAGAGGAATCCTCAGGTTCCGGCCCCGACTCCATACAAGGTCTTAGGCCCCGGCATCGACGGGAGAGGAATCCCCAGAGGCCCCCGAGGAACTCGCATGGGGACTGGCCTTTCCTGAGGCCACCAGAGCGGGTCCCTGAGGTCCCCGTCGTAAGTCGAGAGCACCTGCCGCAACTCGAGAAAATCCAGGAGGTTTTGCCCTCCAGGCGAGATGAGGCCCATTTCCGCTGAGGCTTCTCGAGGCTAATCAAGTCTAACCACTGGAACTTCCAAAGGGTCCTTCACACCATTGCTGCACCTCAAGAAGTTCCCCGACATACCCGTCTCCACTCGAGAGGAAGCACGTGGGGTCCCGCACACATCCAGGGGAGCCCCGTTTCCGCCTCCTAGCTCGAGATGAGGGATACTTCCCTTTTTCGTAGGGAAAGAATTCCCGGCGTTCCAGTCGCATCTCAAGAGGAGGCGCTCTAAACAGGAAAGGCGAGAGGAACTCCAGGGTCGTGACACCATTCCAAGAGTCCCCCAGATGTGTCAGTCCATTCCAGAGGAACCTGTTTTCCCTGCACTGCCTTGACGTTCAAGCCGAGGATCGACTCCCACCACGTGTGCACGTGGGACAGCCCTGTGGGAAAGCCTCGTGGGAAAGCCTCGTGGGAAAGACTCGAGGGAAAACCATAGATCCTTTGATCCACGCGGCGGAGTGCGTGACACTGCTGCTACCGCTCTGGAGGAAAGCGCAAGTGCATGCCCGCATTCGAGACGAGGACTGACTCCCCTGGGGAGACTCCAGAAGTACCCGAAGATCCATGTCAGCACTGGAGAGGAATCCTCAGGTTCCGGCCCCGACTCCACACAAGATCTTAGGCCCTGGCATCGACGGAAGAGGAATCCCGAGAGGCCCCCGAGGATCTCGCATGGGGACTGGCCTTTCCTGAGGCCACCAGAGCGGGTCCCTGAGGTCCCCGTCGTAAGTCGAGAGCACCTGCCGCAACTCGAGAAAATCCAGGAGGTTTTGCCCTCCAGGCGAGATGAGGCCCATTTCCGCTGAGGCTTCTCGAGGCCAATCACATCTAACCACTGGAACTTCCAAAGGGTCCTTCACACCCTTGCTGCAACTTAAGAACTTCCCCTACATACCGTTTGCACTCGAGAGGAAGCACGTGGTGTCCCGCACACATCCAGGGGAGCCCCGTTTCCGCCTCCTAGCTCGAGATGAGGGATCCTTTCCCTGTTTCGTAGGGAAAGAATTCCCGGCGTTCCCGTCGCATCTCAAGAGGAGGCGCTCTCCACAGGAAAGGCGAGAGGAACTCCAGGGTCGTGCCACCATTCCAAGAGTCCCCCAGATGTGTCAGTCCATTCCACAGGAACCTGTTTTCCCTGCACTGCCTTGACGTTCAAGCCGAGGATCGACTCCCACCACGTGTGCACGTGGGACAGCCCTGTGGGAAAGCCTCGTGGGAAAGCCTCGTGGGAAAGACTCGAGGGAAAACCATAGATCCTTTGATCCACGCGGCGGACTGCGTGACACTGCTTCTACCGCCCTGGAGGAAAGCGCAAGTGCATGCCCGCATTCGAGACGAGGACTGACTCCCCTGGGGAGACTCCAGAAGTACCCCAAGATCCATATCAGCACTGGAGAGGAATCCTCAGGTTCCGGCCCCGACTCCACACAAGGTCTTAGGCCCCGGCATCGACGGGAGAGGAATCCCGAGAGGCCCCCGAGGAACTCGCATGGGGACTGGCCTTTCCTGAGGCCACCAGAGCGGGTCCCTGAGGTCCCCGTCGTAAGTCGAGAGCACCTGCCGCAACTCGAGAAAATCCAGGCGGTTTTGCCCTCCAGGCGAGATGAGGCCCATTTCCGCTGAGGCTTCTCGAGGCTAATCACGTCTAACCACTGGAACTTCCAAAGGGTCCTTCACACCCTTGCTGCAACTCAAGAAGTTCCCCGACATACCCGTCTCCACTCGAGAGGAAGCACGTGGGTCCCGCACACATCCAGGGGAGCCCCGTTTCTGCCTCCTAGCTCGAGATGAGGGATCCTTTCCCTGTTTCGTAGGGAAAGAATTCCCGGCGTTCCCGTCGCATCTCAAGAGGAGGCGCTCTCCACAGGAAAGGCGAGAGGAACTGAAGTGTCGTGCCACCATTCCAAGAGTCCCCCAGATGTGTCAGTCCATTCCAGAGGAACCTGTTTTCCCTGCACTGCCTTGACGTTCAAGCCGAGGATCGACTCCCACCACGTGTGCACGTGGGACAGCCCTGTGGGAAAGCCTCGTGGGAAAGCCTCGTGGGAAAGACTCGAGGGAAAACCATAGATCCTTTGATCCACGCGGCGGACTGCGTGACACTGCTGCTACCGCTCTGGAGGAAAGCGCAAGTGCATGCCCGCATTCGAGACGAGGACTGACTCTCCTGGGGAGACTCCAGACGTACCCCAAGATCCATGTCAGCACTGGAGAGGAATCCTCAGGTTCCGGCCCCGACTCCACACAAGGTCTTAGGCCCCGGCATCGACGGGAGAGGAATCCCGAGAGGCCCCCGAAGAACTCGCATGGGGACTGGCCTTTCCTGAGGCCACCAGAGCGGGTCCCTGAGGTCCCCGTCGTAAGTCGAGAGCACCTGCCGCAACTCGAGAAAATCCAGGAGGTTTTGCCCTCCAGGCGAGATGAGGCCCATTTCCGCTGAGGCTTCTCGAGGCTAATCACGTCTAACCACTGGAACTTCCAAAGGGTCCTTCACACCCTTGCTGCAACTCAAGAAGTTCCCCGACATACCCGTCTCCACTCGAGAGGAAGAACGTGGGGTCCCGCATACATCCAGGGGAGCCCCGTTTCCGCCTCATAGCTCGAGATGAGGGATCCTTTCCCTGTTTCGTAGGGAAAGAATTCCCGGCGTTCCCGTCGCATCTCAAGAGGAGGCGCTCTCCACAGGAAAGGCGAGAGGAACTCCAGGGTCGTGCCACCATTCCAAGAGTCCCCCAGATGTGTCAGTCCATTCCAGAGGAACCTGTTTTCCCTGCACTGCCTTGACGTTCAAGCCGAGGATCAACTCCCACCACGTGTGCACGTGGGACAGCCCTGTGGGAAAGCCTCGTGGGAAAGCCTCGTGGGAAAGACTCGAGGGAAAACCATAGATCCTTTGATCCACGCGGCGTACTGCGTGACACTGCTTCTACCGCTCTGGAGGAAAGCGCAAGTGCATGCCCGCATTCGAGACGAGGACTGACTCCCCTGGGGAGACTGCAGAAGTACCCCAAGATCCATGTCAGCACTGGAGAGGAATCCTCAGGTTCCGGCCCCGACTCCACACAAGGTCTTAGGCCCCGGCATCGACGGGAGAGGAATCCCGAGAGGCCCCCGAGGAACTCGCATGGGGACTGGCCTTTCCTGAGGCCACCAGAGCGGGTCCCTGAGGTCCCCGTCGTAAGTCGAGAGCACCTGTCGCAATTCGAGAAAATCCAGGCGGTTTTGCCCTCCAGGCGAGATGAGGCCCATTTCCGCTGAGGGTTCTCGAGGCTAATCACGTCTAACCACTGGAACTTCCAAAGGGTCCTTCACACCCTTGCTGCAACTCAAGAAGTTCCCCGACATACCCGTCTCCAATGGAGAGGAAGCACGTGGGTCCCGCACACATCCAGGGGAGCCCCGTTTCCGCCTCCTAGCTCGAGATGAGGGATCCTTTCCCTGTTTCGTAGGGAAAGAATTCCCGGCGTTCCCGTCGCATCTCAAGAGGAGGCGCTCTCCACAGGAAAGGCGAGAGGAACTCCAGGGTCGTGCCACCATTCCAAGAGTCCCCCAGATGTGTCACTCCATTCCAGAGGAACCTGTTTCCCCTGCACTGCCTTGACGTTCAAGCCGAGGATCGACTCCCACCACGTGTGCACGTGGGACAGCCCTGTGGGAAAGCCTCGTGGGAAAGCCTCGTGGGAAAGACTCGAGGGAAAACCATAGATCCTTTGATCCACGCGGCGGACTGCGTGACACTGCTGCTACCGCTCTGGAGGAAAGCGCAAGTGCATGCCCGCATTCGAGACGAGGACTGACTCCCCTGGGGAGACTCCAGAAGTACCCCAAGATCCATGTCAGCACTGGAGAGGAA
Organism: Ovis canadensis; assembly: GCF_042477335.2. NCBI lineage: Eukaryota > Metazoa > Chordata > Mammalia > Artiodactyla > Bovidae > Ovis > Ovis canadensis. The sequence goes on along the minus strand of NC_091249.1, from coordinate 9,789,999 downwards.
TCCTCAGGTTCCGGCCCCGACTCCATACAAGGTCTTAGGCCCCGGCATCGAAGGGAGAGGAATCCCCAGAGGCCCCCGAGGAACTCGCATGGGGACTGGCCTTTCCTGAGGCCACCAGAGCGGGTCCCTGAGGTCCCCGTCGTAAGTCGAGAGCACCTGCCGCAACTCGAGAAAATCCAGGAGGTTTTGCCCTCCAGGCGAGATGAGGCCCATTTCCGCTGAGGCTTCTCGAGGCTAATCAAGTCTAACCACTGGAACTTCCAAAGGGTCCTTCACACCATTGCTGCACCTCAAGAAGTTCCCCGACATACCCGTCTCCACTCGAGAGGAAGCACGTGGTGTCCCGCACACATCCAGGGGAGCCCCGTTTCTGCCTCCTAGCTCGAGATGAGGGATACTTCCCTTTTTCGTAGGGAAAGAATTCCCGGCGTTCCAGTCGCATCTCAAGAGGAGGCGCTCTAAACAGGAAAGGCGAGAGGAACTCCAGGGTCGTGACACCATTCCAAGAGTCCCCCAGATGTGTCAGTCCATTCCAGAGGAACCTGTTTTCCCTGCACTGCCTTGACGTTCAAGCCGAGGATCGACTCCCACCACGTGTGCACGTGGGACAGCCCTGTGGGAAAGCCTCGTGGGAAAGCCTCGTGGGAAAGACTCGAGGGAAAACCATAGATCCTTTGATCCACGCGGCGGACTGCGTGACACTGCTGCTACCGCTCTGGAGGAAAGCGCAAGTGCATGCCCGCATTCGAGACGAGGACTGACTCCCCTGGGGAGACTCCAGAAGTACCCGAAGATCCATGTCAGCACTGGAGAGGAATCCTCAGGTTCCGGCCCCGACTCCACACAAGATCTTAGGCCCTGGCATCGACGGAAGAGGAATCCCGAGAGGCCCCCGAGGATCTCGCATGGGGACTGGCCTTTCCTGAGGCCACCAGAGCGGGTCCCTGAGGTCCCCGTCGTAAGTCGAGAGCACCTGCCGCAACTCGAGAAAATCCAGGAGGTTTTGCCCTCCAGGCGAGATGAGGCCCATTTCCGCTGAGGCTTCTCGAGGCCAATCACATCTAACCACTGGAACTTCCAAAGGGTCCTTCACACCCTTGCTGCAACTTAAGAACTTCCCCTACATACCCGTTTGCACTCGAGAGGAAGCACGTGGTGTCCCGCACACATCCAGGGGAGCCCCGTTTCCGCCTCCTAGCTCGAGATGAGGGATCCTTTCCCTGTTTCGTAGGGAAAGAATTCCCGGCGTTCCCGTCGCATCTCAAGAGGAGGCGCTCTCCACAGGAAAGGCGAGAGGAACTCCAGGGTCGTGCCACCATTCCAAGAGTCCCCCAGATGTGTCAGTCCATTCCACAGGAACCTGTTTTCCCTGCACTGCCTTGACGTTCAAGCCGAGGATCGACTCCCACCACGTGTGCACGTGGGACAGCCCTGTGGGAAAGCCTCGTGGGAAAGCCTCGTGGGAAAGACTCGAGGGAAAACCATAGATCCTTTGATCCACGCGGCGGACTGCGTGACACTGCTGCTACCGCTCAGAAGGAAAGCGCAAGTGCATGCCCGCATTCGAGATGAGGACTGACTCTCCTGGGGAGACTCCAGACGTACCCCAAGATCCATGTCAGCATTGGAGAGTAATCCTCAGGTTCAGGCCCCGACTCCACACAAGGTCTTAGGCCCCGGCATCGACGGGAGAGGAATCCCGAGAGGCCCCCGAGGAACTCGCAAGGGGACTGGCCTTTCCTGAGGCCACCAGAGCGGGTCCCTGAGGTCCCCGTCGTAAGTCGAGAGCACCTGCCGCAACTCGAGAAAATCCAGGCGGTTTTGCCCTCCAGGCGAGATGAGGCCCATTTCCGCTGAGGCTTCTCGAGGCTAATCACGTCTAACCACTGGAACTTCCAAAGGGTCCTTCACACCATTGCTGCACCTCTAGAAGTTCCCCGACATACCCGTCTCCACTCGAGAGGAAGCACGTGGGGTCCCGCACACATCCAGGGGAGCCCCGTTTCCGCCTCCTAGCTCGAGATGAGGGATACTTCCCTTTTTCGTAGGGAAAGAATTCCCGGCGTTCCAGTCGCATCTCAAGAGGAGGCGCTCTAAACAGGAAAGGCGAGAGGAACTCCAGGGTCGTGACACCATTCCAAGAGTCCCCCAGATGTGTCAGTCCATTCCAGAGGAACCTGTTTTCCCTGCACTGCCTTGACGTTCAAGCCGAGGATCGACTCCCACCACGTGTGCACGTGGGACACCCTGTGGGAAAGCCTCGTGGGAAAGCCTCGTGGGAAAGACTCGAGGGAAAACCATAGATCCTTTGATCCACGCGGCGGACTGCGTGACACTGCTGCTACCGCTCTGGAGGAAAGCGCAAGTGCATGCCCGCATTCGAGACGAGGACTGACTCCCCTGGGGAGACTCCAGAAGTACCCGAAGATCCATGTCAGCACTGGAGAGGAATCCTCAGGTTCCGGCCCCGACTCCACACAAGATCTTAGGCCCTGGAATCGACGGGAGAGGAATCCCGAGAGGCCCCCGAGGATCTCGCATGGGGACTGGCCTTTCCTGAGGCCACCACAGCGGGTCCCTGAGGTCCCCGTCGTAAGTCGAGAGCACCTGCCGCAACTCGAGAAAATCCAGGAGGTTTTGCCCTCCAGGCGAGATGAGGCCCATTTCCGCTGAGGCTTTTCGAGGCCAATCACATCTAACCACTGGAACTTCCAAAGGGTCCTTCACACCCTTGCTGCAACTTAAGAACTTCCCCGACATACCCGTTTGCACTCGAGAGGAAGCACGTGGTGTCCCGCACACATCCAGGGGAGCCCCGTTTCCGCCTCCTAGCTCGAGATGAGGGATCCTTTCCCTGTTTCATAGGGAAAGAATTCCCGGCGTTCCCATCGCATCTCAAGAGGAGGCGCTCTCCACAGGAAAGGCGAGAGGAACTCCAGGGTCATGCCACCATTCCAAGAGTCCCCCAGATGTGTCAGTCCATTCCAGAGGAACCTGTTTTCCCTGCACTGCCTTGACGTTCATGCCGAGGATCGACTCCCACCACGTGTGCACGTGGGACAGCCCTGTGGGAAAGCCTCGTGGGAAAGCCTCGTGGGAAAGACTCGAGGGAAAACCATAGATCCTTTGATCCACGCGGCGGACTGCGTGACACTGCTTCTACCGCCCTGGAGGAAAGCGCAAGTGCATGCCCGCATTCGAGACGAGGACTGACTCCCCTGGGGAGACTCCAGAAGTACCCCAAGATCCATATCAGCACTGGAGAGGAATCCTCAGGTTCCGGCCCCGACTCCACACAAGGTCTTAGGCCCCGGCATCGACGGGAGAGGAATCCCGAGAGGCCCCCGAGGAACTCGCATGGGGACTGGCCTTTCCTGAGGCCACCAGAGCGGGTCCCTGAGGTCCCCGTCGTAAGTCGAGAGCACCTGCCGCAACTCGAGAAAATCCAGGCGGTTTTGCCCTCCAGGCGAGATGAGGCCCATTTCCGCTGAGGCTTCTCGAGGCTAATCACGTCTAACCACTGGAACTTCCAAAGGGTCCTTCACACCCTTGCTGCAACTCAAGAAGTTCCCCGACATACCCGTCTCCACTCGAGAGGAAGCACGTGGGTCCCGCACACATCCAGGGGAGCCCCGTTTCTGCCTCCTAGCTCGAGATGAGGGATCCTTTCCCTGTTTCGTAGGGAAAGAATTCCCGGCGTTCCCGTCGCATCTCAAGAGGAGGCGCTCTCCACAGGAAAGGCGAGAGGAACTGAAGTGTCGTGCCACCATTCCAAGAGTCCCCCAGATGTGTCAGTCCATTCCAGAGGAACCTGTTTTCCCTGCACTGCCTTGACGTTCAAGCCGAGGATCGACTCCCACCACGTGTGCACGTGGGACAGCCCTGTGGGAAAGCCTCGTGGGAAAGCCTCGTGGGAAAGACTCGAGGGAAAACCATAGATCCTTTGATCCACGCTGCGGACTGCGTGACACTGCTGCTACCGCTCTGGAGGAAAGCGCAAGTGCATGCCCGCATTCGAGACGAGGACTGACTCTCCTGGGGAGACTCCAGACGTACCCCAAGATCCATGTCAGCACTGGAGAGGAATCCTCAGGTTCCGGCCCCGACTCCACACAAGGTCTTAGGCCCCGGCATCGACGGGAGAGGAATCCCGAGAGGCCCCCGAAGAACTCGCATGGGGACTGGCCTTTCCTGAGGCCACCAGAGCGGGTCCCTGAGGTCCCCGTCGTAAGTCGAGAGCACCTGCCGCAACTCGAGAAAATCCAGGAGGTTTTGCCCTCCAGGCGAGATGAGGCCCATTTCCGCTGAGGCTTCTCGAGGCTAATCACGTCTAACCACTGGAACTTCCAAAGGGTCCTTCACACCCTTGCTGCAACTCAAGAAGTTCCCCGACATACCCGTCTCCACTCGAGAGGAAGAACGTGGGGTCCCGCATACATCCAGGGGAGCCCCGTTTCCGCCTCCTAGCTCGAGATGAGGGATCCTTTCCCTGTTTCGTAGGGAAAGAATTCCCGGCGTTCCCGTCGCATCTCAAGAGGAGGCGCTCTCCACAGGAAAGGCGAGAGGAACTCCAGGGTCGTGCCACCATTCCAAGAGTCCCCCAGATGTGTCAGTCCATTCCAGAGGAACCTGTTTTCCCTGCACTGCCTTGACGTTCAAGCCGAGGATCAACTCCCACCACGTGTGCACGTGGGACAGCCCTGTGGGAAAGCCTCGTGGGAAAGCCTCGTGGGAAAGACTCGAGGGAAAACCATAGATCCTTTGATCCACGCGGCGTACTGCGTGACACTGCTTCTACCGCTCTGGAGGAAAGCGCAAGTGCATGCCCGCATTCGAGACGAGGACTGACTCCCCTGGGGAGACTGCAGAAGTACCCCAAGATCCATGTCAGCACTGGAGAGGAATCCTCAGGTTCCGGCCCCGACTCCACACAAGGTCTTAGGCCCCGGCATCGACGGGAGAGGAATCCCGAGAGGCCCCCGAGGAACTCGCATGGGGACTGGCCTTTCCTGAGGCCACCAGAGCGGGTCCCTGAGGTCCCCGTCGTAAGTCGAGAGCACCTGCCGCAACTCGAGAAAATCCAGGCGGTTTTGCCCTCCAGGCGAGATGAGGCCCATTTCCGCTGAGGGTTCTCGAGGCTAATCACGTCTAACCACTGGAACTTCCAAAGGGTCCTTCACACCCTTGCTGCAACTCAAGAAGTTCCCCGACATACCCGTCTCCAATGGAGAGGAAGCACGTGGGTCCCGCACACATCCAGGGGAGCCCCGTTTCCGCCTCCTAACTCGAGATGAGGGATCCTTTCCCTGTTTCGTAGGGAAAGAATTCCCGGCGTTCCCGTCGCATCTCAAGAGGAGGCGCTCTCCACAGGAAAGGCGAGAGGAACTGAAGGGTCGTGCCACCATTCCAAGAGTCCCCCAGATGTGTCAGTCCATTCCACAGGAACCTGTTTTCCCTGCACTGCCTTGACGTTCAAGCCGAGGATCGACTCCCACCACGTGTGCACGTGGGACAGCCCTGTGGGAAAGCCTCGTGGGAAAGCCTCGTGGGAAAGACTCGAGGGAAAACCATAGATCCTTTGATCCACGCGGCGGACTGCGTGACACTGCTGCTACCGCTCTGGAGGAAAGCGCAAGTGCATGCCCGCATTCGAGACGAGGACTGACTCTCCTGGGGAGACTCCAGACGTACCCCAAGATCCATGTCAGCACTGGAGAGTAATCCTCAGGTTCCGGCCCCGACTCCACACAAGGTCTTAGGCCCCGGCATCGACGGGAGAGGAATCCCGAGACGCCCCCGAGGAACTCGCATGGGGACTGGCCTTTCCTGAGGCCACCAGAGCGGGTCCCTGAGGTCCCCGTCGTAAGTCGAGAGCACCTGCCGCAACTCGAGAAAATCCAGGAGGTTTTGCCCTCCAGGCGAGATGAGGCCCATTTCCGCTGAGGCTTCTCGAGGCTAATCACGTCTAACCACTGGAACTTCCAAAGGGTCCTTCACACCCTTGCTGCAACTCAAGAAGTTCCCCGACATACCCGTCTCCACTCGAGAGGAAGAACGTGGTGTCCCGCACACATCCAGGGGAGCACTGTTTCCGCCTCCTAGCTCGAGATGAGGGATCCTTTCCCTGTTTCGTAGGGAAAGAATTCCCGTCGTTCCCGTCGCATCTTAAGAGGAGGCGCTCTCCACAGGAAAGGCGAGAGGAACTCCAGGGTCGTGCCACCATTCCAAGAGTCCCCCAGATGTGTCAGTCCATTCCAGAGGAACCTGTTTTCCCTGCACTGCCTTGACGTTCAAGCCGAGGATCGACTCCCACCACGTGTGCACGTGGGACAGCCCTGTGGGAAAGCCTCGTGGGAAAGCCTCGTGGGAAAGACTCGAGGGAAAACCATAGATCCTTTGATCCATTGGGCGGACTGCGTGACACTGCTGCTACCGCTCTGGAGGAAAGCGCAAGTGCATGCCCGCATTCGAGACGAGGACTGACTCCCCTGGGGAGACTCCAGAAGTACCACAAGATCCATGTCAGCACTGGAGAGGAATCCTCAGGTTCCGGCCCCGACTCCACACAAGGTCTTAGGCCCCGGCATCGACGGGAGAGGAATCCCGAGAGGCCCCCGAGGAACTCGCATGGGGACTGGCCTTTCCTGAGGCCACCAGAGCGGGTCCCTGAGGTCCCCGTCGTAAGTCGAGAGCACCTGCCGCAACTCGAGAAAATCCAGGAGTTTTTGCCCTCCAGGCGAGATGAGGCCCATTTCCGCTGAGGCTTCTCGAGGCCAATCACATCTAACCACTGGAACTTCCAAAGGGTCCTTCACACCATTGCTGCAACTCAAGAAGTTCCCCGACATACCCGTCTGCACTCGAGAGGAAGCACGAGGTGTCCCGCACACATCCAGGGGAGCCCCGTTTCCGCCTCCTAGCTCGAGATGAGGGATCCTTTCCCTGTTTCGTAGGGAAAGAATTCCCGGCGTTCCCGTCGCATCTCAAGAGGAGGCGCTCTCCACAGGAAAGGCGAGAGGAACTCCAGGGTCGTGCCACCATTCCAAGAGTCCCCCAGATGTGTCAGTCCATTCCACAGGAACCTGTTTTCCCTGCACTGCCTTGACGTTCAAGCCGAGGATCGACTCCCACCACGTGTGCACGTGGGACAGCCCTGTGGGAAAGCCTCGTGGGAAAGCCTCGTGGGAAAGACTCGAGGGAAAACCATAGATCCTTTGATCCACGCGGCGGACTGCGTGACACTGCTGCTACCGCTCTGGAGGAAAGCGCAAGTGCATGCCCGCATTCGAGATGAGGACTGACTCTCCTGGGGAGACTCCAGACGTACCCCAAGATCCATGTCAGCATTGGAGAGTAATCCTCAGGTTCCGGCCCCGACTCCACACAAGGTCTTAGGCCCCGGCATCGACGGGAGAGGAATCCCGAGAGGCCCCCGAGGAACTCGCAAGGGGACTGGCCTTTCCTGAGGCCACCAGAGCGGGTCCCTGAGGTCCCCGTCGTAAGTCGAGAGCACCAGCCGCAACTCGAGAAAATCCAGGCGGTTTTGCCCTCCAGGCGATATGAGGCCCATTTCCGCTGAGGCTTCTCGAGGCTAATCACATCTAACCACTGGAACTTCCAAAGGGTCCTTCACACCATTGCTGCACCTCTAGAAGTTCCCCGACATACCCGTCTCCACTCGAGAGGAAGCACGTGGGGTCCCGCACACATCCAGGGGAGCCCCGTTTCCGCCTCCTAGCTCGAGATGAGGGATACTTCCCTTTTTCGTAGGGAAAGAATTCCCGGCGTTCCAGTCGCATCTCAAGAGGAGGCGCTATAAACAGGAAAGGCGAGAGGAACTCCAGGGTCGTGACACCATTCCAAGAGTCCCCCAGATGTGTCAGTCCATTCCAGAGGAACCTGTTTTCCCTGCACTGCCTTGACGTTCAAGCCGAGGATCGACTCCCACCACGTGTGCACGTGGGACAGCCCTGTGGGAAAGCCTCGTGGGAAAGCCTCGTGGGAAAGACTCGAGGGAAAACCATAGATCCTTTGATCCACGCGGCGGACTGCGTGACACTGCTGCTACCGCTCTGGAGGAAAGCGCAAGTGCATGCCCGCATTCGAGACGAGGACTGACTCCCCTGGGGAGACTCCAGAAGTACCCGAAGATCCATGTCAGCACTGGAGAGGAATCCTCAGGTTCCGGCCCCGACTCCACACAAGATCTTAGGCCCTGGCATCGACGGGAGAGGAATCCCGAGAGGCCCCCGAGGATCTCGCATGGGGACTGGCCTTTCCTGAGGCCACCACAGCGGGTCCCTGAGGTCCCCGTCGTAAGTCGAGAGCACCTGCCGCAACTCGAGAAAATCCAGGAGGTTTTGCCCTCCAGGCGAGATGAGGCCCATTTCCGCTGAGGCTTCTCGAGGCTAATCACGTCTAACCACTGGAACTTCCAAAGGGTCCTTCACACCCTTGCTGCAACTCAAGAAGTTCCCCGACATACCCGTCTCCACTCGAGAGGAAGAACGTGGGGTCCCGCATACATCCAGGGGAGCCCCGTTTCCGCCTCCTAGCTCGAGATGAGGGATCCTTTCCCTGTTTCGTAGGGAAAGAATTCCCGGCGTTCCCGTCGCATCTCAAGAGGAGGCGCTCTCCACAGGAAAGGCGAGAGGAACTCCAGGGTCGTGCCACCATTCCAAGAGTCCCCCAGATGTGTCAGTCCATTCCAGAGGAACCTGTTTTCCCTGCACTGCCTTGACGTTCAAGCCGAGGATCGACTCCCACCACGTGTGCACGTGGGACAGCCCTGTGGGAAAGCCTCGTGGGAAAGCCTCGTGGGAAAGACTCGAGGGAAAACCATAGATCCTTTGATCCACGCGGCGTACTGCGTGACACTGCTTCTACCGCTCTGGAGGAAAGCGCAAGTGCATGCCCGCATTCGAGACGAGGACTGACTCCCCTGGGGAGACTCCAGAAGTACCCCAAGATCCATGTCAGCACTGGAGAGGAATCCTCAGGTTCCGGCCCCGACTCCACACAAGGTCTTAGGCCCCGGCATCGACGGGAGAGGAATCCCGAGAGGCCCCCGAGGAACTCGCATGGGGACTGGCCTTTCCTGAGGCCACCACAGCGGGTCCCTGAGGTCCCCGTCGTAAGTCGAGAGCACCTGCCGCAACTCGAGAAAATCCAGGCGGTTTTGCCCTCCAGGCGAGATGAGGCCCATTTCCGCTGAGGGTTCTCGAGGCTAATCACGTCTAACCACTGGAACTTCCAAAGGGTCCTTCACACCCTTGCTGCAACTCAAGAAGTTCCCCGACATACCCGTCTCCACTGGAGAGGAAGCACGTGGGTCCCGCACACATCCAGGGGAGCCCCGTTTCCGCCTCCTAACTCGAGATGAGGGATCCTTTCCCTGTTTCGTAGGGAAAGAATTCCCGGCGTTCCCGTCGCATCTGAAGAGGAGGCGCTCTCCACAGGAAAGGCGAGAGGAACTGAAGGGTCGTGCCACCATTCCAAGAGTCCCCCAGATGTGTCAGTCCATTCCACAGGAACCTGTTTTCCCTGCACTGCCTTGACGTTCAAGCCGAGGATCGACTCCCACCACGTGTGCACGTGGGACAGCCCTGTGGGAAAGCCTCGTGGGAAAGCCTCGTGGGAAAGACTCGAGGGAAAACCATAGATCCTTTGATCCATGCGGCGGACTGCGTGACACTGCTGCTACCGCTCTGGAGGAAAGCGCAAGTGCATGCCCGCATTCGAGACGAGGACTGACTCTCCTGGGGAGACTCCAGACGTACCCCAAGATCCATGTCAGCACTGGAGAGTAATCCTCAGGTTCCGGCCCCGACTCCACACAAGGTCTTAGGCCCCGGCATCGACGGGAGAGGAATCCCGAGACGCCCCCGAGGAACTCGCATGGGGACTGGCCTTTCCTGAGGCCACCAGAGCGGGTCCCTGAGGTCCCCGTCGTAAGTCGAGAGCACCTGCCGCAACTCGAGAAAATCCAGGAGGTTTTGCCCTCCAGGCGAGATGAGGCCCATTTCCGCTGAGGCTTCTCGAGGCTAATCACGTCTAACCACTGGAACTTCCAAAGGGTCCTTCACACCCTTGCTGCAACTCAAGAAGTTCCCCGACATACCCGTCTCCACTCGAGAGGAAGAACGTGGGGTCCCGCACACATCCAGGGGAGCACTGTTTCCGCCTCCTAGCTCGAGATGAGGGATCCTTTCCCTGTTTCGTAGGGAAAGAATTCCCGTCGTTCCCGTCGCATCTTAAGAGGAGGCGCTCTCCACAGGAAAGGCGAGAGGAACTCCAGGGTCGTGCCACCATTCCAAGAGTCCCCCAGATGTGTCAGTCCATTCCAGAGGAACCTGTTTTCCCTGCACTGCCTTGACGTTCAAGCCGAGGATCGACTCCCACCACGTGTGCACGTGGGACAGCCCTGTGGGAAAGCCTCGTGGGAAAGCCTCGTGGGAAAGACTCGAGGGAAAACCATAGATCCTTTGATCCATTGGGCGGACTGCGTGACACTGCTGCTACCGCTCTGGAGGAAAGCGCAAGTGCATGCCCGCATTCGAGACGAGGACTGACTCCCCTGGGGAGACTCCAGAAGTACCCCAAGATCCATGTCAGCACTGGAGAGGAATCCTCAGGTTCCGGCCCCGACTCCACACAAGGTCTTAGGCCCCGGCATCGACGGGAGAGGAATCCCGAGAGGCCCCCGAGGAACTCGCATGGGGACTGGCCTTTCCTGAGGCCACCAGAGCGGGTCCCTGAGGTCCCCATCGTAAGTCGAGAGCACCTGCCGCAACTCGAGAAAATCCAGGAGTTTTTGCCCTCCAGGCGAGATGAGGCCCATTTCCGCTGAGGCTTCTCGAGGCCAATCACATCTAACCACTGGAACTTCCAAAGGGTCCTTCACACCATTGCTGCAACTCAAGAAGTTCCCCGACATACCCGTCTGCACTCGAGAGGAAGCACGAGGTGTCCCGCACACATCCAGGGGAGCCCCGTTTCCGCCTCCTAGCTCGAGATGAGGGATCCTTTCCCTGTTTCGTAGGGAAAGAATTCCCGGCGTTCCCGTCGCATCTCAAGAGGAGGCGCTCTCCACAGGAAAGGCGAGAGGAACTCCAGGGTCGTGCCACCATTCCAAGAGTCCCCCAGATGTGTCAGTCCATTCCAGAGGAACCTGTTTTCCCTGCACTGCCTTGACGTTCAAGCCGAGGATCGACTCCCACCACGTGTGCACGTGGGACAGCCCTGTGGGAAAGCCTCGTGGGAAAGCCTCGTGGGAAAGACTCGAGGGAAAACCATAGATCCTTTGATCCACGCGGCGGACTGTGTGACACTGCTGCTACCGCTCTGGAGGAAAGCGCAAGTGCATGCCCGCATTCGAGACGAGGACTGACTCCCCTGGGGAGACTCCAGAAGTACCCCAAGATCCATGTCAGCACTGGAGAGGAATCCTGAGGTTCCGGCCCCGACTCCACACAAGGTCTTAGGCCCCGGCATGGACGGGAGAGGAATCCCGAGAGGCCCCCGAGGAACTCGCAAGGGGACTGGCCTTTCCTGAGGCCACCAGAGCGGGTCCCTGAGGTCCCCGTCGTAAGTCGAGAGCACCTGCCGCAACTCGAGAAAATCCAGGCGGTTTTGCCCTCCAGGCGAGATGAGGCCGATTTCCGCTGAGGCTTCTCGAGGCTAATCACGTCAAACCACTGGAACTTCCAAAGGGTCCTTCACACCATTGCTGCACCTCAAGAAGTTCCCCGACATACCCGTCTCCACTCGAGAGGAAGCACGTGGGATCCCGCACACATCCAGGGGAGCCCCGTTTCCGCCTCCTAGCTCGAGATGAGGGATACTTCCCTTTTTCGTAGGGAAAGAATTCCCGGCGTTCCAGTCGCATCTCAAGAGGAGGCGCTCTAAACAGGAAAGGCGAGAGGAACTCCAGGGTCGTGACACCATTCCAAGAGTCCCCCAGATGTGTCAGTCCATTCCAGAGGAACCTGTTTTCCCTGCACTGCCTTGACGTTCAAGCCGAGGATCGACTCCCACCACGTGTGCACGTGGGACAGCCCTGTGGGAAAGCCTCGTGGGAAAGCCTCGTGGGAAAGACTCGAGGGAAAACCATAGATCCATTGATCCACGCGGCGGACTGCGTGACACTGCTGCTACCGCTCTGGAGGAAAGCGCAAGTGCATGCCCGCATTCGAGACGAGGACTGACTCCCCTGGGGAGACTCCAGAAGTACCCGAAGATCCATGTCAGCACTGGAGAGGAATCCTCAGGTTCCGGCCCCGACTCCACACAAGATCTTAGGCCCTGGCAACGACGGGAGAGGAATCCCGAGAGGCCCCCGAGGATCTCGCATGGGGACTGGCCTTTCCTGAGGCCACCAGAGCGGGTCCCTGAGGTCCCCGTCGTAAGTCGAGAGCACCTGCCGCAACTCGAGAAAATCCAGGAGGTTTTGCCCTCCAGGCGAGATGAGGCCCATTTCCGCTGAGGCTTCTCGAGGCCAATCACATCTAACCACTGGAACTTCCAAAGGGTCCTTCACACCCTTGCTGCAACTTAAGAACTTCCCCGACATACCCGTTTGCACTCGAGAGGAAGCACGTGGGGTCCCGCACACATCCAGGGGAGCCCCGTTTCCACCTCCTAGCTCGAGATGAGGGATCCTTTCCCTGTTTCATAGGGAAAGAATTCCCAGCGTTCCCGTCGCATCTCAAGAGGAGGCGCTCTCCACAGGAAAGGCGAGAGGAACTCCAGGGTCATGCCACCATTCCAAGAGTCCCCCAGATGTGTCAGTCCATTCCAGAGGAACCTGTTTTCCCTGCACTGCCTTGACGTTCATGCCGAGGATCGACTCCCACCACGTGTGCACGTGGGACAGCCCTGTGGGAAAGCCTCGTGGGAAAGCCTCGTGGGAAAGACTCGAGGGAAAACCATAGATCCTTTGATCCACGCGGCGGACTGCGTGACACTGCTTCTACCGCCCTGGAGGAAAGCGCAAGTGCATGCCCGCATTCGAGACGAGGACTGACTCCCCTGGGGAGACTCCAGAAGTACCCCAAGATCCATGTCAGCACTGGAGAGGAATCCTCAGGTTCCGGCCCCGACTCCACACAAGGTCTTAGGCCCCGGCATCGACGGGAGAGGAATCCCGAGAGGCCCCCGAGGAACTCGCATGGGGACTGGCCTTTCCTGAGGCCACCAGAGCGGGTCCCTGAGGTCCCCGTCGTAAGTCGAGAGCACCTGCCGCAACTCGAGAAAATCCAGGCGGTTTTGCCCTCCAGGCGAGATGAGGCCCATTTCCGCTGAGGGTTCTCGAGGCTAATCACGTCTAACCACTGGAACTTCCAAAGGGTCCTTCATACCCTTGCTGCAACTCAAGAAGTTCCCCGACATACCCGTCTCCACTCGAGAGGAAGCACGTGGGTCCCGCACACATCCAGGGGAGCCCCGTTTCCGCCTCCTAGCTCGAGATGAGGGATCCTTTCCCTGTTTCGTAGGGAAAGAATTCCCGGCGTTCCCGTCGCATCTCAAGAGGAGGCGCTCTCCACAGGAAAGGCGAGAGGAACTGAAGGGTCGTGCCACCATTCCAAGAGTCCCCCAGATGTGTCAGTCCATTCCAGAGGAACCTGTTTTCCCTGCACTGCCTTGACGTTCAAGCCGAGGATCGACTCCCACCACGTGTGCACGTGGGACAGCCCTGTGGGAAAGCCTCGTGGGAAAGCCTCGTGGGAAAGACTCGAGGGAAAACCATAGATCCTTTGATCCACGCGGCGGACTGCGTGACACTGCTGCTACCGCTCTGGAGGAAAGCGCAAGTGCATGCCCGCATTCGAGACGAGGACTGACTCTCCTGGGGAGACTCCAGACGTACCCCAAGATCCATGTCAGCACTGGAGAGGAATCCTCAGGTTCCGGCCCCGACTCCACACAAGGTCTTAGGCCCCGGCATCGACGGGAGAGGAATCCCCAGAGGCCCCCGAGGAACTCGCATGGGGACTGGCCTTTCCTGAGGCCACCAGAGCGGGTCCCTGAGGTCCCCGTCGTAAGTCGAGAGCACCTGCCGCAACTCGAGAAAATCCAGGAGGTTTTGCCCTCCAGGCGAGATGAGGCCCATTTCCGCTGAGGCTTCTCGAGGCTAATCACGTCTAACCACTGGAACTTCCAAAGGGTCCTTCACACCCTTGCTGCAACTCAAGAAGTTCCCCGACATACCCGTCTCCACTCGAGAGGAAGAACGTGGGGTCCCGCATACATCCAGGGGAGCCCCGTTTCCGCCTCCTAGCTCGAGATGAGGGATCCTTTCCCTGTTTCGTAGGGAAAGAATTCCCGGCGTTCCCGTCGCATCTCAAGAGGAGGCGCTCTCCACAGGAAAGGCGAGAGGAACTCCAGGGTCGTGCCACCATTCCAAGAGTCCCCCAGATGTGTCAGTCCATTCCAGAGGAACATGTTTTCCCTGCACTGCCTTGACGTTCAAGCCGAGGATCGACTCCCACCACGTGTGCACGTGGGACAGCCCTGTGGGAAAGCCTCGTGGGAAAGCCTCGTGGGAAAGACTCGAGGGAAAACCATAGATCCTTTGATCCATTGGGCGGACTGCGTGACACTGCTGCTACCGCTCTGGAGGAAAGCGCAACTGCATGCCCGCATTCGAGACGAGGACTGACTCCCCTGGGGAGACTCCAGAAGTACCCCAAGATCCATGTCAGCACTGGAGAGGAATCCTCAGGTTCCGGCCCCGACTCCACACAAGGTCTTAGGCCCCGGCATCGACGGGAGAGGAATCCCGAGAGGCCCCCGAGGAACTCGCATGGGGACTGGCCTTTCCTGAGGCCACCAGAGCGGGTCCCTGAGGTCCCCGTCGTAAGTCGAGAGCACCTGCCGCAACTCGAGAAAATCCAGGAGGTTTTGCCCTCCAGGCGAGATGAGGCCCATTTCCGCTGAGGCTTCTCGAGGCCAATCACATCTAACCACTGGAACTTCCAAAGGGTCCTTCACACCATTGCTGCAACTCAAGAAGTTCCCCGACATACCCGTCTGCACTCGAGAGGAAGCACGAGGTGTCCCACACACATCCAGGGGAGCCCCGTTTCCGCCTCCTAGCTCGAGATGAGGGATCCTTTCCCTGTTTCGTAGGGAAAGAATTCCCGGCGTTCCTGTCGCATCTCAAGAGGAGGCGCTCTCCACAGGAAAGGCGAGAGGAACTCCAGGGTCGTGCCACCATTCCAAGAGTCCCCCAGATGTGTCAGTCCATTCCAGAGGAACCTGTTTTCCCTGCACTGCCTTGACGTTCAAGCCGAGGATCGACTCCCACCACGTGTGCACGTGGGACAGCCCTGTGGGAAAGCCTCGTGGGAAAGCCTCGTGGGAAAGACTCGAGGGAAAACCATAGATCCTTTTATCCACGCGGCGGACTGCGTGACACTGCTGCTACCGCTCTGGAGGAAAGCGCAAGTGCATGCCCGCATTCGAGACGAGGACTGACTCCCCTGGGGAGACTCCAGAAGTACCCCAAGATCCATGTCAGCACTGGAGAGGAATCCTCAGGTTCCGGCCCCGACTCCACACAAGGTCTTAGGCCCCGGCATCGACGGGAGAGGAATCCCGAGAGGCCCCCGAGGAACTCGCATGGGGACTGGCCTTTCCTGAGGCCACCAGAGCGGGTCCCTGAGGTCCCCGTCGTAAGTCGAGAGCACCTGCCGCAACTCGAGAAAATCCAGGCGGTTTTGCCCTCCAGGCGAGATGAGGCCCATTTCCGCTGAGGCTTCTCGAGGCTAATCACGTCTAACCACTGGAACTTCCAAAGGGTCCTTCACACCCTTGCTGCAACTCAAGAAGTTCCCCGACATACCCGTCTCCACTCGAGAGGAAGCACGTGGGTCCCGCACACATCCAGGGGAGCCCCGTTTCCGCCTCCTAGCTCGAGATGAGGGATCCTTTCCCTGTTTCGTAGGGAAAGAATTCCCGGCGTTCCCGTCGCATCTCAAGAGGAGGCGCTCTCCACAGGAAAGGCGAGAGGAACTCCAGGGTCATGCCACCATTCCAAGAGTCCCCCAGAGGTGTCAGTCCATTCCAGAGGAACCTGTTTTCCCTGCACTGCCTTGACGTTCAAGCCGAGGATCGACTCCCACCACGTGTGCACGTGGGACAGCCCTGTGGGAAAGCCTCGTGGGAAAGCCTCGTGGGAAAGACTCGAGGGAAAACCATAGATCTATTGATCCACGCGGCGGACTGCGTGCCACTGTTGCTACCGCTCTGGAGGAAAGCGCAAGTGCATGCCCGCATTCGAGACGAGGACTGACTCCCCTGGGGAGACTCCAGAAGTACCCCAAGATCCATGTCAGCACTGGAGAGGAATCCTCAGGTTCCGGCCCCGACTCCACACAAGGTCTTAGGCCCCGGCATCGACGGGAGAGGAATCCCGAGAGGCCCCCGAGGAACTCGCATGGGGACTGGCCTTTCCTGAGGCCACCAGAGCGGGTCCCTGAGGTCCCCGTCGTAAGTCGAGAGCACCTGCCGCAACTCGAGAAAATCCAGGAGGTTTTCCCCTCCAGGCGAGATGAGGCCCATTTCCGCTGAGGCTTCTCGAGGCCAATCACATCTAACCACTGGAACTTCCAAAGGGTCCTTCACACCCTTGCTGCAACTCAAGAAGTTCCCCGACATACCCGTCTCCACTCGAGAGGAAGCACGTGGTGTCCCACACACATCTAGGGGAGCCCCGTTTCCGCCTCCTAGCTCGAGATGAGGGATCCTTTCCCTGTTTCGTAGGGAAAGAATTCCCGGCCTTCCCGTCGCATCTCAAGAGGTGGCGCTCTCCACAGGAAAGGCGAGAGGAACTCCAGGGTCATGCCACCATTCCAAGAGTCCCTCAGATGTGTCAGTCCATTCCAGAGGAACCTGTTTTCCCTGCACTGCCTTGACGTTCAAGCCGAGGATCGACTCCCACCACGTGTGCACGTGGGACAGCCCTGTGGGAAAGCCTCGTGGGAAAGCCTCGTGGGAAAGACTCGAGGGAAAACCATAGATCCTTTGATCCACGCGGCGGACTGCGTGACACTGCTGCTACCGCTCTGGAGGAAAGCGCAAGTGTATGCCCGCATTGGAGACGAGGACTGACTCCCCTGGGGAGACTCCAGAAGTACCCCAAGATCCATGTCAGCACTGGAGAGGAATCCTCAGGTTCCGGCCCAGACTCCACACAAGGTCTTAGGCCCCGGCATCGACGGGAGAGGAATCCCGAGAGGCCCCCGAGGAACTCGCATGGGGACTGGCCTTTCCTGAGGCCACCAGAGCGGGTCCCTGAGGTCCCCGTCGTAAGTCGAGAGTACCTGCCACAACTCGAAAAAATCCAGGAGGTTTGGCCCTCCAGGCGAGATGAGGCCCATTTCCGCTGAGGCTTCTCGAGGCCAATCACATCTAACCACTGGAACTTCCAAAGGGTCCTTCACACCATTGCTGCAACTCAAGAAGTTCCCCGACATACCCGTCTCCACTCGAGAGGAAGCACGTGGGGTCCCGCACACATCCAGGGGAGCCCCGTTTCCGCCTCCTAGCTCGAGATGAGGGATCCTTTCCCTGTTTCGTAGGGAAAGAATTCCCGGCGTTCCCGTCGCATCTCAAGAGGAGGCGCTCTCCACAGGAAAGGCGAGAGGAACTCCAGGGTCGTGCCACCATTCCAAGAGTCCCCCAGATGTGTCAGTCCATTCCAGAGGAACCTGTTTTCCCTGCACTGCCTTGACGTTCAAGCCGAGGATCCACTCCCACCACGTGTGCACGTGGGACAGCCCTGTGGGAAAGCCTCGTGGGAAAGCCTCGGGGGAAAGACTCGAGGGAAAACCATAGATCCTGTGATCCACGCGGCGGACTGCGTGACACTGCTGCTACCGCTCTGGAGGAAATCGCAAGTGCATGCCCGCATTCGAGACGAGGACTGACTCCCCTGGGGAGACTCCAGAAGTTCCCCAAGATCCATGTCAGCACTGGAGAGGAATCCTCAGGTTCCGGCCCCGACTCCACACAAGGTCTTAGGCCCCTCATCGACGGGAGAGGAATCCCGAGACGCCCCCGAGGAAATCGCATGGGGACTGGCCTTTCCTGAGGCCACCAGAGCGGGTCCCTGAGGTCCCCGTCGTAAGTCGAGAGCACCTGCCGTAACTCCAGAAAATCCAGGAGGTTTTGCCCTCCAGGCGAGTTGAGGCCCATTTCCGCTGAGGCTTCTCGAGGCCAATCATGTCTAACCACTGGAACTTCCAAAGGGTCCTTCACACCCTTGCTGCAACTCAAGAAGTTCCCCGACATACCCGTCTCCACTCGAGAGGAAACATGTGGTGTCCCGCACACATCCAGGGGAGCCCCGTTTCCGCCTCCTAGCTCGAGATGAGGGATCCTTTCCCTGTTTCGTAGGGAAAGAATTCCCGGCGTTCCCGTCGCATCTCAAGAGGAGGCGCTCTCCACAGGAAAGGCGAGAGGAACTCCAGGGTCGTGCCACCATTCCAAGAGTCCCCCAGATGTGTCAGTCCATTCCAGAGGAACCTGTTTTCCCTGCACTGCCTTGACGTTAACCCGAGGATCGACTCCCACCACGTGTGCACGTGGGACAGCCCTGTGGGAAAGCCTCGTGGGAAAGCCTCGTGGGAAAGACTCGAGGGAAAACCATAGATCCTTTGATCCACGCGGAGGACTGCGTGACACTGCTGCTACCGCTCTGGAGGAAAGCGCAAGTGCATGCCCGCATTCGAGACTAGGACTGACTCCCCTGGTGAGACTCCAGAAGTACCCCAAGATCCATGTCAACACTGGAGAGGAATCCTCAGGTTCCGGCCCCGACTCCACACAAAGTCTTAGGCCCCGGCATCGACCGGAGAGGAATCCCGAGAGGCCCCCGAGGAACTCGCATGGGGACTGGCCTTTCCTGAGGCCACCAGAGCGGGTCCCTGAGGTCCCCGTCGTAAGTCGAGAGCACCTGCCGCAACTCGAGAAAATCCAGGAGGTTTTGCCCTCCAGGCGAGATGAGGCCCATTTCCGCTAAGGCCTCTCGAGGCTAATCAAGTCTAACCACTGGAACTTCCAAAGGGTCCTTCACACCCTTGGTGCAACTCAAGAAGTTCCCCGACATACCCGTCTCCACTCGAGAGGAAGCACGTGGGGTCCCTCACACATCCAGGGGAGCCCCGTTTCCGCCTCCTAGCTCGAGATGAGGGATCCTTTCCCTGTTTCGTAGGGAAAGAATTCCGGCGTTCCCGTTGCATCTCAAGAGGAGGCGCTCTCCAGAGGAAAGGCGAGAGGAACTCCAGGGTCGTGACACCATTCCAAGAGTCCCCCAGATGTGTCAGTCCATTCCAGAGGAACCTGTTTTCGCTGCACTGCCTTGACGTTCAAGCCGAGGATCGACTCCCACCACGTGTGCACGTGGGACAGCCCTGTGGGAAAGCCTCGTGGGAAAGCCTCGTGGGAAAGACTCGAGGGAAAACCATAGACCCTTTGATCCACGCGGTGGACTGCGTGACACTGCTGCTACCGCTCTGGAGGAAAGCCCAAGTGCACGCCCGCATTCGAGACGAGGACTGACTCCCCTGGGGAGACTCCAGAAGTACCCCAAGATCCATGTCAGCACTGGAGAGGAATCCTCAGGTTCCGGCCCCGACTCCACACAAGGTCTTAGGCCCCGGCATCGACGGGAGAGGAATCCCGAGAGGCCCCCGAGGAACTCGCATGGGGACTGGCCTTTCCTGAGGCCACCAGAGCGGGTCCCTGAGGTCCCCGTCGTAAGTCGAGAGCACCTGCCACAACTCGAGAAAATCCAGGAGGTTTTGCCCTCCAGGCGAGATGATGCCCATTTCCGCTGAGGCTTCTCAAGGCTAATCACATCTAACCACTGGAACTTCCAAAGGGTCCTTCACACCCTTGCTGCAACTCAAGAAGTTCCCCGACATACCCGTCTCCACTCGAGAGGAAGCACGTGGGTCCCGCACACATCCAGGGGAGCCCCGATTCCGCCTCCTAGCTCGAGA
Organism: Ovis canadensis; assembly: GCF_042477335.2. Lineage (NCBI taxonomy): Eukaryota > Metazoa > Chordata > Mammalia > Artiodactyla > Bovidae > Ovis > Ovis canadensis. The sequence goes on along the minus strand of NC_091249.1, from coordinate 9,769,993 downwards.
TGAGGGATCCTTTCCCTGTTTCGTAGGGAAAGAATTCCCGGCGTTCCCGTCGCATCTCAAGAGGAGGCGCTCTCCACAGGAAAGGCGAGAGGAACTCCAGGGTCGTGCCACCATTCCAAGAGTCCCCCAGATGTGTCAGTCCATTCCAGAGGAACCTGTTTTCCCTGCACTGCCTTGACGTTCAAGCCGAGGATCGACTCCCACCACGTGTGCACGTGGGACAGCCCTGTGGGAAAGCCTCGTGGGAAAGCCTCGTGGGAAAGACTCGAGGGAAAACCATAGACCCTTTGATCCACGCGGCGGACTGCGTGACACTGCTGCTACCGCTCTGGAGGAAAGCGCAAGTGCACGCCCGCATTCGAGACGAGGACTGACTCCCCTGGGGAGACTCCAGAAGTACCCCAAGATCCATGTCAGCACTGGAGAGGAATCCTCAGGTTCCGGCCCCGACTCCACACAAGGTCTTAGGCCCCGGCATCGACGGGAGAGGAATCCTGAGAGGCCCCCGAGGAACTCGCATGGGGACTGGCCTTTCCTGAGGCCACCAGAGGGGGTCCCTGAGGTCCCCGTCGTAAGTCTAGAGCACCAGCCGCAACTCGAGAAAATCCAGGAGGTTTTGCCCTCCAGGCCAGATGAGGCCCATTTCCGCTGAGGCTTCTCGAGGCCAATCACATCTAACCACTGGAACTTCCAAAGGGTCCTTCTCACCCTTGCTGCAACTCAAGAAGTTCCCCGACATACCCGTCTCCACTCGAGAGGAAGCACGAGGGTCCCGCACACATCCAGGGGAGCCCCGTTTCCGCCTCCTAGCTCGAGATGAGGGATCCTTTCCCTGTTTCGTAGGGAAAGAATTCCCGGCGTTCCCGTCGCATCTCAAGAGGAGGCGCTCTCCACAGGAAAGGCGAGAGGAACTCCAGGGTCGTGCCACCATTCCAAGAGTCCCCCAGATGAGTCAGTCCATTCCAGAGGAACCTGTTTTCCCTGCACTGCCTTTACGTTCAAGCTGAGGATCGACTCCCACCCCGTGTGCACGTGGGACAGCCCTGTGGGAAAGCCTCGTGGGAAAGCATCGTGGGAATGACTCAAGGGAAAACCATAGATCCTTTGATCCACGCGGCGGATTGCGTGACACTGCTGCTACAGCTCTGGAGGAAAGCGCAAGTGCATGCCCGCATTCGAGACGAGGACTGACTCCCCTGGGGAGACTCCAGAAGTACCCCAAGATCCATGTCAGCACTGGAGAGGAATCCTCAGGTTCCGGCCCCGACGCCACACAAGGTCTTAGGCCCCGGCATCGACGGGAGAGGAATCCCGAGAGGCCCCCGAGGAACTCGCATGGGGACTGGCCTTTCCTGAGGCCACCAGAGCGGGTCCCTGAGGTCCCCGTCGTAAGTCGAGAGCACCTGCCGCAACTCGAGAAAATCCAGGAGGTTTTGCCCTCCAGGCCAGATGAGGCCCATTTCCACTGAGGCTTCACGAGGCTAATCACATCTAACCACTGGAACTTCCAAAGGGTCCTTCACACCCTTGCTGCAACTCAAGAAGTTCCCCGACATACCCGTCTGCACTCGAGAGGAAGCACGTGGTGTCCCGCACACATCCAGGGGAGCCCCGTTTCCGCCTCCTAGCTCGAGATGAGGGATCCTTTCCCTGTTTCGTAGGGAAAGAATTCCCGGCGTTCCCGTCGCATCTCAAGAGGAGGCGCTCTCCACAGGAAAGGCGAGAGGAACTCCAGGGTCGTGCCACCATTCCAAGAGTCCCCCAGATGTGTCAGTCCATTCCAGAGGAACCTGTTTTCCCTGCACTGCCTTGACGTTCATGCCGAGGATCGACTCCCACCACGTGTGCACGTGGGACAGCCCTGTGGGAAAGCCTCGTGGGAAAGCCTCGTGGGAAAGACTCGAGGGAAAACCATAGATCCTTTGATCCACGCGGTGGACTGCGTGACACTGCTGCTACCGCTCTGGAGGAAAGCGCAAGTGCATGCCCGCATTCGAGACGAGGACTGACTCCCCTGGGGAGACTCCAGAAGTACCCCAAGATCCATGTCAGCACTGGAGAGGAATCCTCAGGTTCCGGCCCCGACTCCACACAAGGTCTTAGGCCCCGGCATCGACGGGAGAGGAATCCCGAGAGGCCCCCGAGAAACTCGCATGGGGACTGGCCTTTCCTGAGGCCACCAGAGCGGGTCCCTGAGGTCCCCGTCGTAAGTCGAGAGCACCAGCCGCAACTCGAGAAAATCCAGGAGGTTTTGCCCTCCAGGCCAGATGAGGCCCATTTCCGCTGAGGCTTCTCGAGGCCAATCACATCTAACCACTGGAACTTTCAAAGGGTCCTTCTCACCCTTGCTGCAACTCAAGAAGTTCCCCGACATACCCGTCTCCACTCGAGAGGAAGCACGAGGGTCCCGCACACATCCAGGGGAGCCCCGTTTCCGCCTCCTAGCTCGAGATGAGGGATCCTTTCCCTGTTTCGTAGGGAAAGAATTCCCGGCGTTCCCGTCGCATCTCAAGAGGAGGCGCTCTCCACAGGAAAGGCGAGAGGAACTCCAGGGTCGTGCCACCATTCCAAGAGTCCCCCAGATGTGTCAGGCCATTCCAGAGGAACCTGTTTTCCCTGCACTGCCTTGACCTTCAAGCCGAGGATCGACTCCCACCACCTGGGCACGTGGGACAGCCCTGTGGGAAAGCCTCGTGGGAAAGCCTCGTGGGAAAGACTCGAGGGAAAACCATAGATCCTTTGATCCACGCGGAGGACTGCGTGACACTGCTGCTACCGCTCTGGAGGAAAGCGCAAGTGCATGCCCGCATTCGAGACTAGGACTGACTCCCCTGGTGAGACTCCAGAAGTACCCCAAGATCCATGTCAACACTGGAGAGGAATCCTCAGGTTCCGGCCCCGACTCCACACAAAGTCTTAGGCCCCGGCATCGACGGGAGAGGAATCCCGAGAGGCCCCCGAGGAACTCGCATGGGGACTGGCCTTTCCTGAGGCCACCAGAGCGGGTCCCTGAGGTCCCCGTCGTAAGTCGAGAGCACCTGCCGCAACTCGAGAAAATCCAGGAGGTTTTGCCCTCCAGGCGAGATGAGGCCCATTTCCGCTAAGGCCTCTCGAGGCTAATCAAGTCTAACCACTGGAACTTCCAAAGGGTCCTTAACACCCTTGGTGCAACTCAAGAAGTTCCCCGACATACCCGTCTCCACTCGAGAGGAAGCACGTGGGGTCCCGCACACATCCAGGGGAGCCCCGTTTCCGCCTCCTAGCTCGAGATGAGGGATCCTTTCCCTGTTTCGTAGGGAAAGAATTCCGGCGTTCCCGTTGCATCTCAAGAGGAGGCGCTCTCCACAGGAAAGGCGAGAGGAACTCCAGGGTCGTGACACCATTCCAAGAGTCCCCCAGATGTGTCAGTCCATTCCAGAGGAACCTGTTTTCGCTGCACTGCCTTGACGTTCAAGCCGAGGATCGACTCCCACCACGTGTGCACGTGGGACAGCCCTGTGGGAAAGCCTCGTGGGAAAGCCTCGTGGGAAAGACTCGAGGGAAAACCATAGACCCTTTGATCCACGCGGTGGACTGCGTGACACTGCTGCTACCGCTCTGGAGGAAAGCCCAAGTGCACGCCCGCATTCGAGACGAGGACTGACTCCCCTGGGGAGACTCCAGAAGTACCCCAAGATCCATGTCAGCACTGGAGAGGAATCCTCAGGTTCCGGCCCCGACTCCACACAAGGTCTTAGGCCCCGGCATCGACGGGAGAGGAATCCCGAGAGGCCCCCGAGGAACTCGCATGGGGACTGGCCTTTCCTGAGGCCACCAGAGCGGGTCCCTGAGGTCCCCGTCGTAAGTCGAGAGCACCTGCCACAACTCGAGAAAATCCAGGAGGTTTTGCCCTCCAGGCGAGATGATGCCCATTTCCGCTGAGGCTTCTCAAGGCTAATCACATCTAACCACTGGAACTTCCAAAGGGTCCTTCACACCCTTGCTGCAACTCAAGAAGTTCCCCGACATACCCGTCTCCACTCGAGAGGAAGCACGTGGGTCCCGCACACATCCAGGGGAGCCCCGATTCCGCCTCCTAGCTCGAGATGAGGGATCCTTTCCCTGTTTCGTAGGGAAAGAATTCCCGGCGTTCCCGTCGCATCTCAAGAGGAGGCGCTCTCCACAGGAAAGGCGAGAGGAACTCCAGGGTCGTGCCACCATTCCAAGAGTCCCCCAGATGTGTCAGTCCATTCCAGAGGAACCTGTTTTCCCTGCACTGCCTTGACGTTCAAGCCGAGGATCGACTCCCACCACGTGTGCACGTGGGACAGCCCTGTGGGAAAGCCTCGTGGGAAAGCCTCGTGGGAAAGACTCGAGGGAAAACCATAGACCCTTTGATCCACGCGGCGGACTGCGTGACACTGCTGCTACCGCTCTGGAGGAAAGCGCAAGTGCACGCCCGCATTCGAGACGAGGACTGACTCCCCTGGGGAGACTCCAGAAGTACCCCAAGATCCATGTCAGCACTGGAGAGGAATCCTCAGGTTCCGGCCCCGACTCCACACAAGGTCTTAGGCCCCGGCATCGACGGGAGAGGAATCCCGAGAGGCCCCCGAGGAACTCGCATGGGGACTGGCCTTTCCTGAGGCCACCAGAGGGGGTCCCTGAGGTCCCCGTCGTAAGTCTAGAGCACCAGCCGCAACTCGAGAAAATCCAGGAGGTTTTGCCCTCCAGGCCAGATGAGGCCCATTTCCGCTGAGGCTTCTCGAGGCCAATCACATCTAACCACTGGAACTTCCAAAGGGTCCTTCTCACCCTTGCTGCAACTCAAGAAGTTCCCCGACATACCCGTCTCCACTCGAGAGGAAGCACGAGGGTCCCGCACACATCCAGGGGAGCCCCGTTTCCGCCTCCTAGCTCGAGATGAGGGATCCTTTCCCTGTTTCGTAGGGAAAGAATTCCCGGCGTTCCCGTCGCATCTCAAGAGGAGGCGCTCTCCACAGGAAAGGCGAGAGGAACTCCAGGGTCGTGCCACCATTCCAAGAGTCCCCCAGATGAGTCAGTCCATTCCAGAGGAACCTGTTTTCCCTGCACTGCCTTTACGTTCAAGCTGAGGATCGACTCCCACCCCGTGTGCACGTGGGACAGCCCTGTGGGAAAGCCTCGTGGGAAAGCATCGTGGGAATGACTCAAGGGAAAACCATAGATCCTTTGATCCACGCGGCGGATTGCGTGACACTGCTGCTACCGCTCTGGAGGAAAGCGCAAGTGCATGCCCGCATTCGAGACGAGGACTGACTCCCCTGGGGAGACTCCAGAAGTACCCCAAGATCCATGTCAGCACTGGAGAGGAATCCTCAGGTTCCGGCCCCGACGCCACACAAGGTCTTAGGCCCCGGCATCGACGGGAGAGTAATCCCGAGAGGCCCCCGAGGAACTCGCATGGGGACTGGCCTTTCCTGAGGCCACCAGAGCGGGTCCCTGAGGTCCCCGTCGTAAGTCGAGAGCACCTGCCGCAACTCGAGAAAATCCAGGAGGTTTTGCCCTCCAGGCCAGATGAGGCCCATTTCCACTTAGGCTTCACGAGGCTAATCACGTCTAACCACTGGAACTTCCAAAGGGTCCTTCACACCCTTGCTGCAACTCAAGAAGTTCCCCGACATACCCGTCTGCACTCGAGAGGAAGCACGTGGTGTCCCGCACACATCCAGGGGAGCCCCGTTTCCGCCTCCTAGCTCGAGATGAGGGATCCTTTCCCTGTTTCGTAGGGAAAGAATTCCCGGCGTTCCCGTCGCATCTCAAGAGGAGGCGCTCTCCACAGGAAAGGCGAGAGGAACTCCAGGGTCGTGCCACCATTCCAGGAGTCCCCCAGATGTGTCAGTCCATTCCAGAGGAACCTGTTTTCCCTGCACTGCCTTGACGTTCATGCCGAGGATCGACTCCCACCACGTGTGCACGTGGGACAGCCCTGTGGGAAAGCCTCGTGGGAAAGCCTCGTGGGAAAGACTCGAGGGAAAACCATAGATCCTTTGATCCACGCGGTGGACTGCGTGACACTGCTGCTACCGCTCTGGAGGAAAGCGCAAGTGCATGCCCGCATTCGAGACGAGGACTGACTCCCCTGGGGAGACTCCAGAAGTACCCCAAGATCCATGTCAGCACTGGAGAGGAATCCTCAGGTTCCGGCCCCGACTCCACACAAGGTCTTAGGCCCCGGCATCGACGGGAGAGGAATCCCGAGAGGCCCCCGAGAAACTCGCATGGGGACTGGCCTTTCCTGAGGCCACCAGAGCGGGTCCCTGAGGTCCCCGTCGTAAGTCGAGAGCACCAGCCGCAACTCGAGAAAATCCAGGAGGTTTTGCCCTCCAGGCCAGATGAGGCCCATTTCCGCTGAGGCTTCTCGAGGCCAATCACATCTAACCACTGGAACTTCCAAAGGGTCCTTCTCACCCTTGCTGCAACTCAAGAAGTTCCCCGACATACCCGTCTCCACTCGAGAGGAAGCACGAGGGTCCCGCACACATCCAGGGGAGCCCCGTTTCCGCCTCCTAGCTCGAGATGAGGGATCCTTTCCCTGTTTCGTAGGGAAAGAATTCCCGGCGTTCCCGTCGCATCTCAAGAGGAGGCGCTCTCCACAGGAAAGGCGAGAGGAACTCCAGGGTCATGCCACCATTCCAAGAGTCCCCCAGATGTGTCAGGCCATTCCAGAGGAACCTGTTTTCCCTGCACTGCCTTGACCTTCAAGCCGAGGATCGACTCCCACCACCTGGGCACGTGGGACAGCCCTGTGGGAAAGCCTCGTGGGAAAGCCTCGTGGGAAAGACTCGAGGGAAAACCATAGATCCTTTGATCCACGCGGCGGATTGCGTGACACTGCTGCTACCGCTCTGGAGGAAAGCGCAAGTGCATGCCCGCATTCGAGACGAGGACTGACTCCCCTGGGGAGACTCCAGAAGTACCCCAAGATCCATGTCAGCACTGGAGAGGAATCCTCAGGTTCCGGCCCCGACTCCACACAAGGTCTTAGGCCCCGGCATCGACGGGAGAGGTATCCCGAGAGGCCCCCGAGGAACTCGCATGGGGACTGGCCTTTCCTGAGGCCACCAGAGCGGGTCCCTGAGGTCCCCGTCGTAAGTCGAGAGCACCTGCCGCAACTCGAGAAAATCCAGGAGGTTTTGCCCTCCAGGCGAGATGAGGCACATTTCCGCTGAGGCTTCTCGAGGCTAATCACATCTAACCACTGGAACTTCCAAAGGGTCCTTCACACCCTTGCTGCAACTCAAGAAGTTCCCCGACATACCCGTCTCCACTCGAGAGGAATCACGAGGGGTCACGCACACATCCAGGGGAGCCCCGTTTCCGCCTCCTAGCTCAAGATGATGGATCCTTTCCCTGTTTCGTAGGGAAAGAATTCCCGGCGTTCCCGTCGCATCTCAAGAGGAGGCGCTCTCCACAGGAAAGGCGAGAGGAACTCCAGGGTCGTGCCACCATTCCAAGAGTCCCCCAGATGTGTCAGTCCATTCCAGAGGAACCTGTTTTCCCTGCACTGCCTTGACGTTCAAGCCGAAGATCGACTCCCACCACGTGTGCACGTGGGACAGCCCTGTGGGAAAGCCTCATGGGAAAGCCTCATGGGAAAGACACGAGGGAAAACCATAGATCCTTTGATCCACGCGGCGGACTGCGTGACACTGCTGCTACCGCTGTGGAGGAAAGCGCAAGTGCATGCCCGCAGTCGAGACGAGGACTGACTCCCCTGTGGAGACTCCAGAAGAACCCCAAGATCCATGTCAGCACTGGAGAGGAATCCTCAGGTTCCGGCCCCGACTCCACACAAGGTCTTAGGCCCCGGCATCGACGGGAGAGGAATCCCGAGTGGCCCCCGAGGAACTCGCATGGGGACTGGCCTTTCCTGAGGCCACCAGAGCGGGTCCCTGAGGTCCCCGTCGTAAGTCGAGAGCACCTGCCGCAACTCGAGAAAATCCAGGAGGTTTTGCCCTCCAGGCGAGATGAGGCCCATTTCCGCTGAGGCTTCTCGAGGCTAATCACGTCTAACCACTGGAACTTCCAAAGGGTCCTTCACACCCTTGCTGCAACTCAAGAAGTTCCCCGACATACCCGTCTCCACTCAAGAGGAAGCACGTGGGGTCCCGCACACATCCAGGGGAGCCCCGTTTCCGCCTCCTAGCTCGAGATGAGGGATCCTTTCCCTGTTTCGTAGGGAAAGAATTCCCGGCATTCCCGTCGCATCTCAAGAGGAGGCGCTCTCCACAGGAAAGGCGAGAGGAACTCCAGGGTCGTGCCACCATTCCAAGAGTCCCCCAGATGTGTCAGTCCATTCCAGAGGAACCTGTTTTCCCTGCACTGCCTTGACGTTCAAGCTGAGGATCGACTCCCACCACGTGTGCACGTGGGACAGCCCTGTGGGAAAGCCTCGTGGGAAAGCCTCGTGGGAAAGACTCGAGGGAAAACCATAGATCCTTTGATCCACGCGGTGGACTGCGTGATACTGCTGCTACCGCTCTGGAGGAAAGCGCAAGTGCATGCCCGCATTCGAGACGAGGACTGACTCCCCTGGGGAGACTCCAGAAGTACCCCAAGATCCATGTCAGCACTGGAGAGGAATCCTCAGGTTCTGGCCCCGACTCCACACAAGGTCTTAGGCCCGGCATCGACGGGAGAGGAATCCCGAGAGGCCCCCGAGGAACTCGCATGGGGACTGGCCTTTCCTGAGGCCACCAGAGCGGGTCCCTGAGGTCCCCGTCGTAAGTCGAGAGCACCTGCCGCAACTCGAGAAAATCCAGGAGGTTTTGCCCTCCAGGCGAAATGAGGCCCATTTCCGCTGAGGCTTCTCGAGGCTAATCACAACTCACCACTGGAACATCCAAAGGGTCCTTCTCACCCTTGCTGCAACTCAAGAAGTTCCCCGCCATACCCGTCTCCACCCGAGAGGAAGCACGAGGGTCCCGCACACATCCAGGGGAGCCCCGTTTCCGCCTCCTAGCTCGAGATGAGGGATCCTTTCCCTGTTTCGTAGGGAAAGAATTCCCGGAGTTCCCGTCGCATCTCAAGAGGAGGCGCTCTCCACAGGAAAGGCGAGAGGAACTCCAGGGTCGTGCCACCATTCCAAGAGTCCCCCAGATGTGTCAGGCCATTCCAGAGGAACCTGTTTTCCCTGCACTGCCTTGACCTTCAAGCCGAGGATCGATTCCCACCACGTGTGCACGTGGGACAGCCCTGTGGGAAAGCCTCGTGGGAAAGACTCGAGGGAAAACCATAGATCCTTTGATCCACGCGGCGGATTGCGTGACACTGCTGCTACCGCTCTGGAGGAAAGCGCAAGTGCATGCCCGCATTCGAGACGAGGACTGACTCCCCTGGGGAGACTCCAGAAGTACCCCAAGATCCATGTCAGCACTGGAGAGGAATCCTCAGGTTCCGGCCCCGACTCCACACAAGGTCTTAGGCCCCGGCATCGACGGGAGAGGTATCCCGAGAGGCCCCCGAGGAACTCGCATGGGGACTGGCCTTTCCTGAGGCCACCAGAGCGGGTCCCTGAGGTCCCCGTCGTAAGTCGAGAGCACCTGCCGCAACTCGAGAAAATCCAGGAGGTTTTGCCCTCCAGGCGAGATGAGGCACATTTCCGCTGAGGCTTCTCGAGGCTAATCACATCTAACCACTGGAACTTCCAAAGGGTCCTTCACACCTTTGCTGCAACTCAAGAAGTTCCCCGACATACCCGTCTCCACTCGAGAGGAATCACGAGGGGTCACGCACACATCCAGGGGAGCCCCGTTTCCGCCTCCTAGCTCGAGATGATGGATCCTTTCCCTGTTTCGTAGGGAAAGAATTCCCGGCGTTCCCGTCGCATCTCAAGAGGAGGCGCTCTCCACAGGAAAGGCGAGAGGAACTCCAGGGTCGTGCCACCATTCCAAGAGTCCCCCAGATGTGTCAGTCCATTCCAGAGGAACCTGTTTTCCCTGCACTGCCTTGACGTTCAAGCCGAAGATCGACTCCCACCACGTGTGCACGTGGGACAGCCCTGTGGGAAAGCCTCGTGGGAAAGCCTCATGGGAAAGACTCGAGGGAAAACCATAGATCTTTTGATCCACGCGGCGGACTGCGTGACACTGCTGCTACCGCTCTGGAGGAAAGCGCAAGTGCATGCCCGCAGTCGAGACGAGGACTGACTCCCCTGTGGAGACTCCAGAAGTACCCCAAGATCCATGTCAGCACTGGAGAGGAATCCTCAGGTTCCGGCCCCGACTCCACACAAGGTCTTAGGCCCCGGCATCGACGGGAGAGGAATCCCGAGAGGCCCCCGAGGAACTCGCATGGGGACTGGCCTTTCCTGAGGCCACCAGAGCGGGTCCCTGAGGTCCCCGTCGTAAGTCGAGAGCACCTGCCGCAACTCGAGAAAATCCAGGAGGTTTTGACCTCCAGGCGAGATGAGGCCCATTTCCGCTGAGGCTTCTCGAGGCTAATCACATCTAACCACTAGAACATACAAAGGGTCCTTCTCACCCTTGCTGCAACTCAAGAAGTTCCCCGACATACCCGTCTCCACTCGAGAGGAAGCACGAGGGTCCCGCACACATCCAGGGGAGCCCCGTTTCAGCCTCCTAGCTCGAGATGAGGGATCCTTTCCCTGTTTCGTATGGAAAGAATTCCCGGCGTTCCCGTCGCATCTCAAGAGGAGGCGCTCTCCACAGGAAAGGCGAGAGGAACTCCACGGTCGTGCCACCATTCCAAGAGTCCCCCAGACGTGTCAGTCCATTCCAGAGGAACCTGTTTTCCCTGCACTGCCTTGACGTTCAAGCCGAGGATCGACTCCCACCACGTGTGCACGTGGGACAGCCCTGTGGGAAAGCCTCGTGGGAAAGACTCGAGGGAAAAGCATAGATCCTTTGATCCACGCGGCGGATTGCGTGACACTGCTGCTACCGCTCTGGAGGAAAGCGCAAGTGCATGCCCGCATTCGAGACGAGGACTGACTCCCCTGGGGAGACTCCAGAAGTACCCCAAGATCCATGTCAGCACTGGAGCGGAATCCTCAGGTTCCGGCCCCGACTCCACACAAGGTCTTAGGCCCCGGCATCGACGGGAGAGGAATCCCGAGGGGCCCCCAGGAACTCGCATGGGGACTGGCCTTTCCTGAGGCCACCAGAGCGGGTCCCTGAGGTCCCCGTCTTAAGTCGAGAGCACCTGCCGCAACTCGAGAAAATCCAGGAGGTTTTGCCCTCCAGGCGAGATGAGGCCCATTTCCGCTGAGGCATCTCGAGGCTAATCACGTCTAACCACTGGAACTTCCAAAGGGTCCTGTACACCCTTGCTGCAACTAAAGAAGTTCCCCGACATACCCGTCTGCACTCGAGAGGAAGCATGTGGGGTCACGCACACATCCAGGGGAGCCCCGTTTCCGCCTCCTAGCTCGAGATGAGGGATCCTTTCCCTGTTTCCTAGGGAAAGAATTCCCGGCGTTCCCGTCGCATCTCAAGAGGAGGCGCTCTCCACAGGAAAGGCGAGAGGAACTCCAGGGTCGTGCCAGCATTCCAAGACTCCCCCGGATGTGTCAGTCCATTCCAGAGGAACCTGTTTTCCCTGCACTGCCTTGACGTTCAAGCCGAGGATCGACTCCCACCACGTGTGCACGTGGGACAGCCCTGTGGGAAAGCCTCGTGGGAAAGCCTCGTGGGAAAGAGTCGAGGGAAAACCATAGATCCTTTGATCCACGCGGCGGACTGCGTGACACTGCTGCTACCGCTCTGGAGGAAAGCGCAAGTGCATGCCCGCATTCGCGACGAGGACTGACTCCCCTGGGGAGACTCCAGAAGTACCCCAAGATCCATGTCAGCACTGGAGAGGAATCCTCAGGTTCCGGCCCCGGCTCCACACAAGGTCTTAGGCCCCGGCATCGACGGGAGAGGAATCCCGAGAGGCCCCCAGGAACTCGCATGGGGACTGGCCTTTCCTGAGGCCACCAGAGCGGGTCCCTGAGGTCCCCGTCGTAAGTTGAGAGCACCTGCCGCAACTCGAGAAAATCCAGGAGGTTTTGCCCTCCAGGCGAGATGAGGCCCATTTCCGCTGAGGCTTCTCGAGGCTAATCACGTCTAACCACTGGAACTTCCAAAGGGTCCTTCACACCCTTGCTGCAACTCAAGAAGTTCCCCGACATACCCGTCTCCACTCGAGAGGAAGCACGTGGGGTCCCGCACACATCCAGGGGAGCCCCGTTTCCGCCTGCTAGCTCGAGATGAGGGATCCTTTCCCTGTTTCGTAGGGAAAGAATTCCCGGCGTTCCCGTCGCATCTCAAGAGGAGGCGCTCTCCACAGGAAAGGCGAGAGGAACTCCAGGGTCGTGCCACCATTCCAAGAGGCCCCAGATATGTCAGTCCATTACAGAGGAAGATGTTTTCCCTGCACTGCCTTAACGTTCAAGCCGAGGATCGACTCCCACCACGTGTGCACGTGGGACAGCCCTGTGAGAAAGCCTCGTGGGAAAGCCTCGTGGAAAAGACTCGAGGGAAAATCATAGATCGTTTGATCCACGCGGCGGACTGCGTGACACTGCTGCTACCGCTCTTTAGGAAAGCGCAAGTGCATGTCCGCATTCGAGACGAGGACTGACTCCCCTGGGGAGACTCCAGAAGTACCCCAAGATCCATGTCAGCACTGGAGAGGAATCCTCAGGTTCCGGCCCCGACTCCACACAAGGTCTTAGGACCCGGCATCGACGGGAGAGGAATCCCGAGAGGCCCCCGAGGAACTCGCATGGGGACTGGCCTTTCCTGAGGCCACCAGAGCGGGTCCCTGAGGTCCCCGTCGTAAGTCGAGAGCACCTGCCGCAACTCGAGAAAATCCAGGAGGTTTTGCCCTCCAGGCGAGATGAGGCCCATTTCTGCTGAGGCTTCTCGAGGCTAATCAGGTCTAACCACTGGAACTTCCAAAGGGTCCTTCACACCCTTGCTGCAACTCCAGTTGTTCCCCGACATACCCGTCTCCACTCGAGAGGAAGCACGTGGGGTCCCGCACACATCCAGGGGCGCCCCGTTTCCGCCTCCTAGCTCGAGATGAGGGATCCTTTCCCTGTTTCCTAGGGAAAGAATTCCCGGCGTTCCCGTCGCATCTCAAGAGGTGGCGCTCTCCACAGGAAAGACGAAAGGAACTCCAGGGTCGTGCCACCATTCCAAGAGTCCCCCAGAGGTGTCAGTCCATTCCAGAGGAACCTGTTTTCCCTGCACTGCCTTGACGTTCAAGCCGAGGATCGACTCCCACCACGTGTGCACGTGGGACAGCCCTGTGGGAAAGCCTCGTTGGAAAGCCTCGTGGGAAAGATTCGAGGGAAAACCATAGATCCTTTGATCCACGCGGCGGACTGCATGACACTGCTGCTACAGCTCTGGAGGAAAGCGCAAGTGTATGCCCGCATTCGAGACGAGGACTGACTCCCCTGGGGAGACTCCAGAAGTACCCCAAGATCCATGTCAGCACTGGAGAGGAATCCTCAGGTTCCGGCCCCGACTCCACACAAGGTCTTAGGCCCCGGCATCGACGGGAGAGGAATCCCGAGAGGCCTCCGAGGAACTCGCATGGGGACTGGCCTTTCCTGAGGCCACCAGAGCGGGTCCCTGAGGTCCCCGTCGTAAGTTGAGAGCACCTGCCGCAACTCCAGAAAATCCAGGAGGTTTTGCCCTCCAGGCGAGATGAGGCCCATTTCCGCTGAGGCTTCTCGAGGCTAATCACATCTAACCACTGGAACTTCCAAAGGGTCCTTCACACCCTTGCTGCAACTCAAGCAGTTCCGCGACATACCCGTCTCCACTCGAGAGGAAGCACGAGGGTCCTGCACACATCCAGGGGAGCCCCGTTTCCGCCTCCTAGGTCGAGATGAGGGATCCTTTCCCTGTTTCGTAGGGAAAGAATTCCCGGCATTCCCGTCGCATCTCAAGAGGAGGCGCTCTCCACAGGAAAGGCGAGAGGAACTCCAGGGTCGTGCCACCATTCCAAGAGTCCCCCAGATGTGTCAGTCCATTCCAGAGGAACCTGTTTTCCCTGCACTGCCTTGAGTTCAAGCCGAGGATCGACTCCCACCACGTGTGCACGTGGGACAGCCCTGTGGGAAAACCTCGTGGGAAAGCCTCGTGGAAAGACTCGAGGGAAAACCATAGATCCTTTGATCCACGCGGCTGACTGCGTGACACTGCTGCTACCGCTCTGGAGGAAAGCGCAAGTGCATGCCCGCATTCGAGACGAGGACTGACTCCCTTGGGGAAACTCCAGAAGTACCCCAAGATCCATGTCAGCACTGGAGAGGTATCCTCAAGTTCCGGACCCGACTCCACACAAGGTCTTAGGCCCCGGCATCGACGGGAGAGGAATCCCGAGAGGCCCCCGAGGAACTCGCATGGGGACTGGCCTTTCCTGAGGCCACCAGAGAGGGTCCCTGAGGTCCCCATCGTAAGTCGAGAGCACCTGCCGCAACTCGAGAAAATCCAGGAGGTTTTGCTCTCCAGGCGAGATGAGGCCCATTTCCGCTGAGGCTTCTCGAGGCTAATCACATCTAACCACTGGAACTTCCAAAGGGTCCTTCACACCCTTGCTGCAACTCAAGAAGTTCCCCGACATACCCATCTCCACCCGAGAGGAAGCACGTGGGGTCCCGCACACATCCAGGGGAGCCCCGTTTCCGCCTCCTAGCTCGAGATGAGGGATCCTTTCCCTGTTTCTTAGGGAAAGAATTCCCGGCGTTTCCGTCGCATCTCAAGAGGAGGCGCTCTCCACAGGAAAGGCGAGAGGAACTCCAGGGTCGTGCCACCATTCCAAGAGGCCCCAGATATGTCAGCCCATTTCAGAGGAAGCTGTTTTCCCTGCACTGCCTTGACGTTCAAGCCGAGGATCGACTCCCACCACGTGTGCACGTGGGACAGCCCTGTTGGAAAGCCTCGTGGGAAAGCCTCGTGTGAAAGACTCGAGGGAAAACCATAGATCCATTGATCCACGCGGCGGACTGCGTGACACTGCTGCTACCGCTCTGGAGGAAAGCGCAAGTGCATGCCCGCATTCGAGACGAGGACTGACTCCCCTGGGGAGACTCCAGAAGTACCCCAAGATCCATGTCAGCACTGGAGAAGAATCCTCAGGTTCCGGCCCCGACTCCACACAAGGTCTTAGGCCCCGGCATCGACGGGAGAGGAATCCCGAGAGGCCCCCGAGGAACTCGCATTGGGACTGGCCTTTCCTGAGGCCACCAGAGCGGGTCCCTGAGGTCCCCGTCGTAAGTCGAGAGCACCTGCCGCAACTCGAGAAAATCCAGGAGGTTTTGCCCTCCAGGCGAGATGAGGCCCATTTCCGCTGAGGCTTCTCGAGGCTAAACACATCTAACCACTGGAACATCCAAAGGGTCCTTCTCACCGTTGCTGCAACTCAAGAAGTTCCCCGACATACCCGTCTCCACTCGAGAGGAAGCACGAGGGTCCCGCACACATCCAGGGGAGCCCCGTTTCCGCCTCCTAGCTCGAGATGAGGGATCCTTTCCCTGTTTCCTAGGGAAAGAATTCCCGGCGTTCCCGTCGCATCTCAAGAGGAGGCGCTCTCCACAGGAAAGGCGAGAGGAACTCCAGGGTCGTGCCACCATTCCAAGAGTCCCCCAGATGTGTCAGTCCATTCCAGAGGAACCTGTTTTCCCTGCACTGCCTTGACGTTCAAGCCGAGGATCGACTCCCACCACGTGTGCACGTGGGACAGCCCTGTGGGAAAGCCTCGTGGGAAAGCCTCGTGGGAAAGACTCGAGGGAAAACCATAGATCCTTTGATCCACGCGGCGGACTGCGTGACACTGCTGCTACCGCTCTGGAGGAAAGCGCAAGTGCATGCCCGCATTCGAGACGAGGACTGACTCCCTTGGGGCAACTCCAGAAGTACCCCAAGATCCATGTCAGCACTGGAGAGGTATCCTCAAGTTCCGGCCCCGACTCCACACAAGGTCTTAGGCCCCGGCATCGACGGGAGAGGAATCCTGAGAGGCCCCCGAGGAACTCGCATGGGGACTGGCCTTTCCTGAGGCCACCAGAGCGGGTCCCTGAGGTCCCCGTCGTAAGTCGAGAGCACCTGCCGCAACTCGAGAAAATCCAGGAGGTTTTGCCCTCCAGGCGAGATGAGGCCCATTTCCGCAGAGGGTTCTCGAGGCTAATCACATCTAACCACTGGAATTTCCAAAGGGTCCTTCACACCCTTGCTGCAACTCAAGAAGTTCCCCGACATACCCATCTCCACCCGAGAGGAAGCACGTGGGGTCCCGCACACATCCAGGGGAGCCCCGTTTCCGCCTCCTAGCTCGAGATGAGGGATCCTTTCCCTGTTTCCTAGGGAAAGAATTCCCGGCGTTCCCGTCACATCTCAAGAGGAGGCGCTCTCCACAGGAAAGGCGAGAGGAACTCCAGGGTCGTGCCACCATTCCAAGAGTCCCCCAGATGTGTCAGTCCATTCCAGAGGAATCTGTTTTCCCTGCACTGCCTTGACGTTCAAGCCGAGGATCGACTCCCACCACGTGTGCACGTGGGACAGCCCTGTGGGAAAGCCTCGTGGGAAAGCCTCGTGGGAAAGACTCGAGGGAAAATCATAGATCCTTTGATCCACGCGGCGGACTGCGTGACACTGCTGCTACCGCTCTGGAGGAAAGCCCAAGTGCATGCCCGCATTCGAGACGAGGACTGACTCCCTTGGGGAAACTCCAGAAGTACCCCAAGATCCATGTCAGCACTGGAGAGGTATCCTCAAGTTCCGGCCCCTACTCCACACAAGGTCTTAGGCCCCGGCATCGACGGGAGAGGAATCCCGAGAGGCCCCCGAGGAACTCGCATGGGGACTGGCCTTTCCTGAGGCCACCAGAGAGGGTCCCTGAGGTCCCCATCGTAAGTCGAGAGCACCTGCCGCAACTCGAGAAAATCCAGGAGGTTTTGCCCTCCAGGCGAGATGAGGCCCATTTCCGCTGAGGCTTCTTGAGGCTAATCACATCTAACCACTGGAACTTCCAAAGGGTCCTTCACACCCTTGCTGCAACTCAAGAAGTTCCCCGACATACCCGTCTCCACTCGAGAGGAAGCACGTGGGGTCCCGCACACATCCAGGGGAGCCCCGTTTCCGCCTCCAAGCTCGAGATGAGGGATCCTTTCCCTGTTTCTTAGGGAAAGAATTCCCGGCGTTTCCGTCGCATCTCAAGAGGAGGCGCTCTCCACAGGAAAGGCGAGAGGAACTCCAGGGTCGTGCCACCATACCAAGAGGCCCCAGATATGTCAGCCCATTTCAGAGGAAGCTTTTTTCCCTGCACTGCCTTGACGTTCAAGCCGAGGATCGACTCCCACCACGTGTGCACGTTCGACAGCCCTGTGGGAAAGAATCGTGGGAAAGCCTCGTGGGACAGACTCGAGGGAAAACCATAGATCCTTTGATCCACGCGGCGGACTGCGTGACACTGCTGCTACCGCTCTGGAGGAAAACGCAAGTGCATGCCCGCATTCGAGACGAGGACTGACTCCCCTGGGGAGACTCCAGAAGTACCCCAAGATCCATGTCAGCACTGGAGAGGAATCCTCAGGTTCCGGCCCTGACTCCACACAAGGTCTTAGGCCCCGGCATCGACGGGAGAGGAATCCCGAGAGGCCCCCGAGGAACTCGCATGGGGACTGGCCTTTCCTGAGGCCACCAGAGCGGGTCCCTGAGGTCCCCGTCGTAAGTCGAGAGCACCTGCCGCAACTCGAGAAAATCCAGGAGGTTTTGCCCTCCAGGCGAGATGAGGCCCATTTCCGCTGAGGCTTCTCGAGGCTAATCACGTCTAACCACTGGAAATTCCAAAGGGTCCTTCACACCCTTGCTGCAACTCAAGTTGTTCCCCGACATACCCGTCTCCACTCGAGAGGAAGCACGTGGGGTCCCGCACACATCCAGGGGAGCCCCGTTTCCGCCTCCTAGCTCGAGATGAGGGATCCTTTCCCTGTTTCGTAGGGAAAGAATTCCCGGCGTTCCCGTCGCATCTCAAGAGGAGGCGCTCTCCACAGGAAAGGGGAGAGGAACTCCAGGGTCGTGGCACCATTCCAAGAGACCCCCAGATGTGTCAGTCCATTCCAGAGGAACCTGTTTTCCCGGCACTGCCTTGACCTTCAAGCCGAGGATCGACTCCCACCACGTGTGCACGTGGGACAGCCCTGTGGGAAAGCCTCCTGGGAAAGCCTCGTGGGAAAGAATCGAGGGAAAACCATAGATCCTTTGATCCACGCGGCGGACTGCGTGACACTGCTGCTACCGCTCTGGAGGTAAGCGCAAGTGCATGCCCGCATTCGAGACGAGGACTGACTCCCCTGGGGAGACTCCAGAAGAACCCCAAGATCCATGTCAGCACTGGAGAGTAATCCTCAGGTTCCGGCCCCGACTCCACACAAGGTCTTAGGCCCCGGCATCGACGGGAGTGGGATCCCGAGAGGCCCCCGAGGAACTCGCATGGGGACTGGCCTTTCCTGAGGCCACCAGAGCGGGTCCCTGAGGTCCCCGTCGTAAGTCGAGAGCACCTGCCGCAACTCGAGAAAATCCAGGAGGTTTTGCCCTCCAGGGGAGATGAGGCCCATTTCCGCTGAGGCTTCTCGAGGCTAATCACGTCTAACCACTGGAACTTCCAAAGGGTCCTTCACACCCTTGCTGCAACTCAAGAAGTTCCCGACATACCCGTCTCCACTCGAGAGGAAGCACGTGGGGTCCCGCACACATCCAGGGGAGCCCCGTTTCCGCCTCCTAGCTCGAGATGAGGGATCCTTTCCCTGTTTCGTAGGGAAAGAATTCCCGGCGTTCCCGTCGCATCTCAAGAGGAGGCGCTCTCCACAGGAAAGGCGAGAGGAACTCCAGGGTCGTGCCACCATTCCAAGAGTCTCCCAGATGTGTCAGTCCATTCCAGAGGAACCTGTTTTCCCTGCACTGCCTTGACGTTCAAGCCGAGGATCGACTCCCACCACGTGTGCACATGGGACAGCCCTGTGGGAAAGCCTCGTGGGAAAGCCTCGTGGGAAAGACTCGAGGGAAAACCATAGATCCTTTGATCCACGCGGCGGACTGCGTGACACTGCTGCTACCGCTCTGGAGGAAAGCGCAAGTGCATGCCCGCATTCGAGACGAGGACTGACTCCCCTGGGGAGACTCCATAAGTACCCCAAGATCCATGTCAGCATTGGAGAGCAATCCTCAGGTTCCGGCCCCGACTCCACACAAGGTCTTAGGCCCCGGCATCGACGGGAGAGGAATCCCGAGAGGCCCCCGAGGAACTCACATGGGGACTGGCCTTTCCTGAGGCCACCAGAGCGGGTCCCTGAGGTCCCCGTCGTAAGTCGAGAGCACCTGCCGCAACTCGAGAAAATGCAGGAAGTTTTGCCCTCCAGGTGAGATGAGGCACATTTCCGCTGAGGTTTCTCGAGGCTAATCATGTCTAACCACTGGAACTTCCAAAGGGTCCTTCACAGCCTTGCTGCAACTCAAGAAGTTCCCCGACATACCCGTCTCCACTCGAGAGGAAGCACGTGGGGTCCCGCACACATCCACGGGGGCCCCGTTTCCGCCTCCTAGCTCGAGATGAGGGATCCTTTCCCTGTTTCCTAGGGAAAGAATTCCCGGCGTTCCCGTCGCATCTCAAGAGGAGGCGTTCTCCACAGGAAAGGCGAGAGGAACTCCAGGGTCGTGCCACCATTCCAAGAGTCCCCCAGATGTGTCAGTCCATTACAGAGGACCCTTTTTTCCCTGCACTGCCTTGACGTTCAAGCCGAGGATCGACTCCCACCACGTGTGCACGTGGGACAGCCCTGTGGGAAAGCCTCGTGGGAAAGCCTCGTGGGAAAGACTCGAGGGAAAACCATAGATCCTTTGATCCACGCGGCGGACTGCGTGACACTGCTGCTACCGCCCTGGAGGAAAGCGCAAGTGCATGCCCGCATTCGAGACGAGGACTGACTCCCCTGGGGAGACTGCAGAAGTACCCCAAGATCCATGTCAGCACTGGAGAGGAATCCTCAGGTTCCGGCCCCGATTCCACACAAGGTCTTAGGCCCCGACATCGATGGGAGAGGAATCCCGAGAGGCCCCCGAAGAACTCGCAGGGGAATGGCCTTTCCTGAGGCCACCAGAGCGGGTCCCTGAGGTCCCCGTCGTAAGTCGAGAGCACCTGCCGCAACTCGAGAAAATCCAGGAGGTTTTGCCCTCCAGGAGAGATGAGGCCCATTTCTACTGAGGCTTCTCGAGGCTAATCACATCTAACCACTGGAACATCCAAAGGGTCCTTCTCACCCTTGCTGCAACTCAAGAAGTTCCCCGACATACCCGTCTCCACTCGAGAGGAAGCACGAGGATCCCGCACACATCCTGGGGAGCCCCGTTTCCGCCTCCTAGCTCGAGATGAGGGATCCTTTCCCTATTTCGTAGGGAAAGAATTCCCGGCGTTCCCGTCGCATCTCAAGAGGAGGCGCTCTCCACAGAAAAGGCGAGAGGAACTCCAGGGTCGTGCCACCATTCCAAGAGTCCCCCAGATGTGTCAGTCCATTCCAGAGGAACCTGTTTTCCCTGCACTGCCTTGACGTTCAAGCTGAGGATCGACTCCCACCACGTGTGCACGTGGGACAGCCCTGTGGGAAAGCCTCGTGGGAAAGCCTCGTG
This sequence comes from Ovis canadensis, assembly GCF_042477335.2. Lineage (NCBI taxonomy): Eukaryota > Metazoa > Chordata > Mammalia > Artiodactyla > Bovidae > Ovis > Ovis canadensis. Next base: position 9,749,333 of record NC_091249.1, on the reverse strand, counting down.
GGAAAGACTCGAGGGAAAACCATCGATCCTTTGATCCACGCGGCGGATTGCGTAACACTGCTGCTACCGCTCTGGAGGAAAGCGCAAGTGCATGCCCGCATTTGAGACGAGGACTGACTCCCCTGGGGAGACTCCAGAAGTACCCCAAGATCCATGTCAGCACTGGAGAGGAATCCTCAGGTTCCGGCCCCGACTCCACACAAGGTCTTAGGCCCCGGCATCGACGGGAGAGGAATCCCGAGAGGCCCCCTAGGAACTCGCATGGGGACTGGCCTTTCCTGAGGTCACCAGAGCGGGTCCCTGAGGTCCCCGTGGTAAGTCGAGAGCACCTGCCGCAACTCGAGAAAATCCAGGAGGTTTTGCCCTCCAGGTTAGATGAGGCCCATTTCCGCTGAGGATTCTCGAGGCTAATCACGTCTAACCACTGGAACTTCCAAAGTGTCCTTCACACCCTTGCTGCAACTCAAGAAGTTCCCCGACATACCCGTCTCCACTCGAGAGGAAGCACGTGGGGTCCCGCACACATCCAGGGGAGCCCCGTTTCCACCTCCTAGCTCGAGATGAGGGATCCTTTCCCTGTTTCGTAGGGAAAGAATTCCCGGCGTTCCCGTCGCATCTCAAGAGGAGGCGCTCTCCACAGGAAAGGCGAGAGGAACTCCAGGGTCGTGGCACCATTCCAAGAGACCCCCAGATGTGTCAGTCCATTCCAGAGGAACCTGTTTTCCCTGCACTGCCTTGACGTTCAAGCCGAGGATCGACTCCCACCACGTGTGCACGTGGGACAGCCCTGTGGGAAAGCCTCGTGGGAAAGCCTCGTGGGAAAGACTCGAGGGAAAACCATAGATCCTTTGATCCACGCGGCGGACTGCGTGACACTGCTGCTACCGCTCTGGAGGAAAGCGCAAGTGCATGCCCGCATTCGAGACGGGGACTGACTCCCCTGAGGAGACTCCAGAAGTACCCCAAGATCCATGTCAGCACTGGAGAGGAATCCTCAGGTTCCGGCCCCGACTCCACACAAGGTCTTAGGCCCCGGCATCGACGGGAGAGGAATCCCGAGAGGCCCCCGAGGAACTCGCATGGGGACTGGCCTTTCCTGAGGCCACCAGAGCGGGTCCCTGAGGTCCCCGTCGTAAGTCGAGAGCACCTGCCGCAACTCGAGAAAATCCAGGAGGTTTTGCCCTCCAGGCGAGATGAGGCCCATTTCCGCTGAGGCTTCTCCAGGCTAATCACATCTAACCACTGGAACATCCAAAGGGTCCTTCTCACCCTTGCTGTAACTCAAGAAGTTCCCCGACATACCCGTCTCCACTCGAGAGGAAGCACGTGGGTCCCGCACACATCCAGGGGAGCCCCGTTTCCGCCTCCTAGCTCGAGATGAGGGATCCTTTCCCTGTTTCGTAGGGAAAGAATTCCCGGCGTTCCCGTCGCATCTCAAGAGGAGGCGCTCTCCACAGGAAAGGGGAGAGGAACTCCAGGGTCGTGCCACCATTCCAAGAGTCCCCCAGATGTGTCAGTCCATTCCAGAGGAACCTGTTTTCCCTGCACTGCCTTGACGTTCAAACCGAGGATCGACTCCCACCACGTGTGCACGTGGGACAGCCCTGTGGGAAAGCCTCGTGGGAAAGCCTCGAGGGAAAGACTCGAGGGAAAACAATAGATCCTTTGATCCACGCGGCGGACTGCGTGACACTGCTGCTACCGCTCTGGAGGAAAGCGCAAGTGCATGCCCGCATTCGAGACGAGGACTGACTCCCCTGGGGAGACTCCAGAAGTACCCCAAGATCCATGTCAGCACTGGAGAGGAAGCCTCAGGTTCCGGCCCCGACTCCACACAAGGTTCTAGGCCCCGGCATCGACGGGAGAGGAATCCCGAGAGGCCCCCGAGGAACTCGCATGGGGACTGGCCTTTCCTGAGGCCACCAGAACGGGTCCCTGAGGTCCCCGTCGTAAGTCGAGAGCACCTGCCGCAACTCGAGAAAATCCAGGAGGTTTTGCCCTCCAGGCGAGATGAGGCCCATTTCTGCTGAGGCTTCTCGAGGCTAATCATATCTAACCACTGGAACATCCAAAGGATCCTTCTCACCCTTGCTGCAACTCAAGAAGTTCCCCGAGATACCCGTCTCCAATCCAGAGGAAGCACGAGGGTCCCGCACACATCCAGGGGAGACCGGTTTCCGCCTCCTAGCTCGAGATGAGGGATCCTTTCCCTGTTTCTTAGGGAAAGAATTCCCGGCGTTCCCGTCGCATCTCAAGAGGAGGCGCTCTGCACAGGAAAGGCGAGAGGAACTCCAGGGTCGTGCCACAATTCCAAGAGTCCCCCAGATGTGTCAGTCCATTCCAGAGGAACCTGTTTTCCCTGCACTGCCTTGACGTTCAAGCTGAGAATCGACTACCACCACGTGTGCACGTGGGACAGCCCTGTGGGAAAGCCTCGTGGGAAAGCCTCGTGGGAAAGACTCGAGGGAAAAACATAGATCCTTTGATCCACGCGGCGGATTGCGTGACACTGCTGCTACCGCTCTGGAGGAAAGCACAAGTGTATGCCCGCATTCGAGACGAGGACTGACTCCCCTGGGGAGACTCCAGAAGTACCCCAAGATCCATGTCAGCACTGGATAGGAATCCTTAGGTTCCGGCCCCGATTCCACACAAGGTCTTAGGCCCCGGCATCGACGGGAGAGGAATCCCAAGAGGCCCCCGAGGAACTCGCATGGGGACTGGCCTTTCCTGAGGCCACCAGAGCGGGTCCCTGAGGTCCCCGTCGTAAGTCGAGAGCACCTGCCGCAACTCGAGAAAATCCAGGAGGTTTTGCCCTCCAGGCGAGATGAGGCCCATTTCCGCTGAGGCTTCTCGAGGCTAATCACATCTAACCACTGGAACTTCCAAAAGGTCCTTCACACCCTTGCTGCAACTCAAGAAGTTCCCCGACATACCCTTCTGCACACGAGAGGAAGCACGTGGGGTCCCGCACACATTCAGGGGAGCCCCGTTTCCGCCTCCTAGCTCGAGATGAGGGATCCTTTCCCTGTTTCGTAGGGAAAGAATTCCCGGGGTTCCCGTCGCATCTCAAGAGGAGGCGCTCTCCACAGGAAAGGCGAGAGGAACTCAAGGGTCGTGCCACCATTCCAAGAGACCCCCAGATGTGTCAGTCCATTACAGAGGAAGCTGTTTTCCCTGCACTGCCTTGACGTTCAAGCCGAGGATCGACTCCCACCACGTGTGCACATGGGACAGCCCTGTGGGAAAGCCTCGTGGGAAAGCCTCGTGGGAAAGACTCGAGGGAAAACCATAGATCCTTTGATCCACGCGGCGGACTGCGTGACACTGCTGCTACCGCTCTGGAGGAAAGCGCAAGTGCATGCCCGCATTCGAGACGAGGACTGACTCCCCTGGGGAGACTCCATAAGTACCCCAAGATCCATGTCAGCATTGGAGAGCAATCCTCAGGTTCCGGCCCCGACTCCACACAAGGTCTTAGGCCCCGGCATCGACGGGAGAGGAATCGCGAGAGGCCCCCGAGGAACTGGCATGGGGACTGGCCTTTCCTGAGGCCACCAGAGCGGGTCCCTGAGGTCCCCGTCGTAAGTCGAGAGCACCTGCCGCAACTCGAGAAAATCCAGGAGGTTTTGCCCTCCAGGCGAGATGAGGCCCATTTCCGCTGAGGCTTCTCGAGGCTAATCACATCTAACCACTGGAACATCCAAAGGGTCCTTCTCACCCTTGCTGAAACTCAAGAAGTTCCCCGACATACCCGTCTCCACTCGAGAGGAAGCACGAGGGTCCCGCACACATCCAGGGGAGCCCCGTTTCCACCTCCTAGCTTGAGATGAGGGATCCTTTCCCTGTTTCGTAGGGAAAGAATTCCCGGCGTTCCCGTCGCATCTCAAGAGGAGGCGCTCTCCACAGGAAAGGCGAGAGGAACTCAAGGGTCGTGGCACCATTCCAAGAGACCCCCAGATGTGTCAGTCCATTCCAGAGGAACCTGTTTTCCCGGCACTGCCTTGACGTTCAAGCCGAGGATCGACTCCCACCACGTGTGTACATGGGACAGCCCTGTGGGAAATCCTCGTGGGAAAGCCTCGTGGGAAAGAATCGAGGGAAAACCATAGATCCTTTGATCCACGCGGCGGACTGTGTGACACTGCTGCTACCGCTCTGGAGGTAAGCGCAAGTGCATGCCCGCATTCGAGACGAGGACTGGCTCCCCTGGGGAGACTCCAAAAGAACCCCAAGATCCATGTCAGCACTGGAGAGTAATCCTCAGGTTCCGGCCCCGACTCCACACAAGGTCTTAGGCCCCGGCATCGACGGGAGAGGAATCCCGAGAGGCCCCCGAGGAACGCGCATGGGGACTGGCCTTTCCTGAGGCCACCAGAGCGGGTGCCTGAGGTCCCCGTCGTAAGTCGAGAGCACCTGCAGCAACTCGAGAAAATCCAGGAGGTTTTGCCCTCCAGGCGAGATGAGGCCCATTTCCGCTGAGGCTTCTCGAGGCTAATCACGTCTAACCACTGGAACTTCCAAAGGGTCCTTCACACCCTTGCTGCAACTCAAGAAGTTCCGCGACACACCCGTCTCCACTCGAGAGGAAGCACGTGGGGTCCCGCACACATCCAGGGGAGCCCCGTTTCCGCCTCCTAGCTCGAGATGAGGGATCCTTTCCCTGTTTCGTAGGGAAAGAATTCCCGGCGTTCCCGTCGCATCTCAAGAGGAGGCGCTCTCCACAGGAAAGGCGAGAGGAACTCCAGGGTCGTGCCACCATTCCAAGAGTCTCCCAGATGTGTCAGTCCATTCCAGAGGAACCTGTTTTCCCTGCACTGCCTTGACGTTCAAGCCGAGGATCGACTCCCACCACGTGTGCACATGGGACAGCCCTGTGGGAAAGCCTCGTGGGAAAGCCTCGTGGGAAAGACTCGAGGGAAAACCATAGATCCTTTGATCCACGCGGCGGACTGCGTGACACTGCTGCTACCGCTCTGGAGGAAAGCGCAAGTGCATGCCCGCATTCGAGACGAGGACTGACTCCCCTGGGGAGACTCCATAAGTACCCCAAGATCCATGTCAGCATTGGAGAGCAATCCTCAGGTTCCGGCCCCGACTCCACACAAGGTCTTAGGCCCCGGCATCGATGGGAGAGGAATCCCGAGTGGCCCCCGAGGAACTCGCATGGGGACTGGCCTTTCCTCAGGCCACCAGAGCGGGTCCCTGAGGTCCCCGTCGTAAGTCGAGAGCACCTGCCGCAACTCGAGAAAATCCAGGAGGTTTTGCCCTCCAGGCGAGATGAGGCCCATTTCCGCTGAGGCTTCTCGAGGCTAATCACATCTAACCAGTGGAACATCCAAAGGGTCCTTCACACCCTTGCTGCAACTCAAGAAGTTCCCCGACATACCCTTCTGCACACGAGAGGAAGCACGTGGTGTCCCGCACACATCCAGGGGAGCCCCGTTTCCGCCTCCTAGCTCGAGATGAGGGATCCTTTCCCTGTTTCGTAGGGAAAGAATTCCCGGGGTTCCCGTCGCATCTCAAGAGGAGGCGCTCTCCACAGGAAAGGCGAGAGGAACTCAAGGGTCGTGCCACCATTCCAAGAGACCCCCAGATGTGTCAGTCCATTACAGAGGAAGCTGTTTTCCCGGCACTGCCTTGACGTTCAAGCCGAGGATCGACTCCCACCCCGTGTGCACTTTCGACAGCCCTGTGAGAAAGCCTCGTGGGAAAGCCTCGTGGGAAAGACTCGAGGGAAAACCATAGATCCATTGATCCACGCGGCGGACTGCGTGACACTGCTGCTACCGCTCTGGAGGAAAGCGCAAGTGCATGCCCGCATTCGAGACGAGGACTGACTCCCCTGGGGAGACTCCAGAAGTACCCCAAGATCCATGTCAGCACTGGAGAGGAATCCTCAGGTTCCGGCCCCGACTCCACACAAGGTCTTAGGCCCCGGCATCGACGGGAGAGGAATCCCGAGAGGCCCCGAGGAACTCGCATGGGGACTGGCCTTTCCTGAGGCCACCAGAGCGGGTCCCTGAGGTCCCCGTCGTAAGTCGAGAGCACCTGCCGCAACTCGAGAAAATCCAGGAGGTTTTGCCCTCCAGACGAGATGAGGCCCATTTCCGCTGAGGCTTCTCGAGGCTAATCACATCTAACCACTGGAACATCCAAAGGGTCCTTCTCACCCTTGCTGCAACTCAAGCAGTTCCGCGACATACCCGTCTCCACTCGAGAGGAAGCACGAGGGTCCCGCACACATCCAGGGGAGCCCCGTTTCCGCCTCCTAGCTCGAGATGAGGGATCCTTTCCCTGTTTCCTAGGGAAAGAATTCCCGGCGTTCCCGTCGCATCTCAAGAGGAGGCGCTCTCCACAGGAAAGGCGAGAGGAACTCCAGGGTCGTGCCACCATTCCAAGAGTCCCCCAGATGTGTCAGTCCATTCCAGAGGAACCTGTTTTCCCTGCACTGCCTTGACGTTCAAGCCGAGGATCGACTCCCACCACGTGTGCACGTGGGACAGCCCTGTGGGAAAGCCTCGTGGGAAAGCCTCGTGGGAAAGACTCGAGGGAAAACCATAGATCCTTTGATCCACGCGGCGGACTGCGTGACACTGCTGCTACCGCTCTGGAAGAAAGCGCAATGGATGCCCGCATTCGAGACGAGGACTGACTCCCCTGGGGAGACTCCAGAAGTACCCCACGATCCATGTCAGCACTGGAGAGGAATCCTCAGGTTCCGGCCCCGCCTCAACACAAGGTCTTAGGCCCCGGCATCGACGGGAGATGAATCCCGAGAGGCCCCCGAGGAACTCGCATGGGGACTGGCCTTTCCTGAGGCCACCAGAGCGGGTCCCTGAGGTCCCCGTCGTAAGTCGAGAGCACCTGCCGCAACTCGAGAAAATCCAGGAGGTTTTGCCCTCCAGGAGAGATGAGGCCCATTTCCGCTGAGGCTTCTCGAGGCTAATCACATCTAACCACTGGAACATCCAAAGGGTCCTTCTCACCCTTGCTGCAACTCAAGCAGTTCCGCGACATACCCGTCTCCAATCGAGAGGAACACGAGGGTCCCGCACACATCCAGGGGAGCCCCGTTTCCGCCTCCTAAGTCGAGATGAGGGATCCTTTCCCTGTTTCGTAGGGAAAGAATTCCCGGCGTTCCCGTCGCATCTCAAGAGGAGGCGCTCTCCACAGGAAAGGCGAGAGGAAATCCAGGGTCGTGCCACCATTCCAAGAGTCCCCCAGATGTGTCAGTCCATTCCAGAGGAACCTGTTTTCCCTGCACTGCCTTGACGTTCAAGCTGAGGATCGACTCCCACCACGTATGAACGTGGGACAGCCCTGTGGGAAAGCCTCGTGGGAAAGTCTCGTGGGAAAGACTCGAGGGAAAACCATAGATCCTTTGATCCACGCGGCGGACTGCGTGAAACTGCTCCTACCGCCCTGGAGGAAAGCGCAAGTGCATGCCCGCATTCGAGACGAGGACTGACTCCCCTGGGGAGACTCCAGAAGTACCCCAAGATCCATGTCAGCACTGGAGAGGAATCCTCAGGTTCCGGCCCCGACTCCACACAAGGTCTTAGGCCCCGGCATCGACGGGAGAGGAATCCCGAGAGGCCCCCGAGGAACTCGCATGGGGACTGGCCTTTCCTGAGGCCACCAGAGCGGGTCCCTGAGGTCCCCGTCGTAAGTCGAGAGCACCTGCCGCAACTCGAGAATATCCAGGAGGTTTTGCCCTCCAGGCGAGATGAGGCCCATTTCCGCTGAGGCTTCTCGAGGCTAATCACATCTAACCACTGGAACATCCATAGGGTCCTTCTCACCCTTGCTGCAACTCAAGAAGTTCCACGACATACCCGTCTCCACAAGAGAGGAAGAACGAGGGTCCCGCACACATCCAGGGGAGCCCCGTTTCCGCCTCCTAGCTCGAGATGAGGGATCCTTTCCCTGTTTCGTAGGGAAAGAATTCCCGGCGTTCCCGTCGCATCTCAAGAGAAGGCGCTCTGCACAGGAAAGGCGAGAGGAACTCCAGGGTCGTGCCACCATTCCAAGAGTCCCCCAGATGTGTCAGTCCATTCCAGAGGAACCTCTTTTCCCTGCACTGCCTTGACGTTCAAGCCGAGGATCGACTCCCACCACGTGTGCACGTGGGACAGCCCTGTGGGAAAGCCTCGTGGGAAAGCCTCGTGGGAAAGACTCGAGGGAAAACCATAGATCCTTTGATCCAGGCGGCAGACTGCGTGACACTGCTGCTACCGCCCTGGAGGAAAGCGCAAGGGCATGCCCGCATTCGAGACGAGGACTGACTCCCTGGGGAGACTCCAGAAGTACCCCAAGATCCATGTCAGCACTGGAGAGGAATCCTCAGGTTCCGGCCCCGACTCCACACAAGGTCTTAGGCCCCGGCAACGACGGGAGAGGAATCCCCAGAGGCCCCCGAGGAACTCGCATGGGGACTGGCCTTTCCCGAGGCCACCAGAGCGGGTCCCTGAGGTCCCCGTCGTAAGTCGAGAGCACCTGCCGCAACTCGAGAAAATCCAGGAGGTTTTGCCCTCCAGGCGAGATGAGGCACATTTCCGCTGAGGCTTCTCGAGGCTAATCACGTCTAACCACTGGAACTTCCAAAGGGTCCTTCACACCCTTGCTGCAACTCAAGAAGTTCCCCGACATACCCGTCTCCACTCGAGAGGAAGCACGTGGGGTCCCGCACACATCCAGGGGAGCCCCGTTTCCGCCTCCTAGCTCGAGATGAGGGATCCTTTCCCTGTTTCGTAGGGAAAGAATTCCCGGCGTTCCCGTCGCATCTCAAGAGGAGGCGCTCTCCACAGGAAAGGCGAGAGGAACTCCAGGGTCGTGCCACCATTCCAAGAGTCCCCCAGATGTGTCAGTCCATTCCAGAGGAACCTGTTTTCCCTGCACTGCCTTGACGTTCAAGCCGAGGATCGACTCCCACCACGTGTGCACGTGGGACAGCCCTGTGGGAAAGCCTCGTGGGAAAGCCTCGTGGGAAAGACTCGAGGGAAAACCATAGATCCTTTGATCCACGCGGCGGACTGCGTGACACTGCTGCTACCGCCCTGGAGGAAAGCGCAAGTGCATGCCCGCATTCGAGACGAGGACTGACTCCCCTGGGGAGACTCCAGAAGTACCCCAAGATCCATGTCAGCACTGGAGAGGAATTCTCAGGTTCCGGCCCCGATTCCACACAAGGTCTTAGGCCCCGGCATCGACGGGAGAGGAATCCCGAGAGGCCCCCGAGGAACTCGCATGGGGACTGGCCTTTCCTGAGGCCACCAGAGCGGGTCCCTGAGGTTCCCGTCGTAAGTCGAGAGCACCTGCCGCAACTCGAGAAAATCCAGGAGGTTTTGCCCTCCAGGCGAGATGAGGCCCATTTCCTCTGAGGCTTCTCGAGGCTAATCACATCTAACCACTGGAACTTCCAAAGTGTCCTTCACACCGTTGCCTCAACTCAAGAAGTTCCCCACTTACCCGTCTCCACTCGAGAGGAAGCACGTGGGGTCCCGCACACATCCAGGGGAGCCCCGTTTCCGCCTCCTAGCTCGAGATGAGGGATCCTTTCCCTGTTTCGTAGGGAAAGAATTCCCGGCGTTCCCGTCGCATCTCAGAGGAGGTGCTCTCCACAGGAAAGGCGAGAGGAACTCAAGGGTCGTGCCACCATTCGAAGAGACACCCAGATGTGTCAGTCCATTACAGAGGAACCTGTTTTCCCTGCACTGCCTTGACGTTCAAGCCGAGGATCGACTCCCACCACGTGTGCACGTGGGACAGCCCTGTGGGAAAGCCTCGTGGGAAAGCCTCGTGGGAAAGACTCGAGGGAAAACCATAGATCCATTGATCTACGCGGCGGACTGAGTGACACTGCTGCTACCGCTCTGGAGGAAAGCGCAAGTGCATGCCCGCATTCGAGACGAGGACTGACTTCCCTGGGGAGGCTCCAGAAGTACCCCAAGATCCATGTCAGCACTGGAGAGGAATCCTCAGGTTCCGGCCCCGACTCCACACAAGGTCTTAGGCTCCGGCATCGACGGGAGGGGAATCCCGAGAGGCCCCCGAGGAACTCGCATGGGGACTGGCCTTTCCTGAGGCCACCAGAGCGGGTCCCTGAGGTCCCCGTCGTAAGTCGAGAGCACCTGCCGCAACTCGAGAAAATCCAGGAGGTTTTGCCCTCCAGGCGAGATGAGGCCCATTTCCGCTGAGGCTTTTCGAGGCCAGTCACATCTAACCACTGGAACTTCCAAAGGGTCCTTCACACCCTTGCTGCAACTCAAGAAGTTCCCCGACATACCCGTCTGCACTCGAGAGGAAGCACGTGGTGTCCCTCACACATCCAGGGGAGCCCCGTTTCCGCCTCCTAGCTCGAGATGAGGGATCCTTTCCCTGTTTCGTAGGGAAAGAATTCCCGGCGTTCCCGTCGCATCTCAAGAGGAGGCGCTCTCCACAGGAAAGGCGAGAGGAACTCCAGGGTCGTGCCACCATTCCAAGAGTCCCCCAGATGTGTCATCCCATTCCAGAGGAACCTGTTTTCCCTCACAGCCTTGACGTTCAAGCCGAGGATCGACTCCCACCACGTGTGCACGTGGGACAGCCCTGTGGGAAAGCCTCGTGGGAAAGCCTCGTGGGAAAGACTCGAGGGAAAATCATAGATCCTTTGATCCACGCGGCGGACTGCGTGACACTGCTGCTACCGCTCTGGAGGAAAGCGCAAGTGCATGCCCGCATTCGAGACGAGGACTGACTTCCCTGGGGAGGCTCCAGAAGTACCCCAAGATCCATGTCAGCACTGGAGAGGAATCCTCAGGTTCCGGCCCCGACTCCACACAAGGTCTTAGGCCCCGGCATCGACGGGAGAGGAATCCCGAGAGGCCCCCGAGGAACTCGCATGGGGACTGGCCTTTCCTGAGGCCACCAGAGCGGTTCCCTGAGGTCCCCGTCGTAAGTCGAGAGCACCTGCCGCAACTCGAGAAAATCCAGGAGGTTTTGCCCTCCAGGCGAGATGAGGCCCATTTCCGCTGAGGCTTCTCGAGGCCAATCACATCTAACCACTGGAACTTCCAAACGGTCCTTCACACCATTGCTGCAACTCAAGAAGTTCCCCGACATACCCGTCTCCACTGGAGAGGAAGCACGTGGGGTCCCTCACACATCCAGGGGAGCTCCGGTTCCGCCTCCTAGCTCGAGATGAGGGATCCTTCCCTGTTTCGTAGGGAAAGAATTCCCGGCGTTCCCGTCGCATCTCAAGAGGAGGTACTCTCCACAGGAAAGGGGAGAGGAACTCCAGTGTCGTGCCACCATTCCAAGAGACCCCGAGATATGTCAGTCCATTCCAGAGGAACCTGTTTTCCCTGCACTGCCTTGACGTTCAAGCCGAGGATCGACTCCCACCACGTGTGCACGTGGGACAGCCCTGTGGGAAAGCCTCGTGGGAAAGCCTCGTGGGGAAGACTCGAGGGAAAACCATAGATCCTTTGATCCATGCGACGGACTGCGTGACACTGCTGCTACCGCTCTGGAGGAAAGCGCAAGTGCATGACCGCATTCGAGACGAGGACTGACTCCCCTGGGGAGACTACAGAAGAACCCCAAGATCCATGTCAGCACTGGAGAGGAATCCTCAGGTTCCGGCCCCGACTCCACTCAAGGTCTTAGGCACCGGCATCGATGGGAGAGGAATCCCCAGAGGACCCCGAGGAACTCGCATGGGGACTGGCCTTTCCTGAGGTCACCAGAGCGGGTCCCTGAGGTCCCCGTCGTAAGTCGAGAGCACCTGCCGCAACTCGAGAAAATCCAGGAGGTTTTGCCCTCCAGGCGAGATGAGGCCCATTTCCGCTGAGGCTTCTCGAGGCTAATCACGTCTAAATACTGGAACTTCCAAAGGGTCCTTCACACCCATGCTGCGACTAAAGAATTTCCCCAACATACCCGTCTCCACTCCAGAGGAAGCACGTGGGGTCCCGCACACATCCAGGGGAGCACCGTTTCCGCCTCCTAGCTCGAGATGAGGGATCCTTTCCCTGTTTCGTAGGGAAAGAATTCCCGGCGTTCCCGTCGCATCTCAAGAGGAGGCGCTCTCCACAGGAAAGGCAAGAGGAACTCCAGGGTCGTGCCACCATTCCAAGAGTCCCCCAGATGTGTCAGTCCATTCCAGAGGAACCTGTTTTCCCTGCACTGCCTTGACGTTCAAGCCGAGGATCGACTCCCACCACGTGTGCACGTGGGACAGCCCTGTGGGAAAACCTCGTGGGAAAGCCTCGAGGGAAAGACTCGAGGGAAAACCATAGATCCTTTGATCCACGAGGCGGACTGCGTGACACTGCTGCTACCGCTCTGGAGGAAAGCGCAAGTGCATGCCCGCATTCGAGACGAAGACTGACTCCCCTGGGGAGACTGCAGAATTTCCCCAAGATCCATGTCAGCACTGGAGAGGAATCCTCAGGTTCCGGCCCCGACTTCACACAAGGACTTAGGCCCCGGCATCGACGGGAGAGGAATCCCGAGAGGTCCCCGAGGAACTCGCATGGGGACTGGCCTTTCCTGAGGCCACCAGAGCGGGTCCCTGAGGTCCTCGTCGTAAGTCGAGAGCACCTGCCGCAACTCGAGAAAATCCAGGCGGTTTTGCCCTCCAGGCGAGATGAGGCCCATTTCCGCTGAGGCTTCTCGAGGCTAATCACGTCTAACCACTGGAACATCCAAAGGGTCCTTCACACCCTTGCTGCAACTCAAGAAGTTCCCCGACATACCCGTCTCCACTCGAGAGGAAGCACGTGGGTCCCGCACACATCCAGGGGAGCCCGGTTTCCGCCTCCTAGCTCGAGATGAGGGATCCTTTCCCTGTTTCGTAGGAAAAGAATTCCCGGAGTTCCCGTCGCATCTCAAGAGGAGGCGCTCTCCACAGGAAAGGCGAGAGGAACTCCAGGGTCGTGCCACCATTCCAAGAGTCCCCCAGATGTGTCAGTCCATTCCAGAGGAACCTGTTTTCCCTGCACTGCCTTGACGTTCAAGCCAAGGATCGACTCCCACCACGTGTGCACGTGGGACAGCCCTGTGGGAAAGCCTCGTGGGAAAGCCTCGTGGGAAAGACTCGAGGGAAAACCATAGATCCTTTGATCCACGCGGCGGACTGCGTGACACTGCTGCTACCGCTCTGGAGGAAAACGCAAGTGCATGCCCGCATTCGAGACGAAGACTGACTCCCCTGGGGAGACTCCAGAAGTACCCCAAGATCCATGTCAGCACTGGAGAGGAATCCTCAGGTTCCGACCCCGACTCCACACAAGGACTTAGGCCCCGGCATCGACGGGAGAGGAATCCCGAGAGGTCCCCGAGGAACTCGCATGGGGACTGGCCTTTCCTGAGGCCACCAGAGCGGGTCCCTGAGGTCCTCGTCGTAAGTCGAGAGCACCTGCCGCAACTCGAGAAAATCCAGGAGGTTTTGCCCTCCAGGCGAGATGAGGCACATTTCCGCTGAGGCTTCTCGAGGCCAGTCACATCTAACCACTGGAACTTCCAAAGGGTCCTTCACACCCTTGCTGCAACTCAAGAAGTTCCCCGACATACCCGTCTCCACTCGAGAGGAAGCACGAGGGTCCCGCACACATCCAGGGGAGCCCCGTTTCCGCCTCCTAGCTCGAGATGAGGGATCCTTTCGCTGTTTCGTAGGGAAAGAATTCCCAGCGTTCCCGTCGCATCTCAAGAGGAGGCGCTCTCCACAGGAAAGGCGAGAGGAACTCCAGGGTCGTGCCACCATTCCAAGAGTCCCCCAGATGTGTCAGTCCATTCCAGAGGAACCTGTTTTCCCTGCACTGCCTTGACGTTCAAGCCAAGGATCGACTCCCACCACGTGTGCACGTGGGACAGCCCTGTGGGAAAGCCTCGTGGGAAAGCCTCGTGGAAAAGACTCGAGGGAAAACCATAGATCCTTTGATCCATTGGGCGGACTGCGTGACACTGCTGCTACCGCTCTGGAGGAAAACGCAAGTGCATGCCCGCATTCGAGACGAAGACTGACTCCCCTGGGGAGACTCCAGAAGTACCCCAAGATCCATGTCAGCACTGGAGAGGAATCCTCAGGTTCCGACCCCGACTCCACACAAGGACTTAGGCCCCGGCATCGACGGGAGAGGAATCCCCAGAGGCCCCCGAGGAACTCGCATGGGGACTGGCCTTTCCTGATGCCACCAGAGCGGGTCCCTGAGGTCCCCGTCGTAAGTCGAGAGCACCTGCCGCAACTCGAGAAAATCCAGGAGTTTTTGCCCTCCAGGCGAGATGAGGCCCATTTCCGCTGAGGCGTCTCGAGGCTAATCACGTCTAACCACTGGAACTTCCAAAAGGTCCTTCACACCCTTGCTGCAACTCAAGAAGTTCCCCGACATACCCGTCTCCACTCGAGAGGAAGCACGTGGGTCCCGCACACATCCAGGGGAGCCCCGTTTCCGCCTCCTAGCTCGAGATGAGGGATCCTTTCCCTGTTTCGTATGGAAAGAATTCCCGGCGTTCACGTCGCATCTCAAGAGGAGGCGCTCTCCACAGGAAAGGCGAGAGGAACTGAAGGGTCGTGCCACCATTCCAAGAGTCCCCCAGATGTGTCAGTCCATTCCAGAGGAACCTGTTTTCCCTGAACTGCCTTGACGTTCAAGCCGAGGATCGACTCCCACCACGTGTGCACGTGGGACAGCCCTGTGGGAAAGCCTCGTGGGAAAGCCTCGTGGGAAATACTCGAGGGAAAAATATAGATCCTTTGATCCACGCGGCGGACTGCGTGACACTGCTGCTACCGCTCTTGAGGAAAGCGCAAGTGCATGCCCGCATTCGAGACGAAGACTGACTCCCCTGGGGAGACTCCAGAAGTACCCCAAGATCCATGTCAGCACTGGAGAGGAATCCTCAGGTTCAGACCCCGACTCCACACAAGGACTTAGGCCCCGGCATCGACGGGAGAGGAATCCCCAGAGGCCCCCGAGGAACTCGCATGGGGACTGGCCTTTCCTGAGGCCACCAGAGCGGGTCCCTGAGGTCCCCGTCGTAAGTCGAGAGCACCTGCCGCAACTCGAGAAAATCCAGGAGGTTTTGCCCTCCAGGCGAGATGAGGCCCATTTCCGCTGAGGCTTCTCGAGGCTAATCACGTCTAACCACTGGAACTTCCAAAGGGTCCTTCACACCCTTGCTGCAACTCAAGAAGTTCCCCGACATACCCGTCTCCACTCGAGAGGAAGCACGTGGGTCCCGCACACATCCAGGGGAGCCCCGTTTCCGCCTCCTAGCTCGAGATGAGGGATCCTTTCCCTGTTTCGTAGGGAAAGAATTCCCGGCATTCCCGTCGCATCTCAAGAGGAGGCGCTCTTCACAGGAAAGGCGAGAGGAACTCCAGGGTCGTGCCACCATTCCAAGAGTCCCCCAGATGTGTCAGTCCATTCCAGAGGAACCTGTTTTCCCTGCACTGCCTTGACGTTCAAGCCGAGGATCGACTCCCACCACGTGTGCACGTGGGACAGCCCTGTGGGAAAGCCTCGTGGGATAGCCTCGTGGGAAAGACTCGAGAGAAAACCATAGATCCTTTGATCCACGCGGCGGACTGCGTGACACTGCTGCTACCGCTCTGGAGGAAAGCGCAAGTGCATGCCCGCATTCGAGACGAGGACTGACTCCCCTGGGGAGACTCCAGAAGTACCCCAAGATCCATGTCAGCACTGGAGAGGAATCCTCAGGTTCCGGCCCCGACTCCACACAAGGTCTTAGGCCCCGGCATCGACGGGAGAGGAATCCCGAGAGGCCCCCGAGGAACTTGCATGGGGACTGGCCTTTCCTGAGGCCACCAGAGCGGGTCCCTGAGGTCCCAGTCGTAAGTCCAGAGCACCTGCCGCAACTCGAGAAAATCCAGGAGGTTTTGCCCTCCAGGCGAGATGAGGCCCATTTCCGCTGAGGCTTCTCGAGGCCAATCACATCTAACCACTGGAACTTCCAAAGGGTCCTTCACACCATTGCTGCAACTCAAGAAGTTCCCCGACATACCCGTCTCCACTCGAGAGGAAGCACGTGGGGTCCCTCACACATCCAGGGGAGCCCCGTTTCCGCCTCCTAGCTCGAGATGAGGGATCCTTCCTTTTTTCGTAGGGAAAGAATTCCCGGCGTTCCCGTCGCATCTCAAGAGGAGGCGCTCTCCACAGGAAAGGCGACAGGAACTCCAGGGTCGTGACACCATTCCAAGAGTCCCCCAGATGTGTCAGTCCATTCCAGAGGAACCTGTTTTCCCTGCACTGCCTTGACGTTCAAGCCGAGGATCGACTCCCACCACGTGTGCACGTGGGACAGCCCTGTGGGAAAGCCTCGTGGGAAAGCCTCGTGGGAAATACTCGAGGGAAAACCATAGATCCTTTGATCCACGCGGCGGACTGCGTGACACTGCTGCTACCGCTCTTGAGGAAAGCGCAAGTGCATGCCCGCATTCGAGACGAAGACTGACTCCCCTGGGGAGACTCCAGAAGTACCCCAAGATCCATGTCAGCACTGGAGAGGAATCCTCAGGTTCAGACCCCGACTCCACACAAGGACTTAGGCCCCGGCATCGACGGGAGAGGAATCCCCAGAGGCCCCCGAGGAACTCGCATGGGGACTGGCCTTTCCTGAGGCCACCAGAGCGGGTCCCTGAGGTCCCCGTCGTAAGTCGAGAGCACCTGCCGCAACTCGAGAAAATCCAGGAGGTTTTGCCCTCCAGGCGAGATGAGGCCCATTTCCGCTGAGGCTTCTCGAGGCTAATCACGTCTAACCACTGGAACTTCCAAAGGGTCCTTCACACCCTTGCTGCAACTCAAGAAGTTCCCCGACATACCCGTCTCCACTCGAGAGGAAGCACGTGGGTCCCGCACACATCCAGGGGAGCCCCGTTTCCGCCTCCTAGCTCGAGATGAGGGATCCTTTCCCTGTTTCGTAGGGAAAGAATTCCCGGCATTCCCGTCGCATCTCAAGAGGAGGCGCTCTTCACAGGAAAGGCGAGAGGAACTCCAGGGTCGTGCCACCATTCCAAGAGTCCCCCAGATGTGTCAGTCCATTCCAGAGGAACCTGTTTTCCCTGCACTGCCTTGACGTTCAAGCCGAGGATCGACTCCCACCACGTGTGCACGTGGGACAGCCCTGTGGGAAAGCCTCGTGGGATAGCCTCGTGGGAAAGACTCGAGAGAAAACCATAGATCCTTTGATCCACGCGGCGGACTGCGTGACACTGCTGCTACCGCTCTGGAGGAAAGCGCAAGTGCATGCCCGCATTCGAGACGAGGACTGACTCCCCTGGGGAGACTCCAGAAGTACCCCAAGATCCATGTCAGCACTGGAGAGGAATCCTCAGGTTCCGGCCCCGACTCCACACAAGGTCTTAGGCCCCGGCATCGACGGGAGAGGAATCCCGAGAGGCCCCCGAGGAACTTGCATGGGGACTGGCCTTTCCTGAGGCCACCAGAGCGGGTCCCTGAGGTCCCAGTCGTAAGTCCAGAGCACCTGCCGCAACTCGAGAAAATCCAGGAGGTTTTGCCCTCCAGGCGAGATGAGGCCCATTTCCGCTGAGGCTTCTCGAGGCCAATCACATCTAACCACTGGAACTTCCAAAGGGTCCTTCACACCATTGCTGCAACTCAAGAAGTTCCCCGACATACCCGTCTCCACTCGAGAGGAAGCACGTGGGGTCCCGCACACATCCAGGGGAGCCCCGTTTCCGCCTCCTAGCTCGAGATGAGGGATCCTTCCTTTTTTCGTAGGGAAAGAATTCCCGGCGTTCCCGTCGCATCTCAAGAGGAAGCGCTCTCCACAGGAAAGGCGACAGGAACTCCAGGGTCGTGACACCATTCCAAGAGTCCCCCAGATGTGTCAGTCCATTCCAGAGGAACCTGTTTTCCCTGCACTGCCTTGACGTTCAAGCCGAGGATCGACTCCCATCACGTGTGCACGTGGGACAGCCCTGTGGGAAAGCCTCGTGGGAAAGCCTCGTGGGAAAGACTCGAGGGAAAACCATAGATATTTGATCCACGCGGCAGACTGCGTGACACTGCTGCTACCGCTCTGGAGGAAAGCGCAAGTGCATGCCCGCATTCGAGACGAGGACTGACTCCCCTGGGGAGACTCCAGAAGTACCCCAAGATCCATGTCAGCATTGGAGAGGAATCCTCAGGTTCCGGCCCCGACTCCACACAAGGTCTTAGGCCCCGGCATTGACGGGAGAGGAATCCCGAGAGGCCCCCGAGGAACTCGCATGGGGACTGGCCTTTCCTGAGGCCACCAGAGCGGGTCCCTGAGGTCCCCGTCGTAAGTCGAGAGCACCTGCCGCAACTCGAGAAAATCCAGGCGGTTTTGCCCTCCAGGCGAGATGAGGCCCATTTCCGCTGAGGATTCTCGAGGCTAATCACGTCTAACCACTGGAACTTCCAAAGGGTCCTTCACATCCTTGCTGCAACTCAAGAAGTTCCCCGACATACCCGTCTCCACTCGAGAGGAAGCACGTGGGTCCCGCACACATCCAGGGGAGCCCCGTTTCCGCCTCCTAGCTCGAGATGAGGGATCCTTTCCCTGTTTCGTAGGGAAAGAATTCCCGGCGTTCCCGTCGCATCTCAAGAGGAGGCGCTCTCCACAGGAAAGGCGAGAGGAACTCCAGGGTCGTGCCACCATTCCAAGAGTCCCCCAGATGTGTCAGTCCATTCCAGAGGAACCTGTTTTCCCTGCACTGCCTTGACGTTCAAGCCGAGGATCGACTCCCACCACGTGTGCACGTGGGACAGCCCTGTGGGAAAGCCTCGTGGGAAAGGCTCGTGGAAAAGACTCGAGGGAAAACCATAGATCCTTTGATCCATTGGGCGGACTGCGTGACACTGCTGCTACCGTTCTGGAGGAAAGCGCAAGTGCATGCCCGCATTCGAGACGAGGACTGACTCCCCTGGGGAGACTCCAGAAGTACCCCAAGATCCATGTCAGCACTGGAGAGGAATCCTCAGGTTCCGGCCGCGACTCCACACAAGGTCTTAGGCCCCAGCATCGACGGGAGAGGAATCCCGAGAGGCCCCCGAGGAACTCGCATGGGGACTGGCCTTTCCTGAGGCCACCAGAGCGGGTCCCTGAGGTCCCCGTCGTATGTCGAGAGCACCTGCCGCAACTCGAGAAAATCCAGGAGGTTTTGCCCTCCAGGCGAGATGAGGCCCATTTCCGCTGAGGCTTCTCGAGGCCAATCACATCTAACCACTGGAACTTCCAAAGGGTCCTTCACACCATTGCTGCAACTCAGGAAGTTCCCCGACATACCCGTCTCCACTCGAATGGAAGCACGTGGGGTCCCGCACACATCCAGGGGAGCCCCGTTTCCGCCTCCTAGCTCGAGATGAGGGATTCTTTCCCTGTTTCGTAGGGAAACAATTCCCGGCGTTCCCGTCGCATCTCAAGAGGAGGCGCTCTCCACAGGAAAGGCGAGAGGAACTCCAGGGTCGTGACACCATTCCAAGAGTCCCCCAGATGTGTCAGTCCATTCCAGAGGAACCTGTTTTCCCTGCACTGCCTTGACGTTCAAGCCAAGGATCGACTCCCATCACGTGTGCACGTGGGACAGCCCTGTGGGAAAGCCTCGTGGGAAAGCCTCGTGGGAAAGACTCGAGGGAAAACCATAGATATTTGATCCACGCGGCAGACTGCGTGACACTGCTGCTACCGCTCTGGAGGAAAGCGCAAGTGCATGCCCGCATTCGAGACGAGGACTGACTCCCCTGGGGAGACTCCAGAATTACCCCAAGATCCACGTCAGCACTGGAGAGGAATCCTCAGGTTCCGGCCCCGACTCCACACAAGGTCTTAGGCCCCGGCATCGACGGGAGAGGAATCCCGAGAGGCCCCCGAGGAACTCGCATGGGGACTGGCCTTTCCTGAGGCCACCAGAGCGGGTCCCTGAGGTCCCCGTCGTAAGTCGAGAGCACCTGCAGCAACTCGAGAAAATCCAGGCGGTTTTGCCCTCCAGGCGAGATGAGGCCCATTTCCGCTGAGGCTTCTCGAGGCTAATCACGTCTAACCACTGGAACTTCCAAAGGGTCCTTCACACCCTTGCTGCAACTCAAGAAGTTCCCCGACATACCCGTCTCCACTCGAGAGGAAGCACGTGGGTCCCGCACACATCCAGGGGAGCCCCGTTTCCGCCTCCTAGCTCGAGATGAGGGATCCTTTCCCTGTTTCGTAGGGAAAAAATTCCCGGCGTTCCCGTCGCATCTCAAGAGGAGGCGCTCTCCACAGGAAAGGCGAGAGGAACTCCAGGGTCGTGCCACCATTCCAAGAGTCCCCCAGATGTGTCAGTCCATTCCAGAGGAACCTGTTTTCCCTGCACTGCCTTGACGTTCAAGCCGAGGATCGACTCCCACCACGTGTGCACGTGGGACAGCCCTGTGGGAAAGCCTCGTGGGAAAGCCTCGTGGGAAAGACTCGAGGGAAAACCATAGATCCTTTGATCCACGCGGCGGACTGCGTGACACTGCTGCTACCGCTCTGGAGGAAAGCGCAAGTGCATGCCCGCATTCGAGACTAGGACTGACTCCCCTGGGGAGACTCCAGAAGTACCCCAAGATCCATGTCAGCACTGGAGAGGAATCCTCAGGTTCCGGCCCCGATTCCACACAAGATCTTAGGCCCCGGCATCGACGGGAGAGGAATCCCGAGAGGCCCCCGAGGAACTCGCATGGGGACTGGCCTTTCCTGAGGTCACCAGAGCGGGTCCCTGAGGTCCCCGTCGTAAGTCGAGAGCACCTGCCGCAACTCGAGAAAATCCAGGAGGTTTTGCCCTCCAGGCGAGATGAGGCCCATTTCCGCTGAGGCTTCTCCAGGCTAATCACCTCTAACCACTGGAACTTCCAAAGGGTCCTTCACACCCTTGCTGCAACTCAAGAAGTTCCCCGACATACCCGTCTCCACTCGAGAGGAAGCACGTGGGTCCCGCACACATCCAGGGGAGCCCCGTTTCCGCCTCCTAGCTCGAGATGAGGGATCCTTTCCCTGTTTCGTAGGGAAAGAATTCCTGGCGTTCCCGTCGCATCTCAAGAGGAGGCGCTCTCCACAGGAAAGGCGAGAGGAACTCCAGGGTCGTGCCACCATTCCAAGAGTCCCCCAGATGTGTCAGTCCATTCCAGAGGAACCTGTTTTCCCTGCACTGCCTTGACGTTCAAGCCGAGGATCGACTCCCACCACGTGTGCACGTGGGACAGCCCTGTGGGAAAGCCTCGTGGGAAAGCCTCGTGGGAAAGACTCGAGGGAAAACCATAGATCCTTTGATCCACGCGGCGGACTGCGTGACACTGCTGCTACCGCTCTGGAGGAAAGCGCAAGTGCATGCCCGCATTCGAGACGAGGACTGACTCCCCTGGGGAGACTCCAGAAGTACCCCAAGATCCATGTCAGCACTGGAGAGGAATCCTCAGGTTCCGGCCCCGACTCCACACAAGGTCTTAGGCCCCGGCATCGACGGGAGAGGAATCCCGAGAGGCCCCCGAGGAACTCGCATGGGGACTGGCCTTTCCTGAGGCCACCAGAGCGGTTCCCTGAGGTCCCCGTCGTAAGTCGAGAGCACCTGCCGCAACTCGAGAAAATCCAGGAGGTTTTGCCCTCCAGGCGAGATGAGGCCCATTTCGGCTGAGGCTTCTCGAGGCCAATCACATCTAACCACTGGAACTTCCAAAGGGTCCTTCACACCATTGCTGCAACTCAAGAAGTTCCCCGACATACCCGTCTCCACTCGAGGGGAAGCACGTGGGGTCCCGCACACATCCAGGGGAGCCCCGTTTCCGCCTCCTAGCTCGAGATGAGGGATCCTTTCCCTGTTTCGTAGGGAAAGAATTCCCGGCGTTCCCGTCGCATCTCAAGAGGAGGCGCTCTCCACAGGAAAGGCGACAGGAACTCCAGGGTCGTGACACCATTGCAAGAGTCCCCCAGATGTGTCAGTCCATTCCAGAGGAACCTGTTTTCCCTGCACTGCCTTGACGTTCAAGCCGAGGATCGACTCCCACCACGTGTGCACGTGGGACAGCCCTGAGGGAAAGCCTCGTGTGAAAGCCTCGTGGGAAAGACTCGAGGGAAAACCATAGATCCTTTGATCCACGCGGCGGACTGGGTGACACTGCTGCTACCGCTCTGGAGGAAAGCGCAAGTGCATGCCCGCATTCGAGACGAGGACTGACTCCCCTGGGGAGACTCCAGAAGTACCCCAAGATCCATGTCAGCACTGGAGAGGAATCCTCAGGTTCCGGCCCCGACTCCACACAAGGTCTTAGGCCCCGGCATCGACGGGAGAGGAATCCCGAGGGGCCCCCGAGGAACTCGCATGGGGACTGGCCTTTCCTGAGGCCACCAGAGCGGGTCCCTGAGGTCCCCGTCGTAAGTCGAGAGCACCTGCCGCAACTCGAGAAAATCCAGGAGGTTTTGCCCTCCAGGCGAGATGAGGCCCATTTCCGCTGAGGTTTCTCGAGGCCAATCACGTCTAACCACTGGAACTTCCAAAGGGTCCTTCACACCATTGCTGCAACTCAAGAAGTTCCCCGACATACCCGTCTCCACTCGAGAGGAAGCACGTGGTGTCCCGCACACATCCAGGGGAGCCCCGTTTCCGCCTCCTTGCTCGAGATGAGGGATCCTTTCCCTGTTTCGTAGGGAAAGAATTCCCGGCGTTCCCGTCGCATCTCAAGAGGAGGCGCTCTCCACAGGAAAGGCGAGAGGAACTCCAGGGTCGTGCCACCATTCCAAGAGTCCCCCAGATGTGTCAGTCCATTCCAGAGGAACCTGTTTTCCCTGCACTGCCTTGACGTTCAAGCCGAGGATCGACTCCCACCACGTGTGCACGTGGGACAGCCCTGTGGGAAAGCCTCGTGGGAAAGCCTCGTGGGAAAGACTCGAGGGAAAACCATAGACCCTTTGATCCACGCGGCGGACTGCGTGACACTGCTGCTACCGCTCTGGAGGAAAGCGCAAGTGCACGCCCGAATTCGAGACGAGGACTGACTCCCCTGGGGAGACTCCAGAAGTACCTCAAGATCCATGTCAGCACTGGAGAGGAATCCTCAGGTTCCGGCCCCGACTCCACACAAGGTCTTAGGCCCCGGCATCGACGGGAGAGGAATCCCGAGAGGCCCCCGAGGAACTCGCATGGGGACTGGCCTTTCCTGAGGCCACCAGAGCGGGTCCCTGAGGTCCCCGTCGTAAGTCGAGAGCACCAGCCGCAACTCGAGAAAATCCAGGAGGTTTTGCCCTCCAGGCCAGATGAGGCCCATTTCCGCTGAGGCTTCTCGAGGCCAATCACATCTAACCACTGGAACTTCCAAAGGGTCCTTCTCACCCTTGCTGCAACTCAAGAAGTTCCCCGACATACCCGTCTCCACTCTAGAGGAAGCACGAGGGTCCCGCACACATCCAGGGGAGCCCCGTTTCCGCCTCCTAGCTCGAGATGAGGGATCCTTTCCCTGTTTCGTAGGGAAAGAATTCCCGGCGTTCCCGTCGCATCTCAAGAGGAGGCGCTCTCCACAGGAAAGGCGAGAGGAACTCCAGGGTCGTGCCACCATTCCAAGAGTCCCCCAGATGAGTCAGTCCATTCCAGAGGAACCTGTTTTCCCTGCACTGCCTTGACGTTCAAGCTGAGGATCGACTCCCACCCCGTGTGCACGTGGGACAGCCCTGTGGGAAAGCCTCGTGGGAAAGCATCGTGGGAATGACTCGAGGGAAAACCATAGATCCTTTGATCCACGCGGTGGACTGCGTGACACTGCTGCTACCGATCTGGAGGAAAGCGCAAATGCATGCCCGCATTCGAGACGAGGACTGACTCCCCTGGGGAGACTCCAGAAGTACCCCAAGATCCATGTCAGCACTGGAGAGGAATCCTCAGGTTCCGGCCCCGACTCCACACAAGGTCTTAGGCCCCGGCATCGACGGGAGAGGAATCCCGAGAGGCCCCCGAGGAACTCGCATGGGGACTGGCCTTTCCTGAGGCCACCAGAGCGGGTCCCTGAGGTCCCCGTCGTAAGTCGAGAGCACCTGCCGCAACTCGAGAAAATCCAGGAGGTTTTGCCCTCCAGGCGAGATGAGGCCCATTTCCGCTGAGGCTTCTCAAGGCTAATCACATCTAACCACTGGAACATCCAAAGGGTCCTTCTCACCCTTGCTGCAACTCAAGAAGTTCCCCGACATACCCGTCTCCACTCGAGAGGAAGAACGAGGGTCCCGCACACATCCAGGGGAGCCCCGTTTCCGCCTCCTAGCTCGAGATGAGGGATCCTTTCCCTGTTTCGTAGAGAAAGAATTCCCGGCGTTCCCGTCGCATCTCAAGAGGAGGCGCTCTCCACAGGAAAGGCGAGAGGAACTCCAGGGTCGTGCCACCATTCCAAGAGCCCCCCAGATGAGTCAGTCCATTCCAGAGGAACCTGTTTTCCCTGCACTGCCTTGACGTTCAAGCTGAGGATCGACTCCCACCCCGTGTGCACGTGGGACAGCCCTGTGGGAAAGCCTCGTGGGAAAGCATCGTGGGAAAGACTCGAGGGAAAACCATAGATCCTTTGATCCACGCGGCGGATTGCGTGACACTGCTGCTACCGCTCTGGAGGAAAGCGCAAGTGCATGCCCGCATTCGAGACGAGGACTGACTCCCCTGGGGAGACTCCAGAAGTACCCCAAGATCCATGTCAGCACTGGAGAGGAATCCTCAGGTTCCGGCCCCGACGCCACACAAGGTCTTAGGCCCCGGCATCGACGGGAGAGGAATCCCGAGAGGCCCCCGAGGAACTCGCATGGGGACTGGCCTTTCCTGAGGCCACCAGAGCGGGTCCCTGAGGTCCCCGTCGTAAGTCGAGAGCACCTGACGCAACTCGAGAAAATCCAGGAGGTTTTGCCCTCCAGGCGAGATGAGGCCCATTTCCACTGAGGCTTCACGAGGCTAATCACGTCTAACCACTGGAACTTCCAAAGGGTCCTTCACACCCTTGCTGCAACTCAAGAAGTTCCCCGACATACCCGTCTCCACTCGAGAGGAAGCACGTGGGGTCCCGCACACATCCAGGGGAGCCCCGTTTCCGCCTCCTAGCTCGAGATGAGGGATCCTTTCCCTGTTTCGTAGGGAAAGAATTCCCGGCGTTCCCGTCGCATCTCAAGAGGAGGCGCTCTCCACAGGAAAGGCGAGAGGAACTCCAGGGTCGTGCCACCATTCCAAGAGTCCCCCAGATGGGTCAGTCCATTCCAGAGGAACCTGTTTTCCCTGCACTGCCTTGACGTTCAAGCCGAGGATCGACTCCCACCACGTGTGCACGTGGGACAGCCCTGTGGGAAAGCCTCGTGGGAAAGCCTCGTGGGAAAGACTCGAGGGAAAACCATAGATCCTTTGATCCACGCGGTGGACTGCGTGATACTGCTGCTACCGCTCTGGAGGAAAGCGCAAGTGCATGCCCGCATTCGAGACGAGGACTGACTCCCCTGGGGAGACTCCAGAAGTACCCCAAGATCCATGTCAGCACTGGAGAGGAATCCTCAGGTTCCGGCCCCGACTCCACACAAGGTCTTAGGCCCCGGCATCGACGGGAGAGGAATCCCGAGAGGCCCCCGAGGAACTCGCATGGGGACTGGCCTTTCCTGAGGCCACCAGAGCGGGTCCCTGAGGTCCCCGTCGTAAGTCGAGAGCACCTGCCGCAACTCGAGAAAATCCAGGAGGTTTTGCCCTCCAGGCGAAATGAGGCCCATTTCCGCTGAGGCTTCTCGAGGCTAATCACATCTCACCACTGGAACATCCAAAGGGTCCTTCTCACCCTTGCTGCAACTCAAGAAGTTCCCCGACATACCCGTCTCCACTCGAGAGGAAGCACGTGGTGTCCCGCACACATCCAGGGGAGCCCCGTTTCCGCCTCCTAGCTCGAGATGAGGGATCCTTTCCCTGTTTCGTAGGGAAAGAATTCCCGGCGTTCCCGTCGCATCTCAAGAGGAGGCGCTCTCCACAGGAAAGGCGAGAGGAACTCCAGGGTCGTGCCACCATTCCAAGAGTCCCCCAGACGTGTCAGGCCATTCCAGAGGAACCTGTTTTCCCTGCACTGCCTTGACCTTCAAGCCGAGGATCGACTCCCACCACGTGTGCACGTGGGACAGCCCTGTGGGAAAGCCTCGTGGGAAAGCCTCGTGGGAAAGACTCGAGGGAAAACCATAGACCCTTTGATCCACGCGGCGGACTGCGTGACACTGCTGCTACCGCTCTGGAGGAAAGCGCAAGTGCACGCCCGCATTCGAGACGAGGACTGACTCCCCGGGGGAGACTCCAGAAGTACCCCAAGATCCATGTCAGCACTGGAGAGGAATCCTCAGGTTCCGGCCCCGACTCCACACAAGATCTTAGGCCCCGGCATCGACGGGAGAGGAATCCCGAGAGGCCCCCGAGGAACTCGCATGGGGACTGGCCTTTCCTGAGGCCACCAGAGCGGGTCCCTGAGGTCCCCGTCGTAAGTCGAGAGCACCTGCCACAACTCGAGAAAATCCAGGAGGTTTTGCCCTCCAGGCGAGATGATGCCCATTTCCGCTGAGGCTTCTCAAGGCTAATCACATCTAACCAATGGAACTTCCAAAGGGTCCTTCACACCCTTGCTGCAACTCAAGAAGTTCCCCGACATACCGGTCTCCACTCGAGAGGAAGCACGTGGGTCCCGCACACATCCAGGGGAGCCCCGATTCCGCCTCCTAGCTCGAGATGAGGGATCCTTTCCCTGTTTCGTAGGGAAAGAATTCCCGGCGTTCCCGTCGCATCTCAAGACGAGGCGCTCTCCACAGGAAGGCGAGAGGAACTCCAGGGTAGTGCCACCATTCCAAGAGTCCCCCAGATGTGTCAGTCCATTCCAGAGGAACCTGTTTTCCCTACACTGCCTTGACGTTCAAGCCGAGTATCGACTCCCACCACGTGTGCACGTGGGACAGCCCTGTGGGAAAGCCTCGTGGGAAAGCCTCGTGGGAAAGACTCGAGGGAAAACCATAGATCCTTTGATCCACGCGGCGGACTGCGTGACACTGCTGCTACCGCTCTGGAGGAAAGCGCAAGTGCATGCCCGCATTCGAGACGAGGACTGACTCCCCTGGGGAGACTCCAGAAGTACCCCAAGATCCATGTCAGCACTGGAGAGGAATCCTCAGGTTCCGGCCCCGACTCCACACAAGGTCTTAGGCCCCGGCATCGACGGGAGAGGAATCCCGAGAGGCCCCCGAGGAACTCGCATGGGGACTGGCCTTTCCTGAGGCCACCAGAGCGGGTCCCTGAGGTCCCCGTCGTAAGTCGAGAGCACCTGCCGCAACTCGAGAAAATCCAGGAGGTTTTGCCCTCCAGGCGAGATGAGGCCCATTTCCGCTAAGGCCTCTCGAGGCTAATCAAGTCTAACCACTGGAACTTCCAAAGGGTCCTTCACACCCTTGCTGCAACTCAAGAAGTTCCCCGACATACCCGTCTCCACTCGAGAGGAAGCACGTGGGTCCCGCACACATCCAGGGGAGCCCCGTTTCCGCCTCCTAGCTCGAGATGAGGGATCCTTTCCCTGTTTCGTAGGGAAAGATTTCCGGCGTTCCCGTTGCATCTCAAGAGGAGGCGCTCTCCACAGGAAAGGCGAGAGGAACTCCGGGGTCGTGCCACCATTCCAAGAGTCCGCCAGATGTGTCAGTCCATTCCAGAGGAACCTGTTTTCGCTGCACTGCCTTGACGTTCAAGCCGAGGATCGACTCCCACCACGTGTGCACGTGGGACAGCCCTGTGGGAAAGCCTCGTGGGAAAGCCTCGTGGGAAAGACTCGAGGGAAAACCATAGACCCTTTGATCCACGCGGCGGACTGCGTGACACTGCTGCTACCGCTCTGGAGGAAAGCGCAAGTGCACGCCCGCATTCGAGACGAGGACTGACTCCCCTGGGGAGACTCCAGAAGTACCTCAAGATCCATGTCAGCACTGGAGAGGAATCCTCAGGTTCCGGCCCCGACTCCACACAAGGTCTTAGGCCCCGGCATCGACGGGAGAGGAATCCCGAGAGGCCCCCGAGGAACTCGCATGGGGACTGGCCTTTCCTGAGGCCACCAGAGGGGGTCCCTGAGGTCCCCGTCGTAAGTCGAGAGCACCAGCCGCAACTCGAGAAAATCCAGGAGGTTTTGCCCTCCAGGCCAGATGAGGCCCATTTCCGCTGAGGCTTCTCGAGGCCAATCACATCTAACCACTGGAACTTCCAAAGGGTCCTTCTCACCCTTGCTGCAACTCAAGAAGTTCCCCGACATACCCGTCTCCACTCGAGAGGAAGCACGTGGTGTCCCGCACACATCCAGGGGAGCCCCGTTTCCGCCTCCTAGCTCGAGATGAGGGATCCTTTCCCTGTTTCGTAGGGAAAGAATTCCCGGCGTTCCCGTCGCATCTCAAGAGGAGGCGCTCTCCACAGGAAAGGCGAGAGGAACTCCAGGGTCGTGCCACCATTCCAAGAGTCCCCCAGATGTGTCAGTCCATTCCAGAGGAACCTGTTTTCCCTGCACTGCCTTGACGTTCAAGCCGAGGATCGACTCCCACCACGTGTGCACGTGGGACAGCCCTGTGGGAAAGCCTCGTGGGAAAGCCTCGTGGGAAAGACTCGAGGGAAAACCATAGATCCTTTGATCCACGCGGTGGACTGCGTGACACTGCTGCTACCGCTCTGGAGGAAAGCGCAAGTGCATGCCCGCATTCGAGACGAGGACTGACTCCCCTGGGGAGACTCCAGAAGTACCCCAAGATCCATGTCAGCACTGGAGAGGAATCCTCAGGTTCCGGCCCTGACTCCATACAAGGTCTTAGGCCGCGGCATCGACGGGAGAGGAATCCCGAGAGGCCCCCGAGAAACTCGCATGGGGACTGGCCTTTCCTGAGGCCACCAGAGCGGGTCCCTGAGGTCCCCGTCGTAAGTCGAGAGCACCTGCCGCAACTCGAGAAAATCCAGGAGGTTTTGCCCTCCAGGCGAAATGAGGCCCATTTCCGCTGAGGCTTCTCGAGGCTAATCACATCTAACCACTGGAACATCCAATGGGTCCTTCTCACCCTTGCTGCAACTCAAGAAGTTCCCCGCCATACCCGTCTCCACCCGAGAGGAAGCACGAGGGTCCCGCACACATCCAGGGGAGCCCCGTTTCCGCCTCCTAGCTCGAGATGAGGGATCCTTTCCCTGTTTCGTAGGGAAAGAATTCCCGGCGTTCCCGTCGCATCTCAAGAGGAGGCGCTCTCCACAGGAAAGGTGAGAGGAACTCCAGGGTCGTGCCACCATTCCAAGAGTCCCCCAGATGTGTCAGGCCATTCCAGAGGAACCTGTTTTCCCTGCACTGCCTTGACCTTCAAGCCGAGGATCGACTCCCACCACGTGGGCACGTGGGACAGCCCTGTGGGAAAGCCTCGTGGGAAAGCCTCGTGGGAAAGACTCGAGGGAAAACCATAGATCCTTTGATCCACGCGGCGGACTGCGTGACACTGCTGCTACCGCCCTGGAGGAAAGCGCAAGTGCATGCCCGCATTCGAGACGAGGACTGACTCCCCTGGGGAGACTCCAGAAGTACCCCAAGATCCATGTCAGCACTGGAGAGGAATCCTCAGGTTCCGGCCCCGACTCCACACAAGGTCTTAGGCCCCGGCATCGACGGGAGAGGAATCCCGAGAGGCCCCCGAGGAACTCGCATGGGGACTGGCCTTTCCTGAGGCCACCAGAGCGGGTCCCTGAGGTCCCCGTCGTAAGTCGAGAGCACCTGCCGCAACTCGAGAAAATCCAGGAGGTTTTGCCCTCCAGGCGAGATGAGGCCCATTTCCGCTGAGGCTTCTCGAGGCTAATCACATCTAACCACTGGAACATCCAAAGGGTCCTTCTCACCCTTGCTGCAACTCAAGAAGTTCCCCCGACATACCCGTCTCCACTCGAGAGGAAGAACGAGGAACCCGCACACATCCAGGGGAGCCCCGTTTCCGCCTCCTAGCTCGAGATGAGGGATCCTTTCCCTGTTTCGTAGGGAAAGAATTCCCGGCGTTCCCGTCGCATCTCAAGAGGAGGCACTCTCCACAGGAAAGGCGAGAGGAACTCCAGGGTCGTGCCACCATTCCAAGAGTCCCCCAGATGAGTCAGTCCATTCCAGAGGAACCTGTTTTCCCTGCACTGCCTTGACGTTCAAGCTGAGGATCGACTCCCACCCCGTGTGCACGTGGGACAGCCCTGTGGGAAAGCCTCGTGGGAAAGCATCGTGGGAATGACTCGAGGGAAAACCATAGATCCTTTGATCCACGCGGCGGATTGCGTGACACTGCTGCTACCGCTCTGGAGGAAAGCGCAAGTGCATGCCCGCATTCGAGACGAGGACTGACTCCCCTGGGGAGACTCCAGAAGTACCCCAAGATCCATGTCAGCACTGGAGAGGAATCCTCAGGTTCCGGCCCCGACGCCACACAAGGTCTTAGGCCCCGGCATCGACGGGAGAGGAATCCCGAGAGGCCCCCGAGGAACTCGCATGGGGACTGGCCTTTCCTGAGGCCACCAGAGCGGGTCCCTGAGGTCCCCGTCGTAAGTCGAGAGCACCTGCCGCAACTCGAGAAAATCCAGGAGGTTTTGCCCTCCAGGCGAGATGAGGCCCATTTCCACTGAGGCTTCACGAGGCTAATCACGTCTAACCACTGGAACTTCCAAAGGGTCCTTCACACCCTTGCTGCAACTCAAGAAGTTCCCCGACATACCCGTCTCCACTCGAGAGGAAGCACGTGGGGTCCCGCACACATCCAGGGGAGCCCCGTTTCCGCCTCCTAGCTCGAGATGAGGGATCCTTTCCCTGTTTCGTAGGGAAAGAATTCCCGGCGTTCCCGTCGCATCTCAAGAGGAGGCGCTCTCAACAGGAAAGGCGAGAGGAACTCCAGGGTCGTGCCACCATTCCAAGAGTCCCCCAGATGTGTCAGTCCATTCCAGAGGAACCTGTTTTCCCTGCACTGCCTTGACGTTCAAGCCGAGGATCGACTCCCACCACGTGTGCACGTGGGACAGCCCTGTGGGAAAGCCTCGTGGGAAAGCCTCGTGGGAAAGACTCGAGGGAAAACCATAGATCCTTTGATCCACGCGGTGGACTGCGTGATACTGCTGCTACCGCTCTGGAGGAAAGCCCAAGTGCATGCCCGCATTCGAGACGAGGACTGACTCCCCTGGGGAGACTCCAGAAGTACCCCAAGATCCATGTCAGCACTGGAGAGGAATCCTCAGGTTCCGGCCCCGACTCCACACAAGGTCTTAGGCCCCGGCATCGACGGGAGAGGAATCCCGAGAGGCCCCCGAGGAACTCGCATGGGGACTGGCCTTTCCTGAGGCCACCAGAGCGGGTCCCTGAGGTCCCCGTCGTAAGTCGAGAGCACCTGCCGCAACTCGAGAAAATCCAGGAGGTTTTGCCCTCCAGGCGAAATGAGGCCCATTTCCGCTGAGGCTTCTCGAGGCTAATCACATCTCACCACTGGAACATCCAAAGGGTCCTTCTCACCCTTGCTGCAACTCAAGAAGTTCCCCGACATACCCGTCTCCACTCGAGAGGAAGCACGTGGTGTCCCGCACACATCCAGGGGAGCCCCGTTTCCGCCTCCTAGCTCGAGATGAGGGATCCTTTCCCTGTTTCGTAGGGAAAGAATTCCCGGCGTTCCCGTCGCATCTCAAGAGGAGGCGCTCTCCACAGGAAAGGCGAGAGGAACTCCAGGGTCGTGCCACCATTCCAAGAGTCCCCCAGACGTGTCAGGCCATTCAAGAGGAACCTGTTTTCCCTGCACTGCCTTGACGTTCAAGCCGAGGATCGACTCCCACCACGTGTGCACGTGGGACAGCCCTGTGGGAAAGCCTCGTGGGAAAGCCTCGTGGGAAAGACTCGAGGGAAAACCATAGATCCTTTGATCCAGGCGGCAGACTGCGTGACACTGCTGCTACCGACCTGGAGGAAAGCGCAAGGGCATGCCCGCATTCGAGACGAGGACTGACTCCCTGGGGAGACTCCAGAAGTACCCCAAGATCCATGTCAGCACTGGAAAGGAATCCTCAGGTTCCGGCCCCGACTCCACACAAGGTCTTAGGCCCCGGCAACGACGGGAGAGGAATGCCGAGAGGCCCCCGAGGAACTCGCATGGGGACTGGCCTTTCCCGAGGCCACCAGAGCGGGTCCCTGAGGTCCCCGTCGTAAGTCGAGAGCACCTGCCGCAACTCGAGAAAATCCAGGAGGTTTTGCCCTCCAGGCGAGATGAGGCCCATTTCCGCTGAGGCTTCTCGAGGCTAATCACGTCTAACCACTGGAACTTCCAACGGGTCCTTCACACCCTTGCTGCAACTCAAGAAGTTCCCCGACATACCCGTCTCCACTCGAGAGGAAGCACGTGGGGTCCCGCACACATCCAGGGGAGCCCCGTTTCCGCCTCCTAGCTCGAGATGAGTGATCCTTTCCCTGTTTCCTAGGGAAAGAATTCCGGCGTTCCCGTCGCATCTCAAGAGGAGGCGCTCTCCACAGGAAAGGGGAGAGGAACTCCAGGGTCGTGCCACCATTCAAAGAGTCCCCCAGATGTGTCAGTCCATTCCAGAGGAACCTGTTTTCCCTGCACTGCCTTGACGTTCAAGCCGAGGATCGACTCCCACCACGTGTGCACGAGGGACAGCCCTGTGGGAAAGCCTCATGGGAAAGCCTCGTGGGAAAGACTCGAGGGAAAACCATAGATCCTTTGATCCACGCGGCGGACTGCGTGACACTGCTGCTACCGCTCTGGAGGAAAGCCCAAGTGCATGCCCGCATTCGAGACGAGGACTGACTCACCTGGGGAGACTCCAGAAGTACCCCAAGATCCATGTCAGCACTGGAGAGGAAGCCTCAGGTTCCGGCCCCGACTACACACAAGGTCTTAGGCCCCGGCATCGACGGGAGAGGAATCCCGAGAGGCCCCCGAGGAACTCGCATGGGGACTGGCCTTTCCTGAGGCCACCAGAGCGGGTCCCTGAGGTCCCCGTCGTAAGTCGAGAGCACCTGCCGCAACTCGAGAAAATCCAGGAGGTTTTGCCCTCCAGTCGAGATGAGGCCCATTTCCGCTGAGGCTTCTCGAGGCTAATCACGTCTAACCACTGGAACATCCAAAGGGTCCTTCACACCCTTGCTGCAACTCAAGAAGTTCCCCGACATACCCGTCTCCACTCGAGAGGAAGCACGTGGGGTCCCGCACACATCCAGGGGAGCCCCGTTTCCGCCTCCTAGCTCGAGATGAGGGATCCTTTCCCTGTTTAGTAGGGAAAGAATTCCCGGGGTTCCCGTCGCATCTCAAGAGGAGGCGCTCCTCACAGGAAAGGCGAGAGGAACTCCAGGGTCGTGCCACCATTCCAAGAGTCCCCCAGATGTGTCAGTCCATTCCAGAGGAACCTGTTTTCCCTGCACTGCCTTGACGTTCAAGCCGATGATCGACTCCCACCACGTGTGCACGTGGGACAGCCCTGTGGGAAAGCCTCGTGGGAAAGCCTCGAGGGAAAGACTCGAGGGAAAACCATAGATCCTTTGATCCACTCGGCGGACTGCGTGACACTGCTCCTACCGCCCTGGAGGAAAGCGCAAGTGCATGCCCGCATTCGAGACGAGGACTGACTCCCCTGGGGAGACTCCAGAAGTACCCCAAGATCCATGTCAGCACTGGAGAGTAAGCCTCAGGTTCCGGCCCCGACTCCACACAAGGTCTTAGGCCCCGGCATCGACGGGAGAGGAATCCCGAAAGGCCCCCGAGGATCTCGCATGGGGACGGGCCTTTCCTGAGGCCACCAGAGCGGGTCCCTGAGGTTCCCGACGTAAGTCGAGAGCACCTGCCGCAACTCGAGAAAATCCAGGAGGTTTTGCCCTCCAGGGGAGATGAGGCCCATTTCCGCTGAGGCTTCTCGAGGCTAATCACATCTGACCACTGGAACTTCCAAAGGGTCCTTCACACCCTTGCTGCAACTCAAGAAGTTCCCCGAGATACCCGTCTCCACTCGAGAGGAAGCACGTGGGGTCCCGCACACATCCAGGGGAGCCCCATTTCCGCCTCCTAGCTCGAGATGAGGGATCCTTTCCCTGTTTCGTAGGGAAAGAATTCCCGGCGTTCCCGTCGCATCTCAAGAGGAGGCGCTCTCCACAGGAAAGGGGAGAGGAAATCCAGGGTCGTGCCACCATTCCAAGAGTCCCCCAGATGTGTCAGTCCATTCCAGAGGAACCTGTTTTCCCTGCACTGCCTTGACGTTCAAGCCGAGGATCGACTCCCACCACGTGTGCACGTGGGACAGCCCTGTGGGAAAGCCTCGTGGGAAAGCCTCGTGTGAAAGACTCGAGGGAAAACCATAGATCCTTTTATCCACGCGGTGGACTGCGTGACACTGCTGCTACCGCTCTGGAGGTAAGCGCAAGTGCATGCCCGCATTCGAGACGAGGACTGACTCCCCTGGGGAGACTCCAGAAGTACCCCAAGATCCATGTCAGCACTGGAGAGGAATCCTCAGGTTCCGGCCCCGACTCCACACACCGTCTTAGGCCCCGGCATCGACGGGAGAGTTATCCCGAGAGGACCCCGAGGAACTCGCATGGGGACTGGCCTTTCCTGAGGCCACCAGAGAGGGTCCCTGAGGTCCCCGTCGTAAGTCGAGAGCACCTGCCGCAACTCGAGAAAATCCAGGATGTTTTGCCCTACAGGCGAGATGAGGCACATTTCCGCTGAGGCTTCTCGAGGCTAATCACGTCTAACCACTGGAACTTACAAAGGGTCCTTCACACCCTTGCTGCAACTCAAGAAGTTCCCCGACATACCCGTCTCCACTCGAGAGGAAGCACGTGGGGTCCCTCACACATCCAGGGGAGCCCCGTTTCCGCCTCCTAGCTCGAGATGAGGGATCCTTTCCCTGTTTCCTAGGGAAAGAATTCCCGGCGTTCCCGTCGCATCTCAAGAGGAGGCGCTCTCCACAGGAAAGGCGAGAGGAACACCACGGTCGTGCCACCATTCCAAGAGTCCCCCAGATGTGTCAGTCCATTCCAGAGGAACCTGTTTTCCCTGCACTGCCTTGACGTTCAAGCCGAGGATCGACTCCCACCACGTGTGCACGTGGGACAGCCCTGTGGGAAAGCCTCGTGGGAAAGCCTCGTGGGAAAGACTCGAGGGAAAACCATAGATCCTTTGATCCACGCGGCGGAATGCGTGACACTGCTGCTACCGCTCTGGAGGAAAGCGCAAGTGCATGTCCGCATTCGAGACGAGGACTGACTCCCCTGGGGAGACTCCAGAAGTACCCCAAGATCCATGTCAGCACTGGAGAGGAATCCTCAGGTTCCGGCCCCGACTCCACACAAGGTCTTAGGCCCCGGCATCGACGGGAGAGGAATCCCGAGAGGCCCCCGAGGAACTCGCATGGGGACTGGCTTTTCCTGAGGCCACCAGAGCGGGTCCCTGAGGTCCCCGTCGTAAGTCGAGAGCACCTGCCGCAACTCGAGAAAATCCAGGAGGTTTTGCCCTCCAGGCGAGATGAGGCCCATTTCCGCTGAGGCTTCTCGAGGCTAATCACATCTAACCACTGGAACTTCCAAAGGGTCCTTCACAGCCTTGCTGCAACTCAAGAAGTTCCCCGACATACCCGTCTCCACTCGAGAGGAAGCACGTGGGGTTCCGCACACATCCAGGGGAGCCCCGTTTCCGCCTCCTAGCTCGAGATGAGGGATCCTTTCCCTGTTTCGTAGGGAAAGAATTCCCGGCTTTCCCGTCGCATCTCAAGAGGAGGCGCTCTCCATAGGAAAGGCGAGAGGAACTCCAGGGTCGTGCCACCATTCCAAGAGTCCCCCAGATGTGTCTGTCCATTCCAGAGGAACCTGTTTTCCCTGCACTGCCTTGACGTTCAAGCCGAGGATCGACTCCCACCACGTGTGCACGTGGGACAGCCCTGTGGGAAAGCCTCATGGGAAAGCCTCGTGGGAAAGACTCGAGGGAAAACCATAGATCCTTTGATCCACGCGGCGGACTGCGTGACACTGCTGCTACCGCTCTGGAGGAAAGCCCAAGTGCATGCCCGCATTCGAGACGAGGACTGACTCCCCTGGGGAGACTCCAGACGTACCCCAAGATCCATGTCAGCACTGGAGAGGAAGCCTCAGGTTCCGGCCCCGACTACACACAAGGTCTTAGGCCCCGGCATCGACGGGAGAGGAATCCCGAGAGGCCCCCGAGGAACTCGCATGGGGACTGGCCTTTCCTGAGGCCACCAGAGCGGGTCCCTGAGGTCCCCGTCGTAAGTCGAGAGCACCTGCCGCAACTCGAGAAAATCCAGGAGGTTTTGCCCTCCAGTCGAGATGAGGCCCATTTCCGCTGAGGCTTCTCGAGGCTAATCACGTCTAACCACTGGAACATCCAAAGGGTCCTTCACACCCTTGCTGCAACTCAAGAAGTTCCCCGACATACCCGTCTCCACTCGAGAGGAAGCACGTGGGGTCCCGCACACATCCAGGGGAGCCCCTTTTCCGCCTCCTAGCTCGAGATGAGGGATCCTTTCCCTGTTTAGTAGGGAAAGAATTCCCGGGGTTCCCGTCGCATCTCAAGAGGAGGCGCTCTCACAGGAAAGGCGAGAGGAACTCCAGGGTCGTGCCACCATTCCAAGAGTCCCCCAGATGTGTCAGTCCATTCCAGAGGAACCTGTTTTCCCTGCACTGCCTTGACGTTCAAGCCGATGATCGACTCCCACCACGTGTGCACGTGGGACAGCCCTGTGGGAAAGCCTCGTGGGAAAGCCTCGAGGGAAAGACTCGAGGGAAAACCATAGATCCTTTGATCCACTCGGCGGACTGCGTGACACTGCTCGTACCGCCCTGGAGGAAAGCGCAAGTGCATGCCCGCATTCGAGACGAGGACTGACTCCCCTGGGGAGACTCCAGAAGTACCCCAAGATCCATGTCAGCACTGGAGAGTAAGCCTCAGGTTCCGGCCCCGACTCCACACAAGGTCTTAGGCCCCGGCATCGACGGGAGAGGAATCCCGAAAGGCCCCCGAGGATCTCGCATGGGGACGGGCCTTTCCTGAGGCCACCAGAGCGGGTCCCTGAGGTTCCCGACGTAAGTCGAGAGCACCTGCCGCAACTCGAGAAAATCCAGGAGGTTTTGCCCTCCAGGGGAGATGAGGCCCATTTCCGCTGAGGCTTCTCGAGGCTAATCACATCTGACCACTGGAACTTCCAAAGGGTCCTTCACACCCTTGCTGCAACTCAAGAAGTTCCCCGAGATACCCGTCTCCACTCGAGAGGAAGCACGTGGGGTCCCGCACACATCCAGGGGAGCCCCATTTCCGCCTCCTAGCTCGAGATGAGGGATCCTTTCCCTGTTTCGTAGGGAAAGAATTCCCGGCGTTCCCGTCGCATCTCAAGAGGAGGCGCTCTCCACAGGAAAGGGGAGAGGAAATCCAGGGTCGTGCCACCATTCCAAGAGTCCCCCAGATGTGTCAGTCCATTCCAGAGGAACCTGTTTTCCCTGCACTGCCTTGACGTTCAAGCCGAGGATCGACTCCCACCACGTGTGCACGTGGGACAGCCCTGTGGGAAAGCCTCGTGGGAAAGCCTCGTGTGAAAGACTCGAGGGAAAACCATAGATCCTTTTATCCACGCGGTGGACTGCGTGACACTGCTGCTACCGCTCTGGAGGTAAGCGCAAGTGCATGCCCGCATTCGAGACGAGGACTGACTCCCCTGGGGAGACTCCAGAAGTACCCCAAGATCCATGTCAGCACTGGAGAGGAATCCTCAGGTTCCGGCCCCGACTCTACACACGGTCTTAGGCCCCGGCATCGACGGGAGAGTTATCCCGAGAGGACCCCGAGGAACTCGCATGGGGACTGGCCTTTCCTGAGGCCACCAGAGAGGGTCCCTGAGGTCCCCGTCGTAAGTCGAGAGCACCTGCCGCAACTCGAGACAATCCAGGATGTTTTGCCCTACAGGCGAGATGAGGCACATTTCCGCTGAGGCTTCTCGAGGCTAATCACGTCTAACCACTGGAACTTACAAAGGGTCCTTCACACCCTTGCTGCAACTCAAGAAGTTCCCCGACATACCCGTCTCCACTCGAGAGGAAGCACGTGGGGTCCCTCACACATCCAGGGGAGCCCCGTTTCCGCCTCCTAGCTCGAGATGAGGGATCCTTTCCCTGTTTCGTAGGGAAAGAATTCCCGGCGTTCCCTTCGCATCTCAAGAGGAGGCGCTCTCCACAGGAAAGGCGAGAGGAACTCCAGGGTCGTGCCACCATTCCAAGAGTCCCCCAGATGTGTCAGTCCATTCCAGAGGAACCTGTTTTCCCTGCACTGCCTTGACGTTCAAGCCGAGGATCGACTCCCACCACGTGTGCACGTGGGACAGCCCTGTGGGAAAGCCTCGTGGGAAAGACTCGTGGGAAAGACTCGAGGGAAAACCATAGATCCATTGATCCACGCGGCGGACTGCGTGACACTGCTGCTACCGCTCTGGAGGAAAGCGGAAGTGCATGCCCGCATTCGAGACGAGGACTGACTCCCCTGGGGAGACTCCAGAAGTACTCCAAGATCCATGTCAGCACTGGAGAGGAATCCTCAGGTTCCGGCCCCGACTCCACACAAGGTCTTAGGCCCCGGCATCGACGGGAGAGGAATCCCGAGAGGCCCCCGAGGAACTCGCATGGGGACTGGCTTTTCCTGAGTCCACCAGAGCGGGTCCCTGAGGTCCCCGTAGAAAGTCAAGATCACCTGCCGCAACTCGAGAAAATCCAGGAGGTTTTGCCCTCCAGGCGAGATGAGGCACATTTCCGCTGAGGCTTCTCGAGTCTAATCACGTCTAACCACTGGAACTTACAAAGGGTCCTTCACACCCTGCTGCAACTCAAGAAGTTCCCCGATATACCCGTCTCCACTCGAGAGGAAGCACGTGGGGTCCCGCACACATCCAGGGGAGCACCGTTTCCGCCTCCTAGCTCGAGATGAGGGATCCTTTCCCTGTTTCCTAGGGAAAGAATTCCCGGCGTTCCCGTCGCATCTCAAGAGGAGGCGCTCTCCACAGGAAAGGCGAGAGGAACACCACGGTCGTGCCACCATTCCAAGAGTCCCCCAGATGTGTCAGTCCATTCCAGAGGAACCTGTTTTCCCTGCACTGCCTTGACGTTCAAGCCGAGGATCGACTCCCACCACGTGTGCACGTGGGACAGCCCTGTGGGAAAGCCTCGTGGGAAAGCCTCGTGGGAAAGACTCGAGGGAAAACCATAGATCCTTTG
Organism: Ovis canadensis; assembly: GCF_042477335.2. Classification (NCBI taxonomy): domain Eukaryota; kingdom Metazoa; phylum Chordata; class Mammalia; order Artiodactyla; family Bovidae; genus Ovis; species Ovis canadensis. Next base: position 9,710,073 of record NC_091249.1, on the reverse strand, counting down.
ATCCACGCGGCGGAATGCGTGACACTGCTGCTACCGCTCTGGAGGAAAGCGCAAGTGCATGTCCGCATTCGAGACGAGGACTGACTCCCCTGGGGAGACTCCAGAAGTACCCCAAGATCCATGTCAGCACTGGAGAGGAATCCTCAGGTTCCGGCCCCGACTCCACACAAGGTCTTAGGCCCCGGCATCGACGGGAGAGGAATCCCGAGAGGCCCCCGAGGAACTCGCATGGGGACTGGCTTTTCCTGAGGCCACCAGAGCGGGTCCCTGAGGTCCCCGTCGTAAGTCGAGAGCACCTGCCGCAACTCGAGAAAATCCAGGAGGTTTTGCCCTCCAGGCGAGATGAGGCCCATTTCCGCTGAGGCTTCTCGAGGCTAATCACATCTAACCACTGGAACTTCCAAAGGGTCCTTCACAGCCTTGCTGCAACTCAAGAAGTTCCCCGACATACCCGTCTCCACTCGAGAGGAAGCACGTGGGGTTCCGCACACATCCAGGGGAGCCCCGTTTCCGCCTCCTAGCTCGAGATGAGGGATCCTTTCCCTGTTTCGTAGGGAAAGAATTCCCGGCTTTCCCGTCGCATCTCAAGAGGAGGCGCTCTCCATAGGAAAGGCGAGAGGAACTCCAGGGTAGTGCCACCATTCCAAGAGTCCCCCAGATGTGTCTGTCCATTCCAGAGGAACCTGTTTTCCCTGCACTGCCTTGACGTTCAAGCCGAGGATCGACTCCCACCACGTGTGCACGTGGGACAGCCCTGTGGGAAAGCCTCGTGGGAAAGCCTCGTGGGAAAGACTCGAGGGAAAACCATAGATCCTTTGATCCACTCGGCCGACAGCGTAACACTGCTGCTACAGCTCTGGAGGAAAGCGTAAATGCATGCCCGCATTCGAGACGAGGACTGACTCCCCTGGGGAGACTCCAGAAGTTCCCCAAGATCCATGTCAGCACTGGAGAGGAATCCTCAGGTTTCGGCCCCGACTCCACACAAGGTCTTAGTCCCCGGCATCGACGGGAGAGGAATCCCGAGAGGCCCCCGAGGAACTCGCATGGGGACTGGCCTTTCCTGAGGCCACCAGAGCGGGTCCCTGAGGTCCCCATCGTAAGTCGAGAGCACCTGCCGCAACTCGAGAAAATCCAGGAGGTTTTGCCTTCCAGGCGAGATGAGGCCCATTTCCGCTGAGGCTTCTCGAGTCTAATCACATCTAACCGCTCGAACTTCCAAAGGGTCCTTCACACCCTTGCTGCAACTCAAGCAGTTCCGCGACATACCCTTCTCCACTCGAGAGGAAGCACGTGGGGTCCCGCACACATCCAGGGGAGCCCCGCTTCCGCCTCCTAGCTCGAGATGAGGGATCCTTTCCCTGATTCATAGGGAAAGAATTCCCGGCGTTCCCGTCGCATCTCAAGAGGAGGCGTTCTCCACAGGAAAGGCGAGAGGAACTCCAGGGTCGTGCCAGCATTCCAAGAGACCCCCAGATGTGTCAGTCCATTACAGAGGAATCTGTTTTCCCTGCACTGTCTTGACGTTCAAGCCGAGGATCGACTCCCACAACGTGTGCACGTGGGACAGCCCTGTGGGAAAGCCTCGTGGGAAAGCCTCGTGGGAAAGACTCGAGGGAAAACCATAGATCCTTTGATCCACGCGGCGGACATCGTGACACTGCTGCTACCGCTCTGGAGGAAAGCGCAAGTGCATGCCCGCATTCGAGACGAGGACTGACTCCCCTGGGGAGACTCCAGAAGTACCCCTAGATCCATGTCAGCACTGGAGAGGAATCCTCACGTTCCGGCCCCGACTCCACACAAGGTCTTAGGCCCCGGCATCGACGGGAGAGGAATCCCGAGAGGCCCGCGAGGAACTCGAATTGGGACTGGCCTTTCCTGAGGCCACCAGAGTGGGTCCCTGAGGTCGCGTCGTAAGTCGAGAGCACCTGCCGCAACTCGAGAAAATCCATGAGGTTTTGCCCTCCAGGCGAGATGAGGCCCATTTCCGCTGAGGCTTCTCGAGGCTAATCACATCTCACCACTGGAACTTCCAAAGGGTCCTTCACACCCTTTCTGCAACTCAAGCAGTTCCGCGACATACCCGTCTCCACTCGAGAGGAAGCCCGTGGGGTGCCGCACACATCCAGGGGAGCCCCGTTTCCGCCTCCTAGTTCGAGATGAGGGATCCTATCCCTGTTTCGTAGGGAAAGAATTCCCGGCGTTCCCTTTGCATCTCAAGAGGAGGCGCTCTCCACAGGAAAGGCGAGAGGAACTCCAGGGTCGTGCCACCATTCCAAGAGTCCCCCAGATGTGTCAGTCCATTCCAGAGGAACCTGTTTTCCCTGAACTGCCTTGACGTTCAAGCCGAGGATCGACTCCCACCACGTGTGCACGTGGGACAGCCCTGGGGGAAAGCCTCGTGGGACAGCCTCGTGGGAAAGACTCGAGGGAAAACCATAGATCCTTTGATCCACGCGGCGGACTGCGTGACACTGCTGCTACCGCTCTGGAGGAAAGCGCAAGTGCATGCCCGCATTCGAGACGAGGACTGACTCCCCTGGGGAGACTCCAGAAGTAGCCCAAGATCCATGTCAGCACTGGAGAGGAATCCTCAGGTTCCGGCCCCGACTCCACACAAGGTCTTAGGCCCCGGCATCGACGGGAGAGGAATCCCGAGAGGCCCCCGAGGAACTCGCATGGGGACTGGCCTTTCCTGAGGCCTCCAGAGCCGGTCCCTGAGGTCCCCGTCGTAAGTCGAGAGCACCTGCCGCAACTCGAGAAAATCCAGGAGGTTTTGCCCTCCAGGCGAGATGAGGCCCATTTCCGCTGAGGCTTCTCGAGGCTAATCACATCTAACCACTGGAACTTCCAAAGGGTCCTTCACAGCCTTGCTGCAACTCGAGAAGTTCCACGACATACCCGTCTCCACTCGAGAGGAAGCACGTGGGGTCCCGCACACATCCAGGGGAGCCCCGTTTCCGCCTCCTAGCTCGAGATGAGGGATCCTTTCCCTGTTTCGTAGGGAAAGAATTCCCGGCGTTCCCGTCGCATCTCAAGAGGAGGCGCTCTCCACAGGAAAGGGGAGAGGAACTCCAGGGTCGTGCCACCATTCCAAGAGTCCCCCAGATGTGTCAGTCCATTCCAGAGGAACCGGTTTTCCCTGCACTGCCTTGACGTTCAAGCCGAGGATAGACTCCCACCACGTGTGCACGTGGGACAGCCCTGTGGGAAAGCCTCGTGGGAAAGCCTCGTGGGAAAGACTCGAGGGAAAACCATAGAACCTTTGATCCACGCGGCGGACTGCGTGACACTGCTGCTACCGCTCTGGAGGAAAGCGCAAGTGCATGCCCGCATTCGAGACGAGGACTGACTCCCCTGGGGAGACTCCAGAAGTATCCCAAGAACCATGTCAGCACTGGAGAGGAATCCTCAGGTTCCGGCCCCGACTCCACACAAGGTCTTAGGCCCCGGCATCGACGGGAGAAGAATCCCGAGAGGCCCCCGAGGAACTCGCATGGGGACTGGCCTTTCCTGAGGCCACCAGAGCGGGTCCCTGAGGTCCCCGTCGTAAGTCGAGAGCACCTGCCGCAACTCGAGAAAATCCAGGAGGTTTTGCCCTCCAGGCGAGATGAGGCCCATTTCCGCTGAGGCTTCTCGAGGATAATCACGTCTAACCACTGGAACTTCCAAAGGGTCCTTCACACCCTTGCTGCAACTCAAGAAGTTCCCCGACATACAAGTCTCCACTCGAGAGGAAGCACGTGGGGTCCCGCACACATCCAGGGGAGCCCCGTTTCCGCCTCCTAGCTCAAGATGAGGGATCCTTTCCCTGTTTCGTAGGGAAACAATTCCCGGCGTTCCCGTCGCATCTCAAGAGGAGGCGCTCTCCACAGGAAAGGCGAGAGGAACTCCAGGGTCGTGCCACCATTCCAAGAGTCCCCCAGATGTGTCAGTCCATTCCAGAGGAACCTGTTTTCCCTGCACTGCCTTGACGTTCAAGCCGAGGATCGACTCCCACCACGTGTGCACGTGGGACAGCCCTGTGGGAAAGCCTCGTGGGAAAGCCTCGTGGGAAAAACTCGAGGGAAAACCATAAATCCTTTGATCCACGTGGCGGACTGCGTGACACTGCTGCTACCGTTCTGGAGGAAAGCGCAAGTGCATGCCCGCATTCGAGACGAGGACTGACTCCCCTGGGGAGACTCCAGAAGTACCCCAAGATCCATGTCAGCACTGGAGAGGAATCCTCAGGTTCCGGCCCCGACTCCACACAAGGTCTTAGGCCCCGGCATCGACGGGAGAGGAATCCCGAGAGGCCCCCGAGGAACTCGCATGGGGACTGGCCTTTCCTGAGGCCTCCAGAGCGGGTCCCAGAGGTCCCCGTCGTAAGTCGAGAGCACCTGCCGCAACTCGAGAAAATCCAGGAGGTTTTGCCCTCCAGGCGAGATGAGGCCCATTTCCGCTGAGGCTACTCGAGGCTAATCACATCTAACCACTGGAACTTCCAAAGGGTCCTTCACACCCTTGCTGCAACACAAGCAGTTCCACGACATACCCGTCTCCACTCGAGAGGAAGCACGTGGGGTCCCGCACACATCCAGGGGAGCCCCGTTTCCGCCTCCTAGCTCGAGATGAGGGATCCTTTCCCTGTTTCGTAGGGAAAGAATTCCCGGCGTTCCCGTCGCATCTCAAGAGGAGGCGCTCTCCACAGGAAAGGGGAGAGGAACTCCAGGGTCGTGCCACCATTCCAAGAGTCCCCCAGATGTGTCAGTCCATTCCAGAGGAACCTGTTTTCCCTGCACTGCCTTGACGTTCAAGCCGAGGATAGACTCCCACAACGTGTGCACGTGGGACAGCCCTGTGGGAAAGCCTCGTGGGAAAGCCTCGTGGGAAAGACTCGAGGGGAAACCATAGATCCTTTGATCCACGCGGCGGACTGCGTGACACTGCTGCTACCATTCTGGAGGAAAGCGCAAGTGCATGCCCGCATTCGAGACGAGGACTGACTCCCCTGGGGAGACTCCAGAAGTACCCCAAGATCCATGTCAGCACTGGAGAGGAATCCTCAGGTTCCGGCCCCGACTCCACACAAGGTCTTAGGCCCCGGCATCGACGGGAGAGGAATCCCGAGAGGCCCCCGAGGAACTCGCATGGGGACTGGCCTTTCCTGAGGCCTCCAGAGCGGGTCCCAGAGGTCCCCGTCGTAAGTCGAGAGCACCTGCCGCAACTCGAGAAAATCCAGGAGGTTTTGCCCTCCAGGCGAGATGAGGCCCATTTCCGCTGAGGCTTCTCGAGGCTAATCACATCTAACCACTGGAACTTCCAAAGGGTCCTTCACACCCTTGCTGCAACTCGAGAAGTTCCCCGACATACCCGTCTCCACTCGAGAGGAAGCACGTGGGGTCCCGCACACATCCAGGGGAGCCCCGTTTCCGCCTCCTAGCTCGAGATGAGGGATCCTTTCCCTGTTTCGTAGGGAAAGAATTCCCGGCGTTCCCGTCGCATCTCAAGAGGAGGCGCTCTCCACAGGAAAGGCGAGAGGAACTCCAGGGTCGTGCCACCATTCCAAGAGTCCCCCAGATGTGTCAGTCCATTCCAGAGGAACCTGTTTTCCCTGCACTGCCTTGACGCTCAAGCCGAGGATAGACTCCCACCACGTGTGCACGTGGGACAGCCCTGTGGGAAAGCCTCGTGGGAAAGCCTCGTGGGAAAGACTCGAGGGAAAACCATAGAACCTTTGATCCACGCGGCGGACTGCGTGACACTGCTGCTACCGCTCTGGAGGAAAGCGCAAGTGCATGCCCGCATTCGAGACGAGGACTGACTCCCCTGGGGAGACTCCAGAAGTATCCCAAGATCCATGTCAGCACTGGAGAGGAATCCTCAGGTTCCGGCCCCGACTCCACACAAGGTCTTAGTCCCCAGCATTGACGGGAGAGGAATCCCGAGAGGCCCACGAGGAACTCGCATGGGGACTGGCCTTTCCTGAGGCCACCAGAGCGGGTCCCTGAGGTCTCCGTCGTAAGTCGAGAGCACCTGCCGCAACTCGAGAAAATCCAGGAGGTTTTGCCCTCCAGGCGAGATGAGGCCCATTTCCCCTGAGGCTTCTCGAGGCTAATCACGTCTAACCACTGGAACTTCCAAAGGGTCCTTCACACCCTTGCTGCAACTCAAGAAGGTCCCCGACATACCCGTCTCCACTCGAGAGGAAGCACGTGGGGTCCCGCACACATCCAGGGGAGCCCCGTTTCCGCCTCCTAGCTCGAGATGAGGGATCCTTTCCCTGTTTCGTAGGGAAAGAATTCCCGGCGTTCCCGTCGCATCTCAAGAGGAGGCGCTCTCCACAGGAAAGGCGAGAGGAACTCCAGGGTCGTGCCACCATTCCAAGAGTCCCCCAGATATGTCAGTCCATTCCAGAGGAACCTGTTTTCCCTGCACTGCCTTGACGTTCAAGCCGAGGATCGACTCCCACCACGTGTGCACGGGGGACAGCCCTGTGGGAAAGCCTCGTGGGAAAGACTCGAGGGAAAACCATAGATCCTTTGCTCCACGCGGCGGACTGCGTGACACTGCTGCTACCGCTCTGGAGGAAAGCGCAAGTGCATGCCCGCATTCGAGACGAGGACTGACTCCCCTGGGGAGACTCCAGAAGTATCCCAAGATCCATGGCAGCACTGGAGAGGAATCCTCAGGTTCCGGCCCCGACTCCACACAAGGTCTTTGTCCCCAGCATTGACGGGAGAGGAATCCCGAGAGGCCCCCGAGGAACTCGCATGGGGACTGGCCTTTCCTGAGGCCACCAGAGCGGGTCCCTGAGGTCCCCGTCGTAAGTCGAGAGCACCTGCCGCAACTCGAGAAAATCCAGGAGGTTTTGCCCTCCAGGCGAGATGAGGCCCATTTCCGCTGAGGCTTCTCGAGGCTAATCACGTCTAACCACTGGAACTTCCAAAGGGTCCTTCACACCCTTGCTGCAACTCAAGAAGTTCCCCGACATACCCGTCTCCACTCGAGAGGAAGCACGTGGGTTCCCGCACACATCCAGGGGAGCCCCGTTTCCGCCTCCTAGCTGGAGATGAGGGATCCTTTCCCTGTTTCGTAGGGAAAGAATTCCCGGCGTTCCCGTCGCATCTCAAGAGGAGGCGCTCTCCACAGGAAAGGCGAGAGGAACTCCAGGGTCGTGCCACCATTCCAAGAGTCCCCCAGATGTGTCAGTCCATTCCAGAGGAACCTGTTTTCCCTGCACTGCCTTGACGTTCAAGCCGAGGATCGACTCCCACCACGTGTGCACGTGGGACAGCCCTGTGGGAAAGCCTCGTGGGAAAGCCTCGTGCGAAAGACTCGAGGGAAAACCATAAATCCTTTGATCCACGTGGCGGACTGCGTGACACTGCTGCTACCGTTCTGGAGGAAAGCGCAAGTGCATGCCCGCATTCGAGACGAGGACTGACTCCCCTGGGGAGACTCCAGAAGTACCCCAAGATCCATGTCAGCACTGGAGAGGAATCCTCAGGTTCCGGCCCCGACTCCACACAAGGTCTTAGGCCCCGGCATCGACGGGAGAGGAATCCCAAGAGGCCCCCGAGGAACTCGCATGGGGACTGGCCTTTCCTGAGGCCTCCAGAGCGGGTCCCAGAGGTCCCCGTCGTAAGTCGAGAGCACCTGCCGCAACTCGAGAAAATCCAGGAGGTTTTGCCCTCCAGGCGAGATGAGGCCCATTTCCGCTGAGGCTACTCGAGGCTAATCACATCTAACCACTGGAACTTCCAAAGGGTCCTTCACACCCTTGCTGCAACACAAGCAGTTCCACGACATACCCGTCTCCACTCGAGAGGAAGCACGTGGGGTCCCGCACACATCCAGGGGAGCCCCGTTTCCGCCTCCTAGCTCGAGATGAGGGATCCTTTCCCTGTTTCGTAGGGAAAGAATTCCCGGCGTTCCCGTCGCATCTCAAGAGGAGGCGCTCTCCACAGGAAAGGGGAGAGGAACTACAGGGTCGTGCCACCATTCCAAGAGTCCCCCAGATGTGTCAGTCCATTCCAGAGGAACCTGTTTTCCCTGCACTGCCTTGACGCTCAAGCCGAGGATAGACTCCCACCACGTGTGCACGTGGGACAGCCCTGTGGGAAAGCCTCGTGGGAAAGCCTCGTGGGAAAGACTCGAGGGAAAACCATAGAACCTTTGATCCACGCGGCGGACTGCGTGACACTGCTGCTACCGCTCTGGAGGAAACCGCAAGTGCATGCCCGCCTTCGAGACGAGGACTGACTCCCCTGGGGAGATTAGAAGTACCCCAAGGTCCATGTCAGCACTGGAGAGGAATCCTCAGGTTCCGGCCCCGATTCCACACAAGGTCTTAGGCCCCGGCATCGACGGGAGAGGAATCCCGAGAGGCCCCCGAGGAACTCGCATGGGGACTGGCCTTTCCTGAGGCCACCAGAGCGGGTCCCTGAGGTCCCCGTCATAAGTCGAGAGCACCTGCCGCAACTCTAGAAAATCCAGGAGGTTTTGCCCTCCAGGCGAGATGAGGCCCATTTCCGCTGAGGCTTCTGGAGGCTAATCATATCTAACCACCGGAACTTCCAAAGGGTCCTTCACAACCTTGCTGCAACTCAAGCAGTTCCGCGACATACCCGTCTCCACTCGAGAGGAAGCACGTGGGGTCCCGCACACATCCAGGGGAGCCCCGTTTCCGCCTCCTAGCTCGAGATGAGGGATCCTTTCCCTGTTTCGTAGGGAAAGAATTCCCGGCGTTCCCGTCGCATCTCAAGAGGAGGCGCTCTCCACAGGAAAGGCGAGAGGAACTCCAGGGTCGTGCCACAATTCCAAGAGACCCCGAGATGGGTCAGTCCATTCCAGAGGAACCTGTTTTCCCTGCACTGCCTTGACGTTCAAGCCGAGGATCGAGTCCCACCACGTGTGCACGTGGGACAGCCCTGTGGGAAAGTCTCGTGGGAAAGCCTCGTGGGAAAGACTCGAGGGAAAACCATAGATCCTTTGATCCACGCGGCGGACTGCGGGACACTGCTGCTGCCGCTCTGGAGGAAAGCGCAAGTCCATGCCCGCATTCGAGACGAGGACTGACTCCCCTGGGGAGACTCCAGAAGTACCCCAAGATCCATGTCAGCACTGGAGAGGAATCCTCAGGTTCCGGCCTCGACTCCACACAAGGTCTTAGGCCCCGGCATCGACGGGAGAGGAATCTCGAGAGGCCCTCGCGGAACTCGCATGGGGACTGGCCTTCCCTGAGGCCACCAGAGCGGGTCCCTGAGGTCCCCGTCGTAAGTCGAGAGCACCTGCCGCAACTCGAGAAAATCCAGGAGGTTTTGCCCTCCAGGCGAGATGAGGCCCATTTCCGCTGAGGCTTCTCGAGGCTAATCAAGTCTAACCACTGGAACTTCCTAAGGTTCCTTCACACCCTTGCTGCAACTCAAAAGTTCCCCGACATACCCATCTTCACTCGAGAGGAAGCACGTGGGGTCCCGCACACATCCAGGGGAGCCCCGTTTCCGCCTCCTAGCTCGAGATGAGGGATCCTTTCCCTGTTTCGTAGGGAAAGAATTCCCGGCGTTCCCGTCGCATCTCAAGAGGAGGCGCTCTCCACAGGAAAGGCGAGAGGAACTCCAGGGTCGTGCCACCATTCCAAGAGACCCCGAGATGGGTCAGTCCATTCCAGAGGAACCTGTTTTCCCTGCACTGCCTTGACGTTCAAGCCGAGGATCGACTCCCACCACGTGTGCACGTGGGACAGCCCTGTGGGAAAGCCTCGTGGGAAAGACTCGAGGGAAAACCATAGATCCTTTGATCCACGCGGCGGACTGCTTGACACTGCTGCTACCGCTCTGGAGGAAAGCGCAAGTGCATGCCCGCATTCGAGACGAGGACTGACTCCCCTGGGGAGACTCCAGAAGTACCCCAAGATCCATGTCAGCACTGGAGAGTAATCCTCAGGTTCCGGCCCCGACTCCACACAAGGTCTTAGTCCCCAGCATTGAGGGGAGAGGAATCCCGAGAGTCCCCCGAGGAACTCGCATGGGGACTGGCCTTTCCTGAGGCCACCAGAGCGGGTCCCTGAGGTCCCCGTCGTAAGTCGAGAGCACCTGCCGCAACTCGAGAAAATCCAGGAGGTTTTGCCCTCCAGGCGAGATGAGGCCCATTTCCGCTGTGGCTTCTCGAGGCTAATCAGGTCTAACCACTGGAACTTCCTAAGGGTCGTTCACACCCTTGCTGCAACTCAAGAAGTTCCCCGACATACCCGTCTCCGCTCGAGAGGAAGCACGTGGGGTCCCGCACACATCCAGGGGAGCCCCGTTTCCGCCTCCTAGCTCGAGATGAAGGATCCTTTCCCTGTTTCGTAGGGAAAAATTCCCGGCGTTCCCGTCGCATCTCAAGAGGAGGCGCTCTCCACAGGAAAGGCGAGAGGAACTCCAGGGTCGTGCCACCATTCCAAGAGTCCCCCAGATGTGTCAGTCCATTCCAGAGGAAACTGTTTTCCCTGCACTGCCTTGACGTTCAAGCCGAGGATAGACTCCCACCATCTGTGCACGTGTGACAGCCCTGTGGGAAAGCCTCGTGGGAAAGCCTCGTGGGAAAGACTCGAGGGAAAACCATAGATCCTTTGATCTACTCGGCGGACTGCATGACACGGCTGCTACCGCTCTGGAGGAAAGCGCAAGTGCATGCCCGCATTCGAGACGAGGACTGACTCCCCTGGGGAGACTCCAGATGTACCCCAAGATCCATGTCAGCACTGAAGAGTAATCCTCAGGTTCCGGCCCCGACTCCACACAAGTTCTTAGTCCCCGGCATTGACGGGAGAGGAATCCCGAGAGGCCCCCGAGGAACTCGCATGGGGACTGGCCTTTCCGGAGGCTACCAGAGCGGGTCCCTGAGTTCCCCGTCGTAAGTCGAGAGCACCTGCCGCAACTCGAGAAAATCCAGGAGGTTTTGCCCTCCAGGCGAGATGAGGCCCATTTCCGCTGAGGCTTCTCGAGGCTAATCAAGTCTAACCACTGGAACTTCCTAAGGTTCCTTCACACCCTTGCTGCAACTCAAAAGTTCCCCGACATACCCATCTTCACTCGAGAGGAAGCACGTGGGGTCCCGCACACATCCAGGGGAGCCCCGTTTCCGCCTCCTAGCTCGAGATGAGGGATCCTTTCCCTGTTTCGTAGGGAAAGAATTCCCGGCGTTCCCGTCGCATCTCAAGAGGAGGCGCTCTCCACAGGAAAGGCGAGAGGAACTCCAGGGTCGTGCCACCATTCCAAGAGACCCCGAGATGGGTCAGTCCATTCCAGAGGAACCTGTTTTCCCTGCACTGCCTTGACGTTCAAGCCGAGGATCGAGTCCCACCACGTGTGCACGTGGGACGACCCTGTGGGAAAGCCTCCTGGGAAAGCCTCGTGGGAAAGACTCGAGGGAAAACCATAGATCCTTTGATCCACGCGGCGGACTGGGTGACACTGCTCCTACCGCTCTGGAGGAAAGTGCAAGTGCATGCCCGCATTCGAGACGAGGACTGACTCCCCTGGGGAGACTCCAGAAGTACCCCAAGATCCATGTCAGCCCTGGAGAGGAATCCTCAGGTTCCGGCCCCGACTCCACACAAGGTCTTAGGCCCCGGCATCGACGGGAGAGGAATCCCGAGACGCCCCCGAGGAACTCGCATGGGGACTGGCCTTTCCTGACGCCACCAGAGCGGGTCCCTGAGGTCCCCGTCGTAAGTCGAGAGCACCTGCCGCAACTCGAGAAAATCCAGGAGGTTTTGCCCTCCAGGCGAGATGAGGCCCATTTCCGCTGAGGCTTCTCGAGGCTAATCACATCTAACCACTGGAACTTCCAAAGGGTCCTTCACACCCTTGCTGCAACTCAAGAAGTTCCCCGACATACCCGTCTCCACTCGAGAGGAAGCATGAGAGTCCCGCACACATCCAGGGGTGGCCCGTTTCCGCATCCTAGCTCGAGATGAGGGATCCTTTCCCTGTTACGTAGGGAAAGAATTCCCGGCGTTCCCGTCCCATCTCAAGAGGATGCGCTCTCCACTGGAAAGGCGAGAGGAACTCCAGGGTCGTGCCACCATTCCAAGAGTCCCCCAGATGGGTCAGTCCATTCCAGAAGAACCTGTTTTCCCTGCACTGCCTTGACGTTCAAGCCGAGGATCGACTCCCACCACGTGTGCACGTGGGACAGCCCTGTGGGAAAGCCTCGTGGGAAAGCCTCGTGGGAAAGACTCGAGGGAAAACCATAGATCCTTTGATCCACGCGGCGGACTGCGTGACACTGCTGCTACCGCTCTGGAGCAAAGCGCAAGTGCATGCCCGCATTCGAGACGAGGACTGACTCCCCTGGGGAGACTCCAGAAGTACCCCAAGATCCATGTCAGGACTGGAGAGGAATCCTCAGGTTCCGGCCCCAACTAAACACAAGGTCTTAGTCCCCGGCATTGACGGGAGAGGAATCCCGAGAGGCCCCCGAGGAACTCGTATGGGGACTGGCCTTTCCTGAGGCTACCAGAGCGGGTCCCTGAGGTCCCCGTCGTAAGTCGAGAGCACCTGCCGCACCTCGAGAAAATCCAGGAGGTTTTGCCCTCCAGGCGAGATGAGGCCCATTTCCGCTGAGGCTTCTCGAGGCTAATCACATCTAACCACTGGAACTTCCAAAGGGTCCTTCACACCCTTGCTGCAACTCAAGAAGTTCCCCGACATACCCGTCTCCACTCGAGAGGAAGCACGTGGGTTCCCGCACACATCCAGGGGAGCCCCGTTTCCGCCTCCTAGCTCGAGATGAGGGATCCTTTCCCTGTTTCGTAGGGAAAGAATTCCCGGCGTTCCCGTCGCATCTCAAGAGGAGGCGCTTTCCACAGGAAAGGGGAGAGGAACTCCAGGGTCGAGCCACCATTCCAAGAGTCCCCCAGATGGGTCAGTCCATTCCAGAGGAACCTGTTTTCCCTGCACAGCCTTGACGTTCAAGCCGAGGATCGACTCCCACCACGTGTGCACGTGGGACAGCCCTGTGGGAAAGCCTCGTTGGAAAGCCTCGTGGGAAAGACTCGAGGGAAAACCATAGATCCTTTGATCCACGCGGCGGACTGCGTGACACTGCTGCTACCGCTCTGGGGGAAAGCGCAAGTGCATGCCCGCATTCGAGACGAGGACTGACTCCCCTGGGGAGACTCCAGAAGTACCCCAAGATCCATGTCAGCCCTGGAGAGGAATCCTCAGGTTCCGGCCCCGACTCCACACAAGGTCTTAGGCCCCGGCATCGACGGGAGAGGAATCCCGAGAGGCCCCCGAGGAACTCGCATGGGGACTGGCCTTTCCTGAGGCCACCAGAGCGGGTCCCTGAGGTCCCCATCGTAAGTCGAGGGCACCTGCCGCAACTCTAGTAAATCCAGGAGGTTTTGCCCTCCAGGCGAGATGAGGCCCATTTCCGCTGAGGCTTCTGGAGGCTAATAATATCTAACCACCGGAACTTCCAAAGGGTCCTTCACAACCTTGCTGCAACTCAAGCAGTTCAGCGACATACCCGTCTCCACTCGAGAGGAAGCACGTGGGGTCCCGCACACATCCAGGGGAGCCCCGTTTCCGCCTCCTAGCTCGAGATGAGGGATCCTTTCCCTGTTTCGTAGGGAAAGAATTCCCGGCGTTCCCGTCGCATCTCAAGAGGAGGCGCTCTCCACAGGAAAGGGGAGAGGAACTCCAGGGTCGTGCCACCATTCCAAGAGTCCCCGAGATGTGTCAGTCCATTCCAGAGGAAACTGTTTTCCCTGCACTGCCTTGACGTTCAAGCCGAGGATCGACTCCCACCACGTGTGCACATGGGACAGCCCTGTGGGAAAGCCTCCTGGGAAAGACTCGAGGGAAAACCATAGATCCTTTGATCCACACGGCGGACTGCGTGACACTGCTGCTACCGCTCTGGAGGAAAGCGCAAGTGCATGCCCGCATGCGAGACGAGGACTGACTCCCCTGGGGAGACTCCAGAAGTACCCCAAGATCCATGTCAGCACTGGAGAGGAATCCTCAGGTTCCGGCCCCGACTCCACACAAGGTCTTAGGCCCCGCCATCGAAGGGAGAGGAATCCCGAGAGGCCCCCGAGGAACTCGCATGGGGACTGGCCTTTCCTGAGGCTAGCAGAGCGGGTCCCTGAGTTCCCCGTCGTAAGTCGAGAGCACCTGCCGCAACTCGAGAAAATCCAGGAGGTTTTGCCCTCCAGGCGAGATGAGGCCCATTTCCGCTGAGGCTTCTCGAGGCTAATCAAGTCTAACCACTGGAACTTCCTAAGGTTCCTTCACACCCTTGCTGCAACTCAAAGGTTCCCCGACATACCCATCTTCACTCGAGAGGAAGCACGTGGGGTCCCGCACACATCCAGGGGAGCCCCGTTTCCGCCTCCTAGCTCGAGATGAGGGATCCTTTCCCTGTTTCGTAGGGAAAGAATTCCCGGCGTTCCCGTCGCATCTCAAGAGGAGGCGCTCTCCACAGGAAAGGCGAGAGGAACTCCAGGGTCGTGCCACCATTCCAAGAGACCCCGAGATGGGTCAGTCCATTTCAGAGGAAACTGTTTTCCCTGCACTGCCTTGACGTTCAAGCCGAGGATCGAGTCCCACTACGTGTGCACGTGGGACGACCCTGTGGGAAAGCCTCGTGGGAAAGCCTCGTGGGAAAGACTCGAGGGAAAACCATAGATCCTTTGATCCACGCGGCGGACTGCGTGACACTGCTCCTACCGCTCTGGAGGAAAGTGCAAGTGCATGCCCGCATTCGAGACGAGGACTGACTCCCCTGGGGATACTCCAGAAGTACCCCAGGATCCATGTCAGCACTGGAGAGGAATCCTCAGGTTCCGGCCCCGACTCCACACAAGGCCTTAGGCCCCGGCATCGACGGGAGAGGAATCCCGAGAGGTCCACGCGGAACTCGCATGGGGACTGGCCTTCCCTGAGGCCACCAGAGCGGGTCCCTGAGTTCCCCGTCGTTGTCGAGAGCACCTGCCGCAACTCGAGAAAATCCAGGAGGTTTTGCCCTCCAGGCGAGATGAGGCCCATTTCCGCTGAGGCTTCTCGAGGCTAATCACGTCTAACCACTGGAACTTCCAAAGGGTCCTTCACACCCTTGCTGCAACTCAAGAAGTTCCCCGACATACCCGTCTCCACTCGAGAGGAAGCACGTGGGGTCCCGCACACATCCAGGGGAGCCCCGTTTCCGCCTCCTAGCTCGAGATGAGGGATCCTTTCCCTGTTTCGTAGGGAAAGAATTCCCGGCGTTCCCGTCGCATCTCAAGAGGAGGCGCTCTCCACAGGAAAGGCGAGAGGAACTCCAGGGTCGTGCCACCATTCCAAGGGTCCCCCAGATGTGTCAGTCCATTTCAGAGGAACCTGTTTTCCCTGCACTGCCTTGACGTTCAAGCCGAGGATAGACTCCCACCACGTGTGCACGTGGGACAGCCCTGTGGGAAAGCCTCGTGGGAAAGCCTCGTGGGAAAGACTCGAAGGAAAATCATAGATCCTTTGATCCACGCGGCGGACTGCGTGACACTGCTGCTACCGCTCTGGAGGAAAGCGCAAGTGAATGCGCGCATTCGAGACGAGGACTGACTCCCCTGGGGAGACTCCAGAAGTACCCCAAGATCCATGTCAGCACTGGAGAGGAATCCTCAGGTTCCGGCCCCGACTCCACACAAGGTCTTAGGCCCCGTCATCGACAGGAGAGGAATCCCGAGAGGCCCCCGAGGAACTCGCATGGGGACTGGCCTTTCCTGAGGCTACCAGAGCGGGTCCCTGAGGTCCCCATCGTAAGTCGAGAGCACCTGCCGCAAATAGAGAAAATCCAGGAGGTTTTGCCCTCCAGGCGAGATGAGGCCCATTTCCGCTGAGGCTTCTCGAGGCTAATCACGTCTAACCACTGGAACTTCCAAAGGGTCCGTCACACCTTTGCTGCAACTCAAGAAGTTCCCCGACATACCCGTCTCCACTCGAGAGGAAGCACGTGGGGTCCCGCACACATCCAGGGGAGCCCCGTTTCCGCATCCTAGCTCGAGATGAGGGATCCTTTCCCTCTTTCGTAGGGAAAGAATTCCCGGCGTTCCCATCGCATCTCAAGAGGTGGCGCTCTCCACAGGAAAGGGGAGAGGAACTCCAGGGTCATGCCACCATTCCAAGAGACCCCCAGATGTGTCAGTCCATTCCAGAGGAACCTGTTTTCCCTGCACTGCCTTGACGTTCAAGCCGAGGATCGACTCCCACCACGTGTGCACGTGGGTCAGCCCTGTGGGAAAGCCTCGTGGGAAAGCCTCGTGGGAAAGACTCGAGGGAAAACCATAGATCCTTTGATCCACGCGGCGGACTGCGTGACACTGCTGCTACCGCTCTGGAGGAAAGCGCAAGTGCATGCCCGCATTCGAGACGAGGACTGACTCCCCTGGGGAGACTCCTGAAGTACCCCAAGATCCATGTCAGCACTGGAGAGGAATCCTCAGGTTCCGGCCCCGACTCCACACAAGGTCTTAGGCCCCGGCATCGACGGGAGAGGAATCCCGAGAGGCCCCCGAGGAACTCGCATGGGGACTGGCCTTTCCTGAGGCCAACAGAGCGGGTCCCTGAGGTCCCCGTCGTAAGTCGAGAGCACCTGCCGCAACTCGAGAAAATCCACGAGGTTTTGCCCTCCAGGCGAGATGAGGCCCATTTCCGCTGAGGCTTCTCGAGGCTAATCACATCTAACCACTGGAACTTCCAAAGGGTCCTTCACACCCTTGCTGCAACTCAAGAAGTTCCCCGACATACCCGTCTCCACTCGAGAGGAAGCACGAGGGTCCCGCACACATCCAGGGGAGCCCCGTTTCCGCCTCCTAACTCGAGATGAGGGATCTTTTCCCTGTTACGTAGGGAAAGAATTCCCGGTGTTCCCGTCGCATCTCAAGAGGATGCGCTCTCCACTGGAAAGGCGAGAGGAACTCCAGGGTCGTGCCACCATTCCAAGAGTCCCCCAGATGGGTCAGTCCATTCCAGAGGAACCTGTTTTCCCTGCACTGCCTTGACGTTCAAGCCGAGGATCGACTCCCACCACGTGTGCACGTGGGACAGCCCTGTGGGAAAGCCTCGTGGGAAAGCCTCGTGGGAAAGACTCGAGGGAAAACCATAGATTCTTTGATCCACGCGGCGGACTGCGTGACACTGCTGCTACCGCTCTGGAGCAAAGCGCAAGTGCATGCCCGCATTCGAGACGAGGACTGACTCCCCTGGGGAGACTCCAGAAGTACCCCAAGATCCATGTCAGGACTGGAGAGGAATCCTCAGGTTCCGGCCCCGACTCCACACAAGGTCTTAGGCCCCGGAATCGACGGGAGAGGAATCCCGAGAGGCCCCCGAGGAACTCGTATGGGGACTGGCCTTTCCTGAGGCCTCCAGAGCGTGTCCCTGAGGTCCCTGTCGTAAGTCGAGAGCACCTGCCGCACCTCGAGAAAATCAAGGAGGTTTTGCCCTCCAGGCGAGATGAGGCCCATTTCCGCTGAGGCTTCTCGAGGCTAATCACATCTAACAACTGGAACTTCCAAAGGGTCCTTCACACCCTTGCTGCAACTCAAGAATTTCCACTACATACCCGTGTCCACTCGAGAGGAAGCACGAGGGTCCCGCACCCATCCAGGGGAGCCCCGTTTCCGCCTCCTAGCTCGAGATGAGGGATCCTTTCAATGTTTCGTAGGGAAAGAATTCCCGGCGTTCCCGTCGCATCTCAAGAGGAGGCGCTTTCCACAGGAAAGGCGAGAGGAACTCCAGGGTCGAGCCACCATTCCAAGAGTCCCCCAGATGGGTCAGTCCATTCCAGAGGAACCTGTTTTCCCTGCACTGCCTTGACGTTCAAGCCGAGGATCGACTCCCACCACGTGTGCACGTGGGACAGCCCTGTGGGAAAGCCTCGTTGGAAAGCCTCGTGGGAAAGACTCGAGGGAAAACCATAGATCCTTTGATCCACGCGGCGGACTGCGTGACACTGCTGCTACCGCTCTGGAGGAAAGCGCAAGTGCATGCCCGCATTCGAGACGAGGACTGACTCCCCTGGGGAGACTCCAGAAGTACCCCAAGATCCATGTCAGCACTGGAGAGGAATCCTCAGGTTCCGGCCCCGACTCCACACAAGGTCTTAGGCCCCGGCATCGACGGGAGAGGAATCCCGAGAGGCCACCGAGGAACTCGCATGGGGACTGGCCTTTCTTGAGGCCACCAGAGCGGGTCCCTGAGGTCCCCATCGTAAGTCGAGAGCACCTGCCGCAACTCGAGAAAATCCAGGAGGTTTTGCCCTCCAGGCGAGTTGAGGCCCATTTCCGCTGAGGCTTCTCGAGGCCAATCACATCTATCCACTGGAACTTCCAAAGGGTCCTTCACACCCTTGCTGCAACTCAAGAAGTTCCCCGACATACGCGTCTCCACTCGAGAGGAAGCACGTGGGGTCCCGCACACATCCAGGGGAGCCCCGTTTCCGCCTCCTAGCTCGAGATGAGGGATCCTTTCCCTGTTTCTTAGGGAAAGAATTCCCGGCGTTCCCGTCGCATCTCAAGAGGAGGCGCTCTCCACACGAAAGGCGAGAGGAACTCCAGGGTCTTGCCACCATTCCAAGAGACCCCCAGATGTGTCAGTCCATTCCAGAGGAAACTGTTTTCCCTGTACTGCCTTGACGTTCAAGCCGAGGATCGACTCCCACCACGTGTGCACGTGGGACAGCCCTGTGGGATAGCCTCGTGGGAAAGCCTCGTGGGAAAGACTCGAGGGAAAACCATAGATCCTTTGATCCACGCGGCGGACTGCGTGACACTGCTGCTACCGCTCTGGAGGAAAGCGCAAGTGCATGCCCGCCTTCGAGACGAGGACTGACTCCCCTGGGGAGACTCCAGAAGTACCCCAAGGTCCATGTCAGCACTGGAGAGGAATCCTCAGGTTCCGGCCCCGACTCCACACAAGGTCTTAGGCCCCGGCATCGACGGGAGAGGAATCCCGAGAGGCCCCCGAGGAACTCGCATGGGGACTGGCCTTTCCTGAGGCCAACAGAGCGGGTCCCTGAGGTCCCCGTCGTAAGTCGAGAGCACCTGCCGCAACTCGAGAAAATCCAGGAGGTTTTGCCCTCCAGGCGAGATGAGTCCCATTTCCGCTGAGGCTTCTCGAGGCTAATCACATCTAACCACTGGAACTTCCAAAGGGTCCTTCACACCCTTGCTGCAACTCAAGAAGTTCCCCGAAATAACCATCTCCACTCGAGAGGAAGCACGTGGGTTCCCGCACACATCCAGGGGAGCCCCGTTTCCGCCTCCTAGCTCGAGATGAGGGATCCTTTCCCTGTTTCGTAGGGAAAGAATTCCCGGCGTTCCCGTCGCATCTCAAGAGGAGGCGCTTTCCACAGGAAAGGCGAGAGGAACTCCAGGGTCGAGCCACCATTCCAAGAGTCCCCCAGATGGGTCAGTCCATTCCAGAGGAACCTGTTTTCCCTGCACTGACTTGACGTTCAAGCCGAGGATCGACTCCCACCACGTGTGCACGTGGGACAGCCCTGTGGGAAAGCCTCGTTGGAAAGCCTCGTGGGAAAGACTCGAGGGAAAACCATAGATCCTTTGATCCACGCGGCGGACTGCGTGACACGGCTGCTACCGCTCTGGAGGAAAGTGCAAGTGCATGCCCGCATTCGAGACGAGGACTGACTCCCCTGGGGAGACTCCAGAAGTACCCCAAGATCCATGTCAGCACTGGAGAGGAATCCTCAGGTTCCGGCCCCGACTCCACACAAGGTCTTAGGCCCCGGCTTCGACGGGAGAGGAATCCCGAGAGGCCACCGAGGAACTCGCATGGGGACTGGCCTTTCCTGAGGCCACCAGAGCGGGTCCCTGAAGTCCCCATCGTAAGTCGAGAGCACCTGCCGCAACTCGAGAAAATCCAGGAGGTTTTGCCCTCCAGGCGAGTTGAGGGCCATTTCCGCTGAGGCTTCTCTAGGCTAATCACATCTAACAACTGGAACTTCCAAAGGGTCCTTCACACCCTTGCTGCAACTCAAGAAGTTCCCCGACATACGCGTCTCCACTCGAGAGGAAGCACGTGGGGTCCCGCACACATCCAGGGGAGCCCCGTTTCCGCCTCCTAGCTCGAGATGAGGGATCCTTTCCCTGTTTCGTAGGGAAAGAATTCCCGGCGTTCCCGTCGCATCTCAAGAGGAGGCGCTTTCCACAGGAAAGGCGAGAGGAACTCCAGGGTCTTGCCACCATTCCAAGAGTCCCCCAGATGGGTCAGTCCATTCCAGAGGAACCTGTTTTCCCTGCACTGCCTTGACGTTCAAGCCGAGGATCGACTCCCACCACGTGTGCACGTGGGACAGCCCTGTGGGAAAGCCTCGTTGGAAAGCCTCGTGGGAAAGACTCGAGGGAAAACCATAGATCCTTTGATCTACCCGGCGGACTGCGTGACACTGCTGTTACCGCTCTGGAGGAAAGTGCAAGTGCATGCCCGCATTCGAGACGAGGACTGACTCCCCTGGGGAGACTCCAGAAGTACCCCAAGATCCATGTCAGCACTGGAGAGGAATCCTCAGGTTCCGGCCCCGACTCCACACAAGGTCTTAGGCCCCGGCATCGACGGGAGAGGAATCCCGAGAGGCCCCCGAGGAACTCGCATGGGGACTGGCCTTTCCTGAGGCCACCAGAGCGGGTCCCTGAGGTCCCCGTCGTAAGTCAAGAGCACCTGCCGCACCTCGAGAAAATCCATGAGGTTTTGCCCTTCAGGCGAGATAAGGCCCATTTCCGCTGAGGCTTCTCGAGGCTAATCACATCTAACCACTGGAACTTTCAAAGGGTCCTTCACACCCTTGCTGCAACTCAAGAATTTCCCCTACATACCCGTGTCCACTCGAGAGGAAGCACGAGGGTCCCGCACCCATCCAGGGGAGCCCCGTTTCCGCCTCCTAGCTCGAGATGAGGGATCCTTTCCCTGTTTCGTAGGGAAAGAATTCCCGGCGTTCCCGTCGCATCTCAAGAGGAGGCGCTCTCCACAGGAAAGGCGAGAGGAACTCCAGGGTCGTGCCACCATTTCAAGAGTCCCCCAGATGTGTCAGTCCATTCCAGAGGAACCTGTTTTCCCTGCACTGCCTTGACGTTCAAGCCGAGGATCGACTCCCACCACATGTGCACGTGGGACAGCCCTGTGGGAAAGCCTCGTGGGAAAGCCTCGTGGGAAAGACTCGAGGGAAAACCATAGATCCTTTGATCCACGCGGCGGACTGCGTGACACTGCTGCTACTGCTCTGGAGAAAGCTCAACTGCATGCCCGCATTCGGGACGAGGACTGACTCCCCTGGGGAGACTCCAGAAGTAGCCCAAGATCCATGTCAGCACTGGAGAGGAATCCTCAGGTTCCGACCCCGACTCCACACAAGGTCTTAGGCCCCGGCATCGACGGGAGAGGAATCCCGAGGGGCCCCCGAGGAACTCGCATGGGGACTGGCCTATTCTGATGCCACCAGAGCGGGTCCCCGAGGTCCCCGTCGTATGTCGAGAGCACCTGCCGCAACTAGAGAAAATCCAGGAGCTTCTGCCCTCCAGGCGAGATGAGGCCCATTTCCGCTGAGGCTTCTCGAGGCTAATCACATCTAACCACTGGAACTTCCAAAGGGTCCTTCACACCCT
Organism: Ovis canadensis; assembly: GCF_042477335.2. Classification (NCBI taxonomy): domain Eukaryota; kingdom Metazoa; phylum Chordata; class Mammalia; order Artiodactyla; family Bovidae; genus Ovis; species Ovis canadensis. The sequence goes on along the minus strand of NC_091249.1, from coordinate 9,688,436 downwards.
TGCTGCAACTCAAGAAGTTCCCCGACATACCCGTCTCCACTCGAGAGGAAGCACGTGGGGTCCCGCACACATCCAGGGGAGCCCCGTTTCCGCCTCCTAGCTCGAGATGAGGGATCCTTTCCCTGTTTCTTAGGGAAAGAATTCCCGGCGTTCCTGTCGCATCTCAAGAGGAGGCGCTCCTCACAGGAAAGGCGAGAGGAACTCCAGGGTCGTGCCACCATTCCTAGAGTCCCCCAGATGTGTCAGTCCATTCCAGAGGACCCTGTTTTCCCGGCACTGCCTTGACGTTCAAGCCGAGGATCGAGTCCCACAACGTGTGCATGGGGTACAGCTGTGTGGGTAAGCCTCGTGGGAAAGCCTCGTGGGAAAGACTCGAGGGAAAACCATAGATCCTTTGATCCACGCGGCGGACTGCGTGACACTGCTGCTACCGCTCTGGAGGAAAGCGCAAGTGCATGCCCGCATTCGAGACGAGGACTGACTCCCCTGGGGAGACTCCAGAAGTAGCCCAAGATCCATGTCAGCACTGGAGAGGTATCCTCAGGTTCCGGCCCCGACTCCACACAAGGTCTTAGGCCCCGGCATCGACGGGAGAGGAATCCCGAGAGGCCCCCGAGGAACTTGCAAGGGGACTGGCCTTTCCTGAGGCCACCAGAGCGGGTCCCTGAGGTCCCCGACGTAAGTCGAGAGCACCTGCCGCAACTCGAGAAAATCCAGGAGGTTTTGCCCTCCAGGCGACATGAGGCCCATTTCCGCTGAGGCTTCTCGAGGCTAATCACGTCTAACCACTGGAACTTCCAAAGGGTCCTTCACACCCTTGCTGCAACTCAAGAAGTTCCCCGACATACCCGTCTCCACTCGAGAGGAAGCACGTGGGGTCCCGCACACATCCAGGGGAGCCCCGTTTCCGCCTCCTAGCTCGAGATGAGGGATCCTTTCCCTGTTTCGTAGGGAAAGAATTCCCGGCGTTCCCGTCGCATCTCAAGAGGAGGCACTCTCCACAGGAAAGGCGAGAGGAACTCCAGGGTCGTGCCACCATTCCAAGAGTCCCCCAGCTGTGTCAGTCCATTCCAGAGGAACCTGTTTTCCCTGCACTGCCTTGACGTTCAAGCCGAGGATCGACTCCCACCACGTGTGCACGTGGGACAGCCCTGTGGGAAAGCCTCGTGGGAAAGCCTCGTGGGAAAGACTCGAGGGAAAACCATAGATCCTTTGATCCACGCGGCGGACTGCGTGACACTGCTGCTACCGCTCTGGAGGAAAGCGCAAGTGCATGCCCGCATTCGAGACGAGGACTGACTCCCCTGGGGAGACTCCAGAAGTACCCCAAGATCCATGTCAGCACTGGAGAGGAATCCTCAGGTTCCGGCCCCGACTCCACACAAGGTCTTAGGCCCCGGCATCGACGGGAGAGGAATCCCGAGAGGCCCCCGAGGAACTCGCATGTGGACTGGCCTTTCCTGAGGCCACCAGAGCGGGTCCCTGAGGTTCCCGTCGTAAGTCGAGAGCACCTGCCGCACCTCGAGAAAATCCAGGAGGTTTTGCCCTCCAGGCGAGATGAGGCCCATTTCCGCTGAGGCTTCTCGAGGCTAATCAAGTCTAACCACTGGAACTTCCAAAGGGTCCTTCACACCCTTGCTGCAACTCAAGAAGTTCCCCGACATACCCGTCTCCACTCGAGAGGAAGCACGAGGGTCCCGCACACATCCAGGGGAGCCCCGTTTCCGCCTCCTAGCTCGAGATGAGTGATCCTTTCCCTGTTTCGTAGGGAAAGAATTCCCGGCGTTCCCGTCGCATCTCAAGAGGAGGCGCTCTCCACAGGAAAGGCGAGAGGAACTCCAGGGTCGTGCCACCATTCCAAGAGTCCCCCAGATGTGTCAGTCCATTCCAGAGGAACCTGTTTTCCCGGCACTGCCTTGACGTTCAAGCCGAGGATCGACTCCCACCACGTGTGCACGTGGGACAGCCCTGTGGGAAAGCCTCGTGGGAAAGCCTCGTGGGAAAGACTCGAGGGAAAACCATAGATCCTTTGATCCACGCGGTGGACTGCGTGACACTGCTGCTACCGCTCTGGAGGAAAGCGCAAGTGCATGCCCGCATTCGAGACGAGGACTGACTCCCCTGGTGAGGCTCCAGAAGTACCCAAAGATCCATGTCAACACTGGAGAGGAATCCTCAGGTTCCGGCCCCGACTCCACACAAGGTCTTAGGCCCCGGCATCGACGGGAGAGGAATCCCGAGAGGCCCCTGAGGAACTCGCATGGGGACTGGCCTTTCCTGAGGCCTCCAGAGCGGGTCCCTGCGGTCCCCGTCGTAAGTCGAGATCACCTGCCGCAACTCGAGAAAATCCAGGAGGTTTTGCCCTCCAGGCGAGATGAGGCCCATTTCCGCTGAGGCTTCTCGAGGCTAATCACATCTAACCACTGGAACTTCCAAAGGGTCCCTCACACCCTTGCTTCAACTCAAGAAGTTCCCCGAAATAACCATCTCCACTCGAGAGGAAGCACGTGGGGTCCCGCACACATCCAGGGGAGCCCCGTTTCCGCCTCCTAGCTCGAGATGAGGGATCCTTTCCCTGTTTCGTAGGGAAAGAATTCCCGGCGTTCCCGTCGCATCTCAAGAGGAGGCGCTCTCCACAGGAAAGGTGAGAGGAACTCCAGGGTCGTGGCACCATTCCAAGAGACCCCCAGATGTGTCAGTCCATTCCAGAGGACCCTGTTTTCCCGGCACTGCCTTGACGTTTAAGCCGAGGATCGAGTCCCACCACGTGTGCATGGGGTACAGCCCTGTGGGTAAGCCTCGTGGGAAAGCCTCGTGGGAAAGACTCGAAGGAAAACCATAGATCCTTTGATCCACTTGGCGGACTGCGTGACACTGCTGCTACCGCTCTGGAGGAAAGCGCAAGTGCATGCCCGCATTCGAGACGAGGACTGACTCCCCTGGGGAGACTCCAGAAGTACCCCAAGATCCATGTCAGCACTGGAGAGGAATCCTCAGGTTCCGGCCCCGACTCCACACAAGGTCTTAGGCCCCGGCATCGACGGGAGAGGAATCCCGAGAGGCCCCCGAGGAACTCGCATGTGGACTGGCCTTTCCTGAGGCCACCAGAGCGGGTCCCTGAGGTCCCCGTCGTAAGTCGAGAGCACCTGCCGCACCTCGAGAAAATCCAGGAAGTTTTGGCCTCCAGGCGAGATGAGGCCCATTTCCGCTGAGGCTTCTCGAGGCTAATCACATCTAACTACTGGAACTTCCTAACGGTCCTTCACACCCTTGCTGCAAATCAAGAAGTTCCCCGACATACCCGTCTCCACTTGAGAGGAAGCACGTGCGGTCCCGCACACATCCAGGGGAGCCCCGTTTCCGCCTCCTAGCTCGAGATGAGGGATCCTTTCCCTGTTTCGTAGGGAAAGAATTCCCGGCGTTCCCGTCGCATCTCAAGAGGAGGCGCTCTCCACAGGAAAGGCGAGAGGAACTCCAGGGTCGTGCCACCATTCCAAGAGTCCCCTAGATGTGTCAGTCCATTCCAGAGGAACCTGTTTTCCCTGCACTGCCTTGACGTTCAAGCCGAGGATCGAGTCCCACCCCGTGTGCACTTGGGACAGCCTTGTGGGATAGCCTCGTGGGAAAGACTCGAGGGAAAACCATAGATCCTTTGATCCACGCGGCGGACTGCGTGACACTGCTGCTACCGCTCTGGAGGAAAGCGCAAGTGCATACCCGCATTCGAGACGAGGACTGACTCCCCTGGGGAGACTCCAGAAGTACCCCAAGATCCATGTCAGCACTGGAGTGGAATCCTCAGGTTCCGGCCCCGACTCCACACAAGGTCTTAGGCCCCGGCATCGACGGGAGAGGAATCCCGAGAGGCCCCCGAGAAACTCGCATGGGGACAGGCCTTTCCTGAGGCCACCAGAGCGGGTCCCTGAGGTCCCCGTCGTAAGTCGAGAGCACCTGCCGCAACTCGAGAAAATCCAGGAGGTTTTGCCCTCCAGGCGAGATGAGGCCCATTTCCGCTGAGGTTTCTCGAGGCTAATCACATCTAACCACTGGAACTTCCTAAGGGTCCTTCACACCCTTGTTGCAACTCAAGAAGTTCCCCGACATCCTCGTCTCCACTCGAGAAGAAGCACGTGGGGTCCCGCACACATCCAGGGGAGCCCCGTTTCCGCCTCCTAGCTCGAGATGAGGGATCCTTTCCCTGTTTCGTAGGGAAAGAATTCCCGGCGTTCCCGTCGCATCTCAAGAGGAGGCGCACTCCACAGGAAAGCTGAAAGGAACTCCAGGGTCCTGCCACCATTCCAAGAGTCCCCCAGATGTGTCAGTCCATTCCAGAGGAACCTGTTTTCCCTGCACTGCCTTGACGTTCAAGCCGAGGATCGACTCCCACCACGTGTGCACGTGGGACAGCCCTGTGGGAAAGCCTCGTGGGAAAGCCTCGTGGGAAAGACTCGAGGGAAAACCATAGATCCTTTGATCTAAGAGGTGGACTGCCTGACACTGCTGCTACCGCTCTGGAGGAAAGCGTAAGTGCATGCCGCATTCGAGACGAGGACTTACTCCCCTGGGGAGACTCCAGAAGTACCCCAAGATCCATGTCAACACTGGAGAGGAATCCTCAGGTTCCGGCCCCGACTCCACACAAGGTCTTAGGCCCCGGCATCGACGGGAGAGGAATCCCGAGAGGCCTCTGAGGAACTCGCATGGGGACTGGCCTTTCCTGAGGCCACCAGAGCGGGTCCCTGAGGTCCCCGTCGTAAGTCGAGAGCACCTGCCGCAAATCGAGAAAATCCAGGAGGTTTTGCCCTCCAGGCGAGATGAGGCCCATTTCCGCTGAGGCTTCTCGAGGCTAATCACGTCTAACCACTGGAACTTCCAAAGGGTCGTTCACACCCTTGCTGCAACTCAAGAAGTTCCCCGACATACCCGTCTCCACTCGAGAGGAAGCACGTGGGGTCCCGCACACATCCAGGGGAGCCCCGTTTCCGCCTCCTAGCTCGAGATGAGGGATCCTTTCCCTGTTTCGTAGGGAAAGAATTCCCGGCGTTCCCGTCGCATCTCAAGAGGAGGCGCTTTCCACAGGAAAGGCGAGAGGAACTCCAGGGTCTTGCCACCATTCCAAGAGTCCCCCAGATGGGTCAGTCCATTCCAGAGGAACCTGTTTTCCCTGCACTGCCTTGACGTTCAAGCCGAGGATCGACTCCCACCACGTGTGCACGTGGGACAGCCCTGTGGGAAAGCCTCGTTGGAAAGCCTCGTGGGAAAGACTCGAGGGAAAACCATAGATCCTTTGATCTACCCGGCGGACTGCGTGACACTGCTTCTACCGCTCTGGAGGAAAGTGCAAGTGCATGCCCGCATTCGAGACGAGGACTGACTCCCCTGGGGAGACTCCAGAAGTACCCCAAGATCCATGTCAGCACTGGAGAGGAATCCTCAGGTTCCGGCCCCGACTCCACACAAGGTCTTAGGCCCCGGCATCGACGGGAGAGGAATCCCGAGAGGCCCCCGAGGAACTCGCATGGGGACTGGCCTTTCCTGAGGCCACCAGAGCGGGTCCCTGAGGTCCCCGTCGTAAGTCAAGAGCACCTGCCGCACCTCGAGAAAATCCATGAGGTTTTGCCCTCCAGGCGAGATGAGGCCCATTTCCGCTGAGGCTTCTCGAGGCTAATCACATCTAACCACTGGAACTTTCAAAGGGTCCTTCACACCCTTGCTGCAACTCAAGAATTTCCCCTACATACCCGTGTCCACTCGAGAGGAAGCACGAGGGTCCCGCACCCATCCAGGGGAGCCCCGTTTCCGCCTCCTAGCTCGAGATGAGGGATCCTTTCCCTGTTTCGTAGGGAAAGAATTCCCGGCGTTCCCGTCGCATCTCAAGAGGAGGCGCTCTCCACAGGAAAGGCGAGAGGAACTCCAGGGTCGTGCCACCATTTCAAGAGTCCCCCAGATGTGTCAGTCCATTCCAGAGGAACCTGTTTTCCCTGCACTGCCTTGACGTTCAAGCCGAGGATCGACTCCCACCACATGTGCACGTGGGACAGCCCTGTGGGAAAGCCTCGTGGGAAAGCCTCGTGGGAAAGACTCGAGGGAAAACCATAGATCCTTTGATCCACGCGGCGGACTGCGTGACACTGCTGCTACTGCTCTGGAGAAAGCTCAACTGCATGCCCGCATTCGGGACGAGGACTGACTCCCCTGGGGAGACTCCAGAAGTAGCCCAAGATCCATGTCAGCACTGGAGAGGAATCCTCAGGTTCCGACCCCGACTCCACACAAGGTCTTAGGCCCCGGCATCGACGGGAGAGGAATCCCGAGGGGCCCCCGAGGAACTCGCATGGGGACTGGCCTATTCTGATGCCACCAGAGCGGGTCCCCGAGGTCCCCGTCGTATGTCGAGAGCACCTGCCGCAACTAGAGAAAATCCAGGAGCTTCTGCCCTCCAGGCGAGATGAGGCCCATTTCCGCTGAGGCTTCTCGAGGCTAATCACGTCTAACCACTGGAACTTCCAAAGGGTCCTTCACACCCTTGCTGCAACTCAAGAAGTTCCCCGACATACCCGTCTCCACTCGAGAGGAAGCACGTGGGGTCCCGCACACATCCAGGGGAGCCCCGTTTCCGCCTCCTAGCTCGAGATGAGGGATCCTTTCCCTGTTTCTTAGGGAAAGAATTCCCGGCGTTCCTGTCGCATCTCAAGAGGAGCCGCTCCTCACAGGAAAGGCGAGAGGAACTCCAGGGTCGTGCCACCATTCCTAGAGTCCCCCAGATGTGTCAGTCCATTCCAGAGGACCCTGTTTTCCCGGCACTGCCTTGACGTTCAAGCCGAGGATCGAGTCCCACAACGTGTGCATGGGGTACAGCCGTGTGGGTAAGCCTCGTGGGAAAGCCTCGTGGGAAAGACTCGAGGGAAAACCATAGATCCTTTGATCCACGCGGCGGACTGCGTGACACTGCTGCTACCGCTCTGGAGGAAAGCGCAAGTGCATGCCCGCATTCGAGACGAGGACTGACTCCCCTGGGGAGACTCCAGAAGTAGCCCAAGATCCATGTCAGCACTGGAGAGGAATCCTCAGGTTCCGGCCCCGACTCCACACAAGGTCTTAGGCCCCGGCATCGACGGGAGAGGAATCCCGAGAGGCCCCCGAGGAACTTGCATGGGGACTGGCCTTTCCTGAGGCCACCAGAGCGGGTCCCTGAGGTCCCCGACGTAAGTCGAGAGCACCTGCCACAACTCGAGAAAATCCAGGAGGTTTTGCCCTCCAGGCGACATGAGGCCCATTTCCGCTGAGGCTTCTCGAGGCTAATCACGTCTAACCACTGGAACTTCCAAAGGGTCCTTCACACCCTTGCTGCAACTCAAGAAGTTCCCCGACATACCCGTCTCCACTCGAGAGGAAGCACGTGGGGTCCCGCACACATCCAGGGGAGCCCCGTTTCCGCCTCCTAGCTCGAGATGAGGGATCCTTTCCCTGTTTCGTAGGGAAAGAATTCCCGGCGTTCCCATCGCATCTCAAGAGGAGGCACTCTCCACAGGAAAGGCGAGAGGAACTCCAGGGTCGTGCCACCATTCCAAGAGTCCCCCAGCTGTGTCAGTCCATTCCAGAGGAACCTGTTTTCCCTGCACTGCCTTGACGTTCAAGCCGAGGATCGAGTCCCACCACGTGTGCACGTGGGACAGCCCTGTGGGAAAGCCTCGTGGGAAAGCCTCGTGGGAAAGACTCGAGGGAAAACCATAGATCCTTTGATCCACGCGGCGGACTGCGTGACACTGCTGCTACCGCTCTGGAGGAAAGCGCAAGTGCATGCCCGCATTCGAGACGAGGACTGACTCCCCTGGGGAGACTCCAGAAGTACCCCAAGATCCATGTCAGCACTGGAGAGGAATCCTCAGGTTCCGGCCCCGACTCCACACAAGGTCTTAGGCCCCGGCATCGACGGGAGAGGAATCCCGAGAGGCCCCCGAGGAACTCGCATGTGGACTGGCCTTTCCTGAGTCCACCAGAGCGGGTTCCTGAGGTTGCCGTCGTAAGTCGAGAGCACCTGCCGCACCTCGAGAAAATCCAGGAAGTTTTGCCCTCCAGGCGAGATGAGGCCCATTTCCGCTGAGGCTTCTCGAGGCTAATCAAGTCTAACCACTGGAACTTCCAAAGGGTCCTTCACACCCTTGCTGCAACTCAAGAGGTTCCCCGACATACCCGTCTCCACTCGAGAGGAAGCACGAGGGTCCCGCACACATCCAGGGGAGCCCCGTTTCCGCCTCCTAGCTCGAGATGAGTGATCCTTTCCCTGTTTCGTAGGGAAAGAATTCCCGGCGTTCCCGTCGCATCTCAAGAGGAGGCGCTCTCCACAGGAAAGGCGAGAGGAACTCCAGGGTCGAGCCACCATTCCAAGAGTCCCCCAGATGTGTCAGTCCATTCCAGAGGAACCTGTTTTCCCGGCACTGCCTTGACGTTCAAGCCGAGGATCGACTCCCACCACGTGTGCACGTGGGACAGCCCTGTGGGAAAGCCTCGTGGGAAAGCCTCGTGGGAAAGACTCGAGGGAAAGACTCGAGGGGAAACCATAGATCCTTTGATCCACGTGGCGGACTGCGTGACACTGCTGCTACCGCTCTGGAGGAAAGCGCAAGTGCATGCTCGCATTCGAGACGAGGACTGACTCCCCTGGGGAGATTCCAGAAATACCCCAAGATCCATGTCAGCACTGGAGAGGAATCCTCAGGTTCCGGCCCCGACTCCACACAAGGTCTTAGGCCCCGGCATCGACGGGAGAGGAATCCCGAGAGGCCCCCGAGGAACTCGCATGGGGACTGGCCTTTCCTGAGGCCACCAGAGCGGGTCCCTGAGGTCCCCGTCGTAAGTCGAGAGCACCTGCCGCAACTCGAGAAAATCCAGGAGGTTTTGCCCTCCAGGCGAGATGAGGCCCATTTCCGCTGAGGCTTCTCGAGGCTAATCACATCTAACCACTGGAACTTCCAAAGGGTCCTTCACACCCTTGCTGCAACTCAAGAAGTTCCCCGACATAACCGTCTCCACTCGAGAGGAAGCACGAGGTTCCCGCACACATTCAGGGGAGCCCCGTTTCCGCCTCGTAGTTCGAGATGAGGGATCCTTTCCCTGTTTTGTATGGAAAGAATTCCCGGCGTTCCCGTCGCATCTCAAGAGGAGGCGCCCTCAACAGGAAAGGGGAGAGGATCTCCAGAGTCGTGCCACCATTCCAAGAGACCCCCAGATGTGTCAATCCATTACAGAGGAGCCTGTTTTCCCTGCACTGCCTTGACGTTCAAGCCGAGGATCGACTCCCACCACGTGTGCACGTGGAACAGCCCTGTGGGAAAGCCTCGTGGGAAAGCCTCGTGGGAAAGCCTCATGGGAAAGACTCGAGGGGAAACCATAGATCCTTTGATCCACGCGGCAGACTGCGTGACACTGCTGCTACCGCTCTGGAGGAAAGCGCAAGTGCATGCCCGCATTCGAGACGAGGACTGACTCCCCTGGGGAGACTCCAAAAGTACCCCAAGATCCATGTCAGCACTGGAGAGGAATCCTCAGGTTCCGGCCCCGACTCCACACAAGGTCTTAGGCCCCGGCATCGACGGGAGAGGAATCCCGAGAGGCCCCCGAGGAACTCTCATGGGGACTGGCCTTTCCTGAGGCCACCAGAGCGGGTCCCTGTGGTCCCCGTCGTAAGTCGAGAGCACCTGCCGCAACTCGAGAAAATCCAGGAGGTTTTGCCCTCCAGGCGAGATGAGGCCCATTTCCGCTGAGGCTTCTCGAAGCTAATCACATCTAACCACTGGAACTTCCAAAGGGTCCTTCACACCCTTGCTGCAACACAATCAGTTCCGCGACATTCCCGTCTCCACTAGAGAGGAAGCACGTGGGGTTCCGCACACATCCAGGGGAGCCCCGTTTCCGCCTCCTAGTTGGAGATGAGGGACCTTTCCCTGTTTCCTAGGGAAAGAATTCCCGGCGTTCCCGTCGCATCTCAAGAGGAGGCGCTCTCCACAGGAAAGGCGAGAGGAACTTCAGGGTCGTGCCACCATTCCAAGAGTCCCCCAGATATGTCAGTCCATTCCAGAGGAACCTGTTTTCCCTGCACTGCCTTGACGTTCAAGCCGAGGATCGACTCCCACCACGTGTGCACGTGGGACAGCATTGTGGGAAAGCCTCGTGGGAAAGCCTCGTGGGAAAGCCTCGTGGGAAAGCCTCGTGGGAAAGACTCGAGGGGAAACCATAGATCCTTTGATCCACGTGGCGGACTGCGTGACACTGCTGCTACCGCTCTGGAGGAAAGCGCAAGTGCATGCTCGCATTCGAGACGAGGACTGACTCCCCTGGGGAGATTCCAGAAATACCCCAAGATCCATGTCAGCACTGGAGAGGAATCCTCAGGTTCCGGTCCCGACTCCACACAAGGTCTTAGGCCCCGGCATCGACGGGAGAGGAATCCCGAGAGGCCCCCGATGAACTCGCATGGGGACTGGCCTTTCCTGAGGCCACCAGAGCGGGTCCCTGAGGTCCCCGTCGTAAGTCGAGAGCACCTGCCGCAACTCGAGAAATTCCCGGAGGTTTTGCCCTCCATGCGAGATGAGGCCCATTTCCGCTGAGGCTTCTCGAGGCTAATCACATCTAACCACTGGAACTTCCAAAAGGTCCTTCACACCCTTGCTGCAACTCAAGAGGTTCCCCGACATACCCGTCTCCACTCGAGAGGAAGCACGAGGGACCCGCACACATCCAGGGGAGCCCCGTTTCCGCCTCCTAGCTCGAGATGAGGGATCCTTTCCCTGTTTCGTAGGGAAAGAATTCCCGGCGTTCCCGTCGCATCTCAAGAGGAGGCGCTCTCCACAGGAAAGGCGAGAGGAACTCCAGGGTCATGCCACCATTCCAAGAGTCCCCCAGATGTGTCAGTCCATTCCAGAGGAACATGTTTTCCCTGCACTGCCTTGACGTTCAAGCCGAGGATCGACTCCCACCACGTGTGCACGTGGGACAGCCCTGTGGGAAAGCCTCGTGGGAAAGCCTCGTGGGAAAGACTCGAGGGAAAACCATAGATCCTTTGATCCATGCGGCGGACTGCGTGACACTGCTGCTACCCCTCTGGAGGAAAGCGCAAGTGCATGCCCGCATTCGAGACCAGGACTGACTCCCCTGGGAAGACTCCAGAAGTACTCCAAGGTCCATGTCAGCACTGGAGAGGAATACTCAGGTTCTGGCCACGACTCCACACAAGGTCTTAGGCACCGGCATCGACGGGAGAGGAATCCCGAGAGGACCCCGAGGAACTCGCATGGGGACTGGCCTTTCCTGAGGCCACCAGAGCGGGTCCCTGAGGTCCCCGTCGTAAGTCGAGAGCACTTGCCGCAACTCGAGAAATTCCAGGAGGTTTTGCCCTTCAGGCGAGATGAGGCCCATTTCCGCTGAGGCTTCTCGAGGCTAATCACATCTACCCACTGGAACTTCCAAAAGGTCCTTCACACGCTTGCTGCAACTCAAGAGGTTCCCGACATACCCGTCTCCACTCGAGAGGAAGCACGAGGGTCCTGCACACATCCAGGGGAGCCCCGTTTCCGCCTCCTAGCTCGAGATGAGGGATCCTTTCCCTGTTTCGTAGGGAAAGAATTCCCGGCGTTCCCGTCGCATCTCAAGAGGAGGCGCTCTCCACAGGTAAGGCGAGAGGAACTCCAGGGTCGTGCCACCATTCCAAGAGTCCCCCAGATGTGTCAGTCCATTCCAGAGGAACCTGTTTTCCCTGCACTGCCTTGACGTTCAAGCCGAGGATCGACTCCCACCACGTGTGCACGTGGGACAGCCCTGTGGGAAAGCCTCGTGGGAAAGCCTCGTGGGAAAGACTCGAGGGAAAATCATAGATCCTTTGATCCATGCGGCGGACTGCGTGACACTGCTGCTACCGCTCTGGAGGAAAGCGCAAGTGCATGCCCGCATTCGCGACGAGGACTGACTCCCCTGGGGAGACTCCAGAAGTACTCCAAGGTCCATGTCAGCACTGGAGAGGAATACTCAGGTTCTGGCCTCGACTCCACACAAGGTCTTAGGCACCGGCATCGACGGGAGAGGAATCCCGAGAGGCCCCCGAGGAACTCGCATGGGGACTGGCCTTTCCTGAGGCCACCAGAGCGGGTCCCTGAGGTCCCCGTCGTAAGTCGAGAGCACCTGCCGCAACTCGAGAAATTCCAGGAGGTTTTGCCCTCCAGGCGAGATGAGGCCCATTTCCGCTGAGGCTTCTCGAGGCTAATCACATCTAACCACTGGAACTTCCAAAAGGTCCTTCACACCCTTGCTGCAACTCAAGAGGTTCCCCGACATACCCGTCTCCACTCGAGAGGAAGCACGAGGGTCCCGCACACATCCAGGGGAGCCCCGTTTCCGCCTCCTAGCTCGAGATGAGGGATCCTTTCCCTGTTTTGTAGGGAAAGAATTCCCGGCGTTCCCGTCGCATCTCAAGAGGAGGCGCTCTCCACAGGTAAGGCGAGAGGAACTCCAGGGTCGTGCCACCATTCCAAGAGTCCCCCAGATGTGTCAGTCCATTCCAGAGGAACCTGTTTTCCCTGCACTGCCTTGACGTTCAAGCCGAGGATCGACTCCCACCACGTGTGCACGTGGGACAGCCCTGTGGGAAAGCCTCGTGGGAAAGAATCGTGGGAAAGACTCGAGGGAACACCATAGATCCTTTGATCCACGCGGCGGACTGCGTGACACTGCTGCTACCGCTCTGGAGGAAAGCGCAAGTGCATGCCCGCATTCGACACGAGGACTCACTCCCCTGGGGAGACTCCAGAAATACCCCTAGATCCATGTCAGCACTGGAGAGGAATCCTCAGGTTCCGGCCCCGACTCCACACAAGGTCTTAGGCCCCAGCATCGACGGGAGAGGAATCCCGAGAGGCCCCCGAGGAACTCGCATGGGGACTGGCCTTTCCTGAGGCCACCAGAGAGGGTCCCCGAGGTCCCCGTCGTAAGTCGAGAGCACCTGCCGCAACTCGAGAAAATCCAGGAGGTTTTGCCCTCCAGGCGAGATGAGGCCCATTTCCGCTGAGGCTTCTCGAGGCTAATCACATCTAACCACTGGAACTTCCAAAGGGTCCTTCACACCCTTGCTGCAACTCAAGAAGTTCCCCGACATAACCGTCTCCACTCGAGAGGAAGCACGAGGTTCCCGCACACATCCAGGGGAGCCCCGTTTCCGCCTCGTAGCTCGAGATGAGGGATACTTTCCCTGTTTTGTACGGAAAGAATTCCCGGCGTTCCCGTCGCATCTCAAGAGGAGGCGCCCTCAACAGGAAAGGGGAGAGGATCTCCAGAGTCGTGCCACCATTCCAAGAGACCCCCAGATGTGTCAATCCATTACAGAGGAGCCTGTTTTCCCTGCACTGCCTTGCCGTTCAAGCCGAGGATCGACTCCCACCACGTGTGCACGTGGAACAGCCCTGTGGGAAAGCCTCGTGGGAAAGCCTCGTGGGAAAGCCTCGTGGGAAAGACTCGAGGGGAAACCATAGATCCTTTGATCCACGCGGCAGACTGCGTGACACTGCAGCTACCGCTCTGGGGGAAAGCGCAAGTGCATGCCCGCATTCGAGACGAGGACTGACTCTCCTGGGGAGACTCCAGAAGTAGCCCAAGATCCATGTCAGCACTGGAGAGGAATCCTCAGGTTCCGGCCCCGACTCCACACAAGGTCTTAGGCCCCGGCATCGACGGGAGAGGAATCCCGAGAGGCCCCCGAGGAAATCGCATGGGGACTGGCCTTTCCTGAGGCCACCAGAGCGGGTCCCCGAGGTCCCCGTCGTAAGCCGAGAGCACCTGCCGCAACTCGAGAAAATCCAGGAGGTTTTGCTCTCCACGCGAGATGAGGCCCATTTCCACTGAGGCTTCTTGAGGTTAATCACATCTAACCACTGGAACTTCCAAGGGTCCTTCACACCCTTGCTGCAACTCAAGAAGTTCCCCGACATACCCGTCTCCACTCGAGAGGAAGCACGGGGGTCCCGCACACATCCAGGGAATCCCCGTTTCCGCCTCCTAGCTCGAGATGAGGGATCCTTTCCCTGTTTCGTAAGGAAAGAAATCCCGGCGTTCCCGTCGCATCTCAAGAGGAGGCGCTCTCCACAGGAAAGGCGAGAGGAACTCCAGGGTCGTGCCACCATTCCAAGAGTCCACCAGATGTGTCAGTCCATTCCAGAGGAACCTGTTTTCCCTGCACTGCCTTGACGTTCAAGCCGAGGATCGACTCCCACCACGTGTGCACGTGGGACAGCCCTGTGGGAAAGCCTCGTGGGAAAGCCTCGTGGGAAAGACTCGAGGGAAAACCATAGATCCTTTGATCCACGCGGCGGACTCCGTGACACTGCTGCTACCGCTCTGGAGGAAAGCACAAGTGCATGCCCGCATTCGAGACGAGGACTGACTCCCCTGGGGAGACTCCAGAAGTACCCCAAGATCCATGTCAGCACTGCAGAGGAATCCTCAGGTTCCGGCCCCGACTCCACACAAGGTCTTAGGCCCCGGCATCGACGGGAGAGGAATCCCGAGAGGCCCCCGAGGAACTCGCATGGGGACTGGCCTTTCCTGAGGCCACCAGAGCGGGTCCCTGTGGTCCCCGTCCTAAGTCGAGAGCACCTGCCGCAACTCGAGAAAATCCAGGAGGTTTTGCCCTCCAGGCGAGATGAGGCCCATTTCCGCTGAGGCTTCTCGAGGCTAATCACATCTAACCAATGGAACTTCCAAAGGGTCCTTCACACCCTTGCTGCAACTCAAGAAGTTTCCCAACATACCCGTCTCCACTCGAGAGGAAGCACGAGGGTCCCGCACACATCCAGGGGAGCCCCGTTTCCGCCTTCTAGCTCGAGATGAGGGATCCTTTCCTTGTTTCGTAGGGAAAGAATTCCCGGCATTCCCGTCGCATCTCAAGAGGAGGCGCTCTCCACAGGAAAGGCGAGAGGAACTCCAGGGTCGTGCCACCATTCCAAGAGACCCCAGATGTGTCAGTCCATTCCAGAAGAACCTGTTTTCCATGTACTGCCTTGACGTTCAAGCCGAAGATAGACTCCCACCACGTGTGCACGTGGGACAGCCCTGTGGGAAAGCCTCGTAGGAAAGCCTCGTGGGAAAGACTCGAGGGAAAACCATAGATCCTTTGATCCACGCGGCGGACTTCGTGACACTGCTGCTACCGCTCTGGAGGAAAGCGCAAGTGCATGCCCGCATTCGAGACGAGGACTGACTCACCTGGCGAGACTCCACAAGTACCCCAAGATCCATGTCAGCAATGGAGAGGAATCCTCAGGTTCCGGCCCCGACTCCACACAAGGTCTTAGGCGCCGGCATCGACAGGAGAGGAATCCCGAGAGGCCCCCGAGGAAGTCGCATGGGGACTGGCCATTCTTGAGGCCACCAGAGCGGGTCCCTGAGGTCCCCGTCGTAAGTCGAGAAGCCTGCCGCACCTCGAGAAAATCCAGGAGGTTTTGCGCTACAGGCGAGATGAGGCCCTTTTCCGCTGAGGCTTCTCGAGGCTAATCACATCTATCCACTGGAACTTCCAAAGGGTCCTTCACACCCTTGCTGCAACTCAAGAAGTTCCCCGACATACCCGTCTCCACTCGAGAGGATGCACGAGGGTCCCGCACACATCCAGGGGAGCCACGTTTCCGCCTCCTAGCTCGAGATGAGGGATCCTTTCCCTGTTTCGTAGGGAAAGAATTCCCGGCATTCCCGTCGCATCTCAAGAGGAGGCGCTCTCCACAGGAAAGGCGAGAGGAACTCCAGGGTCGTGCCACCATTCCAAGAGTCACCCAGATGTGTCAGTCCATTCCAGAGGAACCTGTTTTCCCTGCACTGCCTTGCCGTTCAAGCCAAGGATCGACTCCCACCACGTGTGCACGTGGGACAGCCCTGTCGGAAAGCCTCGTGGGAAAGACTCGAGGGAAAACCATAGATCCTTTGATCCAGGCTGCGGACTGCGTGACACTGCTGCTACCGCTTTGGGGGAAAGCGCAAGTGCATGCCCGCATTCGAGACGAGGACTGACTCCCTTGGGGAGACTCCAGAAGAACCCCAAGTTCCATGTCAGCACTGGAGAGGAATCCTCAGGTTCCGGCCCCTACTCCACACAAGGTCTTAGGCCCCGGCATCGACGGGAGAGGAATCCCGAGAGGCCCCCGAGGAACTCTCAAGGGGATTGGCCTTTCCTGAGGCGACAAGGGCGGGTCCCAGGTCCCCGTCGTAAGTCGAGAGCACCTGCCGCAACTCGAGAAATTCCAGGAGGTTTTGCCCTCCAGGCGAGATGAGGCCCATTTCCGCTGAGGCTTCTCGAGGCTAATCACATCTATCCACTGGAACTTCCAAAGGGTCCTTCACACCCTTGCTGCAACTCAAGAAGTTCCCCGACATACCCGTCTCCACTCGAGAGGAAGCACGAGGGTCCCGCACACATCCAAGGGAGCCCCGTTTCCGCCTCCTTGCTCGAGATGAGGGATCCTTTCCATGTTTCGTAGGGAAAGAATTCCCGGCGTTCCCGTCGCATCTCAAGAGGAGGCGCTCTCCACAGGAAAGGCGAGAGGAACTCTAGGGTCGTGCCACCATTCCAAGAGTCCCCCAGATGTGTCAGTCCATTCCAGAGGAACCTGTTTTCCCTGCACTGCCTTGACGTTCAAGCCGAGGATCGACTCCCACCACGTGTGCACGTGGGACAGCCCTGTGGGAAAGCCTCGTGGGAAAGCCTCGTGGGAAAGACTCGAGGGAAAACCATAGATCCTTTGATCCAGGCGGAGGACTGCGTTACACTGCTCCTACCGCTCTGGGGGAAAGCACAAGTGCATGCCCGCATTCGAGACGAGGACTGACTCCCCTGGGGAGACTCCAGAAGAACCCCAAGATCCATGTCAGCACTGGAGAGAAATCCTCAGGTTCCGGCCCCGACTCCACACAAGGTCTTAGGCCCCGGCATTGACGGGAGAGGAATCCCGAGAGGCCCCCGAGGAACTCGCATGCGGACTGGCCTTTCCTGCAGCCACCAGAGCGGGTCCCTGAGGTCCCCGTCTTAAGTTGAGAGCACCTGCCGCAACTCGAGAAAATCCAGGAGGTTTTGCCCTCCAGGCGAGATGAGGCCCATTTCCGCTGAGGCTTCTCGAGGCTAATCACATCTAACCACTGGAACTTCCAAAGGGTCCTTCACACCCTTGCTGCAACTCAAGAAGTTCCCCGACATACCCGTCTCCACTCGAGAGGAAGCACGAGGGTCCCGCACACATCCAGGGGAGCCCCGTTTCCGCCTCCTAGCTCGAGATGAGGGATCCTTTCCCTGTTTCGTATCGAAAGATTCCCGGCTTTCCCGTCGCATCTCAAGAGGAGGCGCTCTCCACAGGAAAGGCGAGAGGAACTCCAGGGTCGGGCCACCATTCCAAGAGTCCCCCAGATGTGTCAGTGCATTCCAGAGGAACCTGTTTTCCCTGCACTGCCTTGACGTTCAAGCCGAGGATCGACTCCCACCACGTGTGCACGTGGGACAGCACTGTGGGAAAGCCTCGTGATAAAGCCTCGTGGGAAAGATTCGAGGGAAAACCATAGATCCTTTGATCCACGCGGCGGACTGCGTGACACTGCTGCTACCGCTCTGTGGGAATGTGCAAGTTCATGCCCGCATTCGAGACGAGGACTGACTCCCCTGGGAAGACTCCAGAAATACCCCAAGATCCATGTCAGCACTGGAGAGGAATCCTCAGGTTCCGGCCCCGACTCCACACTAGGTCTTAGGCCCCGGCATCGACGGGAGAGGGATCCCGAGAGGCCCCCGAGGAACTCGCATGGGGACTGGCCTTTCCTGAGGCCACCAGAGCGGGTCCCCGAAGTCCCCGTCGTAAGTCGAGATCACCTGCTGCAACTCGAGAAAATCCAGGAGGTTTTGCCCTCCAGGCGAGATGAGGCCCATTTCCGCTGAGGCTTCTCGATGCTAATCACATCTAACCACTGGAACTTCCAAAGGGTCCTTCACACCCTTGCTGCAACTCAAGAAGTTCCCCGACATACCCGTTTCCACTCGAGAGGAAGCATGAGGGTCCCGCACACATCCAGGGGAGCCCCGTTTCCACCTAATAGCTCGAGATGAGGGATCCTTTCCCTGTTTCGTAGGGAAAGAATTCCCGGCGTTCCCGTCGCATCTCAAGATGAAGCGCTCTCCACAGAAAAGGCGAGAGGAACTCCAAGGTCGTGCCACCATTCCAAGAGCCCCCAGATGTGTCAGTCCATTCCAGAGGAACCTGTTTTCCCTGCACTGCCTTGACGTTCAAGCCGAGGATCGACTCCCACCACGTGTGCACGTGGGACAGCCCTGTGGGAAAGCCTCGAGGGAAAGCCTCGTGGGAAAGACTCGAGGGAAAACCATAGATCCTTTGATCCACGCGGCGGACTGCGTGACACTGCTGCTACCGCTCTGGAGGAAAGCGCAAGTGCATGCCCGCATTCGAGACGAGGACTGACTCCCCTGGGGAGACTCCAGTAGTACCCCAAGATCCATGTCAGCACTGGAGAGGAATCCTCAGGTTCCGGCCCCGACTCCACACAAGGTCTTAGGCCCCGGCATCGACGGGAGAGGAATCCCGAGAGGCCCCCAAGGAACTCGCATGGGGACTGGCCTTTCCTGCAGTCAGCAGAGCGTGTCCCCGAGGTCCCCATCGTAAGTCGAGAGCACCTGCCGCAACTCGAGAAATTCCAGGAGGTTTTGCCCTCCAGGCGAGATGAGGCCCATTTCCGCTGAGGCTTCTCGAGGCTAATCACATCTAACCACTGGAACTTCCAAAGGGTCCTTCACACCCTTGCTGCAACTCAAGAAGTTCCCCGACATACCCGTCTCCACTCGAGAGGATGCACGAGGGTCCCGCACACATCCAGGGGAGCCCCGTTTCCGCCTCCTAGCTCGAGATGAGGGATCCTTTCCCTGTTTCGTAGGGAAAGAATTCCCGGCGTTCCCGTCGCATCTCAAGAGGATGCGCTCTCCACAGGAAAGGCGAGAGGAACTCCAGGATCGTGCCACCATTCCAAGAGTCCCCCAGATGTGTCAGTCCATTCCAGAGGAACCTGTTTTCCCTGCACTGCCTTGACGTTTAAGCCGAGGATCGACTCCCACCACGTGTGCACGTGGGACAGCCCTGTGGGAAAGCCTCGTGGGAAAGCCTCGTGGGAAAGACTCGAGGGAAAACCATAGATCCTTTGATCCACGCGGGGGACTGCGTGACACAGCTGCTACCGCTCAGGAGGAAAGCGCAAGTGCATGCCCGCGTTCGAGACGAGGTCTGACTCCCCCGGGGAGACTCCAGAAGTACCCCAAGGTCCATGTCAGCACTGGAGAGGAATCCTCAGGTTCCGGCCCCGACTCCACACAAGGTCTTAGTCTCCGGCATCGACGGGAGAGGAATCCCGAGAGGCCCCCGAGGAACTCGCATGGGGACTGGCCTTTTCTGCGGCCACCAGACCGGGTCCCCGAGGTCCCCGTCGTAAGTCGAGAGCACCTGCCGCAACTCGAGAAAATCCAGGAGGTTTTGCTCTCCAGGCGAGATGAGGCCCATTTCCACTGAGGCTTCTCGAGGCTAATCACATCTAACCACTGGAACTTCCAAAGGGTCCTTCACACCCTTGCTGCAACTCAAGAAGATCCCCGACATACCCGTCTCCACTCGAGAGGAAGCACGGGGGTCCCGCACACATCCAGGGGAGCCCCGTTTCCGACTCCTAGCTCGAGATGAAGGATCCTTTCCCTGTTTCGTAGGGAAAGAATTCCCGGCGTTCCCGTCGCATCTCAAGAGGAGGCGCTCTCCACAGGAAAGGCGAGAGGAACTCCAGGGTCGTGCCACCATTCCAAGAGTCCCCCAGATGTGTCAGTCCATTCCAGAGGAACCTGTTTTCCCTGCACTGCCTTGACGTTCAAGCCGAGGATCGACTCCCACCACGTGTGCACGTGGGACAGCCCTGTGGGAAAGCCTCGTGGGAAAGCCTCGTGGGAAAGACTCGAGGGAAAACCATAGATCCTTTGATCCACGCGGCGGACTGCGTGACACGGCTGCTACCGCTCTGGAGGAAAGCGTAAGTGCATGCCCGCATTCGAGACGAGGACTGACTCCCCTGGGGAGACTCCAGAAGTACCCCAAGATCCATGTCAGCACTGGAGAGGAATCCTCAGGTTCCGGCCCCGACTCCACACAAGGTCTTAGGCCCCGGCATCGACGGGAGAGGAATCCCGAGAGGCCCCCGAGGAACTCGCATGGGGACTGGCCTTTCCTGAGGCCACCAGAGCGGGTCCCAGAAGTCCACGTCGTTGGTCGAGAGCACCTGCCGCAACTCGAGAAAATCCAGGAGGTTTTGCCCTCCAGGCGAGATGAGGCCCATTTCCTCTGAGGCTTCTCGAGGCTAATCACATCTAACCACTGGAACTTCCAAAGGTCCTTCACACCCTTGCTGCAACTCAAGAAGTTCCCCGACATACCTGTCTCCACTCGAGAGGAAGCATGAGGGTCCCGCACACATCCAGGGGAGCCCCGTTTCCGCCTCCTAGCTCGAGATGAGGGATCCTTTCCCTGTTTCGTAGGGAAAAAATTCCCGGCGTTCCCGTCGCATCTCAAGAGGAGGCGCTCTCCACAGGAAAGGGGAGAGGAACTCCAAGGTCGTGCCACCATTCCAAGAGACCCCCAGATGTGTCAGTCCATTCGAGAGGAACCTGATTCCCTGCACTGCCTTGACGTTCAAGCCGAGGATCGACTCCCACCACGTGTGCACGTGGGACAGCCCTGTGGGAAAGCCTCGTGGGAAAGCCTCGTGGGAAAGACTCGAGGGAAATCCATAGATCCTTTGATCCACGCGGCGGACTGCGTGACACTGCTGCTACCGCTCTGGAGGAAAGCGCAAGTGCATGCCCGCATTCGAGACGAGGACTGACTCCCCTGGGGAGACTCCAGAAGTAGCCCAAGATCCATGTCAGCACTGGAGAGGAATCCTCAGGTTCCGGCCCCGAGCCACACCAGGTCTTAGGCCCCGGCATCGACGGGAGAGGAATCCCTAGAGGCCCCCGAGGAACTCGCATGGGGACTGGCCTTTCCTGCAGCCTCTAGAGCGTGTCCCGGAAGTCCCTGTCGTAAGTCGAGAGCACCTGCCGCAACTCGAGAAATTCCAAGAGGTTTTGCCCTCGAGGCGAGATGAGGCCCATTTCCGCTGAGGCTTCTCGAGGCTAATCACATCTAACCACTGGAACTTCCAAAGGGTCCTTCACACCCTTGCTGCAACTCAAGAAGTTCCCCGACATACCCGTCTCCTCTCGAGAGGAAGCACGAGGGTCCCACACACATCCAGGGGAGCCCCGTTTCCGCCTCCTAGCTCGAGATGAGGGATCCTTTCCCTGTTTCGTAGGGAAAGAATTCCCGGCGTTTCCGTCGCATCTCAAGAGGAGGCGCTCTCCACAGGAAAGACGAGAGGAACTCCAGGGTCGTGCCACCATTCCAAGAGTCCCCCAGATGTGTCAGTCCATTCCAGAGGAACCTGTTTTCCCTGCACTCCTTGACGTTCAAGCCGAGGATCGACTCCCACCACGTGTGCACGTGGGACAGCCCTGTGGGAAAGCCTCGTGGGAAAGCCTCGTGGGAAAGCTACGTAGGAAAGACTGGAGGGAAAACCATAGATCCTTTGATCCACGCGGCGGACTGCATGACACTGCTGCTACCGCTCTGGAGGAAAGCGCAAGTGCATGCCCGCATTCGAGACGAAGACTGACTCCCCTGGGGAGACTCCAGAAGTATCCCAAGATCCATATCAGCACTGGAGAGGAATCCTCAGGTTCCGGCCCTGACTCCACACAAGGTCTTAGGCCCCGGCATCGACGGGAGAGGAATCCCGAGAGGCCCCCGACGAACTCGAATTGGGACTGACCTTTCCTGAGGCCACCAGAGCGGGTCCCTGAGGTCCCCGTCGTAAGTCGAGAGCACCTGCCGCAACTCGAGAAAATCCATGAGGTTTTGCCCTCCAGGCGAGATGAGGCCCATTTCCGCTGAGGCTTCTCGAGGCTAATCATATCTAACCACTGGAACTCCCAAAGGGTCCTTCACACCCTTGCTGCAACTCAAGAAGTTCCCCGACATACCCGTCTCCACTCGAGAGGAAGCACGAGTGTCCCGCACACATCGAGGGGAGCCCTGTTTCCGCCTCCTAGCTCGAGATGAGGGATCCTTTCCCTGTTTCATAGGGAAAGACTTCCCGGCGTTCCCGTCGCATCTCAAGAGGAGGCGCTCTCCACAGGAAAGGCGAGAGGAACTCCAGGGTCGTGTCACCATTCCAAGAGTCCCCCATATGTGTCAGTCCATTCCAGAGGAACCTGTTTTCCCTGCTCTGCCTTGACGTTCAAGCCGAGGATCGACTCCCACCACGTGTGCACGTGGGACAGCCCTGTGTGAAAGCCTCGTGGGAAAGCCTCGTGGGAAAGACTCGAGGGAAAACCATAGATCCTTTGATCCACGCGGGGGACTGCGTGACACTGCTGCTACCACTCTAGAGGAAAGCGCAAGTGCATGCCCGCATTCGAGACGAGGACTGACTCCCCTGGGGAGACTCCAGAAGTACCCCAAGATCTATGTCAGCACTGGAGAGGAATCCTCAGGTTCCGGCCCCGACTCCACGCAAGGTCTTAGGCCCCGGCATCGATGGGAGAGGAATCCCGAGAGGCCCCCGAGGAACTCGCATGCGGACTGGCCTTTCCTGAGGTCTCCAGAGCGGGTCCCTGAGGTCCCCGTCGTAAGTCGAGAGCACCTGCCGCAACTCGAGAAAATCCAGGAGGTTTTGCCCTCCAGGCGAGATGAGGCCCATTTCCGCTGAGGCTTCTCGAGGCTAATCACATCTAACCACTGGAACTTCCAAAGGGTCCTTCACACCCTTGCTACAACTCAAGCAGTTCCGCGACATACCCGTCTCCACTCTAGAGGAAGCACGTGGGGTCCCGCACACATCCAGGGGAGCCCCGTTTCCGCCTCCTAGGTCGAGATGAGGGATCCTTTCCTTGTTTCGTAGGGAAAGAATTCCCGGCGTTCCCGTCGCATATCAAGAGGAGGCGCTCTCCACAGGAAAGGCGAGAGGAACTCCAGGGTCGTGCCACCATTCCAAGAGTCCCCCAGATGTGTCAGTCCATTCCAGAGGAACCTGTTTTCCCTGCACTGCTTTGACGTTCAAGCCGAGGATCGACTCCCACCACGTGTGCACGAGGGACAGCCCTGTGGGAAAGCCTCGTGGGAAAGCCTCGTGGGAAAGACTCTAGGGAAAACCATAGATCCTTTGATCCACGCGGGGGACTGCGTGACACTGCTGCTACCGCTCTGGAGGAAAGCGCAAGTGCATGCCCGCATTCGAGACGAGGACTGACTCCCCTGGGGAGACTCCAGAAGTACCCCAAGATCCATGTCAGCACTGGAGAGGAATCCTCAGGTTCCGGCCCCGACTCCACACAAGGTCTTAGGCCCCGGCATCGACGGGAGAGGAATCCCGAGAGGCCCCCGTGGAACTCGCATGCGGACTGGCCTTTCCTGAGGCCACCAGAGTGGGTCCCTGAGGTCCCCGTCGTAAGTCGAGAGCACCTGCCGCAAGTCGAGAAAATCCAGGAGGTTTTGCCCTCAAGGCGAGATGAGGCCCATTTCCGCTGAGGCTTCTCGAGGCTAATCATATCTAACCACTGGAACTTCCAAAGGGTCCTTCATACCCTTGCTGCAACACAAGAATTTCCGCGACATACCCGTCTCCACTCGAGAGGAAGCACGTGGGGTCCCGCACACATCCAGGGGAGCCCCGTTTCCGCCTCCTAGCTCGAGATGAGGGATCCTTTCCCTGTTTGGTAGGGAAAGAATTCCCGGCGTTCCCGTCGCATCTCAAGAGGAGGCTCTCTCCACAGGAAAGGCGAGAGGAACTCCAGGGTCGTGCCACCATTCCAAGAGTCCCCCAGATGGGTCAGTCCATTCCAGAGGAACCTGTTTTCCCTGCACTGCCTTGACGTTCAAGCCGAGGATCGACTCCCACCACGTGTGCACGTGGGACAGCCCTGTGGGAAAGCCTCGTGGGAAAGCCTCGTGGGAAAGACTCGAGGGAAAACCATAGATCCTTTGATCCACGCGGCGGACTGCGTGACACTGCTGCTACTGGTCTGGAGGAAAGCGCAAGTGCATGCCCGCATTCGAGACGAGGACTGACTCCCCTGGGCAGACTCCAGAAGTATCCCAAGATCCATGTCAGCACTGGAGAGGAATCCTCAGGTTCCGGCCCCGACTCCACACAAGGTCTTAGGCCCCGGCATCGACGGGAGAGGAATCACTAGAGGCCCTCGAGGAACTCGCATGGGGACTGGCCTTTCCTGAGGCCACCAGAGCGGGTCCTCGAGGTCCCCGTCGTAAGTCGAGAGCACCTGCCGCAACTCGAGAAAATCAAGGAGGTTTTGCCCTCCAGGCGAGATGAGTCCCATTTCCGCTGAGGCTTCTCGAGGCTAATCACATCTAACCACTGGAACTTCCAAAGGGTCCTTCACACCCTTGCTGCAACTCAAGAAGTTCCCCGACATACCCGTCTCCTCTCGAGAGGAAGCACGAGGGTCCCACACACATCCAGGGGAGCCCCGTTTCCGCCTCCTAGCTCGAGATGAGGGATCCTTTCCCTGTTTCGTAGGGAAAGAATTCCCGGCGTTTCCGTCGCATCTCAAGAGGAGGCGCTCTCCACAGGAAAGACGAGAGGAACTCCAGGGTCGTGCCACCATTCCAAGAGTCCCCCAGATGTGTCAGTCCATTCCAGAGGAACCTGTTTTCCCTGCACTCCTTGACGTTCAAGCCGAGGATCGACTCCCAC
The DNA here is from genome assembly GCF_042477335.2 of Ovis canadensis. NCBI lineage: Eukaryota > Metazoa > Chordata > Mammalia > Artiodactyla > Bovidae > Ovis > Ovis canadensis. The sequence continues at coordinate 9,663,569 of NC_091249.1, read as the reverse complement.
CACGTGTGCACGTGGGACAGCCCTGTGGGAAAGCCTCGTGGGAAAGCCTCGTGGGAAAGCTACGTAGGAAAGACTGGAGGGAAAACCATAGATCCTTTGATCCACGCGGCGGACTGCATGACACTGCTGCTACCGCTCTGGAGGAAAGCGCAAGTGCATGCCCGCATTCGAGACGAAGACTGACTCCCCTGGGGAGACTCCAGAAGTATCCCAAGATCCATATCAGCACTGGAGAGGAATCCTCAGGTTCCGGCCCTGACTCCACACAAGGTCTTAGGCCCCGGCATCGACGGGAGAGGAATCCCGAGAGGCCCCCGACGAACTCGAATTGGGACTGACCTTTCCTGAGGCCACCAGAGCGGGTCCCTGAGGTCCCCGTCGTAAGTCGAGAGCACCTGCCGCAACTCGAGAAAATCCATGAGGTTTTGCCCTCCAGGCGAGATGAGGCCCATTTCCGCTGAGGCTTCTCGAGGCTAATCATATCTAACCACTGGAACTCCCAAAGGGTCCTTCACACCCTTGCTGCAACTCAAGAAGTTCCCCGACATACCCGTCTCCACTCGAGAGGAAGCACGAGGGTCCCGCACACATCGAGGGGAGCCCTGTTTCCGCCTCCTAGCTCGAGATGAGGGATCCTTTCCCTGTTTCATAGGGAAAGACTTCCCGGCGTTCCCGTCGCATCTCAAGAGGAGGCGCTCTCCACAGGAAAGGCGAGAGGAACTCCAGGGTCGTGTCACCATTCCAAGAGTCCCCCATATGTGTCAGTCCATTCCAGAGGAACCTGTTTTCCCTGCTCTGCCTTGACGTTCAAGCCGAGGATCGACTCCCACCACGTGTGCACGTGGGACAGCCCTGTGTGAAAGCCTCGTGGGAAAGCCTCGTGGGAAAGACTCGAGGGAAAACCATAGATCCTTTGATCCACGCGGGGGACTGCGTGACACTGCTGCTACCACTCTAGAGGAAAGCGCAAGTGCATGCCCGCATTCGAGACGAGGACTGACTCCCCTGGGGAGACTCCAGAAGTACCCCAAGATCTATGTCAGCACTGGAGAGGAATCCTCAGGTTCCGGCCCCGACTCCACGCAAGGTCTTAGGCCCCGGCATCGATGGGAGAGGAATCCCGAGAGGCCCCCGAGGAACTCGCATGCGGACTGGCCTTTCCTGAGGCCTCCAGAGCGGGTCCCTGAGGTCCCCGTCGTAAGTCGAGAGCACCTGCCGCAACTCGAGAAAATCCAGGAGGTTTTGCCCTCCAGGCGAGATGAGGCCCATTTCCGCTGAGGCTTCTCGAGGCTAATCACATCTAACCACTGGAACTTCCAAAGGGTCCTTCACACCCTTGCTGCAACACAAGAATTTCCGCGACATACCCGTCTCCACTCGAGAGGAAGCACGTGGGGTCCCGCACACATCCAGGGGAGCCCCGTTTCCGCCTCCTAGCTCGAGATGAGGGATCCTTTCCCTGTTTGGTAGGGAAAGAATTCCCGGCGTTCCCGTCGCATCTCAAGAGGAGGCTCTCTCCACAGGAAAGGCGAGAGGAACTCCAGGGTCGTGCCACCATTCCAAGAGTCCCCCAGATGGGTCAGTCCATTCCAGAGGAACCTGTTTTCCCTGCACTGCCTTGACGTTCAAGCCGAGGATCGACTCCCACCACGTGTGCACGTGGGACAGCCCTGTGGGAAAGCCTCGTGGGAAAGCCTCGTGGGAAAGACTCGAGGGAAAACCATAGATCCTTTGATCCACGCGGCGGACTGCGTGACACTGCTGCTACTGGTCTGGAGGAAAGCGCAAGTGCATGCCCGCATTCGAGACGAGGACTGACTCCCCTGGGGAGACTCCAGAAGTATCCCAAGATCCATGTCAGCACTGGAGAGGAATCCTCAGGTTCCGGCCCCGACTCCACACAAGGTCTTAGGCCCCGGCGTCGACGGGAGAGGAATCCCGAGAGGCCCCCGAGGAACTCGCATGGGGACTGGCCTTTCCTGAGGCCACCAGAGTGGGTCCCTGAGGTCCCCGTCGTAACTCGAGAGCACCTGCCGCAACTCGAGAAAATCCAGGAGGTTTTGCCCTCCAGGCGAGATGAGGCCCATTTCCGCTGAGCTTCTCGAGGCTAATCACATCTGACCACTGGAACTTCCAAAGGGTCCTTCACAGCCTTGCTGCAACTCAAGAAGTTCCCCGACATAACCGTATCCACTCGAGAGGAAGCACGTGGGGTCCCGCACATATCCAGGGGAGCCCCGTTTCCGCCTCCTAGCTCGAGATGAGGGATCCTTTCCCTGTTTCGTAGGGAAAGAATTCCCGGCGTTCCCGTCGCATCTCAAGAAGAGGCGCTCTCCACAGGAAAGTCGAGAGGAACTCCAGGGTCGTGCCACCATTCCAAGAGTCCCCCAGATGGGTCAGTCCATTCCAGAGGAACCTGTTTTCCCTGCACTGCCTTGACGTTCAAGCCGAGGATCGACTCCCACCACGTGTGCACGTGGGACAGCCCTGTGGGGAAGCCTCGTGGGAAAGCCTCGTGGGAAAGACTCGAGTGAAAACCATAGATCCTTTGATCCACGCGGCGGACTTCGTGACACTGCTGCTACCGCTCTGGAGGAAAGCGCAAGTGCATGACCGCATTCGAGATGAGGACTGACTCCCCTGGGGAGACTCCAGAAGTACCCCAAGATCCATGTCAGCACTGGAGAGGAATCCTCAGGTTCCGGCCCCGACTCCACACAAGGTCTTAGGCCCCGGCATCGACGGGAGAGGAATCCCGAGAGGCCCCCGAGGAACTCGCATGGGGACTGGCCTTTCCTGAGGCCACCAGAGCGGGTCCCTGAGGTCCCCGTCGTAAGTCGAGAGCACCTGCCGCAAGTCGAGAAAATCCAGGAGGTTTTGCCCTCCAGGCGAGATGAGGCCCATTTCCGCTGAGGCTTCTCGAGGCTAATCACGTCTAACCACTGGAACTTCCTAAGGGTCCTTCTCACCCTTGCTGCAACTCAAGCAGTTCCGCGACATAACCGTCTCCACTCGAGAGGAAGCACGAGGGTCCCGCACACATCCAGAGGAGCCACGTTTCCGACTCCTAGCTCGAAATGAGGGATCCTTTCCCTGTTTCGTAGGGAAAGAATTCCCGGCGTTCCCGTCGCATCTCAAGAGGAGACGCTCTCCACAGGAAAGGCGAGAGGAACTCCAGGGTCGTGCCACCATTCCAAGAGTCCACCAGATGTGTCAGTCCATTCCAGAGGAACCTGTTTTCCCTGCACTGCCTTGACGTTCAAGCCGAGGATCGACTCCCACCACCTGTGCACGTGGGACAGCCCTGTGGGAAAGCCTCGTGGGAAAGCCTCGTGGGAAAGACTCGAGGGAAAACCATAGATCCTTTGATCCACGCGGCGGACTGCGTGATACTGCTGCTACCGCTCTGGAGGAAAGCGCAAGTGCATGCCCGCATTCGAGACGAGGACTGACTCCCCTGCGGAGACTCCAGAAGTACCCCAAGATCCATGTCAGCACTGGAGAGGAATCCTCAGGTTCCGGCCCCGAATCCACACAAGGTCTTAGTCTCCGGCATCGACGGGAGAGGAATCCTGAGAGGCCCCCGAGGAACTCGCATGGGGACTGGCCTTTCCTGAGGCCACCAGAGCGGGTCCCTGAGGTCCCCGTCGTAAGTCGAGAGCACCTGCCACAACTCGAGAAAATCGAGGAGGTTTTGCACTCCAGGCGAGATGAGGCCCATTTCCGCTGAGGCTTCTCGAGGCTAATCACGTCTAACCACTGGAACTTCCTAAGGGTCCTTCTCACCCTTGCTGCAACTCAAGCAGTTCCGCGACATAACCGTCTCCACTCGAGAGGAAGCACGTGGTGTCCCGCACACATCCAGGGGAGCCCCGTTTCCGCCTCCTAGCTCGAGATGAGGGATCCTTTCCCTGTTTCGTAGGGAAAGAATTCCCGGCGTTCCCGTCGCATCTCAAGAGGAGGCGCTCTCCACAGGAAAGGGGAGAGGAACTCCAGGGTCGTGCCACCATTCCAAGAGACCCCCAGATGTGTCAGTCCATTCCAGAGGAACCTGTTTTCCCTGCACTGCCTTGACGTTCAATCCGAGGATCGACTCCCACCACGTGTGCACGTGGGACAGCCCTGTGGGAAAGCCTTGTGGGAAAGCCTCGTGGGAAAGACTCGAGGGAAAACCATAGATCCTTTGATCCACGCGGCGGACTGCGTGACACTGCGGCTACCGCTCTGGAGGAAAGCGCAAGCACATGACCGAATTCGAGACGAGGACTGACTCCCCTGGGGAGACTCCAGAAGTACCCCAAGATCCATGTCAGCACTGGAGAGGAATCCTCAGGTTCCGGCCCCGACTCCACACAAAGTCTTAGTCCCCGGCATCGACGGGAGAGGAATCCCGAGAGGCCCCCGAGGAACTCGCATGGGGACGGGCCTTTCCTGAGGCCACCAGAGCGGGTCCCTGAGGTCCCAGTCGTAAGTCGAGAGCACCTGCCGCAACTCGAGAAAATCCAGGAGATTTTGCCCTCCAGGCGAGATGAGGCCCATTTCCCCTGAGGCTTCTCGAGGCTAATCACATCTAACCACTGGAACTTCCAAAGGGTCCTTCACACCCTTGCTGCAACTCAAGCAGTTCCGCGACATACCCGTCTCCACTCGAGAGCAAGCACTTGGGGTCCCGCACACATCCAGGGGAGCCCCGTTTCCGCCTCCTAGCTCGAGATGAGGGATCCTTTCCCTGTTTCGTAGGGAAAGAATTCCCGGCGTTCCCGTCGCATCTCAAGAGGAGGCGCTCTCCACAGGAAAGTGGAGAGGAACTCCAGAGTCGTGCCACCATTCCAAGAGACCCCCAGATGTGTCAGTCCATTCCGGAGGTACCTGTTTTCCCTGCACTGCCTTGACGTTCAAGCCGAGGATCGACTCCCACCAAGTGTGCACGTGGGACAGCCCTGTGGGAAAGCCTCGTGGGAAAGCCTCGTGGGAAAGACTCGAGGGAAAACCATAGATCTTTTGATCCACGCGTCGGACTGCGTGACACTGCTGCTACCGCTCTGGAGGAAAGCGCAAGTGCATGCCCGCATTCGAGACGAGGACTGACTCCCCTGGGGAGACTCCAGAAGTACCGGAAGATCCATGTCAGCACTGGAGAGGAATCCTCAGGTTCCGGCCCCGACTCCACACAAGGTCTTAGGCCCCGGCATCGACGGGAGAGGAATCCCGAGAGGCCCCCGAGGAACTCGCATGGGGACTGGCCTTTCCTGAGGCCACCAGAGCGGGTCCCTGAGGTCCCTGTAGTAAGTTGAGAGCACCTGCCGCAACTCGAGAAAATCCAGGAGGTTTTGCCCTCCAGGCGAGATGAGGCCCATTTCAGCTGAGGCTTCTCGAGGCTAATCACATCTAACCACTGGAACTTCCAAAGGGTCCTTCTCACCCTTGCTGCAACTCAAGAAGTTCCCCGACATACCCGTCTCCACTCGAGAGGAAGCACGTGGGGTCATGCACACATCCAGGGGAGCACCGTTTCCGCCTCCTAGCTCGAGATGAGGGATCCTTTCCCTGTTTCGTAGCGAAAGAATTCCCGGCGTTCCCGTCGCATCTCAAGAGGAGGCGCTATCCAAAGGAAAGGCGAGAGGAACTCCAGTGTCGTGCCAGCATTCCAAGAGACACCCAGATGTGTCAGTCCATTACAGAGGAAACGGTTTTCCCTGCACTGCCTTGACGTTCAAGCCGAGGATCGACTCCTACCACGTGTGCACGTGGGACAGCCCTGTGGGAAAGCCTCGTGGGAAAGCCTCGTGGGAAAGACTCGAGGGAAAACCATAAATCCTTTGATCCACGCGGCGGACTGCGTGACAGTGCTGCTACCGCTCTGGACGAAAGCGCAAGTGCAGGCCCGCATTCGAGACGAGGACTGACTCCCCTGGGGAGACTCCAGAAGTACCCCAAGATCCATGTCAGCACTGGAGAGGAATCCTCAGGTTCCGGCCCCGAATCCACACAAGGTCTTAGTCCCCAGCATCGACGGGAGAGGAATCCCGAGAGGCCCCCGAGGAACTCGCATGGGGACTGGCCTTTCCTGAGGCCACCAGAGCGGGTCCCTGAGGTCCTCGTCGTAAGTCGAGAGCACCTCCCGCAACTAGAGAAAATCCAGGACGTTTTGCCCTCCAGGCAAGATGAGGCCCATTTCCCCTGAGGCTTCTCGAGGCTAATCACGTCTAACCACTGGAACTTCCTAAGGGTCCTTCACACCCTTGCTGCAACTCAAGAAGTTCCCCGACATACCTGTCTCCACTCGAGAGGAAGCACGTGGGGTCCCGCACACATCCAGGGGAGCCCCGTTTCCGCCTCCTAGCTCGAGATGAGGGATCCTTTCCCTGTTTCGTAGGGAAAGAATTCCCGGTGTTCCCGTCGAATCTCAAGAGGAGGCGCTCTCCACAGGAAAGGGGAGAGGAACTCCAGGGTCGTGCCACCATTCCAAGAGTCCCCCAGATGTGTCAGTCCATTCCAGAGGAACTTGTTTTCCCTGCACTGCCTTGACGTTCAAGCCGACGATCGACTCCCACCACGTGTGCACGTGGGACAGCCCTGTGGGAAAGCCCCGTGGGAAAGCCTCGTGGGAAAGACACGAGGGAAAACCATAGATCCTTTGATCCACGTGGCGGACTCCGTGACACTGCTGCTACCGCTCTGGAGGAAAGCACAAGTGCATGCCCGCATTCGAGACGAGGACTGACTCCCCTGGGGAGACTCCAGAAGTACCCCAAGATCCATGTCAGCACTGGAGAGGAATCCTCAGGTTCCGGCCCCGACTCCACACAAGGTCTTAGGCCCCGGCATCGATGGGAGAGGAATCCCGAGAGGCCCCCGAGGAACTCGCATGCGGACTGGCCTTTCCTGAGGCCTCCAGAGCGGGTCCCTGAGGTCCCCGTCGTAAGTCGAGAGCACCTGCCGCAACTCGAGAAAATCCAGGAGGTTTTGCCCTCCAGGCGAGATGAGGCCCATTTCCGCTGAGGCTTCTCGAGGCTAATCACATCTAACCACTGGAACTTCCAAAGGATCCTTCACACCCTTGCTACAACTCAAGCAGTTCCGCGACATACCCGTCTCCACTCTAGAGGAAGCACGTGGGGTCCCGCACACATCCAGGGGAGCCCCGTTTCCGCCTCCTAGCTCGAGATGAGGGATCCTTTCCTTGTTTCGTAGGGAAAGAATTCCCGGCGTTCCCGTCGCATATCAAGAGGAGGCGCTCTCCACAGGAAAGGCGAGCGGAACTCCAGGGTCGTGCCACCATTCCAAGAGTCCCCCAGATGTGTCAGTCCATTCCAGAGGAACCTGTTTTCCCTGCACTGCCTTGACGTTCAAGCCGAGGATCGACTCCCACCACGTGTGCACGAGGGACAGCCCTGTGGGAAAGCCTCGTGGGAAAGCCTCGTGGGAAAGACTCGTGGGAAAACCATAGATCCTTTGATCCACGCGGCGGACTGCGTGACACTGCTGCTACCGCTCTGGAGGAAAGCGCAAGCACATGACCGCATTCGAGACGAGGACTGACTCCCCTGGGGAGACTCCAGAAGTACCCCAAGATCCATGTCAGCACTGGAGAGGAATCCTCAGGTTCCGGCCCCGACTCCACACAAGGTCTTAGGCCCCGGCATCGACGGGAGAGGAATCCCGAGAGGCCCCCGAGGAACTCGCATGGGGACTGGCCTTTTCTGAGGCCACCAGAGCGGGTCCCTGAGGTCCCTGTCGTAAGTCGAGAGCACCTGCCGCAACTCGAGAAAATCCAGGAGGTTTTGCCCTCCAGGCGAGATGAGGCCCATTTCCGCTGAGGCTTCTCGAGGCTAATCACATCTAACCACTGGAACTTTCAAAGGGTCCTTCACACCCTTGCTGCAACTCAAGAAGTTCCCCGACATACCCGTCTCCACTCGAGAGGAAGCACGAGGGTCCCGCACACATCCAGGGGAGCCCCGTTTCCGCCTCCAAGCGCGAGATGAGGGATCCTTTCCCTGTTTCGTAGGGAAAGAATTCCCGGCGTTCCCGTCGCATCTCAAGAGGAGGCGCTCTCCACAGGAAAGGCGAGAGGAACTCCAGGGTAGTGCCACCATTCCAAGAGTCCCCCAGATGGGTCAGTCCATTCCACAGGAACCTGTTTTCCCTGCACTGCCTTGACGTTCAAGCCGAGGATCGACTCCCACCACGTGTGCACGCGGGACAGCCCTGTGGGAAAGCCTGGTGGGAAAGCCTCTTGGGAAAGACTGGAGGGAAAACCATAGATCCTTTGATCCACGCGGCGGACTGCGTGACACTGCTGCTACCGCTCTGGAGGAAAGCGCAAGTGCATGCCCGCATTCGAGACGAGGACTGACTCCCCTGGGGAGACTCCAGAAGTACCCCAAGATCCATGTCAGCACTGGAGAGGAATCCTCAGGTTCTGGCCCCGACTCCACACAAGGTCTTAGGCCCCGGCATCGACGGGAGAGGAATCCCGAGAGGCCCCCGAGGAACTCACATGGGGACTGGCCTTTCCTGAGGCCACCAGAGCGGGTCCCTGAGGTCCCCGTTGTAAGTCGAGAGCACCTGCCGCAACTCGAGAAAATCCAGGAGGTGTTGCCCTCCAGGCGAGATGAGGCCCATTTCCGCTGAGGCTTCTCGAGGCTAATCACATCTAACCACTGGAACTTCCAAAGGGTCTTTCACACCCTTGCTGCAACTCAAGCAGTTCCGCGACATACCCGTCTCCACTCGAGAGGAAGCACGTGGGGTCCCACACACATACAGGGGAGCCCCGTTTCTGCCTCCTAGCTCGAGATGAGGGATCCTTTCCCTGTTTCGTAGGGATAGAATTCCCGGCGTTCCGTCGCATCTCAAGAGGAGGCGCTCTCCACAGGAAAGGCGAGAGGAACTCCAGGGTCGTGGCACCATTCCAAGAGACCCCCAGAAATGTCAGTCCATTCCAGAGGAACCTGTTTTCCCTGCACTGCCTTGACGTTCAAGCCGAGGATCGACTCCCACCACGTGTGCACGTGGGACAGCCCTGTGGGAAAGCCTCGTGGGAAAGCCTCGTGGGAAAGACTCGAGGGAAAACCATACATCCTTTGATTCACGCGGCGGACTGCGTGACACTGCTGCTACCGCTCTGGAGGAAAGCGCAAGTGCATGCCCGCATTCGAGACGGGGACTGACTGCCCTGGGGAGACTCCAGAAATACCCCAAGATCCATGTCAGCACTGGAGAGGAATCCTCAGGTTCCGGCCCCGACTCCACACAAGGTCTTAGGCCCCGGCATCGACGAGAGAGGAATCCCGAGAGGCCCCCGAGGAACTCGCATGGGGACTGGCCGTTCCTGAGGCAACCAGAGCGGGTCCCTGAGGTCCCCGTCATAAATTGAGAGCACCTGCCGCAACTCGAGAAAATCCACGAGGTGTTGCCCTCCAGGCGATTTGAGGCCCATTTCCGCTGAGGCTTCTCGAGGCTAATCACATCTAACCACTGGAACTTCCAAAGGGTCCTTCACACCCTTGCTGCAACTCAAGCAGTTCCGCGACATACCCGTCTCCACTCGAGAGGAAGCTCGTGGGGTCCCGCACACATCCAGGGGAGCCCCGTTTCCGCCTCCTTGCTCGAAATGAGGGATCCTTTCCCTGTTTCGTAGGGAAAGAATTCCCGGCGTTCCCGTCGCATCTCAAGAGGAGGCGCTCTCCACAGGAAAGGCGAGAGGAACTCCAGGGTCGTGCCACCATTCCAAGAGTCCCCCAGATGTGTCAGTCCATTCCAGAGGAACCTGTTTTCGCCGCGCTGCCTTGAAGTTCAAGCCGAGGATCTACTCCCACCACGTGTGCATGTGGGACAGCCCTGTGGGAAAGCCTCGTGGGAAAGCCTCGTGGGAAAGACTCGAGGGAAAATCAAAGATCCTTTGATCCACGCGGCGGACTGCGTGACACTGCTGCTACCGCACTGGAGGAAAGCGCAAGTGCATGCCCGCATTCGAGACGAGGACTGACTCCCCTGGGGAGACTTCCGAAGTACCCCAAGATCCATGTCAGCACTGGAGAGGAATCCTCAGTTTCCGGCCCCGACTCCACACAAGGTCTTAGGCCCCGGCATCGACGGGAGAGGAATCCCGACAGGCCCCCGAGGAACTCGCATGGGGACTGGCCTTTCCTGAGGCCTCCAGAGCGGGTCCCTGAGGTTCCCGTTGTAAGTCGAGAGCACCTGCCGCAACTCGAGAAAATCCAGGAGGTTTTGGTCTCCAGGCGAGATGAGGCCCATTTCCGCTGAGGCTTCTTGAGGCTAATCACATCTAACCACTGGAACTTCCAACGGGTCCTTCACACCCTTGCTGCAATTCAAGCAGTTCCGGGACATACCCGTCTCCACTAGAGAGGAAGCACGTGGGGTGCCGCACACATCCAGGGGAGACCCGTTTCCGCCTCCTAGTTCGAAATGAGGGATCCTATCCCTATTTCGTAGGGAAAGAATTCCCGGCGTTCCCTTCGCATCTCAAGAGGAGGCGCTCTCCACAGGAAAGGCGAGAGCAACTCCAGGGTCGTGCCACCATTCCACGAGTCCCCCAGATGTGTCAGTCCATTCCAGAGGAATCTGTTTTCCCTGAACTGCCTTGACGTTCAAGCCGAGGATCGACTCCCACCACGTGTGCACGTGGGACAGCCCTGTGGGAAAGCCTCGTGGGACAGCCTCTTGGGAAAGACTCGAGGGAAAACCAAAGATCCTTTGATCCACGCGGGGGACTGCGTGACACTGCTGCTACCGCTCTGGAGGAAAGCGCAAGTGCATGCCCGCATTCGAGACGAGGACTGACTCCCCTGGGGAGACTCCAGAAATACCCAAGATCCATGTCAGCACTGGAGAGGAATCCTCAGGTTCCGGCCCCTACTCCATACAAGGTCTTAGGCCATGGCATCGACGGAACAGGAATCCCGAGAGGCCCCCGAGGAACTCGCATGGGGACTGGCCTTTCCTGAGGCCACCAGAGTGGGTCCCTGAGGTCCCCATCGTAAGTCGAGAGCACCTGCCGCAACTCCAGAAAATTCAGGAGGTTTTGCCCTCCAGGCGAGAAGAGGCCCATTTCCGCTGAGGCTTCTCGAGGCTAATCACATCTAACCACTGGAACTTCCAAAGGGTCCTTCACACCCTTGCTGCAACTCAAGAAGTTCCACGACATACCCGTCTCCACTCGAGAGGAAGCACGAGGGTCAAGCACACATCCAGGGGAGCCCCGTTTCCGCCTCCTAGCTCGAGATGAGGGATCCTTTCCCTGTTTCGTAGGGAAAGAATTCCCGGCATTCCCGTCGCATCTCAAGAGGAGGCGCTCTCCACAGGAAAGGCGAGAGTAACTCCAGGGTCGTGCCACCATTCCAAGAGACCCCCAGATGTGTCAGTCCATTCCAGAGGAACCTGTTTTCCCTGCACTGCCATGACGTTCAAGCCGAGGATCGACTCCCACCACGTGTGCACGTGGGACAGCCCTGTGGGAAAGCCTCCTGGGAAAGCCTCGTGGGAAAGACTGGAGGGAAAACCATAGATCCTTTGATCCACGCGGCGGACTGCGTGACACTGCTGCTACCGCTCTGGAGGAAAGCGCAAGTGCATGCCCGCATTCGAGACGAGGACTGACTCCCCTGGGGAGACTCCAGAAGTACCCCAAGATCCATGTCAGCACTGGAGAGGAATCCTCAGGTTCCGGCCCCGACTCCACACAAGGTCTTAGGCCCCGGCATCGACGGGAGAGGAATCCCGAGAGGCCCCCGAGGAACTCGCATGTGGACTGGCCTTTCCTGAGGCCACCAGAGCGGGTCCCTGAGGTTCCCGTCGTAAGTCGAGAGCATCTGCCGCAACTCGAGAAAATCCAGGAGGTTTTGCCCTCCAGGCGAGATGAGGCCCATTTCCGCTGAGGCTTCTCGAGGCTAATCACATCTAACCACTGGAACTTCCAAAGGGTCCTTCACACCCTTGCTGCAACTCAAGAAGTTCCCTGACATACCCGTCTCCACTCGAGAGGAAGCACGTGGGGTCCCGCACACATCCAGGGGAGACCAGTTTCCGCCTCCTAGATCGAGATGAGGGATCCTTTCCCTGTTTCATAGGGAAAGAATTCCCGGCGTTCCCGTCGCATCTCAAGAGGAGGCGCTCTCCACAGGAAAGGCGAGAGGAACTCCAGGGTCGTGCTACGATTCCAAGAGTCCCCCAGATGGGTCAGTCCATTCCAGAGGAACCTGTTTTCCCTGCACTGCCATGACGTTCAAGCCGAGGATCGACTCCCACCACGTGTGCACGTGGGACAGCCCTGTGGGAAAGCCTCGTGGGAAAGCCTCGTGGGAAAGACTCGAGGGAAAACCATAGATCCTTTGATCCACGCGGAGGACTGCGTGACACTGCTGCTACCGCTCTGGAGGAAAGCGGAAGTGCATGCCCGCATTCGAGACGAGGACTGACTCCCCTGGGGAGACTCCAGAAGTACCCAAGATCCATGTCAGCACTGGAGAGGAATCCTCAGGTTCCGGCCCCTACTCCACACAAGGTCTTAGGCCCTGGCATCGACGGAACAGGAATCCCGAGAGGCCCCCGAGGAACTCGCATGGGGACTGGCCTTTCCTGAGGCCACCAGAGCGGGTCCCTGAGGTCCCCATCGTAAGTCGAGAGCACCTGCCGCAACTCGAGAAAATCCAGGAGGTTTTGCCCTCCAGGCGAGATGAGGCCCATTTCCGCTGAGGCTTCTCGAGGCTAATCACATCTAACCACTGGAACTTCCAAAGGATCCTTCACACCCTTGCTGCAACTCAAGCAGTTCCGCGACATACCCGTCTCCCCTCGAGAGGAAGCACGTGGGTCCCGCACACATCCAGGGGAGCCCCGTTTCCGCCTCCTAGCTCGAGAAGAGGGATCCTTTCCATGTTTCGTAGGGAAAGAATTCCCGGCGTTCCCGTCGCATCTCAAGAGGAGGCGCTCTCCACAGGAGAGGCGAGAGGAACACCAGGGTCGTGCCACCATTCCAAGAGTCCCCCAGATGTGTCAGTCCATTCCAGAGGAACCTGTTTTCCCTGCACTGCCTTGAGGTTCAAGCCGAGGATCGACTCCCACCACGTGTGCACGTGGGACAGCCCTGTGGGAAAGCCTCGTGGGAAAGCCTCGTGGGAAAGACTCGAGGGAAAACCATAGATCCTTTGATCCACGCGGCGGACTGCGTGACACTGCTGCTACCGCTCTGGAGGAAAGCGCAAGTGCATGCCCGCATTCGAGATGAGGACTGACTCCCCTGGGGATACTCCAGAAGTACCCCAAGATCCATGTCAGCACTGGAGAGGAATCCTCAGGTTCCGGCCCCGAATCCACACAAGGTCTTAGGCCCCGGCATCGACGGGAGAGGAATCCCGAGAGGCCCCCGAGGAACTCGCATGGGGACTGACCTTTCCTGAGGCCACCAGAGCGGGTCCCTGAGGTCCCTGTCGTAAGTCGAGAGCACCTGCCGCAACTGAAGAAAATCCAGGAGGTTTTGCCCTCCAGGCGAGATGAGGCCCATTTCCGCTGAGGCTTCTCGAGCCTAATCACGTCTAACCACTGGAACTTCCAAAGTGTCCTTCACACCCTTACTGCAACTCAAGAAGTTCCCCGACATACCCGTCTCCCCTCGAGAGGAAGCACGTGGGGTCTCGCACACATCCAGGGGAGCCCCGTTTCCGCCTCCTAGCTCGAGATGAGGGATCCTTTCCCTGTTTCGTAGGGAAAGAATTCCCGGCGTTCCCGTCGCATCTCAAGAGGAGGCGCTCTCCACAGGAAAGGCGAGAGGAACTCCAGGGTCGTGCCACCATTCCAAGAGTCCCCAGATGTGTCAGTCCATTCCAGAGGAAGCTGTTTTCCCTGCACTGCCTTGACGTTCAAGCCGAGGATCGACTCCCACCACGTGTGCACGTGGGACAGCCCTGTGGGAAAGCCTCGTGGGAAAGCCTCGTGGGAAAGACTCGAGGGAAAACCATAGATCCTTTGATCCACGCGGCGGACTGCGTGACACTGCTGCTACTGCTCTGGAGGAAAGCGCAAGTGCATGCCCGCATTCGAGATGAGGACTGACTCCCCTGGGGAGACTCCAGAAGTACCCCAAGATCCATGTCAACACTGGAGAGGAATCCTCAGGTGCCGGGCCCGACTCCAAACAATGTCTTAGTCCCCGGCATTGAAGGGAGAGGAATCCCGAGAGGCCCCCGAGGAACTCGCATGGGGACTGGCCTTTCCTGAGGCCACCAGAGCGAGTCCCTGAGGTCCCCGTCGTAAGTCGAGAGCACCTGCCGCGACTCGAGAAAATCCAGGAGGTTTTGCCCTCCAGGCGAGATGAGGCCCATTTCCGCTGAGGCTTCTCGAGGCTAATCACGTCTAACCACTGGAACTTCCTAAGGGTCCTTCACACCCTTGCTGCAACTCAAGAAGTTCCCCGACATATCCGTCTCCACTCGAGAGGAAGCTCGTGGGGTCCGGCACACATCCAGGGGAGCCCCATTTCCGCCTCCTAGCTTGAGATGAGGGATCCTTTCCCTGTTTCGTAGGGAAAGAATTCCCGGCGTTCCCGTCGCATCTCAAGAGGAGGCGCTCTCCACAGGAAAGGCGAGAGGAACTCCAGGGTCGTGCCACCATTCCAAGAGTCCCCCAGATGTGTCAGTCCATTCCATAGGAACCTGTTTTCCCTGCACTGCCTTGACATTCAAGCCGAAGATCGAGTCCCACCACGTGTGCAAGTGGGACAGCCCTGTGGGATAGCCTCGTTGGAAAGCCTCGTGGGAAAGACTCGAGGGAAAACCATAGATCCTTTGATCCACGCGGCGGACTGCGTGACACTGCTGCTACCGCTCTGGAGGAAAGCGCAGGTGCATGGCCGCATTCGAGACGAGGACTGACTCCCCTGGGGAGACTCCAGAAGTACCCCAAGATCCATGTCAGCACTGGAGAGGAATCCTCAGGTTCCGGCCCCGACTCCACACAAGGTCTTAGGCCCCGGCATCGACGGGAGAGGAATCCCGAGAGGCCCCCGAGGAACTCGCATGGGGACTGGCCTTTCCTGAGGCCACAAGAGCGGGTCCCTGAGGTCCCCGTCGTAAGTCGAGAGCACCTGCCGCAACTCGAGAAAATCCAGGAGGTTTTGCCCTCCAGGCGAAATGAGGCCCATTTCCGCTGAGGCTTCTCGAGGCTAATCACATCTAACCACTGGAACTTCCCAAGGGTCCTTCACACCCTTGCTGCAACTCAAGAAGTTCCCCGACATACCCGTCTCCACTCGAGAGGAAGCCCGAGGGTCCCGTCCACATCCAGGGGAGCCCCGTTTCCGCGTCCTAGCTCGAGATGAGGGATCCTTTCCCGGTTTCGTAGGGAAAGAATTCCCGGCGTTCCCGTCGCATCTCAAGAGGAGGCGCTCTCCACAGGAAAGGCGAGAGGAACTCCAGGGTCGTGCCACCATTCCAAGAGTCCCCCAGATGTGTCAGGCCATTCCATAGGAACCTGTTTTCCCTGCACTGCCTTGACGTTCAAGCCGAGGATCGACTCCCACCACGTTTGAACTTGGGACAGCCCTGTGGGAAAGCCTCGTGGGAAGGCCTCGTGGGAAAGACTCGAGGGAAAACCATAGATCCTTTGATCCACGCGGCGGACTACGTGACACTGCTGCTACCGCTCTGGAGGAAAGCGCAAGTGCATGCCCGCATTCGAGACGAGGACTGACTCCCCTGGGGAGACTCCAGAAGTACCCCAAGATCCATGTCAGCACTGGAGAGGAATCCTCAGATTCCGGCCCCGACTCCACACAAGGTCTTAGGCCCCGGCATCGACGGGAGAGGAATCCCGAGAGGCCCCCGAGGAACTCGCATGTGGACTGGCCTTTCCTGAGGCCACCAGAGCGTGTCCCTGAGGTCCCCGTCGTAAGTCGAGAGCACCTGCCGCAACTCGAGAAAATCCAGGAGGTTTTGCCCTCCAGGCGAGATGAGGCCCATTTCCGCTGAGGCTTCTCGAGGCTAATCACATCTAACCATTGGAACTTCCAAAGGGTCCTTAACACCCTTGCTGCAACTCAAGAAGTTACCCGACATACCCGTCTGCACTCGAGAGGAAGCACGTGGGGTCCCGCACACATCCAGGGGAGCCCCATTTCCGCCTCCTAGCCCGAGATGACGGATCCTTTCCCTGTTTCGTAGGGAAAGAATTCCCGGCGTTCCCATCGCATCTCAAGAGGAGGCGCTCTCCACAGGAAAGGCGAGAGGAACTCCAGGGTCGTGCCACCATTCCAAGAGACCCCCAGATGTGTCAGTCCATTACAGAGGAAGCTGTTTTCCCTGCACTGCCTTGACGTTCAAGACGAGGATCGACTCCCACCACGTGTGCACGTGGGAAAGCCCTGTGGGAAAGCCTCGTGGGAAAGCCTCGTGGGAAAGACTCGAGGGAAAACCATAGATCCTTTGATCCACGCGGCGGACTGCGTGACACTGCTGCTACCGCTCTGGAGGAAAGCGCAAGTGCATGCCCGCATTCGAGACGAGGACTGACTCCCCTGGGGAGACTCCAGAAGTACCCCAAGATCCATGTCAGCACTGGAGAGGAATCCTCAGGTTCCGGCCCCGACTCCACACAAGGTCTTAGGCCCCGGCATCGACAGGAGAGGAATCCCGAGAGGCCCCCGAGGAACTCGCATGGGGACTGGCCTTTCCTGAGGCCACCAGAGCGGGTCCCTGAGGTCCCCGTCGTAAGTCGAGAGCACCTGCCGCAACTCGAGAAAATCCAGGAGGTTTTGGCCTCCAGGCGAGATGAGGCCCATTTCCGCTGAGGCTTCTCGAGGCTAATCACATCTAACCACTGGAACTTCCAAAGGGTCTTTTTCACCCTTGCTGCAACTCAAGAAGTTCCCCGACATACCCGTCTCCACTCGAGAAGAACGAGGGTCCCGCACACAACCAGGGGAGCCCCGTTTCCGCCTCCTAGCTCGAGATGAGGGATCCTTTCCCTGTTTAGTAGGGAAAGAAAACCCGGCGTTCCCGTCGCATCTCAAGAGGAGGCGCTCTCCACAGGAAAGGCGAGAGGAACTCCAGGGTCGTGCCACCATTCCAAGAGACCCCCAGATGTGTCAGTCCATTACAGAGGAAGCTGTTTTCCCAGCACTGCCTTGACGTTCAAGCCGAGGATCGACTCCCACCACGTGTGCACGTGGGACAGCCCTGTGGGAAAGCCTCGTGGGAAAGCCTCGTGGAAAAGACTCGAGGGAAAACCATGGATCATTTGATCCACGCGGTGGATTGCGTGACACTGCTGCTACCGCTCTGGAGGAAAGCGCAAGTGCATGCCCGCATTCGAGACGAGGACTGACTCCCCTGGGGAGACTCCAGAAGTACCCCAAGATCCATGTCAGCACTGGAGAGGAATCCTCAGGTTCCGGCCCCGACTCCACACAAGGTTTTAGGCACCGGCATCGACGGGAGAGGAATCCCGAGAGGCCCCCGAGGAACTCGCATGGGGACTGGCCTTTCCTGAGGCCACCAGAGCGGGTCCCTGAGGTCCCCGTCGTAAGTCGAGAGCACCTGCCGCAACTCGAGAAAATCCAGGAGGTTTTGCCCTCCAGGCGAGATGAGGCACATTTCCGCTGAGGCTTCTCGAGGCTAATCAAGTCTAACCACTGGAACTTCCAAAGGGTCCTTCACACCCTTGCTGCAACTCAAGAAGTTCCCCGACATACCCGTCTCCACTCGAGAAGAAGCACCTGGGGTCCCGCACACATCCAGGGGAGCCCCGTTTCCGCCTGCTAGCTCGAGATGAGGGATCCTTTCCCTGTTTCGTAGGGAAAGAATTCCCGGCGTTCCCGTCGCATCTCAAGAGGAGGCGCTCTCCACAGGAAAGGCGAGAGGAACTCCAGGGTCGTGCCACCATTCCAAGAGTCCCCCAGATGTGTCAGTCCATTCCAGAGGAACCTGTTTTCCCTGCACTGCCTTGACGTTCAAGCCGAGGATCGACTCCCACCACGTGTGCACGTGGGACAGCCCTGTGGGAAAGCCTCGTGGGAAAGCCTCGTGGGAAAGACTCGAGGGAAAACCATAGATCCTTTGATCCACGCGGCGGACTGCGTGACACTGCTGCTACCGCTCTGGAGGAAAGCGCAAGTGCATGCCCGCATTCGAGACGAGGACTGACTCCCCTGGGGAGACTCCAGAAGAACCCCAAGATCCATGTCAGCACTGGAGAGGAATCCTCAGGTTCCGGCCCCGACTCCACACAAGGTCTTAGGCCCCGGCATCGACAGGAGAGGAATCCCGAGAGGCCCTCGAGGAACTCGCATGGGGACTGGCCTTTCCTGAGGCCACCAGAGCGGGTCCCTGAGGTCCCCGTCGTAAGTCGAGAGCACCTGCCGCAACTCGAGAAAATCCAGGAGGTTTTGGCCTCCAGGCGAGATGAGGCCCATTTCCGCTGAGGCTTCTCGAGGCTAATCACATCTAACCACTGGAACTTCCAAAGGGTCCTTCACACCCTTGCTGCAACTCAAGAAGTTCCCGACATACCCGTCTCCACTCGAGAGGAAGCACGTGGGGTCCCGCACACATCCAGGGGAGCCCCGTTTCCGCCTCCTAGCTCGAGATGAGGGATCCTTTCCCTGTTTAGTAGGGAAAGAAAACCCGGCGTTTCCGTCACATCTCCAGAGGAGGCGCTCTCCACAGGAAAGGCGAGAGGAACTCCAGGGTCGTGCCACCATTCCAAGAGACCCCCAGATGTGTCAGTCCATTACAGAGGAAGCTGTTTTCCCTGCACTGCCTTGACGTTCAAGCCGAGGATCGACTCCCACCCCGTGTGCACGTGGGACAGCCCTGTGGGAAAGCCTGGTGGGAAAGCCTCGTGGGAAAGACTCGAGGGAAAACCATGGATCCTTTGATCCACGCGGTGGATTGCGTGACACTGCTGCTACCGCTCTGGAGGAAAGCGCAAGTGCATGCCCGCATTCGAGACGAGGACTGACTCCCCTGGGGAGACTCCAGAAGTACCCCAAGATCCATGTCAGCACTGGAGAGGAATCCTCATGTTCCGGCCCCGACTCCACACAAGGTCTTAGGCCCCGGCATCGACGGGAGAGGAATCCCGAGAGGCCCCCGCGGAACTCGCATGGGGACTAGCCTTTCCTGAGGCCTCCAGAGCGGGGCCCTGAGGTCCCCGTCGTAAGTCGAGAGCACCTGGCGCAACTCGAGAAAATCCAGGAGGTTTTGCCCTCCAGGCGAGATGAGGCCCATTTCCGCTGAGGCTTCTCGAAGCTAATCATATCTAACCACTGGAACTTCCAAAGGGTCCTTCACACCCTTGCTGCAACTCAAGCAGTTCCGCGACATACCCGTCTCCACTCGAGAGGAAGCACGTGGGGTCCCGCACACATCGAGGGGAGCCCCGTTTCCGCCTCCTAGCTCGAGATGAGGGATCCTTTCCCTGTTTAGTAGGGAAAGAATTCCCGGCGTTCCCGTCGCATCTCAAGAGGAGGCGCTCTCCACAGGAAAGGCGAGAGGAACTCCAGGATCGTGGCACCATTCCAAGAGACCCCCAGATATGTCAGTCCATTCCAGAGGAACCTGTTTTCCCTGCACTGCCTTGACGTTCAAGCCGAGGATCGACTCCCACCACGTGTGCACGTGGGACAGCCCTGTGGGAAAGCCTCGTGGGAAAGCCTCGTGGGAAAGACTCGAGGGAAAAACATAGATCCTTTGATCCACGCGGCGGACTGCGTGACGCTGCTGCTACCGCTCTGGAGGAAAGCGCAAGTGCATGCCCGCATTCGAGACGAGGACTGACTCCCCTGGGGAGACTCCAGAAGAACCCCAAGATCCATGTCAGCACTGGAGAGGAATCCTCAGGTTCCGGCCCCGACTCCACACAAGGTCTTAGGCCCCGGCATCGACAGGAGAGGAATCCCGAGAGGCCCCCGAGGAACTCGCATGGGGAATGGCCTTTCCTGAGGCCACCAGAGCGGGTCCCTGAGGTCCCCGTCGTAAGTCGAGAGCACCTGCCACAACTCGAGAAAATCCAGGAGGTTTTGGCCTCCAAGCGAGATGAGGCCCATTTCCGCTGAGGCTTCTCGAGGCTAATCACGTCTAACCACTGGAACTTCCAAAGTGTCCTTCACACCCTTGCTGCAACTCAAGAAGTTCCCCGACATACCCGTCTCCACTCGAGAGGAAGCACGTGGGGTCTCGCACACATCCAGGGGAGCCCCGTTTCCGCCTCCTAGCTCGAGATGAGCGATCCTTTCCCTGTTTCGTAGGGAAAGAATTCCCGGCGTTCCCGTCGCATCTCAAGAGGAGGCGCTCTCCACAGGAAAGGCGAGAAGAACTCCAGGGTCGTGCCACCATTCCAAGAGTCCCCCAGATGTGTCAGTCCATTCCAGAGGAACCTGTTTTCCCTGCACTGCCTTGACGTTCAAGCCGAGGATCGACTCCCACCACGTGTGCACGTGGGACAGCCCTGTGGGAAAGCCTCGTGGGAAAGCCTCGTGGAAAAGACTCGAGGGAAAACCATAGATCCTTTGATCCACGCGGCGGACTGCGTGACACTGCTGCTACCGCTCTGGAGGAAATCGCAAGTGCATGCCCGCATTCGAGACGAGGACTGACTCCCCTGGGGAGACTCCAGAAGAACCCCAAGATCCATGTCAGCACTGGAGAGGAATCCTCAGGTTCCGGCCCCGACTCCACACAAGGTCTTAGGCCCCGGCATCGACAGGAGAGGAATCCCGAGAGGCCCCCGAGGAACTCGCATGGGGACTGGCCTTTCCTGAGGCCACCAGAGCGGGTCCCTGAGGTCCCCGTCGTAAGTCGAGAGCACCTGCCGCAACTCGAGAAAATCCAGGAGGTTTTGGCCTCCAGGCGAGATGAGGCCCATTTCCGCTGAGGCTTCTCGAGGCTAATCACATCTAACCACTGGAACTTCCAAAGGGTCCTTCACACCCTTGCTGCAACTCAAGAAGTTCCCGACATACACGTCTCCACTCGAGAGGAAGCACGTGGGGTCCCGCACACATCCAGGGGAGCCCCGTTTCCGCCTCCTAGCTCGAGATGAGGGATCCTTTCCCTGTTTAGTAGGGAAAGAAAACCCGGCGTTCCCGTCGCATCTCAGGAGGAGGCGCTCTCCACAGGAAAGGCGAGAGGAACTCCAGGGTCGTGCCACCATTCCAAGAGACCCCCAGATGTGTCAGTCCATTACAGAGGAAGCTGTTTTCCCTGCACTGCCTTGACGTTCAAGCCGAGGACCGACTCCCACCCCGTGTGCACGTGGGACAGCCCTGTGGGAAAGCCTCGTGGGAAAGCCTCGTGGGAAAGACTCGAGGGAAAACCATGGATCCTTTGATCCACGCGGTGGATTGCGTGACACTGCTGCTACCGCTCTGGAGGAAAGCGCAAGTGCATGCCCGCATTCGAGACGAGGACTGACTCCCCTGGGGAGACTCCAGAAGTACCCCAAGATCCATGTCAGCACTGGAGAGGAATCCTCAGGTTCCGGCCCCGACTCCACACAAGGTCTTAGGCACCGGCATCGACGGGAGAGGAATCCCGAGAGGCCCCCGAGGAACTCGCATGGGGACTGGCCTTTCCTGAGGCCACCAGAGCGGGTCCCTGAGGTCCCCGTCGTAAGTCGAGAGCACTTGCCGCAACTCGAGAAAATCCAGGAGGTTTTGCCCTCCAGGCGAGATGAGGCCCATTTCCGCTGAGGCTTCTCGATGCTAATCATATCTAACCACTGGAACTTCCAAAGGGTTCTTCACACCCTTGCTGCAACTCAAGCAGTTCCGCGACATACCCGTCTCCACTCGAGAGGAAGCACGTGGGGTCCCGCACACATCCAGGGGAGCCCCGTTTCCGCCTCCTAGCTCGAGATGAGGGATCCTTTCCCTGTTTAGTAGGGAAAGAATTCCCGGCGTTCCCGTCGCATCTCAAGAGGAGGCGCTCTCCACAGGAAAGGCGAGAGGAACTCCAGGATCGCGGCACCATTCCAAGAGACCCCCAGATATGTCAGTCCATTCCAGAGGAACCTGTTTTCCCTGCACTGCCTTGACGTTCAAGCCGAGGATCGACTCCCACCACGTGTGCACGTGGGACAGCCCTGTGGGAAAGCCTCGTGGGAAAGCCTCGTGGGAAAGACTCGAGGGAAAACCATAGATCCTTTGATCCACGCGGCGGACTGCGTGACGCTGCTGCTACCGCTCTGGAGGAAAGCCCAAGTGCATGCCCGCATTCGAGACGAGGACTGACTCCCCTGGGGAGACTCCAGAAGAACCCCAAGATCCATGTCAGCACTGGAGAGGAATCCTCAGGTTCCGGCCCCGACTCCACACAAGGTCTTAGGCCCCGGCAACGACAGGAGAGGAATCCCGAGAGGCCCCCGAGGAACTCGCATGGGGACTGGCCTTTCCTGAGGCCACCAGAGCGGGTCCCTGAGGTCCCCGTCGTAAGTCGAGAGCACCTGCCGCAACTCGAGAAAATCCAGGAGGTTTTGGCCTCCAGGCGAGATGAGGCCCATTTCCGCTGAGGTTTCTCGAGGCTAATCACGTCTAACCACTGGAACTTCCAAAGTGTCCTTCACACCCTTACTGCAACTCAAGAAGTTCCCCGACATACCCGTCTCCACTCGAGAGGAAGCACGTTGGGTCTCGCACACATCCAGGGGAGCCCCGTTTTCGCCTCCTAGCTCGAGATGAGCGATCCTTTCCCTGTTTCGTAGGGAAAGAATTCCCGGCGTTCCCGTCGCATCTCAAGAGGAGGCGCTCTCCACAATAAAGGCGAGAGGAACTCCAGGGTCGTGCCACCATTCCAAGAGTCCCCCAGATGTGTCAGTCCATTCCAGAGGAACCTGTTTTCCCTGCACTGCCTTGACGCTCAAGCCGAGGATCGACTCCCAACACGTGTGCACGTGGGACAGCCCTGTGGGAATGCCTCGTGGGAAAGCCTCGTGGGAAAGACTCGAGGGAAAACCATAGATCCTTTGATCCACGCGGCGGACTGCGTGACACTGCTGCTACCGCTCTGGAGGAAAGCGCAAGTGCATGCCCGCATTCGAGACGAGGACTGACTCCCCTGGGGAGACTCCAGAAGAACCCCAAGATCCATGTCAGCACTGGAGAGGAATCCTCAGGTTCCGGCCCCGACTCCACACAAGGTCTTAGGCCCCGGCATCGACAGGAGAGGAATCCCGAGAGGCCCCCGAGGAACTCGCATGGGGACTGGCCTTTCCTGAGGCCACCAGAGCGGGTCCCTGAGGTCCCCGTCGTAAGTCGAGAGCACCTGCCGCAACTCGAGAAAATCCAGGAGGTTTTGGCCTCCAGGCGAGATGAGGCCCATTTCCGCTGAGGCTTCTCGAGGCTAATCACATCTAACCACTGGAACTTCCAAAGGGTCCTTCACACCCTTGCTGCAACTCAAGAAGTTCCCGACATACCCGTCTCCACTCGAGAGGAAGCACGTGGGGTCCCGCACACATCCAGGGGAGCCCCGTATCCGCCTCCTAGCTCGAGATGAGGGATCCTTTCCCTGTTTAGTAGGGAAAGAAAACCCGGCGTTCCCGTCGCATCTCCAGAGGAGGCGCTCTCCACAGGAAAGGCGAGAGGAATTCCAGGGTCGTGCCACCATTCCAAGACACCCCCAGATGTGTCAGTCCATTACAGAGGAAGCTGTTTTCCCTGCACTGCCTTGACGCTCAAGCCGAGGATCGACTCCCAACACGTGTGCACGTGGGACAGCCCTGTGGGAAAGCCTCGTGTGAAAGCCTCGTGGGAAAGACTCGAGGGAAAACCATGGATCCTTTGATCCACGCGGTGGATTGCGTGACACTGCTGCTACCGCTCTGGAGGAAAGCGCAAGTGCATGCCCGCATTCGAGACGAGGACTGACTCCCCTGGGGAGACTCCAGAAGTACCCCAAGATCCATGTCAGCACTGGAGAGGAATCCTCAGGTTCCGGCCCCGACTCCACACAAGGTCTTAGGCCCCGGCATCGACGGGAGAGGAATCCCGAGAGGCCCCCGAGGAACTCGCATGGGGACTAGCCTTTCCTGAGACCTCCGGAGCGGGGCCCTGAGGTCCCCGTCGTAAGTCGAGAGCACCTGCCGCAACTCGAGAAAATCCAGGAGGTTTTGCCCTCCAGGCGAGATGAGGCCCATTTCCGCTGAGGCTTCTCGATGCTAATCATATCTAACCACTGGAACTTCCAAAGGGTCCTTCACACCCTTGCTGCAAATCAAGCAGTTCCGCGACATACCCGTCTCCACACGAGAGGAAGCACGGGGGGTCCCGCACACATCCAGGGGAGTCCCGTTTCCGCCTCCTAGCTCGAGATGAGGGATCCTTTCCCTGTTTAGTAGGGAAAGAATTCCCGGCGTTCCCGTCGCATCTCAAGAGGAGGCGCTCTCCACAGGAAAGGCGAGAGGAACTCCAGGATCGTGGCACCATTCCAAGAGACCCCCAGATATGTCAGTCCATTCCAGAGGAACCTGTTTTCCCTGCACTGCCTTGACGTTCAAGCCGAGGATCGACTCCCACCACGTGTGCACGTGGGACAGCCCTGTGGGAAAGCCTCGTGGGAAAGCCTCGTGGGAAAGACTCGAGGGAAAACCATAGATCCATTGATCCACGCGGCGGACTGCGTGACACTGCTGCTACCGCTCTGGAGGAGAGCGCAAGTGCATGCCCGCATTCGAGACGAGGACTGACTCCCCTGGGGAGACTCCAGAAGTACCCCAAGATCCATGTCAGCACTGGAGAGGAATCCTCAGGTTCCGGCCCCGACTCCACACAAGGTCTTAGGCCCCGGCATCGACAGGAGAGGAATTCCGATAGGCCCCCGAGGAACTCGCATGGGGACTGGCCTTTCCTGAGGCCACCAGAGCGGGTCCCTGAGGTCCCCGTCGTAAGTCGAGAGCACCTGCCGCAACTCGAGAAAATCCAGGAGGTTTTGCCCTCCAGGCGAGATGAGGCCCATTTCCGCTGAGGCTTCTCGAGGCTAATCACATCTAACCACTGGAAATTCCAAAGGGTCCTTCACACCCTTGCTGCAACTCAAGAAGTTCCCGACATACCCGTCTCCACTCGAGAGGAAGCACGTGGGGTCCCGCACACATCCAGGGGAGCCCCGTTTCCGCCTCCTAGCTCGAGATGAGGGATCCTTTCCCTGTTTAGTAGGGAAAGAAAACCCGGCGTTCCCGTCGCATCTCCAGAGGAGGCGCTCTCCACAGGAAAGGCGAGAGGAACTCCAGGGTCGTGCCACCATTCCAAGAGACCCCCAGATGTGTCAGTCCATTACAGAGGAAGCTGTTTTCCCTGCACTGCCTTGACGTTCAAGCCGAGGATCGACTCCCACCACGTGTGCACGTGGGACAGCCCTGTGGGAAAGCCTCGTGGGAAAGCCTCGTGGGAAAGACTCGAGGGAAAACCATGGATCCTTTGATCCACGCGGTGGATTGCGTGACACTGCTGCTACCGCTCTGGAGGAAAGCGCAAGTGCATGCCCGCATTCGAGACGAGGACTGACTCCCCTGGGGAGACTCCAGAAGTACCCCAAGATCCATGTCAGCACTGGAGAGGAATCCTCAGGTTCCGGCCCCGACTCCACACAAGGTCTTAGGCACCGGCATCGACGGGAGAGGAATCCCGAGAGGCCCCCGAGGAACTCGCATGGGGACTGGCCTTTCCTGAGGCCACCAGAGCGGGTCCCTGAGGTCCCCGTCGTAATTCGAGAGCACCTGCCGCAACTCGAGAAAATCCAGGAGGTTTTGCCCTCCAGGCGAGATGAGGCACATTTCCGCTGAGGCTTCTCGAGGCTAATCACGTCTAACCACTGGAACTTCCAAAGGGTCCTTCACACCCTTGCTGCAACTCAAGAAGTTCCCCGACATACCCGTCTCCACTCGAGAAGAAGCACGTGGGGTCCCGCACACATCCAGGGGAGCCCCGTTTCCGCCTGCTAGCTCGAGATGAGGGATGCTTTCCCTGTTTCGTAGGGAAAGAATTCCCGGCGCTCCCGTCGCATCTCAAGAGGAGGCGCTCTCCACAGGAAAGGCGAGAGGAACTCCAGGGTCGTGCCACCATTCCAAGAGTCCCCCAGATGTGTCAGTCCATTCCAGAGGAACCTGTTTTCCCTGCACTGCCTTGACGTTCAAGCTGAGGATCGAATCCCACCACGTGTGCACGTGGGACAGCCCTGTGGGAAAGCCTCGTGGGAAAGCCTGGTGGGAAATACTCGAGGGAAAACCATAGATCCTTTGATCCACGCGACGGATTGCGTGACACTGCTGTTACCGCTCTGGAGGAAAGCGCAAGTGCATGCCCGCATTCGAGACGAGGACTGACTCCCCTGGGGAGACTCCAGAAGTACCCCAAGATCCATGTCAGCACTGGAGAGGAATCCTCAGGTTCCGGCCCCGACTCCACACAAGGTCTTAGGCCCCGGCATCGACGGGAGAGGAATCCCGAGAGGCCCCCGAGGAACTCGCATGGGGACTAGCCTTTCCTGAGACCTCCGGAGCGGGGCCCTGAGGTCCCCGTCGTAAGTCGAGAGCACCTGCCGCAACTCGAGAAAATCCAGGAGGTTTTGCCCTCCAGGCGAGATGAGGCCCATTTCCGCTGAGGCTTCTCGATGCTAATCATATCTAACCACTGGAACTTCCAAAGGGTCCTTCACTCCCTTGCTGCAACTCAAGCAGTTCCGCGACATACCCGTCTCCACACGAGAGGAAGCACGGGGGGTCCCGCACACATCCAGGGGAGCCCCGTTTCCGCCTCCTAGCTCGAGATGAGGGATCCTTTCCCTGTTTAGTAGGGAAAGAATTCCCGGCGTTCCCGTCGCATCTCAAGAGGAGGCGCTCTCCACAGGAAAGGCGAGAGGAACTCCAGGATCGTGGCACCATTCCAAGAGACCCCCAGATATGTCAGTCCATTCCAGAGGAACCTGTTTTCCCTGCACTGCCTTGACGTTCAAGCCGAGGATCGACTCCCACCACGTGTGCACGTGGGACAGCCCTGTGGGAAAGCCTCGTGGGAAAGCCTCGTGGGAAAGACTCGAGGGAAAACCATAGATCCATTGATCCACGCGGCGGACTGCGTGACACTGCTGCTACCGCTCTGGCGGAAAGCGCAAGTGCATGCCCGCATTCGAGACGAGGACTGACTCCCCTGGGGAGACTCCAGAAGTACCCCAAGATCCATGTCAGCACTGGAGAGGAATCCTCAGGTTCCGGCCCCGACTCCACACAAGGTCTTAGGCCCCGGCATCGACGGGAGCGGAATCCCGAGAGGCCCCCGCGGAACTCGCATGGGTACTAGCCTTTCCTGAGGCCTCCAGAGCGGGGCCCTGAGTTCCCCGTCGTAAGTCGAGAGCACCTGCCGCAACTCGAGAAAATCCAGGAGGTTTTGCCCTCCAGGCGAGATGAGGACCATTTCCGCTGAGGCTTCTCGATGCTAATCATATCTAACCACTGGAACTTCCAAAGGGTCCTTCACACCCTTGCTGCAACTCAAGCAATTCCGCGACATACCCGTCTCCACTCGAGAGGAAGCACGTGGGGTCCCGCACACATCCAGGGGAGCCCCGTTTCCGCCTCCTAGCTCGAGATGAGGGATCCTTTCCCTGTTTAGTAGGGAAAGAAAACCCGGCGTTCCCGTCGCATCTCCAGAGGAGGCGCTCTCCACAGGATAGGCGAGAGGAACTCCAGGGTCGTGCCACCATTCCAAGAGACCCCCAGATGTGTCAGTCCATTACAGAGGAAGCTGTTTTCCCTGCACTGCCTTGACGTTCAAGCCGAGGATCGACTCCCACCACGTGTGCACGTTGGACAGCCCTGTGGGAAAGCCTCGTGGGAAAGCCTCGTGGGAAAGACTCGAGGGAAAACCATGGATCCTTTGATCCACGCGGTGGATTGCGTGACACTGCTGCTACCGCTCAGGAGGAAAGCGCAAGTGCATGCCCGCATTCGAGACGAGGACTGACTACCCTGGGGAGACTCCAGAAGTACCCCAAGATCCATGTCAGCACTGGAGAGGAATCCTCAGGTTCCGGCCCCGACTCCACACAAGGTCTTAGGCACCGGCATCGACGGGAGAGGAATCCCGAGAGGCCCCCGAGGAACTCGCATGGGGACTGGCCTTTCCTGAGGCCACCAGAGCGGGTCCCTGAGGTCCCCGTCGTAAGTCGAGAGCACTTGCCGCAACTCGAGAAAATCCAGGAGGTTTTGCCCTCCAGGCGAGATGAGGACCATTTCCGCTGAGGCTTCTCGAGGCTAATCACATCTAACCACTGGAACATCCAAAGGGTCCTTCTCACCCTTGCTGCAACTCAAGAAGTTCCCGACATACCCGTCTCCACTCGAGAGGAAGCACGTGGGGTCCCGCACACATCCAGGGGAGCCCCGTTTCCGCCTCCTAGCTCGAGACGAGGGATCCTTTCCCTGTTTCGTAGGGAAAGATTCCCGGCGTTCCCGTCGCATTTCAAGAGGAGGCGGTCTCCACAGGAAAGGCGAGAGGAACTCCAGGGTCGTGACACCATTCCAAGATTCCCCCAGATGTGTCAGTCCATTCCAGAGGAACCTGTTTTCCCTGCACTGCCTTGACGTTCAAGCCGAGGATCGACTCCCACCACCTGTGCACGTGGGACAGCCCTGTGGGAAAGCCTCGTGGGAAAGCCTCGTGGGAAAGACTCGAGGGAAAACCATAGATCCTTTGATCCACGCGGCGGACTGCGTGACACTGCTACTACCGCTCTGGAGGAAAGCGCAAGTGCATGTCCGCATTCGAGACGAGGACTGACTCCCCTGGGGAGACTCCGGAAGTACCCCAAGATCCATGTCAGCACTGGAGAGGAATCCTCAGTTTCCGGCCCCGACTCCACACAAGGTCTTAGGCCCCGGCATCGACGGGAGAGGAATCCCGAGAGGCCCCCGAGGAACTCGCATGGGGACTGGCCTTTCCTGAGGCCACCAGAGCTGGTCCCTGAGGTCCCCGGGGTAAGTCGAGAGCTCCTGCCGCAACTCGAGAAAATCCAGGAGGTTTTGCCCTCCAGGCGAGATGAGGCCCATTTCCGCTGAGGCTTCTCGATGCTAATCATATCTAACCACTGGAACTTCCAAAGGGTCCTTCACACCCTTGCTGCAACTCAAGAAGTTCCCCGACATACCCGTCTCCACTCGAGAGGAAGCACGTGGGGTCCCGCACACATCCAGGGGAGCCCCGTTTCCGCCTCCTAGCTCGAGATGAGGGATCCTTTCCCTGTTTCGTAGGGAAAGAATTCCCGGCGTTCCCGTCGCATCTCAAGAGGAGGCGCTCTCCACAGGAAAGGCGAGAGGAACTCCAGGGTCGTGCCACCATTCCAAGAGTCCCCCAGATGTGTCAGTCCATTCCAGAGGAACCTGTTTTCCCTGCACTGCCTTGACGTTCAAGCCGAGGATCGACTCCCACCACGTGTGCACGTGGGACAGTCCTGTGGGAAAGCCTCGTGGGAAAGCCTCGTGGGAAAGACTCGAGGGAAAACCATGGATCCTTTGATCCACGCGGCGGATTGCGTGACACTGCTGCTACCGCTCTGGAGGAAAGCACAAGTGCATGCCCGCATTCAAGACGAGGACTGACTCCCCTGGGGAGACTCCAGAAGTACCCCAAGATCCATGTCAGCACTGGAGAGGAATCCTCAGGTTCCGGCCCCGACTCCACACAAGGTCTTTGGCCCCGGCATCGACGGGAGAGGAATCCCGAGAGGCCCCCGAGGAACTCGCATGGGGACTGGCCTTTCCTGAGGCGACCAGAGCGGGTCCATGAGGTCCCCGTCGTAAGTCGTGAGCACCTGCCGCAACTCGAGAAAATCCAGGAGGTTTTGCCCTGCAGGCGAGATGAGGCCCATTTCCGCTGAGGCTTCTCGAGGCTAATCACGTCTGACCCCTGGAACTTCCAAAGGGTCCTTCACACCCTTGCTGCAACTCAAGAAGTTCCCCGACATACGCGTCTCCACTCGAGTGGAAGCACGTGGGATCTCGCACACATCCAGGGGAGCCCCGTTTCCGCCTCCTAGCTCGAGATGAGCGATCCTTTCCCTGTTTCTTAGGGAAAGAATTCCCGGCGTTCTCGTCGCATCTCAAGAGGAGGCGCTCTCCACAGGAAAGGCGAGAGGAACTCCAGGGTCGTGCCACCATTCCAAGAGACCCCCAGATGTGTCAGTCCATTACAGAGGAACCTGTTTTCCCTGCACTGCCTTGACGTTCAAGCCGAGGATCGACTCCCACCACGTGTGCACGTGGGACAGCCCTGTGAGAAAGCCTCGTGGGTAAGCCTCGTGGGAAAGACTCGAGGGAAAATCATAGATCATTTTATCCACGCGGCGGACTGCGTGACACTGCTGCTACCGCTCTGGAGGAAAGCGCAAGTGCATGCCCGCATTAGAGACGAGGACTGACTCCCCTGGGGAAACTCCAGAAGTACCCCAAGATCCATGTCAGCACTGGAGAGGAATCCTCAGGTTCCGGCCCCGACTCCACACAAGGTCTTAGGCCCCGGCATCGACGGGAGAGGAATCCCGAGAGGCCCCTGAGGAACTCGCATGGGGACTGGCCTTTCCTGAGGCCACCAGAGCGGGTCCCTGAGGTCCCCGTCATAAGTCGAGAGCACCTGCCGCAACTCGAGAAAATCCAGGAGGTTTTGCCCTCCAGGCGAGATGAGGCCCATTTCCGCTGAGGCTTCTCGAGGCTAATCACATCTAACCACTGGAACTTCCAAAGGGTCCTTCTCACCCTTGCTGCAACTCAAGAAGTTCCCCGACATACCCGTCTCCACTCGAGAGGAAGCACGTGTGGTCTCGCACACATCCAGGGGAGCCCCGTTTCCGCCTCCTAGCTCGAGATGACGGATCCTTTCCCTGTTTCGTAGGGAAAGAATTCCCGGCGTTCCCGACGCATCTCAAGAGGAGGCGCTCTCCACAGGAAAGGCGAGAGGAACTCCAGGGTCGTGCCACCATTCCAAGAGTCCCCCAGATGTGTCAGTCCATTCCAGAGGAACCTTTTTCCCTGCACTGCCTTGACGTTCAAGCCGAGGATCGACTCCCACCACGTGTGCACGTGGGACAGCCCTGTGGGAAAGCCTCGAGGGAAAGCCTCGTGGGAAAGACTCGAGGGAAAACCATAGATCCTTTGATCCACGCGGCGGACTGCGTGACACTGCTGCTACCGCTCTGGAGGAAAGCGCAAGTGCATGCCCGCATTCGAGACGAGGACTGACTCCCCTGGGGAGACTCCAGAAGTACCCCAAGATCCATGTCAGCACTGGAGAGGAATCCTCAGGTTCCGGCCCCGACTCCACACAAGGTCTTAGGCCCCGGCATCGAAGGGAGAGGAATCCCGAGAGGCCCCCGAGGAACTCGCATGGGGACTGGCCTTTCCTGAGGCCACCAGATCGGGTCCCTGAGGTCCGCGTCGTTAGTCGAGAGCACCTGCCGCAACTCGAGAAAATCCAGGAGGTTTTGCCCTCCAGGCGAGATGAGGCCCATTTCCGCTGAGGCTTCTCGAGGCTAATCACATTTAACCACTGGAACTTCCAAAGGGTCCTTCACACCCTTGCTGCAACTCAAGAAGTTCCCCGACATACCCGTCTCCACTCGAGAGGAAGCACGTGGGGTCCCGCACACATCCAGGGGAGCCCCGTTTCCGCCTCCTAGCTCGAGATGAGGGATCCTTTCCCTGTTTCGTAGGGAAAGATTCCCGGCGTTCCCGTCGCATCTCAAGAGGAGGCGCTCTCCACAGGAAAGGCGAGAGGAACTCCAGGGTCGTGCCACCATTCCAAGAGTCCCCCAGATGTGTCAGTCCATTCCAGAGGAACCTGTTTTCCCTGCACTGCCTTGACGTTCAAGCCGAGGATCCACTCCCACCACGTGTGCACGTGGGACAGCCCTGTGGGAAAGCCTCGTGGGAAAGCCTCGTGGGAAAGACTCGAGGGAAAACCATAGATCCTTTGATCCACGCGGCGGACTGCGTGACACTGTTACTACCGCTCTGGAGGAAAGCGCAAGTGCATGCCCGCATTCGAGACGAGGACTGACTCCCCTGGGGAGAGTCCGGAAGTACCCCAAGATCCATGTCAGCACTGGAGAGGAATCCTCAGTTTCCGGCCCCGACTCCACACAAGGTCTTAGGCCCCGGCATCGATGGGAGAGGAATCCCGAGAGGCCCCCGAGGAACTCGCATGGGGACTGGCCTTTCCTGAGGCCACCAGAGCGGGTCCCTGAGGTCCCCGTCGTAAGTCGAGAGCACCTGCCGCAACTCGAGAAAATCCAGGAGGTTTTGCCCTCCAGGCGAGATGAGGCACATTTCCGCTGAGGCTTCTCGAGGCTAATCACATCTAAACACTGGAACTTCCAAAGGGTCCTTCACACCCTTGCTGCAACTCAAGAAGTTCCCCGACATACCCGTCTCCACTCGAGAGGAAGCACGAGGTTCCCGCACACATCCAAGGGAGCCCCGTTTCCCCCTCCTAGCTCGAGATGAGGGATCCTTTCCCTGTTTCGTAGGGAAAGAATTCCCGGCGTTCCCGTCGCATCTCAAGAGGAGGCGCTCTCCACAGGAAAGGGAAGAGGAACTCCAGAGTCGTGCCGCCATTCCAAGAGACCCCCAGATGTGTCAGTCCATTACAGAGGAAGCTGTTTTCCCTGCACTGCCTTGACGTTCAAGCCGAGGATCGACTCCCACCACGTGTGCACGTGGGACAGCCCTGTGGGAAAGCCTCGTGGGAAAGCCTCGAGGGAAAACCATAGATCCTTTGATCCACGCGAAGGACTGCGTGACACTGCTGCTACCGCTCTGGAGGAAAGCGCAAGTGCATGCCCGCATTTGAGACGAGGATTGACTCCCCTGGGGAGACTCCAGAAGTACCCCAAGATCCATGTCAGCACTGGAGATGAATCCTCAGGTTCCGGCCCCGACTCCACACAAGGTCATAGGCCCCGGCATCGACGGGAGAGGAATCCCGAGAGGCCCCCGAGGAACTCGCATGGGGACTGGCCTTTCCTGTGGCCACCAGAGCGGGTCGCTGAAGTCCCCGTCGTAAGTCGAGAGCACCTGCCACAACTCGAGAAAATCCAGAAGGTTTGGCCCTCCAGGCGAGATGAGGCCATTTCCGCTGAGGCTTCTCGAGGCTAATCACATCTAACCACTGGAAATTCCAAAGGGTCCTTCACACCCTTGCTGCAACTCAAGAAGTTCCCCGACATAACCGTCTCCACTCGAGAGGAAGCACGAGGTTCCCGCACACATCCAGGGGAGCCCCGTTTCCACCTCCTAGCTCGAGATGAGGGATCCTTTCCCTGTTTCGTAGGGAAAGAATTCCCGGCGTTCCCGTCGCATCTCAAGAGGAGGCGCTCTCCACAGGAAAGGCGAGAGGAACTCCAGGGTCGTGCCACCATTCCAAGAGTCCCCCAGATGTGTCAGTCCATTCCAGAGGAACCTGTTTTCCCTGCACTGCCTTGACGTTCAAGCTGAGGATCGACTCCCACCACGTGTGCACGTGGGACAGCCCTGTGGGAAAGCCTCGTGGGAAAGCCTCGTGGGAAAGACTCAAGGGAAAACCATAGATCCTTTGATCCACGCCGCGGACTGCGTGACACTGCTGCTACCGCTCTGGAGGTAAGCGCAAGTGGATGCCTGCATTCGAGACGAGGACTGACTCCCCTGGGGAGACTCCAGAAGTACCACAAGATGCATGTCAGCACTGGAGAGGAATCCTCAGGTTCCGGCCCCGACTCCACACAAGGTCTTAGGCCCCGGCATCGACGGGAGAGGAATCCCGAGAGCCCCCTGAGGAACTCGCATGGGGACTGGCCTTTCCTGAGGCCACCAGAGCGGGTCCCTGAGGTCCCAGTCGTAAGTCGAGAGAACCTGCCGCAACTCGAGAAAACCCAGGAGGTTTTGCCCTCCAGGCGAGATGAGGCCCATTTCCGCTTAGGCTTCTCGAGGCTAATCACGTCTAACCACTGGAACTTCCAAAGGGTCCTTCACACCCTTGCTGCAACTCAAGAAGTTCCCCGACATACCCGTCTCCACTCGAGAGGAAGCCCGAGGGTCCCGCACACATACAGGGGAGCCCCGTTTCCGCCTCATAGCTCGAGATGAGGGATCCTTTCCCTGTTTCGTAGGGAAAGAATTCCCGGCTTTCCCGTCGCATCTCAAGAGGAGGCGCTCTCCACAGGAAAGGGAAGAGAAACTCCACAGTCGTGCCGCCATTCCAAGAGACCCCCAGATGTGTCAGTCCATTCCAGAGGAACCTGTTTTCCCTGCACTGCCTTGACGTTCAAGCCGAGGATCGACTCCCACCACGTGTGCACGTGGGACAGCCCTGTGGGAAAGCCTCGTGGGAAAGCCTCGTGGGAAAGACTCGAGGGAAAACCATAGATCCATTGATCCACGCCGCGGACTGCGTGACACTGCTGCTACCGCTCTGGAGGAAAGCGCAAGTGCATGCCCGCATTCGAGACGAGGACTGACTCCCCTGGGGAGACTCCAGAAGTACCCCAAGATCAATGTCAGCACTGGAGAGGAATCCTCAGGTTCCGGCCCCGACTCCACACAAGGTCTTAGGCCCCGGCATCGACGGGAGAGGAATCCCGAGAGCCCCCTGAGGAACTCGCATGGGGACTGGCCTTTCCTGAGGCCACCAGAGCGGGTCCCTGAGGTCCAAGTCGTAAGTCGAGAGAACCTGCCGCAACTCGAGAAAATCCAGGAGGTTTTGCCCTCCAGGCGAGATGAGGCCCATTTCCGCTGAGGCTTCTCGAGGCTAATCACGTCTAACCAATGGAACTTCCAAAGGGTCCTTCACACCCTTGCTGCAACACAAGAAGTTCCCCGACATACCCGTCTCCACTCGAGAGGAAGCACGTGGGGTCCCGCACACATCCAGGGGAGCCCCGTTTCTGCCTCCTAGCTCGAGGTGAGTGATCCTTTCCCTGTTTCGGAGGGAAAGAATTCCCGGCGTTCCCGTCGCATCTCAAGAGGAGGCGCTCTCCACAGGAAAGGCGAGAGGAACTCCAGGCTCGTGCCACCATTCCAAGAGTCCCCCAGATGTGTCAGTCCATTCCAGAGGAACCTGTTTTCCCTGCACTGCCTTGACGTTCAAGCCGAGGATCGACTCCCACCACGTGTGCACGTGGGACAGCCCTGTGGGAAAGCCTCGTGGGAAAGCCTGGTGGGAAAGACTCGAGGGAAATCCATAGATCCTTTGATCCACGCGGCGGAGTGCGTGACACTGCTGTTACCGCTCAGGAGGAAAGCGCAAGTGCATGCCCGCATTCGAGACGAGGACTGACTCCCGTGGGGAGACTCCAGAAGTACCCCAAGATCCATGTCAGCACTGGAGAGGAATCCTCAGGTTCTGGCCCCAACTCCACACAAGGTCTTAGTCCCCGGCATCGACGGGAGAGGAATCCCGAGAGGCCCCCGAGGAACTCGCATGTGGACTGGCCTTTCCTGAGGCCACCAGAGCGGGTCCCTGAGGTCCCCGTCGTTAGTCGAGAGCACCTGCCGCAACTCGAGAAAATCCAGGAGGTTTTGCCCTCCAGGCGAAATGAGGCCCATTTCCGCTGAGGCTTCTTGAGGCTAATTACATCTAACCACTGGAACTTCCAAAGGGTCCATCACACCCTTGCTGCAACTCAAGAAGTTCCCCGACATACCCGTCTCCACTCGAGAGGAAGCACCAAGGTCCCGCACACATCCAGGGGAGCCCCGTTTCCGCCTCCTAGCTCGAGATGAGGGATCCTTTCCCTGTTTCGTAGGGAAAGAATTCCCGGCGTTCCCGTCGCATCTCAAGAGGAGGCGCTCTCCACAGGAAAGGCGAGAGGAACTCCAGGGTCGTGCCACCATTCCAAGAGACCCCCAGATGTGTCAGTCCATTCCAGAGGAACCTGTTTTCCCTGCACTGCCTTGACGTTCAAGCCGAGGTTCGACTCCAACCACGTGTGCACGTGGGACAGCCCTGTGGGAAAGCCTCGTGGGAAAGCCTCGTGGGAAAGTCTCGAGGGAAAACCATAGATCCTTTGCTCCACGCGGCGGACTGCGTGACACTGCTGCTACCGCTCTGGAGGAAAGCGCAAGTGCATGCCCGCATTCGAGACGAGGACTGACTCCCCTGGGGAGCCTCCAGAAGTACCCCAAGATCCATGTCAGCACTGGAGAGCAATCCTCAGGTTCCGGCCCCGACTCCACACAAGGTCATAGGCCCCGGCATCGACGGGAGAGGAATCCCGAGAGGCCCCCGAGGAACTCGAATGGGGACTGGCCTTTCCTGTAGCCACCAGAGCGGGTCGCTGAAGTCCCCGTCGTAAGTCGAGAGCACCTGCCACAACTCGAGAAAATCCAGAAGGTTTGGCCCTCCAGGCGAGATGAGGCCATTTCCGCTGAGGCTTCTCGAGGCTAATCACATCTAACCACTGGAAATTCCAAAGGGTCCTTCACACCCTTGCTGCAACTCAAGAAGTTCCCCGACATAACCGTCTCCACTCGAGAGGAAGCACGAGGTTCCCGCACACATCCAGGGGAGCCCCGTTTCCACCTCCTAGCTCGAGATGAGGGATCCTTTCCCTGTTTCGTAGGGAAAGAATTCCCGGCGTTCCCGTCGCATCTCAAGAGGAGGCGCTCTCCACAGGAAAGGCGAGAGGAACTCCAGGGTCGTGCCACCATTCCAAGAGTCCCCCAGATGTGTCAGTCCATTCCAGAGGAACCTGTTTTCCCTGCACTGCCTTGACGTTCAAGCCGAGGATCGACTCCCACCACGTGTGCACGTGGGACAGCCCTGTGGGAAAGCCTCGTGGGAAAGCCTCGTGGGAAAGACTCAAGGGAAAACCATAGATCCTTTGATCCACGCCGCGGACTGCGTGACACTGCTGCTACCGCTCTGGAGGTAAGCACAAGTGAATGCCTGCATTCGAGACGAGGACTGACTCCCCTGGGGAGACTCCAGAAGTACCACAAGATGCATGTCAGCACTGTAGAGGAATCCTCAGGTTCCGGCCCCGACTCCACACAAGGTCTTAGGCCCCGGCATCGACGGGAGAGGAATCCCGAGAGCCCCCTGAGGAACTCGCATGGGGACTGGCCTTTCCTGAGGCCACCAGAGCGGTTCCCTGAGGTCCCAGTCGTAAGTCGAGAGAACCTGCCGCCACTCGAGAAAACCCAGGAGGTTTTGCCCTCCAGGCGAGATGAGGCCCATTTCCGCTGAGGCTTCTCGAGGCTAATCACGTCTAACCACTGGAACTTCCAAAGGGTCCTTCACACCCTTGCTGCAACTCAAGAAGTTCCCCGACATACCCGTCTCCACTCGAGAGGAAGCACGTGGGGTCCCGCACACATCCAGGGGAGCCCCGTTTCTGCCTCCTACCTCGAGGTGAGTGATCCTTTCCCTGTTTCGGAGGGAAAGAATTCCCGGCGTTCCCGTCGCATCTCAAGAGGAGGCGCTCTCCACAGGAAAGGCGAGAGGAACTCCAGGGTCGTGCCACCATTCCAAGAGTCCCCCAGATGTGTCAGTCCATTCCAGAGGAACCTGTTTTCCCTGCACTGCCTTGACGTTCAAGCCGAGGATCGACTCCCACCACGTGTGCACGTGGGACAGCCCTGTGGGAAAGCCTCGTGGGAAAGCCTGGTGGGAAAGACTCGAGGGAAATCCATAGATCCTTTGATCCACGCGGCGGACTGCGTGACACTGCTGTTACCGCTCAGGAGGAAAGCGCAAGTGCATGCCCGCATTCGAGACGAGGACTGACTCCCGTGGGGAGACTCCAGAAGTACCCCAAGATCCATGTCAGCACTGGAGAGGAATCCTCAGGTTCTGGCCCCAACTCCACACAAGGTCTTAGGCCCCGGCATCGACGGGAGAGGAATCCCGAGAGGCCCCCGAGGAACTCGCATGGGGACTGGCCTTTCCTGAGGCCACCAGAGCGGGTCCCTGAGGTCCCCGTCGTTAGTCGAGAGCACCTGCCGCAACTCGAGAAAATCCAGGAGGTTTTGCCCTCCAGGCGAAATGAGGCCCATTTCCAATGAGGCTTCTCGAGGCTAATCACATCTAACCACTGGAACTTCCAAAGGGTCCATCACACCCTTGCTGCAACTCAAGAAGTTCCCCGACATACCCGTCTCCACTGGAGAGGAAGCACCAAGGTCCCGCACACATCCAGGGGAGCCCCGTTTCCGCCTCCTAGCTCGAGATGAGGGATCCTTTCCCTGTTTAGTAGGGAAAGAATTCCCGGCGTTCCCGTCGCATCTCAAGAGGAGGCGCTCTCCACAGGAAAGGCGAGAGGAACTCCAGGGTCGTGCCACCATTCCAAGAGTCCCCCAGATGTGTCAGTCCATTCCAGAGGAACCTGTTTTCCCTGCACTGCCTTGACGTTCAAGCCGAGGATCGACTCCAACCACGTGTGCACGTGGGACAGCCCTGTGGGAAAGCCTCGTGGGAAAGCCTCGTGGGAAAGTCTCGAGGGAAAACCATAGATCCTTTGCTCCACGCGGCGGACTGCGTGACACTGCTGCTACCGCTCTGGAGGAAAGCGCAAGTGCATGCCCGCATTCGAGACGAGGACTGACTCCCCTGGGGAGACTCCAGAAGTAGCCCAAGATACATGTCAGCACTGGAGAGGAATCCTCAGGTTCCGGCCCCGACTCCACACAAGGTCTTAGGCCCCGGCATCGACGGGAGAGGAATCCCGAGAGGCCCCCGAGGAACTCGCATGGGGACTGGCCTTTCCTGAGGCCACCAGAGCGGGTCCCCGAGTTCCCCGTCGAAAGTCGAGGGCACCTGCCGCAATTCGAGAAAATCCAGGAGGTTTTGCCCTCCAGGCGAGATGTGGCCCATTTCCGCTGAGGCTTCTCGAGGCTAATCACATCTAACCTTTGGAACTTCCAAAGGGTCCTTCACACCCTTGCTGCAACTCAAGAAGTTCCCCGACATACCCGTCTCCACTCGAGAGGAAGCACGAGGGTCCCGCACACATCCAGGGGAGCCCCGTTTCCGCCTCCTAGCTCGAGATGAGGGATCCTTTCCCTGTTTCGTAGGGAAAGAATTCCCGGCGTTCCCATCGCATCTCAAGAGGAGGCGCTCTCCACAGGAAAGGCGAGAGGAACTCCAGGGTCGTGCCACCATTCCAAGAGTCCCCCAGATGTGTCAGTCCATTCCAGAGGAACCTGTTTTCCCTGCACTGCCTTGACGTTCAAGCCGAGGATCGACTCCCACCACGTGTGCACGTGGAACAGCCCTGTGGGAAAGCCTCGTGGGAAAGACTCGAGGGAAAATCATAGATCCTTTGATCCACGCGGCCGACTGCGTGACACTGCTGCTACCGCTCTGGAGGAAGGCACAAGTGCATGCCCGCATTCTAGAAGAGGAATGACTCCCCTGGGGAGACTCCAGAAGTAGCCCAAGATCCATATCAGCACTGGAGAGGAATCCTCAGGTTCCGGCCCCGACTCCACACAAGGTCTTAGGCCCCCTCATCGACGGGAGAGGAATCCCGAGAGGCCCCCGAGGAACTCGCATGGGGACTGGCCTTTCCTGAGGCCACCAGAGCGGGTCCCTGAGGTCCCCGTCGTTAGTCGAGAGCACCTGCCGCAACTCGAGAAAATCCAGGAGGTTTTGCCCTCCAGGCGAGATGAGGCCCATTTCCGCTGAGGCTTCTCGAGGCTAATCACATCTAACCACTGGAACTTCCAAAGGGTCCATCACACCCTTGCTGCAACTCAAGAAGTTCCCCACAATACATGTCTCCACACGAGAGGAAGCACCAAGGTCCCGCACACATCCAGGGAAGCCCCGTTTCCGCCTCCTAGCTCGAGATGAGGGATCCTTTCCCTGTTTCGTAGGGAAAGAATTCCCGGCGTTCCCGTCGCATCTCAAGAGGAGGCGCTCTCCACAGGAAAGGCGAGAGGAACTCCAGGGTCGTGCCACCATTCCAAGAGTCCCCCAGATGTGTCAGTCCATTCCAGAGGAACCTGTTTTCCCTGCACTGCCTTGACGTTCAAGCCGAGGATCGACTCCCACCACGTGTACACGTGGGACAGCCCTGTGGGAAAGCCTCGTGGGAAAGCCTCGTGGGAAAGACTCGAGGGAAAACCATAGATCCTTTGCTCCACGCGGCGGACTGCGTGACACTGCTGCTACCGCTCTGGAGGAAAGCGCAAGTGCATGCCCGCATTCGACACGAGGACTGACTCCCCTGGGGAGACACCAGAAGTACCCCAAGATCCATGTCAGCACTGGAGAGGAATCCTCAGGTTCCGGCCCCGAATCCACACAAGGTATTAGGCCCCGGCATGGACGGGAGAGGAATCCCGAGAGGCCCCCGAGGAACTCGCATGGGGACTGGCCTTTCCTGAGGCCACCAGAGCGGGTCCCTGAGGTCCCCGTCGTTAGTCGAGAGCACCTGCCGCAACTCGAGAAAATCCAGGAGGTTTTGCCCTCCAGGCGAAATGAGGCCCATTTCCGCTGAGGCTTCTCGAGGCTAATCACATCTAACCACTGGAACTTCCAAAGGGTCCATCACACCCTTGCTGCAACTCAAGAATTTCCCCGACATACACGTCTCCACTCGAGAGGAAGCACCAAGGTCCCGCACACATCCAGGGGAGCCCCGTTTCCGCCTCCTAGCTCGAGATGAGGGATCCTTTCCCTGTTTCGTAGGGAAAGAATTCCCGGCGTTCCCGTCGCATCTCAAGAGGAGGCGCTCTCCACAGGAAAGGCGAGAGGAACTCCAGGGTCGTGCCACCATTCCAAGAGTCCCCCAGACGTGTCAGTCCATTCCAGAGGAACCTGTTTTCCCTGCACTGCCTTGACGTTCAAGCCGAGGATCGACTCCCACCACGTGTGCACGTGGAACAGCCCTGTGGGAAAGCCTCGTGGGAAAGACTCGAGGGAAAATCATAGATCCTTTGATCCACGCGGCCGACTGCGTGACACTGCTGCTACCGCTCTGGAGGAAGGCACAAGTGCATGCCCGCATTCGAGAAGAGGACTGACTCCCCTGCAGAGACTCCAGAATTAGCCCAAGATCCATGCCAGCACTGGAGAGGAATCCTCAGGTTCCGGCCCCGACTCCACACAAGATCTTAGGCCCCGGCATCGACGGGAGAGGAATCCCGAGAGGCCCCCGAGGAACTCGCATGGGGACTGGCCTTTCCTGAGGCCACCAGAGCGTGTCCCCGAGGTCCCCGTCGTAAGTCGAGAGCACATGCCGCAACTCGAGAAAATCCAGGAGGTTTTGCCCTCCAGGCGAGATGAGGCCCATTTCCGCTGAGTCTTCTCGAGGCTAATCACATCTAACCACTGGAACTTCCAAAGGGTCCTTCACACCCTTGCTGCAACTCAAGAAGTTCCCCGACATACCCGTCTCCACTCGAGAGGAAGCACGAGGGTCCCGCACACATCCAGGGGTGCCCCGTTTCCGCCTCCTAGCTCGAGATGAGGGATCCTTTCCCTGTTTCGTAGGGAAAGAATTCCCGGCGTTCCCGTCGCATCTCAAGAGGAGGCGCTCTCCACAGGAAAGGCGAGAGGAACTCCAGGGTCGTGCCACCATTCCAAGAGTCCCCCAGACGTGTCAGTCCATTCCAGAGGAACCTGTTTTCCCTGCACTGCCTTGACGTTCAAGCCGAGGATCGACTCCCACCACGTGTGCACGTGGAACAGCCCTGTGGGAAAGCCTCGTGGGAAAGACTCGAGGGAAAATCATAGATCCTTTGATCCACGCGGCCGACTGCGT
This sequence comes from Ovis canadensis, assembly GCF_042477335.2. Lineage (NCBI taxonomy): Eukaryota > Metazoa > Chordata > Mammalia > Artiodactyla > Bovidae > Ovis > Ovis canadensis. The sequence goes on along the minus strand of NC_091249.1, from coordinate 9,621,819 downwards.
GACACTGCTGCTACCGCTCTGGAGGAAAGCGCAAGTGCATGCCCCCATTCGAGACGAGGACTGACTCCCCTGGGGAGACTCCAGAAGTAGCCCAAGATCCATGTCAGCACTGAAGAGGAATCCTCAGGTTCCGGCCCCGAATCCACACAAGGTCTTAGGCCCCGGCATGGACGGGAGAGGAATCCCGAGAGGCCCCCGAGGAACTCGCATGGGGACTGGCCTTTCCTGAGGCCACCAGAGCGGGTCCCTGAGGTCCCCGTCGTTAGTCGAGAGCACCTGCCGCAACTCGAGAAAATCCAGGAGGTTTTGCCCTCCAGGCGAAATGAGGCCCATTTCCGCTGAGGCTTCTCGAGGCTAATCACATCTAACCACTGGAACTTCCAAAGGGTCCATCACACCCTTGCTGCAACTCAAGAATTTCCCCGACATACACGTCTCCACTCGAGAGGAAGCACCAAGGTCCCGCACACATCCAGGGGAGCCCCGTTTCCGCCTCCTAGCTCGAGATGAGGGATCCTTTCCCTGTTTCGTAGGGAAAGAATTCCCGGCGTTCCCGTCGCATCTCAAGAGGAGGCGCTCTCCACAGGAAAGGCGAGAGGAACTCCAGGGTCGTGCCACCATTCCAAGAGTCCCCCAGACGTGTCAGTCCATTCCAGAGGAACCTGTTTTCCCTGCACTGCCTAGACGTTCAAGCCGAGGATCGACTCCCACCACGTGTGCACGTGGGACAGCCCTGTGGGAAAGCCTCGTGGGAAAGCCTCGTGGGAAAGTCTCGAGGGAAAACCATAGATCCTTTGCTCCACGCGGCGGACTGCGTGACACTGCTGCTACCGCTCTGGAGGAAAGCGCAAGTGCATGCCCGCATTCGAGACGAGGACTGACTCCCCTGGGGAGACTCCAGAAGTACTCCAAGATCCATGTCAGCACTGGAGAGGAATCCTCAGGTTCCGGCCCCGACTCCACACAAGGTCTTAGGCCCCGGCATCGACGGGAGAGGAATCCCGAGAGGCCCCCGTGGAACTCGCATGGGGACTGGCCTTTCCTGAGGCCACCAGAGCGGGTCCCTGAGGTCCCCGTCGTTAGTCGAGAGCACCTGCCGCAACTCGAGAAAATCCAGGAGGTTTTGCCCTCCAGGCGAAATGAGGCCCATTTCCGCTGAGGCTTCTCGAGGCTAATCACATCTAACCACTGGAACTTCCAAAGGGTCCATCACACCCTTGCTGCAACTCAAGAAGTTCCCCGACATACCCGTCTCCACTCGAGAGGAAGCACCAAGGTCCCGCACACATCCAGGGGAGCCCCGTTTCCGCCTCCTAGCTCGAGATGAGGGATCCTATCCCTGTTTAGTAGGGAAAGAATTCCCGGCGTTCCCGTCGCATCTCAAGAGGAGGCGCTCTCCACAGGAAAGGCGAGAGGAACTCCAGGGTCGTGCCACCATTCCAAGAGTCCCCCAGATGTGTCAGTCCATTCCAGAGGAACCTGTTTTCCCTGCACTGCCTTGACGTTCAAGCCGAGGATCGACTCCAACCACGTGTGCACGTGGGACAGCCCTGTGGGAAAGCCTCGTGGGAAAGCCTTGTGGGAAAGTCTCGAGGGAAAACCATAGATCCTTTGCTCCACGCGGCGGACTGCGTGACACTGCTGCTACCGCTCTGGAGGAAAGCGCAAGTGCATGCCCGCATTCGAGACGAGGACTGACTCCCCTGGGGAGACTCCAGAAGTAGCCCAAGATCCATGTCAGCACTGGAGAGGAATCCTCAGGTTCCGGCCCCGACTCCACACAAGGTCTTAGGCCCCGGCATCGACGGGAGAGGAATCCCAAGAGGCCCCCGAGGAACTCGCATGGGGACTGGCCTTTCCTGAGGCCACCAGAGCGGGTCCCCGAGTTCCCCGTCGAAAGTCGAGGGCACCTGCCGCAATTCGAGAAAATCCAGGAGGTTTTGCCCTCCAGGCGAGATGTGGCCCATTTCCGCTGAGGCTTCTCGAGGCTAATCACATCTAACCTCTGGAACTTCCAAAGGGTCCTTCACACCCTTGCTGCAACTCAAGAAGTTCCCCGACATACCCGTCTCCACTCGAGAGGAAGCACGAGGGTCCCGCACACATCCAGGGGAGCCCCGTTTCCGCCTCCTAGCTCGAGATGAGGGATCCTTTCGCTGTTTCGTAGGGAAAGAATTCCCGGCGTTCCCATCGCATCTCAAGAGGAGGCGCTCTCCACAGGAAAGGGGAGAGGAACTCCAGGGTCGTGCCACCATTCCAAGAGTCCCCCAGATGTGTCAGTCCATTCCAGAGGAACCTGTTTTCCCTGCACTGCCTTGACGTTCAAGCCGAGGATCGACTCCCACCACGTGTGCACGTGGGACAGCCCTGTGGGAAAGCCTCGTGGGAAAGACTCGAGGGAAAACCATAGATCCTTTGATCCACGCGGCGGACTGCGTGACACTGCTGTTACCGCTCTGGAGGAAAGCACAAGTGCATGCCCGCATTCGAGAAGAGGACTGACTCCCCTCCGGAGACTCCAGAAGTAGCCCAAGATCCATGTCAGCACTGGAGAGGAATCCTCAGGTTCCGGCCCCGACTCCACACAAGGTCTTAGGCCCCGGCATCGACGGGAGAGGAATCCCGAGAGGCCCCCGAGGAACTCGCATGGGGACTGGCCTTTCCTGAGGCCACCATAGCGGGTCCCCGAGGTCCCCGTCGTAAGTCGAGAGCACATGCCGCAACTGGAGAAAATCCAGGAGGTTTTGCCCTCCAGGCGAGATGAGGCCCATTTCCGCTGAGTCTTCTCGAGGCTAATCACATCTAACCACTGGAACTTCCAAGGGGTCCTTCACACCCTTGCTGAAACTCAAGAAGTTCCCCGACATACCCGTCTCCACTCGAGAGGAAGCACGAGGGTCCCGCACACATCCAGGGGAGCCCCGTTTCCGCCTCCTAGCTCGAGATGAGGGATCCTTTCCCTGTTTCGTAGGGAAAGAATTCCCGGCGTTCCCGTCGCATCTCAAGAGGAGTCGCTCTCCACAGGAAAGGTGAGAGGAACTCCAGGGTCGTGCCACCATTCCAAGAGTCACTCAGATGTGTCAGTCCATTCCAGAGGAACCTGTTTTCCCTGCACTGCCTTGACGTTCAAGCCGAGGATCGACTCCCACCACGTGTGCACGTGGGACAGCCCTGTGGGAAAGCCTCGTGGGAAAGCCTCGTGGGAAAGTCTCGAGGGAAAACCATAGATCCTTTGCTCCACGCGGCGGACTGCGTGACACTGCTGCTACCGCTCTGGAGGAAAGCGCAAGTGCATGCCCGCATTCGACACGAGGACTGACTCCCCTGGGGAGACACCAGAAGTACCCCAAAATCCATGTCAGCACTGGAGAGGAATCCTCAGGTTCCGGCCCCGAATCCACACAAGGTATTAGGCCCCGGCATGGACGGGAGAGGAATCCCGAGAGGCCCCCGAGGAACTCGCATGGGGACTGGCCTTTCCTGAGGCCACCAGAGCGGGTCCCTGAGGTCCCCATCGTTAGTCGAGAGCACCTGCCGCAACTCGAGAAAATCCAGGAGGTTTTGCCCTCCAGGCGAAATGAGGCCCATTTCCGCGGAGGCTTCTCGAGGCTAATCACATCTAACCACTGGAACTTCCAAAGGGTCCATCACACCCTTGCTGCAACTCAAGAATTTCCCCGACATACCCGTCTCCACTCGAGAGGAAGCACGTGGGGTCCCGCACACATCCAGGGGAGCCCCGTTTCCGCCTCCTAGCTCGAGATGAGGGATCCTTTCCCTGTTTCGTAGGGAAAGAATTCCCGGCGTTCCCGTCGCATCTCAAGAGGAGGCGCTCTCCACAGGAAAGGCGAGAGGAACTCCAGGGTCGTGCCACCATTCCAAGAGTCCCCCAGATGTGTCAGTCCATTCCAGAGGAACCTGTTTTCCCTGCACTGCCTTGACGTTCAAGCCGAGGATCGACTCCCACCACGTGTGCACGTGGGACAGCCCTGTGGGAAAGCCTCGTGGGAAAGCCTCGTGGGAAAGTCTCGAGGGAAAACCATAGATCCTTTGCTCCACGCGGCGGACTGCGTGACACTGCTGCTACCGCTCTGGAGGAAAGCGCAAGTGCATGCCCGCATTCGAGACGAGGACTGACTCCCCTGGGGAGACTCCAGAAGTACTCCAAGATCCATGTCAGCACTGGAGAGGAATCCTCAGGTTCCGGCCCCGACTCCACACAAGGTCTTAGGCCCCGGCATCGACGGGAGAGGAATCCCGAGAGGCCCCCGAGGAACTCGCATGGGGACTGGCCTTTCCTGAGGCCACCAGAGCGGGTCCCCGAGTTCCCCGTCGAAAGTCGAGGGCACCTGCCGCAATTCGAGAAAATCCAGGAGGTTTTGCCCTCCAGGCGAGATGTGGCCCATTTCCGCTGAGGCTTCTCGAGGCTAATCACATCTAACCTCTGGAACTTCCAAAGGGTCCTTCACACCCTTGCTGCAACTCAAGAAGTTCCCCGACATACCCGTCTCCACTCGAGAGGAAGCACGAGGGTCCCGCACACATCCAGGGGAGCCCCGTTTCCGCCTCCTAGCTCGAGATGAGGGATCCTTTCCCTGTTTCGTAGGGAAAGAATTCCCGGCGTTCCCGTCGCATCTCAAGAGGAGGCGCTCTCCACAGGAAAGGCGAGAGGAACTCCAGGGTCGTGCCACCATTCCAAGAGTCCCCCAGATGTGTCAGTCCATTCCAGAGGAACCTGTTTTCCCTGCACTGCCTTGACGTTCAAGCCGAGGATCGACTCCCACCACGTGTGCACGTGGAACAGCACTGTGGGAAAGCCTCGTGGGAAAGCCTCGTGGGAAAGACTCGAGGGAAAACCATAGATCCTTTGATCCACGCGGCGGACTGCGTGACACTGCTCCTACCGCTCTGGAGGAAAGCGCAAGGGCATTCCCGCATTCGAGACGAGGACTGACTCCCCTGGGGAGACTCCAGAAGTACCCCAAGATCCATGTCAGCACTGGAGCGGAATCCTCAGGTTCCGGCCCCGACTCCACACAAGGTCTTAGGCCCCGGCATCGACGGGAGAGGAATCCCGAGAGGCCCCCGAGGAACTCGCATGGGGACTGGCCTTTCCTGAGGCCACCAGAGCGCGTCCCCGAGGTCCCCATCGTAAGTCGAGAGCACCTGCCGCAACTCGAGAAAATCCAGGAGGTTTTGCCCTCCAGGCGACATGAGGCCCATTTCCGCTGAGGTTTCTCGAGGCTAATCACATCTAACCACTGGAACTTCCAAAGGGTCCTTCACACCCTTGCTGCAACTCAAGAAGTTCCCCGACATACCCGTCTCCACTCGAGAGGAAGCACGAGGGTCCCGCACACATCCAGGGGAGCCCCGTTTCCGCCTCCTAGGTTGAGATGAGGGATCCTTTCCCTGTTTCGTAGGGAAAGAATTCCCGGCGTTCCCGTCGCATCTCAAGAGAAGGCGCTCTCCACAGGAAAGGCGAGAGCAACTCCAGGGTCTCGCCACCATTCCAAGAGTTCCCCAGATGTGTCAGTCCATTCCAGAGGAACCTGTTTTCCCTGCACTGCCATGACGTTCAAGCCGAGGATCGACTCCCACCACGTGTGCACGTGGGACAGCCCTGTGGGAAAGCCTCGTGGGAAAGCCTCGTGGGAAAGACTCGAGGGAAAACCATAGATCCTTTGATCCACGCGGCGGACTGCGTGACACTGCTGCTACCGCTCTGAAGGAAAGCGCAAGTGCATGTCCGCATTCCAGACGAGGACTGACTCCCCTGTGGAGACTCCAGAAGTACCCCAGGATCCATGTCAGCACTGGAGAGGAATCCTCAGGTTCCGGCCCCGACTCCACACAAGGTCTTAGGCACCGGCATCGACGGGAGAGGAATCCCGCGAGGCCCCCGAGGAACTCGCATGGGGACTGGCCTTTCCTGAGGCCACCAGAGCGGGTCCCCGCGGTCCCCGTCGTACGTCGAGAGCACCTGCCGCAACTCGAGAAAATCCAGGAGGTTTTGCCCTCCAGGCGAGATGAGGCCCATTTCCGCTGAGGCTTCTCGAGGCTAATCACATCTAACCACTGGAACTTCCAAAGGGTCCTTCACACCCTTGCTGCAACTCAAGAAGTTCCCCGACATACCCGTCTCCACTCGAGAGGAAGCACGTGGGGTCCCGCACACATCCAGGGGAGCCCCGTTTCCGCCTCCTAGCTCGAGATGAGGGATCCTTTCCCTGTTTCCTAGGGAAAGAATTCCCGGCGTTCCCGTCGCATCTCAAGAGGAGGCGCTCTCCACAGGAAAGGTGAGAGGAACTACAGGGTCGTGCCACCATTCCAAGAGTCCCCCAGATGTGTCAGTCCATTCCAGAGGAACCTGTTTTCCCTGCACTGCCTTGACGTTCAAGCCGAGGATCGACTCCCACGACGTGTGCACGTGGGACAGCCCTGTGGGAAAGCCTCGTGGGAAAGCCACGAGGGAAAAACATAGATCCTTTAATCCACGCGGCGGACTGCGTGACACTGCTGCTACCGCTCTGGAGGAAAGCGCAAGTGCATGCCCGCATTCGAGACGAGGACTGACTCCCCTGGGGAGATTCCAGAAGTACCCCAAGATCCATGTCAGCACTGGAGAGGAATCCTCAGATTCCGGCCCCGACTCCACACAAGGTCTTAGACCCCGGCATCGACGGGAGAGGAATCCCGAGAGGCCCCCGAGGAACTCGCATGGGGACTGGCCTTTCCTGAGGCCACCAGAGCGGGTCCCCGAGGTCCCCGTCGTAAGTCGAGAGCACCTGCTGCAACTCGAGAACATCCAGGAGGTTTTGCCCTCCAGGCGAGACGTGGCCCATTTCCGCTGAGGCTTCTCGAGGCTAATCACATCTAACCACTGGAACATCCAAAGGGTCTTTCACACCCTTGCTGCAACTCAAAAAGTTCCCCGACATACCCGTCTCCAGTCAAGAGGAAGCACGAGGGTCCCGCACACATCCAGGGGAGCCCCGTTTCCGCCTCCTAGGTCGAGATGTGGGATCCTTTCCCTGTTTCGTAGGGAAAGAATTCCCGGCGTTCCCGTCGCATCTCAAGATGTGGCGCTCTCCACAGGAAAGGCGAGAGGAACTCCAGGGTCGTGCCACCATTCCAAGAGTCCCCGAGATGTGTCAGTCCATTCCAGAGGAACCTGTTTTCCCTGCACTGCCTTGACGTTCAAGCCGAGGATCGACTCCCACCACGTGTGCACGTGGGACAGCCCTGTGGGAAAGCCTCGTGGGAAAGCCTCGTGGGAAAGACTCGAGGGAAAACCATAGATCCTTTGATCCACGCGGCGGACTGCGTGACACTGCTGCTACCGCTCTGGAGGAAAGCGCAATTGCATGCCCGCATTCGAGAAGAGGATTGACTCCCCTGGGGAGACTCCAGAAGTAGCCCAAGATCCATGTCAGCACTGGAGAGGAATCCTCAGGTTGCGGCCCCGACTCCACACAAGGTCTTAGGCCCCGGCATCGACGGGAGAGGAATCCCGAGAGGCCCCCGTGGAACTCGCATGGGGACTGGCCTTTCCTGAGGCCACCAGAGCGGGTCCCCGAGGTCCCCGTCGTAAGTCGAGAGGGCATGCCGCAACTCGAGAAAAGCCAGGAGGTTTTGCCCTCCAGGCGAGATGAGGTCCATTTCCGCTGAGTCTTCTCGAGGCTAATCACATCTAACCACTGGAACTTCCAAAGGGTCCTTCACACCCTTGCTGCAACTCAAGAAGTTCCCCGACATACCCGTCTCCACTCGAGAGGAAGCACGTGGGGTCCCGCACACATTTAGGGGAGCCCCGTTTCCGCCTCCTAGCTCGAGATGAGGGATCCTTTCCCTGTTTCGTAGGGAAAGAATTCCCGGCGTTCCGGTCGCATCTCAAGAGGAGGCGCTCTCCATAGGAAAGGCGAGAGGAACTCCAGGGTCGTGCCACCATTCCAAGAGTCCCCCAGATGTGTCAGTCCATCAAGAGGAACCTGTTTTCCCTGCACTTCCTTGACGTTCAAGCCGAGGATCGACTCCCACGACGTGTGCACGTGGGACAGCCCTGTGGGAAAGCCTCGGGGGAAAGCCACGAGGGAAAAACATAGATCCTTTAATCCACGCGGCGGACTGCGTGACACTGCTGCTACCGCTCTGGAGGAAAGCGCAAGTGCATGCCCGCATTCGAGACGAGGACTGACTCCCCTGGGGAGATTCCAGAAGTACCCCAAGATCCATGTCAGCACTGGAGAGGAATCCTCAGATTCCGGCCCCGACTCCACACAAGGTCTTAGACCCCGGCATCGACGGGAGAGGAATCCCGAGAGGCCCCCGTGGAACTCGCATGGGGACTGGCCTTTCCTGAGGCCACCAGAGCGTGTCCCCGAGGTCCCCGTCGTAAGTCGAGAGCACCTGCTGCAACTCGAGAACATCCAGGAGGTTTTGCCCTCCAGGCGAGACGTGGCCCATTTCCGCTGAGGCTTCTCGAGGCTAATCACATCTAACCACTGGAACATCCAAAGGGTCTTTCACACCCTTGCTGCAAATCAAAAAGTTCCCCGACATACCCGTCTCCAGTCAAGAGGAAGCACGAGGGTCCCGCACACATCCAGGGGAGCCCCGTTTCCGCCTCCTAGGTCGAGATGTGGGATCCTTTCCCTGTTTCGTAGGGAAAGAATTCCCGGCGTTCCCGTCGCATCTCAAGATGTGGCGCTCTCCACAGGAAAGGCGAGAGGAACTCCAGGGTCGTGCCACCATTCCAAGAGTCCCCGAGATGTGTCAGTCCATTCCAGAGGAACCTGTTTTCCCTGCACTGCCTTGACGTTCAAGCCGAGGATCGACTCAGACCACGTGTGCACGTGGGACAGCCCTGTGGGAAAGCCTCGTGGGAAAGCCTCGTGGGAAAGACTCGAGGGAAAACCATAGATCCTTTGATCCACGCGGCGGACTGCGTGACACTGCTGCTACCGCTCTGGAGGAAAGCGCAATTGCATGCCCGCATTCGAGAAGAGGACTGACTCCCCTGGGGAGACTCCAGAAGTAGCCCAAGATCCATGTCAGCACTGGAGAGGAATCCTCAGGTTCCGGCCCCGACTCCACACAAGGTCTTAGGCCCCGGCATCGACGGGAGAGGAATCCCGAGAGGCCCCCGTGGAACTCGCATGGGGACTGGCCTTTCCTGAGGCCACCAGAGCGGGTCCCCGAGGTCCCCGTCGTAAGTCGAGAGCGCATGCCGCAACTCGAGAAAAGCCAGGAGGTTTTGCCCTCCAGGCGAGATGAGGTCCATTTCCGCTGAGTCTTCTCGAGGCTAATCACATCTAACCACTGGAACTTCCAAAGGGTCCTTCACACCCTTGCTGCAACTCAAGAAGTTCCCCGACATACCCGTCTCCACTCGAGAGGAAGCACGAGGGTCCCGCACACATCCAGGGGAGACCCGTTTCCGCCTCCTAGCTCGAGATGAGGGATCCTTTCCCTGTTTCGTAGGGAAAGAATTCCCGGCGTTCCCATCCCATCTCAAGAGGAGGCGCTCTCCACAGGAAAGGCGAGAGGAACTCCAGGGTCGTGCCACCATTCCTAGAGTCCCCCAGATGTGTCAGTCCATTAAAGAGGAACCTGTTTTCCCTGCACTGCCTTGACGTTCAAGGCGAGGATCGACTCCCACCACGTGTGCACGTGGAACAGCCCTGTGGGAAAGCCTCGTGGGAAAGCCTCGTGGGAAAGACTCGAGGGAAAATCATAGATCCTTTGATCCACGCGGCGGACTGCGTGACACTGCTGCTACCGCTCTGGAGGAAAGCGCAATTGCATGCCCGCATTCGAGACGAGGACTGACTCCCTGGGGAGACTCCAGAAGTAGCCCAAGATCCATGTCAGCACTGGAGAGGAATCCTCAGGTTCCGGCCCCGACTCCACACAAGGTCTTAGGCCCCGGCATCGACGGGAGAGGAATCCCGAGAGGCCCCCGAGGAACTCGCATGGGGACTGGCCTTTCCTGTGGCCACCAGAACGGGTCCCTGTGGTCCCCTTGGTACGTCGAGAGCACCTGCCGCAACTCGAGAAAATCCAGGAGGTTTTGCCCTCCAGGCGAGATGAGGCCCATTTCCGCCGAGGCTTCTCGAGGCTAATCACATCTAACCACTGGAACTTCAAAGGGTCCTTCACACCCTTGCTGCAACTCAAGAAGTTCCCCAACATAGCCGTCTCCACTTGAGAGGAAGCACGAGGGTCCCGCACACATCCAGGGGAGCCCCGTTTCCGCCTCCTAGCTCGAGGTGAGGGATCCTTTCCTGTTTCGTAGGGAAAGAATTCCCGGCGTTCCCGTCGCATCTCAAGAGGAGGCGCTCTCCACAGTAAAAGGCCAGAGGAACTCCAGGGTCGTGCCACCATTCCAAGAGTCCCCCAGATGTGTCAGTCCATTCCAGAGGAACCTGTTTTCCCTTCACTGCCTTGACGTTCAAGCCCAGGATCGACTCCCACCACGTGTGCAAGTGGGACAGCCCTGTGGGAAACCTCGTGGGAAAGCCTCATGGGAAAGACTCGAGGGAAAACCATAGATCCTTTGCTCCACACGGCGGACTGCGTGACACTGCTGCTACCGCTCTGGAGGAAAGCGCAAGTGCATGCCCGCATTCAAGACGAGGACTGACTCCCCTGGGGAGACTCCAGAAGTACCCCAAGATCCATATCAGCGCTGGAGAGGAATCCTAGGTTCTGGCCCCGACTCCACACAAGGTCTTAGGCCCCGGCATCGACGGGAGAGGAATCTCGAGAGGCCCCCGAGGAACTCGCAAAGGGTCTGGCCTTTCCTGAGGCCAGCAGAGCCGGTCCCTGCGGGCCCCGACGTAAGTCGAGAACACCTGCCGCAAATGGAGAAAATCCAGGAGGTTTTGCCCTCCAGGCGAGCTGAGGCCCATTTCCGCTGAGGTTTCTCGAGGCTAATCACATCTAACCACTGGAACTTCCAAAGGGTCCTTCACACCCTTGCTGCAACTCAAGAAGTTCCCCGACATACCCGTCTCCACTCGAGGGGAAGCACGTGGTATCCCGCACACATCGAGGGGAGCCCCGTTTCCGCCTCCTTGCTCGAGATGAGGAATCCTTTCCCTGTTTCGTAGGGAAAGAATTCCCGGCGTTCCCGTCGCATCTCAAGAGGAGGCGCTCTCCACAGGAAAGGCGAGAGGAACTCCAGGCTCGTGCCACCATTCCAAGAGTCCCCCAGATGTGTCAGTCCATTCCAGAGGAACCTGTTTTCCCTGCACTGCCTTGACGTTCAAGCCGAGGATCGACTCCCACCACGTGTGCACGTGGGACAGCTCTGTGGGAAAGCCTCGTGGGAAAGCCTCGTGGGAAAGACTCGAGGGAAAACCATAGATCCTTTAATCCACGCGGAGGACTGCGTGACACTGCTGCTACCGCTCTGGAGGAAAGCGCAAGTGCATGCCCACATTCGACACGAGGACTGACTACCCTGGGGAGACTCCAGAAGTACCCCAAGATCCATGTCAGCACTGGAGAGGAATCCTCAGGTTCCGGCCCCGACTCCACACAAGGTCTTAGGCCCCGGCATCGACGGGAAAGGAATCCCGAGAGGCCCCCGAGGAACTCGCATGGGGACTGGCCTTTCCTGAGGCCCCCAGAGCGGTTCCCTGAGGTCCCCGTCGTAAGTCGAGAGCACCTGCCGCAACTCGAGAAAATCCAGGAGGTTTTGCCCTCCAGGCGAGATGAGGCCCATTTCCGCTGAGGCTTCTCGAGGCCAATCACATCTAACCACTGGAACTTCCAAAGGGTCCTTCACACCCTTGCTGCAACTCAAGAAGTTCCCCGACATACCCGTCTCCACTCGAGAGAAAGCACGTGGGTTCCCGCACACATCCAGGGGAGCCCCGTTTCCGCCTCCTAGCTCGAGATGAGGGATCCTTTCCCTGTTTCGTAGGGAAAGAATTCCCGGCGTTCCCGTCGCATCTCAAGAGGAGGCGCTCTCCACAGGAAAGGCGAGAGGAACTCCAGGGTCGTGACACCATCCCAAGAGTCCCCCAGATGTGTCAGTCCATTCCAGAGGAACCTGTTTTCCCTGCACTGCCTTGACGTTCAAGCCGAGGATCGACTCCCACCACGTGTGCACGTGGGACAGCCCTGTGGGAAAGCCTCGTGGGAAAGCCTCGTGGGAAAGACTCGAGGGAAAACCATAGATCCTTTGATCCACGCGGCGGACTGCGTGACACTGCTGCTACCGCTCTGGAGGAAAGCGCAAGTGCATGCCCGCATTCGAGACGAGGACTGACTCCCCTGGGGAGACTCCAGAAGTACCCCAAGATCCATGTCAGCACTGGAGAGGAAACCTCAGGTTCCGGCCCCGACTCCACACAAGGTCTTAGGCCCCGGCATCGACGGGAGTGGAATCCCGAGAGGCCCCGAGGAACTCGCATGGGGACTGGCCTTTCCTGAGGCCACCAGAGCGGGTCCCTGAGGTCCCCGTCGTAAGTCAAGAGCACCTGCCGCAACTCGAGAAAATCCAGGAGGTTTTGCCCGCCAGGCGAGATGAGGCCCACTTCCGCTGAGGCTTCTCGTGGCTAATCACGTCTAACCACTGGAACTTCCAAAGGGTACTTCACACCCTTGCTGCAACTCAAGAGGTTCCCCGACATACCCATCTCCCCTCGAGAGGAAGCACGTGGGTCCGGCACACATCCAGGGGAGCCCCGTTTCCGCCTCCTAGCTCGAGATGAGTGATCCTTTCCCTGTTTCGTAGGGAAAGAATTCCCGGCGTTCCCGTCGCATCTCAAGAGGAGGCGCTCTCCACAGGAAAGGCGAGAGGAACTCCAGAGTCGTGCCACCATTCCAAGAGTCCCCCAGATGTGTCAGTCCATTCCAGAGGAACCTGTTTTCCCTGCACTGCCTTGACGTTCAAGCCGAGGATCGACTCCCACCACGTGTGCACGTGGGACAGCCCTGTGGGAAAGCCTCGTGGGAAAGCCTCGTGGGAAAGACTCGAGGGAAAACCATAGATCCTTTGATCCACGCGGCGGATTGCGTGACACTGCTCCTACCGCTCTGGAGGAAAGCGCAAGTGCATGCCCGCATTCGATACAAGGACTGACTCCCCTGGGTAGACTCCAGAAGTACCCCAAGATCCATGTCAGCACTGGAGAGGAATCCTCAGGTTCCGGCCCCGACTCCACACAAGGTCTTAGGCCCCGGCATCGACGGGAGAGGAATCCCGAGACGCCCCCGAGGAACTCGCATGGGGACTGGCCTTTCCTGAGGCCACCAGAGCGGTTCCCTGAGGTCCCCGTCGTAAGTCGAGAGCACCTGCCGCAACTCGAGAAAATCCAGGAGGTTTTGCCCTCCAGGCGAGATGAGGCCCATTTCCGCTGAGGCTTCTCGAGGCCAATCACATCTAACCACTGGAACTTCCAAAGGATCCTTCACACCATTGCTGCAACTCAAGAAGTTCCCCGACATACCCGTCTCCACTCGAGAGGAAGCAGGTGGGGTCCCGCACACATCCAGGGGAGCCCCGTTTCCGCCTCCTAGCTCGAGATGAGGGATCCTTTCCCTGTTTCGTAGGGAAAGAATTCCCGGCGTTCCCGTCGAATCTCAAGTGGAGGCGCTCTCCACAGGAAAGGCGAGAGGAACTCCAGGGTCGTGACACCATTCCAAGAGTCCCCCAGATGTCTCAGTCCATTCCAGAGGAACCTGTTTTCCCTTCACTGCCTTGACGTTCAAGCCGAAGATCGACTCCCACCACGTGTGCACGTGGGACAGCCCTGTGCGAAAGCCTCGTGGGAAAGCCTCGTGGGAAAGACTCGAGGGAAAACCACAGATCCATTGATCCACGCGGCGGACTGCGTGACACTGCTGCTGCCGCTCTGGAGGAAAGCGCAAGTGCATGCCCGCATTCGAGACGAGGACTTACTCCCCTGGGGAGACTCCAGAAGTACCCCAAGATCCATGTCAGCACTGGAGAGGAATCCTCAGATTCCGGCCCCGACTCCACACAAGGTCTTAGGCCCCGGCATAGACGGGAGAGGAATCCCGAGAGGCCCGCGAGGAACTCGCATGGGGACTGGCCTTTCCTGAGGCCACCAGAGCGGGTCCCTGAGGTCCCCGTCGTAAGTCGAGAGCACCTGCCGCAACTCGAGAAAATCCAGGAGGTTTTGCCCTCCAGGCGAGATGAGGCACATTTCCGCTGAGGCTTCTCGAGGCCAATCACATCTAACCACTGGAACTTCCAAAGGGTCCTTCACACCCTTGCTGCAACTCAAGAAGTTCCCCGACATACCCGTCTCCACTCGAGGGGAAGCACGTGGTATCCCGCACACATCGAGGGGAGCCCCGTTTCCGCCTCCTTGCTCGAGATGAGTAATCCTTTCCCTGTTTCGTAGGGAAAGAATTCCCGGCGTTCCCGTCGCATCTCAAGAGGAGGCGCTCTCCACAGGAAAGGCGAGAGGAACTCCAGGCTCGTGCCACCATTCCAAGAGTCCCCCAGATGTGTCAGTCCATTCCAGAGGAACCTGTTTTCCCTGCACTGCCTTGACGTTCAAGCCGAGGATCGACTCCCACCACGTGTGCACGTGGGACAGCCCTGTCGGAAAGCCTCGTCGGAAAGCCTCGTGGGAAAGACTCGAGGGAAAACCATAGATCCTTTAATCCACGCGGAGGACTGCGTGACACTGCTGCTACCGCTCTGGAGGAAAGCGCAAGTGCATGCCCACATTCGAGACGAGGACTGACTACCCTGGGGAGACTCCAGAAGTACCCCAAGATCCATGTCAGCACTGGAGAGGAATCCTCAGGTTCCGGCCCCGACTCCACACAATGTCTTAGGCCCCGGCATCGACGGGAAAGGAATCCCGAGAGGCCCCCGAGGAACTCGCATGGGGACTGGCCTTTCCTGAGGCCCCCAGAGCGGTTCCCTGAGGTCCCCGTCGTAAGTCGAGAGCACCTGCCGCAACTCGAGAAAATCCAGGAGGTTTTGCCCTCCAGGCGAGATGAGGCCCATTTCCGCTGAGGCTTCTCGAGGCCAATCACATCTAACCACTGGAACTTCCAAAGGGTCCTTCACACCCTTGCTGCAACTCAAGAAGTTCCCCGACATACCCGTCTCCACTGGAGAGGAAGCACGTGGTGTCCCGCACACATCCAGGGGAGCCCCGTTTCCGCCTCCTAGCTCGAGATGAGGGATCCTTTCCCAGTTTCGTAGGGAAAGAATTCCCGGCGTTCCTGTCGCATCTCAAGAGGAGGCGCTCTCCACAGGAAAGGCGAGAGGAACTCCAGGGTCTTGCCACCATTCCAAGAGTCCCCCAGATGTGTCAGTCCATTCCAGAGGAACCTGTTTTCCCTGCACTGCCTTGACGTTCAAGCCGAGGATCGACTCCCAACACGTGTGCACGTGGGACAGCCCTGTGGGAAAGCCTCGTGGGAAAGCCTCGAGGGAAAGACTCGAGGGAAAACCATAGATCCTTTGATCCACGCGGCGGACTGCGGGACACTGCTGCTACCGCTCTGGAGGAAAGCGCAAGTGCATGCCCGCATTCGAGACGAGGACTGACTCCCCTGGGGAGACTCCAGAAGTACCCCAAGATCCATGTCAGCACTGGAGATGAATCCTCAGGTTCCGGCCCCGACTCCACACAAGGTCTTAGGCCCCGGCATCGACGGGAGAGGAATCCCGAGAGGCCCCCGTGGAACTCGCATGGGGACTGGCCTTTCCTGAGGCCACCAGAGCGGGTCCCTGAGGTCCCCGTCGTAAGTCGAGAGCACCTGCCGCAACTCGAGAAAATCCAGGAGGTTTTGCCCTCCAGGCGAGATGAGGCCCATTTCCGCTGAGGCTTATGGTGGCTAATCACGTCTAACCACTGGAACTTCCAAAGGGTCCTTCACACCCTTGCTGCAACTCAAGAAGTTCCCCGACATACCCGTCTCCACTCGAGAGGAAGCACGTGGGTCCCGCACACATCCAGGGGAGCCCCGTTTCCGCCTCCTAGCTCGAGATGAGGGATCCTTTCCCTGTTTCGTAGGGAAAGAATTCCCGGCGTTACCGTCGCATCTCAAGAGGAGGTGCTCTCCACAGGAAAGGCGAGAGGAACTCCAGGGTCGTGCCACCATTCCAAGAGTCCCCCAGATGTGTCAGTCCATTCCAGAGGAACCTGTTTTCCCTGCACTGCCTTGACGTTCAAGCCGAGGATCGACTCCCACCACGTGTGCACGTGGGACAGCCCTGTGGGAAAGCCTCGTGGGAAAGCCTCGTGGGAAAGACTCGAGGGAAAACCATAGATCCTTTGATCCACGCGGCGGACTGCGTGACACTGCTGCTACCGCTCTGGAGGAAAGCGCAAGTGCATGCCCGCATTCGAGACGAGGACTGACTCCCGTGGGGAGACTCCAGAAGTACCCCAAGATCCATGTCAGCACTGGAGAGGAATCCTCAGGTTCCAGCCCCTACTCCACACAAGGTCTTAGGCCCCGGCATCGACGGGAGAGGAATCCCGAGAGGCCCCCGTGGAACTCGCATGTGGACTGGCCTTTCCTGAGGCCACCAGAGCGGGTCCCTGAGGTCCCCGTCGTAAGTCGAGAGCACCTGCCGCAACTCGAGAAAATCCAGGAGGTTTTGCCCTCCAGGCGAGATGAGGCCCATTTCCGCTGAGGCTTCTCGAGGCCAATCACATCTAACCACTGGAACTTCCAAAGGGTCTTTCACACCCTTGCTGCAACTCAAGAAGTTCCCCGACATACCCGTCTCCACTCGAGAGGAAGCACGTGGTGTCCCGCACACATCCAGGGGAGCCCCGTTTCCGCCTCCTAGCTCGAGATGAGGGATCCTTTCCCTGTTTCGTAGGGAAAGAATTCCCGGCGTTCCCGTCGCATCTCAAGAGGAGGCGCTCTCCACAGGAATGGCGAGAGGAACTCCAGGGTCATGCCACCATTCCAAGAGTCCCCCAGATGTGTCAGTCCATTCCAGAGGAACCTGTTTTCCCTGCACTGCCTTGACGTTCAAGCCGAGGATCGACTCCCACCACGTGTGCACGTGGGACAGCCCTGTGGGAAAGCCTCGTGGGAAAGCCTCGTGGGAAAGACTCGAGGGAAAACCATAGATCCTTTGATCCACGCGGCGGACTGAGTGACACTGCTGCTACTGCTCTGGAGGAAATCGCAAGTGCATGCCCGCATTCGAGACGAGGACTGACTCCCCTGGGGAGACTCCAGAAGTACCCCAAGATCCATGTCAGCACTGGAGAGGAATCCTCAGGTTCCGGCCCCGACTCCACACAAGGTCTTAGGCCCCGGCATCGACGGGAGAGGAATCCCGAGAGGCCCCCTAGGAACTCGCATGGGGACTGGCCTTTCCTGAGGCCACCAGAGCGGGTCCCTGTGGTCCCCGTCGAAAGTCGAGAGCACCTGCCGCAACTCGAGAAAATCCAGGAGGTTTTGCCCTCCAGGCGAGATGAGGCCCATTTCCGCTGGGGCTTCTCGAGGCTAATCACGTCTAACCACTGGAACTTCCAAAGGGTCCTTCACACCCTTGCTGCAACTCAAGAAGTTCCCCGACATACCCGTCGCCACTCGAGAGGAAGCACGTGGGTCCCGCACACATCCAGGGGAGCCCCGTTTCCGCCTCCTAGCTCGAGATGAGGGATCCTTTCCCTGTTTCGTAGGGAAAGAATTCCCGGCGTTCCCGTCGCATCTCAAGAGGAGGCGCTCTCCACAGGAAAGGCGAGAGGAACTCCAGGGTTGTGACACCATTCCAAGAGTCCCCCAGATGGGTCAGTCCATTCCAGAGGAACCTGTTTTCCCTGCACTGCCTTGATGTTCAAGCGGAGGATCGACTCCCACCACGTGTGCACGTGGGACAGCCCTGTGGGAAAGCCTCGTGGGAAAGCCTCGTGGGAAAGACTCGAGGGAAAACCATAGATCCTTTGATCCACGCGGCGGACTGCGTGACACTGCTGCTACCGCTCTGGAGGAAAGTGCAAGTGCATGCCCGCATTCGAGACGAGGACTGACTCCCCTGGGGAGACTCCAGAAGTACCCCAAGATCCATGTCAGCACTGGAGAGGAATCCGCAGGTTCCGGCCCTGACTCCACACAAGGTCTTAGGCCCCGGCATCGACGGGAGAGGAATCACGAGTCGCCACCGAGGAACTCGCATGGGGACTGGCCTTTCCTGAGGCCACCAGAGCGGTTCCCTGAGGTCCCCGTCGTAAGTCGCGAGCACCTGCCGCAACTCGAGAAAATCCAGGAGGTTTTGCCCTCCAGGCGAGATGAGGCCCCTTTCCGCTGAGGCTTCTCGAGGCCAATCACATCTAACCACTGGAACTTCCAAAGGGTCCTTCACACCCTTGCTGCAACTCAAGAAGTTCCCCGACATACCCGTCTCCACTCGAGAGGAAGCACGTGGGGTCCCTCACACATCCAGGGGAACCCCGTTTCCGCCTCCTAGCTCGAGATGAGGGATCCTTCCCTGTTTCGTAGGGAAAGAATTCCCGGCGATCCCGTCGCATCTCAAGAGGAGGTGCTCTCCACAGGAAAGGTGAGAGGAACTCCAGGGTCGTGACACCATTCCAAGAGTCCCCCAGATGTGTCAGCCCATTCCAGAGGAACCTGTTTTCCCTGCACTGCCTTGACGTTCAAGCCGAGGATCGACTCCCACCACGTGTGCACGTGGGACAGCCCTGTGGGAAAGCCTCGTGGGAAAGCCTCGTGGGAAAGACTCGAGGGAAAACCATAGATCCTTTGATCCACGCGGCGGACTGCGTGACACTGCTGCTACCGCTCTGGAGGAAAGCGCAAGTGCATGCCCGCATTCGAGACGAGGACTGACTCCCCTGGGGAGACTCCAGAAGTACCCCAAGATCCATGTCAGCACTGGAGAGGAAACCTCAGGTTCCGGCCCCGACTCCACACAAGGTCTTAGGCCCCGGCATCGACGGGAGAGGAATCCCGATAGGCCCCCGAGGAACTCGCATGGGGACTGGCCTTTCCTGAGGCCACCAGAGCGGGTCCCTGAGGTCCCCGTCGTAAGTCGAGAGCACCTGCCGCAACTCGAGAAAATCCAGGAGGTTTTGCCCTCCAGGCGAGATGAGGCCCATTTCCGCTGAGGCTTCTCGAGGCCAATCACATCTAACCACTGGAACTTCCAAAGGGTCCTTCACACCCTTGCTGCAACTCAAGAAGTTCCCCGACATACCCGTCTCCACTCGAGAGAAAGCACGTGGGTTCCCGCACACATCCAGGGGAGCCCCGTTTCCGCCTCCTAGCTCGAGATGAGGGATCCTTTCCCTGTTTCGTAGGGAAAAAATTCCCGGCGTTCCCGTCGCATCTCAAGAGGAGGCGCTCTCCACAGAAAAGGCGAGAGGAACTCCAGGGTCGAAACACCATTCCAAGAGTCCCCCAGATTTGTCAGTCCATTCCAGAGGAACCTGTGTTCCCTGCACTGCCTTGACGTTCAAGCCGAGGATCGACTCCCACCACGTGTGCACGTGGGACAGCCCTGTGGGAAAGCCTCGTGGGAAAGCCTCGTGGGAAAGACTCGAGGGAAAACCATAGATCCTTTGATCCACGCGGCGGACTGCGTGACACTGCTACTACCGCTCTAGAGGAAAGTGCAAGTGCATGCCCGCATTCGAGACGAGGACTGACTCCCCTGGGGAGACTCCAGAAGTACCCCAAGATCCATGTCAGCCCTGGAGAGGAATCCTCAGGTTCCAGCCCCGACTCCACACAAGGTCTTAGGCCCCGGCATCGACGGGAGAGGAATCCCGAGACGCCCCCGAGGAACTCGCATGGGGACTGGCCTTTCCTGAGGCCACCAGAGCGGTTCCCTGAGGTCCCCGTCGTAAGTCGAGAGCACCTGCCGCAACTCGAGAAAATCCAGGAGGTTTTGCCCTCCAGGCGAGATGAGGCCCATTTCCGCTGAGGCTTCTCGAGGCCAATCACATCTAACCACTGGAACTTCCAAAGGGTCCTTCACACGATTGCTGCAACTCAAGAAGTTCCCCGACATACCCGTCTCCACTCGAGAGGAAGCACGTGGGGTCCCTCACACATCCAGGGGAGCCCCGTTTCCGCCTCCTAGCTCGAGATGAGGGACCTTCCCTGTTTCGTAGGGAAAGAATTCCCGGCGTTCCAGTCGCATCTCAAGAGGAGGCGCTCTCCACAGGCAAGGCGAGAGGAACTCCAGGGACGTGCCGCCATTCCAATAGTCCCCCAGATGTGTCAGTCCATTCCAGAGGAACCTGTTTTCCCTGCACTGCCTTGACGTTCAAGCCGAGGATCGACTCCCACCACGTGTGCACGTGGGACAGCCCTGTGGGAAAGCCTCGTGGGAAAGCCTCGTGGGAAAGACTCGAGGGAAAACCATAGATCCTTTGATCCACGCGGCGGACTGCGTGACACTGCTGCTACCGCTCTGGAGGAAAGCGCAAGTGCATGCCCGCATTCGAGACGAGGACTGACTCCCCTGGGGAGACTCCAGAATTACCCCAAGATCCATGTCAGCACTGGAGAGGAATCCTCAGGTTCCGGCCCCGACTCCACACAAGGTCTTAGGCCCCGGCATCGACGGGAGAGGAATCCCGAGAGGCCCCCGAGGAACTCGCATGGGGACTGGCCTTTCCTGAGGCCACCAGAGCGGGTCCCTGAGGTCCCCGTCGTAAGTCGAGAGCACCTGCCGCAACTCGAGAAAATCCAGGAGGTTTTGCCCTCCAGGCGAGATGAGGCTCATTTCCTCTGAGGCTTCTCGAGGCCAATCATGTCTATCCACTGGAACTTCCAAAGGGTCCTTCACACCATTGCTGCAACTCAAGAAGTACCCCGACATACCCGTCTCCACTCGAGAGGAAGCACGTGGGGTCCCGCACACATCCAGGGGAGCCCCGTTTCCGCCTCCTAGCTCGAGATGAGGGATCCTTTCCCTGTTTCGTTGGGAAAGAATTCCCGGCGTTCCCATCGCATCTCAAGAGGAGGCGCTCTCCACAGGACAGGCGAGAGGAACTCCAGGGTCGTGCCACCATTCCAAGAGTCCCCCAGATGTGTCAGTCCATTCCAGAGGAACCTGTTTTCCCTGAACTGCCTTGACGTTCAAGCCGAGGATCGACTTCCACCACGTGTGCAGGTGGGACAGCCCTGTGGGAAAGCCTCGTGGGAAAGCCTCGTGGGAAAGACTCGAGGGAAAACCATAGATCCTTTGATCCACGCGGTGGACTGCGTGACACTGCTGCTACCGCTCTGGAGGAAAGAGCAAGTGCATGCCCGCATTCGAGACGAGGACTGACTCCCCTGGGGAGACTCCAGAAGTCCCCCAGGATCCATGTCAGCACTGGAGAGGAATCCTCAGGTTCCGGCCCCGACTCCACACAAGGTCTTAGGCCCCGGCATCGACGGGAGAAGAATCCCGAGACGCCCCCGAGGAACTCGCATGGGGACTGGCCTTTCCTGAGGCCACCAGAGCGGGTCCCTGAGGTCCCCGTCGTAAGTCGAGAGCACCTGCCGCAACTCGAGAAAATCCAGGAGGTTTTCACCTCCAGGCGAGATGAGGCCCATTTCCGCTGAGGCTTCTCGAGGCCAATCACATCTAACCACTGGAACTTCCAAAGGGTCCTTCACACCCTTGCTGCAACTCAAGAAGTTCCCCGACATACCCGTCTGCACTTGAGAGGAAGCACGTGGTGTCCCGCACACATCCAGGGGAGCCCCGTTTCCGCCTCCTAACTCGAGATGAGGGATCCTTTCCCTGTTTCGTAGGGAAAGAATTCCCGGCGTTCCCGTCGCATCTCAAGAGGAGGCGCTCTCCACAGGCAAGGCGAGAGGAACTCCAGGGTCATGCCACCATTCCAAGAGTCCCCCAGATGTGTCAGTCCATTCCAGAGGAACCTGTTTTCCCTGCACTGACTTGACGTTCAAGCCGAGGATCGACTCCCACCACGTGTGCACGTGGGACAGCCCTGTGGGAAAGCCTCGTGGGAAAGCCTCGTGGGAAAGACTCGAGGGAAAACCATAGATCCTTTGATCCACGCGGCGGACTGCGTGACACTGCTGCTACCGCTCTGGAGGAAAGCGCAAGTGCATGCCCGCATTCGAGACGAGGACTGACTCCCCTGGGGAGACTCCAGAAGTACCCCAAGATCCATGTCAGCACTGGAGAGGAATCCTCAGGTTCCGGCCCCGACTCCACACAAGGTCTTAGGCCCCGGCATGGACGGGAGAGGAATCCCCAGAGGAACTCGCATGGGGACTGGCCTTTCCCGAGGCCACCAAAGCGGGTCCCTGAGGTCCTCGTCGTAAGTCGAGAGCACATGCCGCAACTCGAGAAAATCTCGGAGGTTTTGCCCTCCAGGAGAGATGAGGCCCGTTTCCGCTGAGGCTTCTCGAGGCCAATCACATCTAACTACTGGAACTTCCAAAAGGTCCTTCACACCCTTGCTGCAACTCAAGAAGTTCCCCGACATACCCGTCTCCACTCGAGAGGAAGCACGTGGGGTCCCGCACACATCCAGGGGAGCCCCGTTTCCGCCTCCTAGCTCGAGATGAGGGATCCTTTCCCTGTTTCGTAGGGAAAGAATTCCCGGCGTTCCCGTCGCATCTCAAGAGGAGGCGCTCTCCACAGGAAAGGCGAGAGGAATTCCAGGGTCGTGCCACCATTCCAAGAGTCCCCCAGATGTGTCAGTCCATTCCAGAGGAAACTGTTTCCCTTCACTGCCTTGACGTTCAAGCCGAGGATCGACTCCCACCACGTGTGCACGTGGGACAGCCCTGTGGGAAAGCCTCGTGGGAAAGCCTCGTGGGAAAGACTCGAGGGAAAACCACAGATCCTTTGATCCACGCGGCGGACTGCGTGACACTGCTGCTACCGCTCTGGAGGAAAGCGCAAGTGCATGCCCGCATTCGAGACGAGGACTGACTCCCCTGGGGAGACTCCAGAAGTACCCCAAGATCCATGTCATCACTGGAGAGGAATCCTCAGGTTCCGGCCCCGACTCCACACAAGGTCTTAGGCCCCGGCATCAACGGGAGTGGAATCCTGAGAGGCCCCCGAGGAACTCGCATGGGGACTGGCCTTTCCTGAGGCCACCAGAGCGGGTCCCTGAGGTCCCCGTCGTAAGTCGAGAGCACCTGCCGCAACTCGAGAAAATCCAGGAGGTTTTGCCCTCCAGGCGAGATGAGGCCCATTTCCGCTGAGGATTCTCGTGGCTAATCATGTCTAACCACTGCAACTTCCAAAGGGTCCTTGACACCCTTGCTGCAACTCAAGAAGTTCCCCGACATACGCGTCTCCACTCGTGAGGAAGCACGTGGGTCCCGCACACATCCAGGGGAGCCCCGTTTCCGCCTCCTAGCTCGAGATGAGGGATCCTTTCCCTGTTTCGTAGGGAAAGAATTCCCGGCGTTCCCGTCGCATCTCAAGAGGAGGCGCTCTCCACAGGAAAGGGAGAGGAACTCCAGGGTCGTGACACCATTCCAAGAGTCCCCCAGATTTGTCAGTCCATTCCAGAGGAACCTGTTTTCCCTGCACTGCCTTGACGTTCAAGCCGAGGAT
This sequence comes from Ovis canadensis, assembly GCF_042477335.2. Classification (NCBI taxonomy): domain Eukaryota; kingdom Metazoa; phylum Chordata; class Mammalia; order Artiodactyla; family Bovidae; genus Ovis; species Ovis canadensis. Next base: position 9,598,286 of record NC_091249.1, on the reverse strand, counting down.
CGACTCCCACCACGTGTGCACGTGGGACAGCCCTGTGGGAAAGCCTCGTGGGAAAGCCTCGTGGGAAAGACTCGAGGGAAAACCATAGATCCTTTGATCCACGCGGCGGACTGCGTGACACTGCTGCTACCGCTCTGGATTAAAGCGCAAGTGCATGCCCGCATTCGAGACGAGGACTGACTCCCCTGGCGAGACTCCAGAAGTACCCCAAGATCCATGTCAGCACTGGAGAGGAAACCCCAGGTTCCGGCCCGGACTCCACACAAGGTCTTAGGCCCCGGCATCGACGGGAGAGGAATCCCGAGAGGCCCCCGAGGAACTCGCATGGGGACTGGCCTTTCCTGAGGCCACCAGAGCGGTTCCCTGAGGTCCCCGTCGTAAGTCGAGAGCACATGCCGCAACTCGAGAAAATCCAGGAGGTTTTGCCCTCCAGGCGAGATGAGGCCCATTTCCGCTGAGGCTTCTCGTGGCTAATCACGTCTAACCACTGGAACTTCCAAAGGGTCCTTCACACCCTTGCTGCAACTCAAGAAGTTCCCCAACATACCCGTCTCCACTCGAGAGGAAGCACGTGGGTCCCGCACACATCCAGGGGAGCCCCGTTTCCGCCTCCTAGCTCGAGATGAGGGATCCTTTCCCTGTTTCGTAGGGAAAGAATTCCCGGCGTTACCGTCGCATCTCAAGAGGAGGCGCTCTCCACATGAAGGGCGAGAGGAACTCCAGGGTCGTGACACCATTCCAAGAGTCCCCCAGATTTGTCAGTCCATTCCAGAGGAACCTGTTTTCCCTGCACTGCCTTGACGTTCAAGCCGAGGATCGACTCCCACCTCGTGTGCACGTGGGACAGCCCTGTGGGAAAGCCTCGTGGGAAAGCCTCGTGGGAAAGACTCGAGGGAAAACCATAGATCCTTTGATCCACGCGGCGGACTGCGTGACACTGCTGCTACCGCTCTGGAGGAAAGCGCAAGTGCATGCCCGCATTCGAGACGAGGACTGACTCCCCTGGGGAGACTCCAGAAGTACCCCAAGATCCATGTCAGCACTGGAGAGGAATCCTCAGGTTCCGGCCCCGACTCCACACAAGGTCTTAGGCCCCGGCATCGACGGGAGAGGAATCCCGAGAGGCCCCCGAGGAACTCGCATGGGGACTGGCCTTTCCTGAGGCCACCAGAGCGGGTCCCTGAGGTCCCCGTCGTAAGTCGAGAGCACCTGCCGCACTCGAGAAAATCCAGGAGGTTTTGCCCTCCAGGCGAGATGAGGCCCATTTCCGCTGAGGCTTCTCGTGGCCAATCACATCTAACCACTGGAACTTCCAAAGGGTCCTTCACACCCTTGCTGCAACTCAAGAAGTTCCCCGACATACCCGTCTCCACTCGAGAGGAAGCACGTGGGTCCCGCCCACATCCAGGGGAGCCCCGTTTCCGCCTCCTAGCTCGAGATGAGGGATCCTTTCCCTGTTTCGTAGGGAAAGAATTCCCGGCGTTCCCGTCGCATCTCAAGAGGAGGCGCTCTCCACAGGAAAGGCGAGAGGAACTCCAGGGACGTGACACCATTCCAAGAGTCCCCCAGATGTGTCAGTCCATTCCAGAGGAACCTGTTTTCCCTGCACTGCCTTGACGTTCAAGCCGAGGATCGACTCCCACCACGTGTGCACGTGGGACAGCCCTGTGCGAAAGCCTCGTGGGAAAGCCTCGTGGGAAAGACTCAAGGGATAACCATAGATCCTTTGATCCACGCGGCGGACTGCGTGACACTGCTGCTACCGCTCTGGAGGAAAGCGCAAGTGCATGCCCGCATTCGAGACGAGGACTGACTCCCCTGGGGAGACTCTAGAAGTACCTCAAGATCCATGTCAGCACTGGAGAGGAATCCTCAGGTTCCGGCCCCGACTCCACACAAGGTCTTCGGCCCCGGCATCGACGGGAGAGGAATCCCGAGAGGCCCCCGAGGAAGTCGCATGGGGACTGGCCTTTCCTGAGGCCACCAGAGCGGGTCCCTGAGGTCCCGGTCGTAAGTCGAGAGCACCTGCCGCAACTCGAGAAAATCCAGGAGGTTTTGCCCTCCAGGCGAGATGAGGCCCATTTCCGCTGAGGCTTCTCGAGGCCAATCACATCTAACCACTGGAACTTCCAAAGGGTCCTTCACACCCTTGCTGCAACTCAAGAAGTTCCCCGACATACCCGTCTCCACTCGAGAGGAAGCACGAGGGGTCCCGCAAAAATCCGGGGACCCCCATTTCTGCCTCCTAGCTCGAGATGAGGGATCCTTTCCCTGTTTCGTAGGGAAAGAATTCCCGGCGTTCCCGTCGCATCTCAAGAGGAGGCGCTCTCCACAGGAAAGGCGAGAGGAACTCCAGGGTCGTGCCACCATTCCAAGAGTCCCCCAGATGTGTCAGTCCATTCCAGAGGAACCTGTTTTCCCTGCACTGCCTTGACGTTCAAGCCGAGGATCGACTCCCACCACGTGTGCACGTGGGACAGCCCTGTGGAAAGCCTCGTGGGAAAGCCTCGTGGGAAAGACTCGAGGCAAAACCATAGATCCTTTGATCCACGCGGCGGACTGCGTGACACTGCTGCTACCGCTCTGGAGGAAAGCGCAAGTGCATGCCCGCATTCGAGACGAGGACTGACTCCCCTGGGGAGACTCCAGAAGTACCCCAAGATCCATGTCAGCACTGGAGAGGAATCCTCAGGTTCCGGCCCCGACTCCACACAAGGTCTTAGGCCCCGGCATCGACGGGAGAGGAATCCCGAGAGGCCCCCGAGGAACTCGCATGGGGACTGGCCTTTCCTGAGGCCACCAGAGCGGGTCCCTGAGGTCCCGGTCGTAAGTCGAGAGCACCTGCCGCAACTCGAGAAAATCCAGGAGGTTTTGCCCTCCAGGCGAGATGAGGCCCATTTCCGCTGAGGCTTCTCGAGGCTAATCACATCTAAACACTGGAACTTCCAAAGGGTCCTTCACACCCTTGCTGCAACTCAAGAAGTTCCCCGACATAACCGTCTCCACTCGAGAGGAAGCACGAGGTTCCCGCATACATCCAGGGGAGCCCCGTTTCCGCCTCCTAGCTCGAGATGAGGGATCCTTTCCCTGTTTCGTAGGGAAAGAATTCCCGGCGTTCCCATCGCATCTCAAGAGGAGGCGCTCTCCACAGGACAGGCGAGAGGAACTCCAGGGTCGTGCCACCATTCCAAGAGTCCCCCAGATGTGTCAGTCCATTCCAGAGGAACCTGTTTTCCCTGCACTGCCTTGACGTTCAAGCCGAGGATCGACTTCCACCACGTGTGCAGGTGGGACAGCCCTGTGGGAAAGCCTCGTGGGAAAGCCTCGTGGGAAAGACTCGAGGGAAAACCATAGATCCTTTGATCCACGCGGGGGACTGCGTGACACTGCTGCTACCGCTCTGGAGGAAAGAGCAAGTGCATGCCCGCATTCGAGACGAGGACTGACTCCCCTGGGGAGACTCCAGAAGTACCCCAAGATCCATGTCAGCACTGGAGAGGAATCCTCAGGTTCCGGCCCCGACTCCACACAAGGTCTTAGGCCCCGGCATCGACGGGAGAGGAATCCCCAGAGGAACTCGCATGGGGACTGGCCTTTCCTGAGGCCACCAAAGCGGGTCCCTGAGGTCCTCGTCGTAAGTCGAGAGCACATGCCGCAACTCGAGAAAATCTCGGAGGTTTTGCCCTCCAGGCGAGATGAGGCCCGTTTCCGCTGAGGCTTCTCGAGGCCAATCACATCTAACCACTGGAACTTCCAAAAGGTCCTTCACACCCTTGCTGCAACTCAAGAAGTTCCCCGACATACCCGTCTCCACTCGAGAGGAAGCACGTGGGGTCCCGCACACATCCAGGGGAGCCCCGTTTCCGCCTCCTAGCTCGAGATGAGGGATCCTTTCCCTGTTTCGTAGGGAAAGAATTCCCGGCGTTCCCGTCGCATCTCAAGAGGAGGCGCTCTCCACAGGAAAGGCGAGAGGAACTCCAGGGTCGTGACACCATTCCAAGAGTCCCCCAGATGTGTCAGTCCATTCCAGAGGAACCTGTTTCCCTTCACTGCCTTGACGTTCAAGCCGAGGATCGACTCCCACCACGTGTGCACGTGGGACAGCCCTGTGGGAAAGCCTCGTGGGAAAGACTCGAGGGAAAACCACAGATCCTTTGATCCACGCGGCGGACTGCGTGACACTGCTGCTACCGCTCTGGAGGAAAGCGCAAGTGCATGCCCGCATTCGAGACGAGGACTGACTCCCCTGGGGAGACTCCAGAAGTACCCCAAGATCCATGTCATCACTGGAGAGGAATCCTCAGGTTCCGGCCCCGACTCCACACAAGGTCTTAGGCCCCGGCATCAACGGGAGTGGAATCCTGAGAGGCCCCCGAGGAACTCGCATGGGGACTGGCCTTTCCTGAGGCCACCAGAGCGGGTCCCTGAGGTCCCCGTCGTAAGTCGAGAGCACCTGCCGCAACTCGAGAAAATCCAGGAGGTTTTGCCCTCCAGGCGAGATGAGGCCCATTTCCGCTGAGGATTCTCGTGGCTAATCATGTCTAACCACTGCAAATTCCAAAGGGTCTTTGACACCCTTGCTGCAACTCAAGAAGTTCCCCGACATACACGTCTCCACTCGTGAGGAAGCACGTGGGTCCCGCACACATCCAGGGGAGCCCCGTTTCCGCCTCCTAGCTCGAGATGAGGGATCCTTTCCCTGTTTCGTAGGGAAAGAATTCCCGGCGTTCCCGTCGCATCTCAAGAGGAGGCGCTCTCCACAGGAAAGGGAGAGGAACTCCAGGGTCGTGACACCATTCCAAGAGTCCCCCAGATTTGTCAGTCCATTCCAGAGGAACCTGTTTTCCCTGCACTGCCTTGACGTTCAAGCCGAGGATCGACTCCCACCACGTGTGCACGTGGGACAGCCCTGTGGGAAAGCCTCGTGGGAAAGCCTCGTGGGAAAGACTCGAGGGAAAACCATAGATCCTTTGATCCACGCGGCGGACTGCGTGACACTGCTGCTACCGCTCTGGAGGAAAGCGCAAGTGCATGCCCGCATTCGAGACGAGGACTGACTCCCCTGGCGAGACTCCAGAAGTACCCCAAGATCCATGTCAGCACTGGAGAGGAATCCTCAGGTTCCGGCCCCGACTCCACACAAGGTCTTAGGCCCCGGCATCGACGGGAGAGGAATCCCGAGAGGCCCCCGAGGAACTCGCATGGGGACTGGCCTTTCCTGAGGCCACCAGAGCGGTTCCCTGAGGTCCCCGTCGTAAGTCGAGAGCACCTGCCGCAACTCGAGAAAATCCAGGAGGTTTTGCCCTCCAGGCGAGATGAGGCCCATTTCCGCTGAGGCTTCTCGTGGCTAATCACGTCTAACCACTGGAACTTCCAAAGGGTCCTTCACACCCTTGCTGCAACTCAAGAAGTTCCCCGACATACCCGTCTCCACTCGAGAGGAAGCACGTGGGTCCCGCACACATCCAGGGGAGCCCCGTTTCCGCCTCCTAGCTCGAGATGAGGGATCCTTTCCCTGTTTCGTAGGGAAAGAATTCCCGGCGTTACCGTGGCATCTCAAGAGGAGGCGCTCTCCACATGAAGGGCGAGAGGAACTCCAGGGTCGTGACACCATTCCAAGAGTCCCCCAGATTTGTCAGTCCATTCCAGAGGAACCTGTTTTCCCTGCACTGCCTTGACGTTCAAGCCGAGGATCGACTCCCACCTCGTGTGCACGTGGGACAGCCCTGTGGGAAAGCCTCGTGGGAAAGCCTCGTGGGAAAGACTCGAGGGAAAACCATAGATCCTTTGATCCACGCGGCGGACTGCGTGACACTGCTGCTACCGCTCTGGAGGAAAGCGCAAGTGCATGCCCGCATTCGAGACGAGGACTGACTCCCCTGGGGAGACTCCAGAAGTACCCCAAGATCCATGTCAGCACTGGAGAGAAATCCTCAGGTTCCGGCCCCGACTCCACACAAGGTCTTAGGCCCCGGCATCGACGGGAGAGGAATCCCGAGAGGCCCCCGAGGAACTCGCATGGGGACTGGCCTTTCCTGAGGCCACCAGAGCGGGTCCCTGAGTTCCCCGTCGTAAGTCGAGAGCACCTGCCGCACTCGAGAAAATCCAGGAGGTTTTGCCCTCCAGGCGAGATGAGGCCCATTTCCGCTGAGGCTTCTCGTGGCCAATCACATCTAACCACTGGAACTTCCAAAGGGTCCTTCACACCCCTGCTGCAACTCAAGAAGTTCCCCGACATACCCGTCTCCACTCGAGAGGAAGCACGTGGGTCCCGCCCACATCCAGGGGAGCCCCGTTTCCGCCTCCTAGCTCGAGATGAGGGATCCTTTCCCTGTTTCGTAGGGAAAGAATTCCCGGCGTTCCCGTCGCATCTCAAGAGGAGGCGCTCTCCACAGGAAAGGCGAGAGGAACTCCAGGGTCGTGACACCATTCCAAGAGTCCCCCAGATATGTCAGTCCATTCCAGAGGAACCTGTTTTCCCTGCACTGCCTTGACGTTCAAGCCGAGGATCGATTCCCACCACGTGTGCACGTGGGACAGCCCTGTGCGAAAGCCTCGTGGGAAAGCCTCGTGGGAAAGACTCGAGGGATAACCATAGATCCTTTGATCCACGCGGCGGACTGCGTGACACTGCTGCTACCGCTCTGGAGGAAAGCGCAAGTGCATGCCCGCATTCGAGACGAGGACTGACTCCCCTGGGGAGACTCTAGAAGTACCTCAAGATCCATGTCAGCACTGTAGAGGAATCCTCAGGTTCCGGCCCCGACTCCACACAAGGTCTTCGGCCCCGGCATCGACGGGAGAGGAATCCGGAGAGGCCCCCGAGGAAGTCGCATGGGGACTGGCCTTTCCTGAGGCCACCAGAGCGGGTCCCTGAGGTCCCGGTCGTAAGTCGAGAGCACCTGCCGCAACTCGAGAAAATCCAGGAGGTTTTGCCCTCCAGGCGAGATGAGGCCCATTTCCGCTGAGGCTTCTCGAGGCCAATCACATCTAACCACTGGAACTTCCAAAGGGTCCTTCACACCCTTGCTGCAACTCAAGAAGTTCCCCGACATACCCGTCTCCACTCGAGAGGAAGCACGTGGGGTCCCGCAAAAATCCGGGGACCCCCATTTCTGCCTCCTAGCTCGAGATGAGGGATCCTTTCCCTGTTTCGTAGGGAAAGAATTCCCGGCGTTCCCGTCGCATCTCAAGAGGAGGCGCTCTCCACAGGAAAGGCGAGAGGAACTCCAGGGTCGTGCCACCATTCCAAGAGTCCCCCAGATGTGTCAGTCCATTCCAGAGGAACCTGTTTTCCCTGCACTGCCTTCACGTTCAAGCCGAGGATCGACTCCCACCACGTGTGCACGTGGGACAGCCCTGTGGAAAGCCTCGTGGGAAAGCCTCGTGGGAAAGACTCGAGGCAAAACCATAGATCCTTTGATCCACGCGGCGGACTGCGTGACACTGCTGCTACCGCTCTGGAGGAAAGCGCAAGTGCATGCCCGCATTCGAGACGAGGACTGACTCCCCTGGGGAGACTCCAGAAGTACCCCAAGATCCATGTCAGCACTGGAGAGGAATCCTCAGGTTCCGGCCCCGACTCCACACAAGGTCTTAGGCCCCGGCATCGACGGGAGAGGAATCCCGAGAGGCCCCCGAGGAACTCGCATGGGGACTGGCCTTTCCTGAGGCCACCAGAGCGGGTCCCTGAGGTCCCGGTCGTAAGTCGAGAGCACCTGCCGCAACTCGAGAAAATCCAGGAGGTTTTGCCCTCCAGGCGAGATGAGGCCCATTTCCGCTGAGGCTTCTCGAGGCTAATCACATCTAAACACTGGAACTTCCAAAGGGTCCTTCACACCCTTGCTGCAACTCAAGAAGTTCCCCGACATAACCGTCTCCACTCGAGAGGAAGCACGAGGTTCCCGCACACATCCAGGGGAGCCCCGTTTCCGCCTCCTAGCTCGAGATGAGGGATCCTTTCCCTGTTTCGTAGGGAAAGAATTCCCGGCGTTCCCGTCGCATATCAAGAGGAGGCGCTCTCCACAGGAAAGGCGAGAGGACTCCAGCGTCGTGCCAACATCCAAAGTGTCCCCCAGATATGTCAGTCCATTCCAGAGGAACCTGTTTTCCCTGCACTGCCTTGACGTTCAAGCTGAGGATCGACTCCCACCATGTGTGCACGTGGGACAGCCCTGTGGGAAGGCCTCGTGGGAAAGCCTCCTGGGAAAGACTCGAGGGAAAACCATAGATCCTTTGATGCACGCGGCGGACTGCTTGACACTGCTGCTACCGCTCTGGAGGATAGCGCCAGTGCATGCCCGCATTCCAGACGAGGACTGACTCCCCTGGGGAGACTCCAGAAGTACCCCAAGATCCATGTCAGCACTGGAGAGGAATCCTCAGGTTCCGGCCCCGACTCCACACAAGGTCTTCGGCCCCGGCATCGACGGGAGAGGAATCCGGAGAGGCCCCCGAGGAAGTCGCATGGGGACTGGCCTTTCCTGAGGCCACCAGAGCGGGTCCCTGAGGTCCCGGTCGTAAGTCGAGAGCACCTGCCGCAACTCGAGAAAATCCAGGAGGTTTTGCCCTCCAGGCGAGATGAGGCCCATTTCCGCTGAGGCTTCTCGAGGCCAATCACATCTAACCACTGGAACTTCCAAAGGGTCCTTCACACCCTTGCTGCAACTCAAGAAGTTCCCCGACATACCCGTCTCCACTCGAGAGGAAGCACGTGGGGTCCCGCAAAAATCCGGGGACCCCCATTTCTGCCTCCTAGCTCGAGATGAGGGATCCTTTCCCTGTTTCGTAGGGAAAGAATTCCCGGCGTTCCCGTCGCATCTCAAGAGGAGGCGCTCTCCACAGGAAAGGCGAGAGGAACTCCAGGGTCGTGCCACCATTCCAAGAGTCCCCCAGATGTGTCAGTCCATTCCAGAGGAACCTGTTTTCCCTGCACTGCCTTCACGTTCAAGCCGAGGATCGACTCCCACCACGTGTGCACGTGGGACAGCCCTGTGGAAAGCCTCGTGGGAAAGCCTCGTGGGAAAGACTCGAGGCAAAACCATAGATCCTTTGATCCACGCGGCGGACTGCGTGACACTGCTGCTACCGCTCTGGAGGAAAGCGCAAGTGCATGCCCGCATTCGAGACGAGGACTGACTCCCCTGGGGAGACTCCAGAAGTACCCCAAGATCCATGTCAGCACTGGAGAGGAATCCTCAGGTTCCGGCCCCGACTCCACACAAGGTCTTAGGCCCCGGCATCGACGGGAGAGGAATCCCGAGAGGCCCCCGAGGAACTCGCATGGGGACTGGCCTTTCCTGAGGCCACCAGAGCGGGTCCCTGAGGTCCCGGTCGTAAGTCGAGAGCACCTGCCGCAACTCGAGAAAATCCAGGAGGTTTTGCCCTCCAGGCGAGATGAGGCCCATTTCCGCTGAGGCTTCTCGAGGCTAATCACATCTAAACACTGGAACTTCCAAAGGGTCCTTCACACCCTTGCTGCAACTCAAGAAGTTCCCCGACATAACCGTCTCCACTCGAGAGGAAGCACGAGGTTCCCGCACACATCCAGGGGAGCCCCGTTTCCGCCTCCTAGCTCGAGATGAGGGATCCTTTCCCTGTTTCGTAGGGAAAGAATTCCCGGCGTTCCCGTCGCATATCAAGAGGAGGCGCTCTCCACAGGAAAGGCGAGAGGACTCCAGCGTCGTGCCAACATCCAAAGTGTCCCCCAGATATGTCAGTCCATTCCAGAGGAACCTGTTTTCCCTGCACTGCCTTGACGTTCAAGCTGAGGATCGACTCCCACCATGTGTGCACGTGGGACAGCCCTGTGGGAAGGCCTCGTGGGAAAGCCTCCTGGGAAAGACTCGAGGGAAAACCATAGATCCTTTGATGCACGCGGCGGACTGCTTGACACTGCTGCTACCGCTCTGGAGGATAGCGCAAGTGCATGCCCGCATTCCAGACGAGGACTGACTCCCCTGGGGAGACTCCAGAAGTACCCCAAGATCCATGTCAGCACTGGAGAGGAATCCTCAGGTTCCGGCCCCGACTCCACACAAGGTCTTCGGCCCCGGCATCGACGGGAGAGGAATTCCGAGAGGCCCCCGAAGAAGTCGCATGGGGACTGGCCTTTCCTGAGGCCACCAGAGCGGGTCTCTGAGGTCCCCGTCGTAAGTCGTGAGCACATGCCGCAACTCGAGAAAATCCAGGAGGTTTTGCCCTCCAGGCGAGATGAGGCCCATTTCCGCTGAGGCTTCTCGAGGCTAATCACGTCTAACAACTGGAACTTCCAAAGGGTCCTTCACACCCTTGCTGCAACTCAAGAAGTTCCCCGACATACCCGTCTCCACTCGAGAGGAAGCACGTGGGGTCCCGCACACATCCAGGGGAGCCCCGTTTCCGCCTCCTAGCTCGAGATGAGGGATCCTTTCCCTGTTTTGTAGGGAAAGAATTCCCGGCGTTCCCGTCGCATCTGAAGAGGAGGCGCTCTCCACAGGAAAGGCGAGAGGAACTCCAGGGTCGTGGCACCATTTCAAGAGACCCCCAGATGTGTCAGTCCATTCCAGAGGAACCTGTTTTCCCTGCACTGCCTTGACGTTCACGCCGAGGATCGACTCCCACCACGTGTGCACGTGGGACAGCCCTGTGGGAACGCCTCGTGGGAAAGCCTCGTTGGAAAGACTAGAGGGAAAACCATAGATCCTTTGATCCACGCGGTGGACTGCTTGACACTGCTGCTACAGCTCTGGAGGAAAGCGCAAGTGCATGCCCGCATTCGAGACGAGGACTGACTCCCCTGGGGAGACTCCACAAGTACCCCAAGATCCATGTCAGCACTGGAGAGGAATCCTCAGGTTCCGGCCCCGACTACACACAAGGTCTTAGGCCTCAGCATCGACGGGAGAGGAATCCCGAGAGGACCCGAGGAACTCGCATGGGGACTGGCCTTTCCTGAGGCCACCAGAGCTGGTCTCTGAGGTCCCCGTCGTAAGTCGAGAGTACCTGCCGCAACTCGAGAAAATCCAGGAGGTTTTGCTCTCCAGGCGAGATGAGGCCCATTTCCGCTGAGGCTTCTCGAGGCTAATCACTTCTAACCAGTGGAACTTCCAAAGGGTCCTTCACACCCTTGCTGCAACTCAAGAAGTTCCCCGACATACCCGTCTCCACTCGAGAGAAAGCACGTGGGGTTCCGCACACATCCAGGGGAGCCCCATTTCCGCCTCCTAGCTCGAGATGAGGGATCCTTTCCCTGCTTCGTAGGGAAAGAATTCCCGGCGTTCCCGTCGCATCTCAAGAGGAGGCGCTCTCCACAGGAAAGGCGAAAGGAACTCCAGGGTCGTGCCACCATTCCAAGAGTCCCCCAGATGTGTCAGTCCATTCCAGAGGAACATGTTTTCCCTGCACTGCCTTGACGTTCAAGCCGAGGATCGACTCCCACCACGTGTGCACGTGGGACAGAACTGTGGGAAGGCCTCGTGGGAAAGCTTCGTGGGAAAGACTCGAGGGAAAACCATAGATACTTTGATGCACGCGGCGGAGTGCGTGACACTGCTGCTACCGCTCTGGAGGATAGCGCAAGTGCATGCCCGCATTCCAGACGAGGACTGACTCCCCTGGGGAGACTCCAGAAGTACCCCAAGATCCATGTCAGCACTGGAGAGGAATCCTCAGGTTCCGGCCCCGACTCCACACAAGGTCTTAGGCCCCGGCATCGACGGGAGAGGAATCCCGAGAGGCCCCCGAGGAACTCGCATGGGGACTGGCCTTTCCTTAGGCCACCAGAGCGGGTCCCTGAGGTCCCCGTCGTAAGTCGAGAGCACCTGCCGCAACTCGAGAAAATCCAGGAGGTTTTGCCCTCCAGGCGAGATGAGGCCCATTTCCGCTGAGGCTTCTCGAGGCTAATCACTCTAAACACTGGAACTTCCAAAGGGTCCTTCACACCCTTGCTGCAACTCAAGAAGTTCCCCGACATACCCGTCTCCACTCGAGAGGAAGCACGAGGTTCCCGCACACATCCAGGGGAGCCCCGTTTCCGCCTCCTAGCTCGAGATGAGGGATCCTTTCCCTGTTTCGTAGGGAAAGAATTCCCGGCGTTCCCGTCGCATCTCAAGAGGAGGCGCTCTCCACAGGAAAGGCGAGAGGACTCCAGCGTCGTGCCAACATCCAAAGGGTCCCCCAGATATGTCAGTCCATTCCAGAGGAACCTGTTTTCCCTGCACTGCCTTGACGTTCAAGCTGAGGATCGACTCCCACCATGTGTGCACGTGGGACAGCCCTGTGGGAAGGCCTCGTGGGAAAGCCTCCTGGGAAAGACTCGAGGGAAAACCATAGATCCTTTGATGCACGCGGCGGACTGCTTGACACTGCTGCTACCGCTCTGGAGGATAGCGCAAGTGCATGCCCGCATTCCAGACGAGGACTGACTCCCCTGGGGAGACTCCAGAAGTACCCCAAGATCCATGTCAGCACTGGAGAGGAATCCTCAGGTTCCGGCCCCGACTCCACACAAGGACTTCGGCCCCGGCATCGACGGGAGAGGAATTCCGAGAGGCCCCCGAAGAAGTCGCATGGGGACTGGCCTTTCCTGAGGCCACCAGAGCGGGTCTCTGAGGTCCCCGTCGTAAGTCGTGAGCACATGCCGCAACTCGAGAAAATCCAGGAGGTTTTGCCCTCCAGGCGAGATGAGGCCCATTTCCGCTGAGGCTTCTCGAGGCTAATCACGTCTAACAACTGGAACTTCCAAAGGGTCCTTCACACCCTTGCTGCAACTCAAGAAGTTCCCCGACATACCCGTCTCCACTCGAGAGGAAGCACGTTGGGTCCCGCACATATCCAGGGGAGCCCCGTTTCCGCCTCCTAGCTCGAGATGAGGGATCCTTTCCCTGTTTTGTAGGGAAAGAATTCCCGGCGTTCCCGTCGCATCTCAAGAGGAGGCGCTCTCCACAGGAAAGGCGAGAGGAACTCCAGGGTCGTGGCACCATTTCAAGAGACCCCCAGATGTGTCAGTCCATTCCAGAGGAACCTGTTTTCCCTGCACTGCCTTGACGTTCACGCCGAGGATCGACTCCCACCACGTGTGCACGTGGGACAGCCCTGTGGGAACGCCTCGTGGGAAAGCCTCGTTGGAAAGACTAGAGGGAAAATCATAGATCTTTTGATCCACGCGGTGGACTGCGTGACACTGCTGCTACAGCTCTGGAGGAAAGCGCAAGTGCATGCCCGCATTCGAGACGAGGACTGACTCCCCTGGGGAGACTCTAGAAGTACCTCAAGATCCATGTCAGCACTGTAGAGGAATCCTCAGGTTCCGGCCCCGACTCCACACAAGGTCTTCGGCCCCGGCATCGACGGGAGAGGAATCCCGAGAGGCCCCCGAGGAAGTCGCATGGGGACTGGCCTTTCCTGAGGCCACCAGAGCGGGTCCCTGAGGTCCCGGTCGTAAGTCGAGAGCACCTGCCGCAACTCGAGAAAATCCAGGAGGTTTTGCCCTCCAGGCGAGATGAGGCCCATTTCCGCTGAGGCTTCTCGAGGCCAATCACATCTAACCACTGGAACTTCCAAAGGGTCCTTCACACCCTTGCTGCAACTCAAGAAGTTCCCCGACATACCCGTCTCCACTCGAGAGGAAGCACGTGGGGTCCCGCAAAAATCCGGGGACCCCCATTTCTGCCTCCTAGCTCGAGATGAGGGATCCTTTCCCTGTTTCGTAGGGAAAGAATTCCCGGCGTTCCCGTCGCATCTCAAGAGGAGGCGCTCTCCACAGGAAAGGCGAGAGGAACTCCAGGGTCGTGCCACCATTCCAAGAGTCCCCCAGATGTGTCAGTCCATTCCAGAGGAACCTGTTTTCCCTGCACTGCCTTCACGTTCAAGCCGAGGATCGACTCCCACCACGTGTGCACGTGGGACAGCCCTGTGGAAAGCCTCGTGGGAAAGCCTCGTGGGAAAGACTCGAGGCAAAACCATAGATCCTTTGATCCACGCGGCGGACTGCGTGACACTGCTGCTACCGCTCTGGAGGAAAGCGCAAGTGCATGCCCGCATTCGAGACGAGGACTGACTCCCCTGGGGAGACTCCAGAAGTACCCCAAGATCCATGTCAGCACTGGAGAGGAATCCTCAGGTTCCGGCCCCGACTCCACACAAGGTCTTAGGCCCCGGCATCGACGGGAGAGGAATCCCGAGAGGCCCCCGAGGAACTCGCATGGGGACTGGCCTTTCCTGAGGCCACCAGAGCGGGTCCCTGAGGTCCCGGTCGTAAGTCGAGAGCACCTGCCGCAACTCGAGAAAATCCAGGAGGTTTTGCCCTCCAGGCGAGATGAGGCCCATTTCCGCTGAGGCTTCTCGAGGCTAATCACATCTAAACACTGGAACTTCCAAAGGGTCCTTCACACCCTTGCTGCAACTCAAGAAGTTCCCCGACATAACCGTCTCCACTCGAGAGGAAGCACGAGGTTCCCGCACACATCCAGGGGAGCCCCGTTTCCGCCTCCTAGCTCGAGATGAGGGATCCTTTCCCTGTTTCGTAGGGAAAGAATTCCCGGCGTTCCCGTCGCATATCAAGAGGAGGCGCTCTCCACAGGAAAGGCGAGAGGACTCCAGCGTCGTGCCAACATCCAAAGTGTCCCCCAGATATGTCAGTCCATTCCAGAGGAACCTGTTTTCCCTGCACTGCCTTGACGTTCAAGCTGAGGATCGACTCCCACCATGTGTGCACGTGGGACAGCCCTGTGGGAAGGCCTCGTGGGAAAGCCTCGTGGGAAAGACTCGAGGGAAAACCATAGATCCTTTGATGCACGCGGCGGACTGCTTGACACTGCTGCTACCGCTCTGGAGGATAGCGCCAGTGCATGCCCGCATTCCAGACGAGGACTGACTCCCCTGGGGAGACTCCAGAAGTACCCCAAGATCCATGTCAGCACTGGAGAGGAATCCTCAGGTTCCGGCCCCGACTCCACACAAGGTCTTCGGCCCCGGCATCGACGGGAGAGGAATTCCGAGAGGCCCCCGAAGAAGTCGCATGGGGACTGGCCTTTCCTGAGGCCACCAGAGCGGGTCTCTGAGGTCCCCGTCGTAAGTCGTGAGCACATGCCGCAACTCGAGAAAATCCAGGAGGTTTTGCCCTCCAGGCGAGATGAGGCCCATTTCCGCTGAGGCTTCTCGAGGCTAATCACGTCTAACAACTGGAACTTCCAAAGGGTCCTTCACACCCTTGCTGCAACTCAAGAAGTTCCCCGACATACCCGTCTCCACTCGAGAGGAAGCACGTGGGGTCCCGCACACATCCAGGGGAGCCCCGTTTCCGCCTCCTAGCTCGAGATGAGGGATCCTTTCCCTGTTTCGTAGGGAAAGAATTCCCGGCGTTCCCGTCGCATCTGAAGAGGAGGCGCTCTCCACAGGAAAGGCGAGAGGAACTCCAGGGTCGTGGCACCATTTCAAGAGACCCCCAGATGTGTCAGTCCATTCCAGAGGAACCTGTTTTCCCTGCACTGCCTTGACGTTCACGCCGAGGATCGACTCCCACCACGTGTGCACGTGGGACAGCCCTGTGGGAACGCCTCGTGGGAAAGCCTCGTTGGAAAGACTAGAGGGAAAACCATAGATCCTTTGATCCACGCGGTGGACTGCTTGACACTGCTGCTACAGCTCTGGAGGAAAGCGCAAGTGCATGCCCGCATTCGAGACGAGGACTGACTCCCCTGGGGAGACTCCACAAGTACCCCAAGATCCATGTCAGCACTGGAGAGGAATCCTCAGGTTCCGGCCCCGACTACACACAAGGTCTTAGGCCTCAGCATCGACGGGAGAGGAATCCCGAGAGGACCCGAGGAACTCGCATGGGGACTGGCCTTTCCTGAGGCCACCAGAGCTGGTCTCTGAGGTCCCCGTCGTAAGTCGAGAGTACCTGCCGCAACTCGAGAAAATCCAGGAGGTTTTGCTCTCCAGGCGAGATGAGGCCCATTTCCGCTGAGGCTTCTCGAGGCTAATCACTTCTAACCAGTGGAACTTCCAAAGGGTCCTTCACACCCTTGCTGCAACTCAAGAAGTTCCCCGACATACCCGTCTCCACTCGAGAGAAAGCACGTGGGGTTCCGCACACATCCAGGGGAGCCCCATTTCCGCCTCCTAGCTCGAGATGAGGGATCCTTTCCCTGCTTCGTAGGGAAAGAATTCCCGGCGTTCCCGTCGCATCTCAAGAGGAGGCGCTCTCCACAGGAAAGGCGAAAGGAACTCCAGGGTCGTGCCACCATTCCAAGAGTCCCCCAGATGTGTCAGTCCATTCCAGAGGAACATGTTTTCCCTGCACTGCCTTGACGTTCAAGCCGAGGATCGACTCCCACCACGTGTGCACGTGGGACAGAACTGTGGGAAGGCCTCGTGGGAAAGCTTCGTGGGAAAGACTCGAGGGAAAACCATAGATACTTTGATGCACGCGGCGGAGTGCGTGACACTGCTGCTACCGCTCTGGAGGATAGCGCAAGTGCATGCCCGCATTCCAGACGAGGACTGACTCCCCTGGGGAGACTCCAGAAGTACCCCAAGATCCATGTCAGCACTGGAGAGGAATCCTCAGGTTCCGGCCCCGACTCCACACAAGGTCTTAGGCCCCGGCATCGACGGGAGAGGAATCCCGAGAGGCCCCCGAGGAACTCGCATGGGGACTGGCCTTTCCTGAGGCCACCAGAGCGGGTCCCTGAGGTCCCCGTCGTAAGTCGAGAGCACCTGCCGCAACTCGAGAAAATCCAGGAGGTTTTGCCCTCCAGGCGAGATGAGGCCCATTTCCGCTGAGGCTTCTCGAGGCTAATCACTCTAAACACTGGAACTTCCAAAGGGTCCTTCACACCCTTGCTGCAACTCAAGAAGTTCCCCGACATACCCGTCTCCACTCGAGAGGAAGCACGAGGTTCCCGCACACATCCAGGGGAGCCCCGTTTCCGCCTCCTAGCTCGAGATGAGGGATCCTTTCCCTGTTTCGTAGGGAAAGAATTCCCGGCGTTCCCGTCGCATCTCAAGAGGAGGCGCTCTCCACAGGAAAGGCGAGAGGACTCCAGCGTCGTGCCAACATCCAAAGTGTCCCCCAGATATGTCAGTCCATTCCAGAGGAACCTGTTTTCCCTGCACTGCCTTGACGTTCAAGCTGAGGATCGACTCCCACCATGTGTGCACGTGGGACAGCCCTGTGGGAAGGCCTCGTGGGAAAGCCTCCTGGGAAAGACTCGAGGGAAAACCATAGATCCTTTGATGCACGCGGCGGACTGCTTGACACTGCTGCTACCGCTCTGGAGGATAGCGCAAGTGCATGCCCGCATTCCAGACGAGGACTGACTCCCCTGGGGAGACTCCAGAAGTACCCCAAGATCCATGTCAGCACTGGAGAGGAATCCTCAGGTTCCGGCCCCGACTCCACACAAGGACTTCGGCCCCGGCATCGACGGGAGAGGAATTCCGAGAGGCCCCCGAAGAAGTCGCATGGGGACTGGCCTTTCCTGAGGCCACCAGAGCGGGTCTCTGAGGTCCCCGTCGTAAGTCGTGAGCACATGCCGCAACTCGAGAAAATCCAGGAGGTTTTGCCCTCCAGGCGAGATGAGGCCCATTTCCGCTGAGGCTTCTCGAGGCTAATCACGTCTAACAACTGGAACTTCCAAAGGGTCCTTCACACCCTTGCTGCAACTCAAGAAGTTCCCCGACATACCCGTCTCCACTCGAGAGGAAGCACGTTGGGTCCCGCACATATCCAGGGGAGCCCCGTTTCCGCCTCCTAGCTCGAGATGAGGGATCCTTTCCCTGTTTTGTAGGGAAAGAATTCCCGGCGTTCCCGTCGCAACTCAAGAGGAGGCGCTCTCCACAGGAAAGGCGAGAGGAACTCCAGGGTCGTGGCACCATTTCAAGAGACCCCCAGATGTGTCAGTCCATTCCAGAGGAACCTGTTTTCCCTGCACTGCCTTGACGTTCACGCCGAGGATCGACTCCCACCACGTGTGCACGTGGGACAGCCCTGTGGGAACGCCTCGTGGGAAAGCCTCGTTGGAAAGACTAGAGGGAAAATCATAGATCTTTTGATCCACGCGGTGGACTGCGTGACACTGCTGCTACAGCTCTGGAGGAAAGCGCAAGTGCATGCCCGCATTCGAGACGAGGACTGACTCCCCTGGGGAGACTCCACAAGTACCCCAAGATCCATGTCAGCACTGGAGAGGAATCCTCAGGTTCCGGCCCCGACTACACACAAGGTCTTAGGCCTCAGCATCGACGGGAGAGGAATCCCGAGAGGACCCGAGGAACTCGCATGGGGACTGGCCTTTCCTGAGGCCACCAGAGCTGGTCTATGAGGTCCCCGTCGTAAGTCGAGAGTACCTGCCGCAACTCGAGAAAATCCAGGAGGTTTTGCTCTCCAGGCGAGATGAGGCCCATTTCCGCTGAGGCTTCTCGAGGCTAATCACTTCTAACCACTGGAACTTCCAAAGGGTCCTTCACACCCTTGCTGCAACTCAAGAAGTTCCCCGACATACCCGTCTCCACTCGAGAGAAAGCACGTGGGGTTCCGCACACATCCAGGGGAGCCCCATTTCCGCCTCCTAGCTCGAGATGAGGGATCCTTTCCCTGCTTCGTAGGGAAAGAATTCCCGGCGTTCCCGTCGCATCTCAAGAGGAGGCGCTCTCCACAGGAAAGGCGAAAGGAACTCCAGGGTCGTGCCACCATTCCAAGAGTCCCCCAGATGTGTCAGTCCATTCCAGAGGATCATGTTTTCCCTGCACTGCCTTGACGTTCAAGCCGAGGATCGACTCCCACCACGTGTGCACGTGGGACAGCCCTGTGGGAAGGCCTCGTGGGAAAACTTCGTGGAAAGACTCGAGGGAAAACCATAGATACTTTGATGCACGCGGCGGAGTGCGTGACACTGCTGCTACCGCTCTGGAGGATAGCGCAAGTGCATGCCCGCATTCCAGACGAGGACTGACTCCCCTGGGGAGACTCCAGAAGTACCCCAAGATCAATGTCAGCACTGGAGAGGAATCCTCAGGTTCCGGCCCCGACTCCACACAAGGTCTTCGGCCCCGGCATCGACGGGAGAGGAATCCCGAGAGGCCCCCGAGGAACTCGCATGGGGACTGGCCTTTCCTGAGGCCACCAGAGCGGGTCCCTGAGGTCCCCGTCGTAAGTCGAGAGCACCTGCCGCAACTCGAGAAAATCCAGGAGGTTTTGCCCTCCAGGCGAGATGAGGCCCATTTCCGCTGAGGCTTCTCGAGGCCAATCACATCTAACCACTGGAACTTCCAAAGGGTCCTTCACACCCTTGCTGCAACTCAAGAAGTTCCCCGACATACCCGTCTCCACTCGAGAGGAAGCACGTGGGGTCCCGCAAAAATCCGGGGACCCCCATTTCTGCCTCCTAGCTCGAGATGAGGGATCCTTTCCCTGTTTCGTAGGGAAAGAATTCCCGGCGTTCCCGTCGCATCTCAAGAGGAGGCGCTCTCCACAGGAAAGGCGAGAGGAACTCCAGGGTCGTGCCACCATTCCAAGAGTCCCCCAGATGTGTCAGTCCATTCCAGAGGAACCTGTTTTCCCTGCACTGCCTTCACGTTCAAGCCGAGGATCGACTCCCACCACGTGTGCACGTGGGACAGCCCTGTGGAAAGCCTCGTGGGAAAGCCTCGTGGGAAAGACTCGAGGCAAAACCATAGATCCTTTGATCCACGCGGCGGACTGCGTGACACTGCTGCTACCGCTCTGGAGGAAAGCGCAAGTGCATGCCCGCATTCGAGACGAGGACTGACTCCCCTGGGGAGACTCCAGAAGTACCCCAAGATCCATGTCAGCACTGGAGAGGAATCCTCAGGTTCCGGCCCCGACTCCACACAAGGTCTTAGGCCCCGGCATCGACGGGAGAGGAATCCCGAGAGGCCCCCGAGGAACTCGCATGGGGACTGGCCTTTCCTGAGGCCACCAGAGCGGGTCCCTGAGGTCCCGGTCGTAAGTCGAGAGCACCTGCCGCAACTCGAGAAAATCCAGGAGGTTTTGCCCTCCAGGCGAGATGAGGCCCATTTCCGCTGAGGCTTCTCGAGGCTAATCACATCTAAACACTGGAACTTCCAAAGGGTCCTTCACACCCTTGCTGCAACTCAAGAAGTTCCCCGACATAACCGTCTCCACTCGAGAGGAAGCACGAGGTTCCCGCACACATCCAGGGGAGCCCCGTTTCCGCCTCCTAGCTCGAGATGAGGGATCCTTTCCCTGTTTCGTAGGGAAAGAATTCCCGGCGTTCCCGTCGCATATCAAGAGGAGGCGCTCTCCACAGGAAAGGCGAGAGGACTCCAGCGTCGTGCCAACATCCAAAGTGTCCCCCAGATATGTCAGTCCATTCCAGAGGAACCTGTTTTCCCTGCACTGCCTTGACGTTCAAGCTGAGGATCGACTCCCACCATGTGTGCACGTGGGACAGCCCTGTGGGAAGGCCTCGTGGGAAAGCCTCGTGGGAAAGACTCGAGGGAAAACCATAGATCCTTTGATGCACGCGGCGGACTGCTTGACACTGCTGCTACCGCTCTGGAGGATAGCGCCAGTGCATGCCCGCATTCCAGACGAGGACTGACTCCCCTGGGGAGACTCCAGAAGTACCCCAAGATCCATGTCAGCACTGGAGAGGAATCCTCAGGTTCCGGCCCCGACTCCACACAAGGTCTTCGGCCCCGGCATCGACGGGAGAGGAATTCCGAGAGGCCCCCGAAGAAGTCGCATGGGGACTGGCCTTTCCTGAGGCCACCAGAGCGGGTCTCTGAGGTCCCCGTCGTAAGTCGTGAGCACATGCCGCAACTCGAGAAAATCCAGGAGGTTTTGCCCTCCAGGCGAGATGAGGCCCATTTCCGCTGAGGCTTCTCGAGGCTAATCACGTCTAACAACTGGAACTTCCAAAGGGTCCTTCACACCCTTGCTGCAACTCAAGAAGTTCCCCGACATACCCGTCTCCACTCGAGAGGAAGCACGTGGGGTCCCGCACACATCCAGGGGAGCCCCGTTTCCGCCTCCTAGCTCGAGATGAGGGATCCTTTCCCTGTTTTGTAGGGAAAGAATTCCCGGCGTTCCCGTCGCATCTGAAGAGGAGGCGCTCTCCACAGGAAAGGCGAGAGGAACTCCAGGGTCGTGGCACCATTTCAAGAGACCCCCAGATGTGTCAGTCCATTCCAGAGGAACCTGTTTTCCCTGCACTGCCTTGACGTTCACGCCGAGGATCGACTCCCACCACGTGTGCACGTGGGACAGCCCTGTGGGAACGCCTCGTGGGAAAGCCTCGTTGGAAAGACTAGAGGGAAAACCATAGATCCTTTGATCCACGCGGTGGACTGCTTGACACTGCTGCTACAGCTCTGGAGGAAAGCGCAAGTGCATGCCCGCATTCGAGACGAGGACTGACTCCCCTGGGGAGACTCCACAAGTACCCCAAGATCCATGTCAGCACTGGAGAGGAATCCTCAGGTTCCGGCCCCGACTACACACAAGGTCTTAGGCCTCAGCATCGACGGGAGAGGAATCCCGAGAGGACCCGAGGAACTCGCATGGGGACTGGCCTTTCCTGAGGCCACCAGAGCTGGTCTCTGAGGTCCCCGTCGTAAGTCGAGAGTACCTGCCGCAACTCGAGAAAATCCAGGAGGTTTTGCTCTCCAGGCGAGATGAGGCCCATTTCCGCTGAGGCTTCTCGAGGCTAATCACTTCTAACCAGTGGAACTTCCAAAGGGTCCTTCACACCCTTGCTGCAACTCAAGAAGTTCCCCGACATACCCGTCTCCACTCGAGAGAAAGCACGTGGGGTTCCGCACACATCCAGGGGAGCCCCATTTCCGCCTCCTAGCTCGAGATGAGGGATCCTTTCCCTGCTTCGTAGGGAAAGAATTCCCGGCGTTCCCGTCGCATCTCAAGAGGAGGCGCTCTCCACAGGAAAGGCGAAAGGAACTCCAGGGTCGTGCCACCATTCCAAGAGTCCCCCAGATGTGTCAGTCCATTCCAGAGGAACATGTTTTCCCTGCACTGCCTTGACGTTCAAGCCGAGGATCGACTCCCACCACGTGTGCACGTGGGACAGAACTGTGGGAAGGCCTCGTGGGAAAGCTTCGTGGGAAAGACTCGAGGGAAAACCATAGATACTTTGATGCACGCGGCGGAGTGCGTGACACTGCTGCTACCGCTCTGGAGGATAGCGCAAGTGCATGCCCGCATTCCAGACGAGGACTGACTCCCCTGGGGAGACTCCAGAAGTACCCCAAGATCCATGTCAGCACTGGAGAGGAATCCTCAGGTTCCGGCCCCGACTCCACACAAGGTCTTAGGCCCCGGCATCGACGGGAGAGGAATCCCGAGAGGCCCCCGAGGAACTCGCATGGGGACTGGCCTTTCCTGAGGCCACCAGAGCGGGTCCCTGAGGTCCCCGTCGTAAGTCGAGAGCACCTGCCGCAACTCGAGAAAATCCAGGAGGTTTTGCCCTCCAGGCGAGATGAGGCCCATTTCCGCTGAGGCTTCTCGAGGCTAATCACTCTAAACACTGGAACTTCCAAAGGGTCCTTCACACCCTTGCTGCAACTCAAGAAGTTCCCCGACATACCCGTCTCCACTCGAGAGGAAGCACGAGGTTCCCGCACACATCCAGGGGAGCCCCGTTTCCGCCTCCTAGCTCGAGATGAGGGATCCTTTCCCTGTTTCGTAGGGAAAGAATTCCCGGCGTTCCCGTCGCATCTCAAGAGGAGGCGCTCTCCACAGGAAAGGCGAGAGGACTCCAGCGTCGTGCCAACATCCAAAGTGTCCCCCAGATATGTCAGTCCATTCCAGAGGAACCTGTTTTCCCTGCACTGCCTTGACGTTCAAGCTGAGGATCGACTCCCACCATGTGTGCACGTGGGACAGCCCTGTGGGAAGGCCTCGTGGGAAAGCCTCCTGGGAAAGACTCGAGGGAAAACCATAGATCCTTTGATGCACGCGGCGGACTGCTTGACACTGCTGCTACCGCTCTGGAGGATAGCGCCAGTGCATGCCCGCATTCCAGACGAGGACTGACTCCCCTGGGGAGACTCCAGAAGTACCCCAAGATCCATGTCAGCACTGGAGAGGAATCCTCAGGTTCCGGCCCCGACTCCACACAAGGACTTCGGCCCCGGCATCGACGGGAGAGGAATTCCGAGAGGCCCCCGAAGAAGTCGCATGGGGACTGGCCTTTCCTGAGGCCACCAGAGCGGGTCTCTGAGGTCCCCGTCGTAAGTCGTGAGCACATGCCGCAACTCGAGAAAATCCAGGAGGTTTTGCCCTCCAGGCGAGATGAGGCCCATTTCCGCTGAGGCTTCTCGAGGCTAATCACGTCTAACAACTGGAACTTCCAAAGGGTCCTTCACACCCTTGCTGCAACTCAAGAAGTTCCCCGACATACCCGTCTCCACTCGAGAGGAAGCACGTTGGGTCCCGCACATATCCAGGGGAGCCCCGTTTCCGCCTCCTAGCTCGAGATGAGGGATCCTTTCCCTGTTTTGTAGGGAAAGAATTCCCGGCGTTCCCGTCGCATCTCAAGAGGAGGCGCTCTCCACAGGAAAGGCGAGAGGAACTCCAGGGTCGTGGCACCATTTCAAGAGACCCCCAGATGTGTCAGTCCATTCCAGAGGAACCTGTTTTCCCTGCACTGCCTTGACGTTCACGCCGAGGATCGACTCCCACCACGTGTGCACGTGGGACAGCCCTGTGGGAACGCCTCGTGGGAAAGCCTCGTTGGAAAGACTAGAGGGAAAATCATAGATCTTTTGATCCACGCGGTGGACTGCGTGACACTGCTGCTACAGCTCTGGAGGAAAGCGCAAGTGCATGCCCGCATTCGAGACGAGGACTGACTCCCCTGGGGAGACTCCACAAGTACCCCAAGATCCATGTCAGCACTGGAGAGGAATCCTCAGGTTCCGGCCCCGACTACACACAAGGTCTTAGGCCTCAGCATCGACGGGAGAGGAATCCCGAGAGGACCCGAGGAACTCGCATGGGGACTGGCCTTTCCTGAGGCCACCAGAGCTGGTCTATGAGGTCCCCGTGGTAAGTCGAGAGTACCTGCCGCAACTCGAGAAAATCCAGGAGGTTTTGCTCTCCAGGCGAGATGAGGCCCATTTCCGCTGAGGCTTCTCGAGGCTAATCACTTCTAACCACTGGAACTTCCAAAGGGTCCTTCACACCCTTGCTGCAACTCAAGAAGTTCCCCGACATACCCGTCTCCACTCGAGAGAAAGCACGTGGGGTTCCGCACACATCCAGGGGAGCCCCATTTCCGCCTCCTAGCTCGAGATGAGGGATCCTTTCCCTGCTTCGTAGGGAAAGAATTCCCGGCGTTCCCGTCGCATCTCAAGAGGAGGCGCTCTCCACAGGAAAGGCGAAAGGAACTCCAGGGTCGTGCCACCATTCCAAGAGTCCCCCAGATGTGTCAGTCCATTCCAGAGGATCATGTTTTCCCTGCACTGCCTTGACGTTCAAGCCGAGGATCGACTCCCACCACGTGTGCACGTGGGACAGCCCTGTGGGAAGGCCTCGTGGGAAAACTTCGTGGAAAGACTCGAGGGAAAACCATAGATACTTTGATGCACGCGGCGGAGTGCGTGACACTGCTGCTACCGCTCTGGAGGATAGCGCAAGTGCATGCCCGCATTCCAGACGAGGACTGACTCCCCTGGGGAGACTCCAGAAGTACCCCAAGATCAATGTCAGCACTGGAGAGGAATCCTCAGGTTCCGGCCCCGACTCCACACAAGGTCTTCGGCCCCGGCATCGACGGGAGAGGAATCCCGAGAGGCCCCCGAGGAACTCGCATGGGGACTGGCCTTTCCTGAGGCCACCAGAGCGGGTCCCTGAGGTCCCCGTCGTAAGTCGAGAGCACCTGCCGCAACTCGAGAAAATCCAGGAGGTTTTTGCCCTCCAGGCGAGATGAGGCCCATTTCCGATGAGGCTTCTCGAGGCTAATCACATCTAACCACTGCAACTTCCAAAGGGTCCTTCACACCCTTGCTGCAACTCAAGAAGTTCCCCGACATACCCGTCTCCATTCGAGAGGAAGCACGTGGTGTCCCGCACACATCCAGGGGAGCCCCGTTTCCGCCTCCTAGCTCGAGATGAGGGATCCTTTCCCTGTTTCGTAGGGAAAGAATTCCCGGCGTTCCCGTCGCATCTCAAGAGGAGGCGCTCTCCACAGGAAAGGCGAGAGGAACTCCAGGGTCGTGCCACCATTCAAAGAGTCCCCCAGATGTGTCAGTCCATTCCAGAGGAACCTGTTTTCCCTGCACTGCCTTGACGTTCAAGCCGAGGATCGACTCCCACCACTTGTGCACCTTGGAGAGCCCTGTGGGAAAGCCTCGTGGGAAAGCCTCGTGGGAAAGACTCGAGGGAAAACCATAGATCCTTTGATCCACGCGGCGGACTGCGTGACACTGCTGCTACCGCTCTGGAGGAAAGCGCAAGTGCATGCCCGCATTCCAGACGAGGACTGACTCCCCTGGGGAGACTCCAGAAGTACCCCAAGATCCATGTCATCACTGGAGAGGAAACCTCAGGTTCCAGCCCCGACTCCACACAAGGTCTTAGGCCCCGGCATTGACGGGAGAGGAATGCCGAGAGGCCCCAGAGGAACTCGCATGAGGACTGGCCTTTCCTGAGGCACCAGAGCGGGTCCCTGAGGTCCCCATCGTAAGTCGAGAGCACCTGCCGCAACTCGAGAAAATCCAGGAGGTTTTGCCCTCCAGGCGAGATGAGGCCCATTTCCGCTGAGGCTTCTCGAGGCTAATCACATCTAACCACTGGAACTTCCAAAGGGTCCTTCACACCCTTGCTGCAACTCAAGAAGTTACCCGACATACTCGTCTCCACTCGAGAGGAAGCACGTGGTGTCCCGCACACATCCAGGGGAGCCCCGTTTCCGCCTCCTAGCTCGAGATGAGGGATCCTTTCCCTGTTTTGTAGGGAAAGAATTCCCGGCGTTCCCGTCGCACCTCAAGAGGAGGCGCTCTCCACAGGAAAGGCGAGAGGAACTCCAGGGTCATGCCACCATTCCAAGGGTCCCCCAGATGTGTCAGTCCATTCCAGAGGAACCTGTTTTCCCTGCACTGCCTTGACGTTCAAGCCGAGGATCAACTCCCACCACGTGTGCACGTGGGACAGCCCTGTGGGAAAGCCTCGTGGGAAAGCCTCGTGGGAAAGACTCGAGGGAAAACCATAGATCCTTTGATCCACGCGGCGGACTGCGTGACACTGCTGCTACCGCTCTGGAGGAAAGCGCAAGTGCATGCCCGCATTCGAGACGAGGACTGACTCCCCTGGGGAGACTCCAGAAGTACCCCAAGATCCATGTCAGCACTGGAGAGGAATCCTCAGGTTCCGGCCCCGACTCCACACAAGGTCTTAGGCCCCGGCATCGACGGGAGAGGAATCCCGAGAGGCCCCCGAGGAACTCGCATGGGGACTGGCCTTTCCTGAGGCCACCAGAGCGGATCCCTGAGGTCCCCGTCGTAAGTCGAGAGCACCTGCCGCAACTCGAGAAAATCCAGGAGGTTTTGCCCTCCAGGCGAGATGAGGCCCATTTCCGCTGAGGCTTCTCGAGGCCAATCACATCTAACCACTGGAACTTCCAAAGGGTCCTTCACACCCTTGCTGCAACTCAATAAGTTCCCGACATACCCGTCTCCACTCGAGAGGAAGCACGTGGTGTCCCGCACACATCCAGGGGAGCCCCGTTTCCGCCTCCTAGCTCGAGATGAGGGATCCTTTCCCTGTTTCGTAGGGAAAGAATTCCCGGCGTTCCCGTCGCATCTCAAGAGGAGGCGCTCTCCACAGGAAAGGCGAGAGGAACTCCAGGGTCGTGCCACCATTCCAAGAGTCCCCCAGATGTGTCAGTCCATTCCAGAGGAACCTGTTTTCCCTGCACTGCCTTGACGTTCAAGCCGAGGATCGACTCCCACCACGTGTGCACGTGGGACAGCCCTGTGCGAAAGCCTCGTGGGAAAGCCTCGTGGGAAAGACTCGAGGGAAAACCATAGATCCTTTGATCCACGCGGCGGACTGCGTGACACTGCTGCTACCGCTCTGGAGGAAAGCGCAAGTGCATGCCCGCATTCGAGACGAGGACTGTCTCCCCTGGGTAGACTCCAGAAGTACCTCAAGATCCATGTCAGCACTGGAGAGGAATCCTCAGGTTCCGGCCCCGACTCCACACAAGGTCTTAGGCCCCGGCATCGACGGGAGTGGAATCCTGAGAGGCCCCCGAGGAACTCGCATGGGGACTGGCCTTTCCTGAGGCCACCAGAGCGGGTCCCTGAGGTCCCAGTCGTAAGTCGAGAGCACCTGCCGCACTCGAGAAAATCCAAGGAGGTTTTGCCCTCCAGGCGAGATGAGGCCCATTTCCGCTGAGGCTTTTCGTGGCTAATCACGTCTAACCACTGGAACTTCCAAAGGGTCCTTCACACCCTTGCTGCAACTCAAGAAGTTCCCCGACATACCCGTCTCCACTCGAGAGGAAGCACGTGGGTCCCGCCCACATCCAGGGGAGCCCCGTTTCCGCCTCCTAGCTCGAGATGAGGGATCCTTTCCCTGTTTCGTAGGGAAAGAATTCCCGGCGTTACCGTCGCATCTCAAGAGGAAGCGCTCTCCACAGGAAAGGCGAGAGGAACTCCAGGGTCGTACCACCATTCCAAGAGTACCCCAGATGTGTCAGTCCATTCCAGAGGAACCTGTTTTCCCTGCACTGCCTTGACGTTCAAGCCGAGGATCGACTCCCACCACGTGTGCACGTGGGACAGCCCTGTGCGAAAGCCTCGTGGGAAAGCCTCGTGGGAAAGACTCGAGGGAAAACCATAGATCCTTTGATCCACGCGGCGGACTGCGTGACACTGCTGCTACCGCTCTGGAGGAAAGCGCAAGTGCATGCCCGCATTCGAGACGAGGACTGACTCCCCTGGGGAGACTCCAGAAGTACCTCAAGATCCATGTCAGCACTGGAGAGGAATACTCAGGTTCCGGCCCCGACTCCACACAAGGTCTTAGGCCCCGGCATCGACGGGAGTGGAATCCTGAGAGGCCCCCGAGGAACTCGCATGGGGACTGGCCTTTCCTGAGGCCACCAGAGCGGGTCCCTGAGGTCCCCGTCGTAAGTCGAGAGCACCTGCCGCACTCGAGAAAATCCAGGAGGTTTTGCCCTCCAGGCGAGATGAGGCCCATTTCCGCTGAGGCTTTTCGTGGCTAATCACGTCTAACCACTGGAACTTCCAAAGGGTCCTTCACACCCTTGCTGCAACTCAAGAAGTTCCCCGACATACACGTCTCCACTCGAGAGGAAGCACGTGGGTCCCGCCCACATCCAGGGGAGCCCCGTTTCCGCCTCCTAGCTCGAGATGAGGGATCCTTTCCCTGTTTCGTAGGGAAAGAATTCCCGGCGTTCCCGTCGCATCTCAAGAGGAGGCGCTCTCCACAGGAAAGGCGAGAGGAACTCCAGGGTCGTGCCACCATTCAAAGAGTCCCCCAGATGTGTCAGTCCATTCCAGAGGAACCTGTTTTCCCTGCACTGCCTTGACGTTCAAGCCGAGGATCGACTCCCACCACTTGTGCACGTTGGACAGCCCTGTGGGAAAGCCTCGTGGGAAAGCCTCGTGGGAAAGACTCGAGGGAAAACCATAGATCCTTTGATCCACGCGGCGGACTGCGTGACACTGCTGCTACCGCTCTGTAGGAAAGCGCAAGTGCATGCCCGCATTCCAGACGAGGACTGACTCCCCTGGGGAGACTCCAGAAGTACCCCAAGATCCATGTCATCACTGGAGAGGAAACCTCAGGTTCCGGCCCCGACTCCACACAAGGTCTTAGGCCCCGGCATTGACGGAAGAGGAATGCCGAGAGGCCCCAGAGGAACTCGCATGGGGACTGGCCTTTCCTGAGGCACCAGAGCGGGTCCCTGAGGTCCCCATCGTAAGTCGAGAGCACCTGCCGCAACTCGAGAAAATCCAGGAGGTTTTGCCCTCCAGGCGAGATGAGGCCCATTTCCGCTGAGGCTTCTCGAGGCCAATCACATCTAACCACTGGAACTTCCAAAGGGTCCTTCACACCCTTGCTGCAACTCAATAAGTTCCCGACATACCCGTCTCCACTCGAGAGGAAGCACGTGGTGTCCCGCACACATCCAGGGGAGCCCCGTTTCCGCCTCCTAGCTCGAGATGAGGGATCCTTTCCCTGTTTCGTAGGGAAAGAATTCCCGGCGTTCCCGTCGCATCTCAAGAGGAGGCGCTCTCCACAGGAAAGGCGAGAGGAACTCCAGGGTCGTGCCACCATTCCAAGAGTCCCCCAGATGTGTCAGTCCATTCCAGAGGAACCTGTTTTCCCTGCACTGCCTTGACGTTCAAGCCGAGGATCGACTCCCACCACGTGTGCACGTGGGACAGCCCTGTGCGAAAGCCTCGTGGGAAAGCCTCGTGGGAAAGACTCGAGGGAAAACCATAGATCCTTTGATCCACGCGGCGGACTGCGTGACACTGCTGCTACCGCTCTGGAGGAAAGCGCAAGTGCATGCCCGCATTCGAGACGAGGACTGTCTCCCCTGGGTAGACTCCAGAAGTACCTCAAGATCCATGTCAGCACTGGAGAGGAATCCTCAGGTTCCGGCCCCGACTCCACACAAGGTCTTAGGCCCCGGCATCGACGGGAGTGGAATCCTGAGAGGCCCCCGAGGAACTCGCACGGGGACTGGCCTTTCCTGAGGCCACCAGAGCGGGTCCCTGAGGTCCCAGTCGTAAGTCGAGAGCACCTGCCGCACTCGAGAAAATCCAAGGAGGTTTTGCCCTCCAGGCGAGATGAGGCCCATTTCCGCTGAGGCTTTTCGTGGCTAATCACGTCTAACCACTGGAACTTCCAAAGGGTCCTTCACACCCTTGCTGCAACTCAAGAAGTTCCCCGACATACCCGTCTCCACTCGAGAGGAAGCACGTGGGTCCCGCCCACATCCAGGGGAGCCCCGTTTCCGCCTCCTAGCTCGAGATGAGGGATCCTTTCCCTGTTTCGTAGGGAAAGAATTCCCGGCGTTACCGTCGCATCTCAAGAGGAAGCGCTCTCCACAGGAAAGGCGAGAGGAACTCCAGGGTCGTACCACCATTCCAAGAGTACCCCAGATGTGTCAGTCCATTCCAGAGGAACCTGTTTTCCCTGCACTGCCTTGACGTTCAAGCCGAGGATCGACTCCCACCACGTGTGCACGTGGGACAGCCCTGTGCGAAAGCCTCGTGGGAAAGCCTCGTGGGAAAGACTCGAGGGAAAACCATAGATCCTTTGATCCACGCGGCGGACTGCGTGACACTGCTGCTACCGCTCTGGAGGAAAGCGCAAGTGCATGCCCGCATTCGAGACGAGGACTGACTCCCCTGGGGAGACTCCAGAAGTACCTCAAGATCCATGTCAGCACTGGAGAGGAATACTCAGGTTCCGGCCCCGACTCCACACAAGGTCTTAGGCCCCGGCATCGACGGGAGTGGAATCCTGAGAGGCCCCCGAGGAACTCGCATGGGGACTGGCCTTTCCTGAGGCCACCAGAGCGGGTCCCTGAGGTCCCCGTCGTAAGTCGAGAGCACCTGCCGCACTCGAGAAAATCCAGGAGGTTTTGCCCTCCAGGCGAGATGAGGCCCATTTCCGCTGAGGCTTTTCGTGGCTAATCACGTCTAACCACTGGAACTTCCAAAGGGTCCTTCACACCCTTGCTGCAACTCAAGAAGTTCCCCGACATACACGTCTCCACTCGAGAGGAAGCACGTGGGTCCCGCCCACATCCAGGGGAGCCCCGTTTCCGCCTCCTAGCTCGAGATGAGGGATCCTTTCCCTGTTTCGTAGGGAAAGAATTCCCGGCGTTCCCGTCGCATCTCAAGAGGAGGCGCTCTCCACAGGAAAGGCGAGAGGAACTCCAGGGTCGTGCCACCATTCAAAGAGTCCCCCAGATGTGTCAGTCCATTCCAGAGGAACCTGTTTTCCCTGCACTGCCTTGACGTTCAAGCCGAGGATCGACTCCCACCACTTGTGCACGTTGGACAGCCCTGTGGGAAAGCCTCGTGGGAAAGCCTCGTGGGAAAGACTCGAGGGAAAACCATAGATCCTTTGATCCACGCGGCGGACTGCGTGACACTGCTGCTACCGCTCTGTAGGAAAGCGCAAGTGCATGCCCGCATTCCAGACGAGGACTGACTCCCCTGGGGAGACTCCAGAAGTACCCCAAGATCCATGTCATCACTGGAGAGGAAACCTCAGGTTCCGGCCCCGACTCCACACAAGGTCTTAGGCCCCGGCATTGACGGAAGAGGAATGCCGAGAGGCCCCAGAGGAACTCGCATGGGGACTGGCCTTTCCTGAGGCACCAGAGCGGGTCCCTGAGGTCCCCATCGTAAGTCGAGAGCACCTGCCACAACTCGAGAAAATCCAGGAGGTTTTGCCCTCCAGGCGAGATGAGGCCCATTTCCGCTGAGGCTTCTCGAGGCTAATCACATCTAACCACTCGAACTTCCAAAGGGTCCTTCACACCCTTGCTGCAACTTAAGAAGTTCCCCGACATACCCGTCTCCACTCGAGAGGAAGCACGTGGGTCCCGCACACATCCAGGGGAGCCCCGTTTCCGCCTCCTAGCTCGAGATGAGGGATCCTTTCCCTGTTTCGTAGGGAAAGAATTCCCGGAGTTCCCGTCGCATCTCAAGAGGAGGCGCTCTCCACAGGAAAGGCGAGAGGAACTCCAGGGTCGTGACACCATTCCAAGAGTCCCCAAGATTTGTCAGTCCATTCCAGAGGAACCTTTTTTCCCTGCACTGCCTTGACGTTCAAGCCGAGGATCGACTCCCACCACGTGTGCACGTGGGACAGCCCTGTGGGAAAGCCTCGTGGGAAAGCCTCGTGGGAAAGACTCGAGGGAAAACCATAGATCCTTTGATCCACGCGGCGGACTGCGTGACACTGCTGCTACCGCTCTGGAGGAAAGCGCAAGTGCATGCCCGCATTCGAGACGAGGACTGACTCCCCTGGGGAGACTCCAGAAGTACCCCAAGATCCATGTCAGCACTGGAGAGGAATCCTCAGGTTCCGGCCCCGACTCCACACAAGGTCTTAGGCCCCGGCATCGACGGGAGAGTAATCCCGAGAGGCCCCCGTGGAACTCGCATGGGGTCTGGCCTTTCCTGAGGCCACCAGAGCGGATCCCTGAGGTCCCCGTCGTAAGTCGAGAGCACCTGCCGCAACTCGAGAAAATCCAGGAGGTTTTGCCCTCCAGGCGAGATGAGGCCCATTTCCGCTGAGGCTTCTCGAGGCCAATCACATCTAACCACTGGAACTTCCAAAGGGTCCTTCACACCCTTGCTGCAACTCAAGAAGTTCCCGACATACCCGTCTCCACTCGAGAGGAAGCACGTGGTGTCCCGCACACATCCAGGGGAGCCCCGTTTCCGCCTCCTAGCTCGAGATGAGGGATCCTTTCCCTGTTTCGTAGGGAAAGAATTCCCGGCGTTCCCGTCGCATCTCAAGAGGAGGCGCTCTTCGCAGGAAAGGCGAGAGGAACTCCAGGGTCGTGCCACCATTCCAAGAGTCCCCCAGATGTGTCAGTCCATTCCAGAGGAACCTGTTTTCCCTGCACTGCCTTGACGTTCAAGCCGAGGATCGACTCCCACCACGTGTGCACGTGGGACAGCCCTGTGGGAAAGCCTCGTGGGAAAGCCTCGTGGGAAAGACTCGAGGGAAAACCATAGATCCTTTGATCCACGCGGCGGACTGCGTGACACTGCTGCTACCGCTCTGGAGGAAAGCGCAAGTGCATGCCCGCATTCGAGACGAGGACTGTCTCCCCTGGGGAGACTCCAGAAGTACCTCAAGATCCATGTCAGCACTGGAGAGGAATCCTCAGGTTCCGGCCCCGACTCCACACAAGGTCTTAGGCCCCGGCATCGACGGGAGTGGAATCCTGAGAGGCCCCCGAGGAACTCGCATGGGGACTGGCCTTTCCTGAGGCCACCAGAGCGGGTCCCTGAGGTCCCAGTCGTAAGTCGAGAGCACCTGCCGCACTCGAGAAAATCCAAGGAGGTTTTGCCCTCCAGGCGAGATGAGGCCCATTTCCGCTGAGGCTTTTCGTGGCTAATCACGTCTAACCACTGGAACTTTCAAAGGGTCCTTCACAACCTTGCTGCAACTCAAGAAGTTCCCCGACATACCCGTCTCCACTCGAGAGGAAGCACGTGGGTCCCGCCCACATCCAGGGGAGCCCCGTTTCCGCCTCCTAGCTCGAGATGAGGGATCCTTTCCCTGTATCGTAGGGAAAGAATTCCCGGCGTTACCGTCGCATCTCAAGAGGAAGCGCTCTCCACAGGAAAGGCGAGAGGA
The DNA here is from genome assembly GCF_042477335.2 of Ovis canadensis. NCBI lineage: Eukaryota > Metazoa > Chordata > Mammalia > Artiodactyla > Bovidae > Ovis > Ovis canadensis. The sequence goes on along the minus strand of NC_091249.1, from coordinate 9,564,928 downwards.
ACTCCAGGGTCGTACCACCATTCCAAGAGTACCCCAGATGTGTCAGTCCATTCCAGAGGAACCTGTTTTCCCTGCACTGCCTTGACGTTCAAGCCGAGGATCGACTCCCACCACGTGTGCACGTGGGACAGCCCTGTGCGAAAGCCTCGTGGGAAAGCCTCGTGGGAAAGACTCGAGGGAAAACCATAGATCCTTTGATCCACGCGGCGGACTGCGTGACACTGCTGCTACCGCTCTGGAGGAAAGCGCAAGTGCATGCCCGCATTCGAGACGAGGACTGACTCCCCTGGGGAGACTCCAGAAGTACCTCAAGATCCATGTCAGCACTGGAGAGGAATCCTCAGGTTCCGGCCCCGACTCCACACAAGGTCTTAGGCCCCGGCATCGACGGGAGTGGAATCCTGAGAGGCCCCCGAGGAACTCGCATGGGGACTGGCCTTTCCTGAGGCCACCAGAGCGGGTCCCTGGGGTCCCCGTCGTAAGTCGAGAGCACCTGCCGCACTCGAGAAAATCCAGGAGGTTTTGCCCTCCAGGCGAGATGAGGCCCATTTCCGCTGAGACTTTTCGTGGCTAATCACGTCTAACCACTGGAACTTCCAAAGGGTCCTTCACACCCTTGCTGCAACTCAAGAAGTTCCCCGACATACACGTCTCCACTCGAGAGGAAGCACGTGGGTCCCGCCCACATCCAGGGGAGCCCCGTTTCCGCCTCCTAGCTCGAGATGAGGGATCCTTTCCCTGTTTCGTAGGGAAAGAATTCCCGGCGTTCCCGTCGCATCTCAAGAGGAGGCGCTCTCCACAGGAAAGGCGAGAGGAACTCCAGGGTCGTGCCACCATTCCAAGAGTCCCCCAGATGTGTCAGTCCATTCCAGAGGAACCTGTTTTCCCTGCACTGCCTTGACGTTCAAGCCGAGGATCGACTCCCACCACTTGTGCACGTTGGACAGCCCTGTGGGAAAGCCTCGTGGGAAAGCCTCGTGGGAAAGACTCGAGGGAAAACCATAGATCCTTTGATCCACGCGGCGGACTGCGTGACACTGCTGCTACCGCTCTGTAGGAAAGCGCAAGTGCATGCCCGCATTCCAGACGAGGACTGACTCCCCTGGGGAGACTCCAGAAGTACCCCAAGATCCATGTCATCACTGGAGAGGAAACCTCAGGTTCCGGCCCCGACTCCACACAAGGTCTTAGGCCCCGGCATTGACGGGAGAGGAATGCCGAGAGGCCCCAGAGGAACTCGCATGGGGACTGGCCTTTCCTGAGGCACCAGAGCGGGTCCCTGAGGTCCCCATCGTAAGACGAGAGCACCTGCCGCAACTCGAGAAAATCCAGGAGGTTTTGCCCTCCAGGCGAGATGAGGCCCATTTCCGCTGAGGCTTCTCGAGGCTAATCACATCTAACCACTCGAACTTCCAAAGGGTCCTTCACACCCTTGCTGCAACTTAAGAAGTTCCCCGACATACCCGTCTCCACTCGAGAGGAAGCACGTGGGTCCCGCACACATCCAGGGGAGCCCCGTTTCCGCCTCCTAGCTCGAGATGAGGGATCCTTTCCCTGTTTCGTAGGGAAAGAATTCCCGGAGTTCCCGTCGCATCTCAAGAGGAGGCACTCTCCACAGGAAAGACGAGAGGAACTCCAGGGTCTTGCCACCATTCCAAGAGTCCCACAGATGTGTCAGTCCATTCAAGAGGAACCTGTTTTCCCTTCACTGCCTTGACGTTCAAGCCGAGGATCGACTCCCACCACGTGTGCACGTGGGACAGCCCTGTGGGAAAGCATTGTGGGAAAGACTCGAGGGAAAACCATAGATCCTTTGATCCACGTGGCGGACTGCGTGACACTGCTGCTACCGCTCTGCAGGAAAGCGCAAGTGCATGCCCGCATTCGAGACGAGGACTGACTCCCCTGGGGAGACTCCAGAAGTACCCCAAGATCCATGTCAGCACTGGAGAGGAATCCTCATGTTCCGGCCCCGACTCCACACAAGGTCTTAGGCCCTGGCATTGACGGGAGAGGAATCCCGAGAGGCCCCCGAGGAACTCGCATGGGGACTGGCCTTCTCTGAGGCCACCAGAGCGGGTCCCTGAGGTCCCCGTCGTAAGTCGAGAGCACCTGCCACAACTCGAGAAAATCCAGGAGGTTTCGCCCTCCAGGCGAGATGAGGCCCATTTCCGCTGAGGCTTCTCGAGGCCAATCACATCTAACCACTGGAACTTCCAAACGGTCCTTCACACCCTTGCTGCAACTCAAGAAGTTCCCCGACATACCCGTCTCCACTCGAGAGGAAGCACGTGCGGTCCCGCACACATCCAGGGGAGCCCCGTTTCCGACTCCTAGCTCGAGATGAGGGATCCTTTCCCTGTTCGTAGGGAAAGAATTCCCGGCGTTCCCGTCGCATCTCAAGAGGAGGCGCTCTCCACAGAAAAGGCGAGAGGAACTCCAGGGTCATGCCACCATTACAAGAGTCCCCCAGATGTGTCAGTCCATTCCAGAGGAACATGTTTTCCCTGCACTGCCTTGACGTTCAAGCCCAGGATCGACTCCCACCACGTGTGCTCGTGGGACAGCCCTGTGGGAAAGCTTCGTGGGAAAGCCTCGTGGGAAAGACTCGAGGGAAAAACATAGATCCTTTGATCCACGCGGCGGACTGCGTGACACTGCTGCTACCGCTCTGGAGGAAAGCGCAAGTGCATGCCCGCATTCGATACGAGGACGACTCCCCTTGGGAGACTCCAGAAGTACCCCAAGATCCATGTCAGCACTGGAGAGGAATCCTCAGGTTCCGGCCCCGACTCCACACAAGGTCTTAGACCCCGGCATCGACGGGAGAGGAATCCCGAGAGGCCCCCGAGGAACTCGCATGGGGACTGGCCTTTCCTGAGGCCACCAGAGCGGGTCCCTGAGGTCCCTGTCGTAAGTCGAGAGCACCTGCCGAAACTCGAGAAAATCCAGGAGGTTTTGCCCTCCAGGCGAGATGAGGCCCATTTCCGCTTAGGCTTCTCGAGGCCAATCACATCTAACCACTGGAACTTCCAAAGGGTCCTTCACACCCTTGCTGCAACTCAAGAAGTTCCCCGACATACCCTTCTCCACTCCTGAGGAAGCACGTGGTGTCCTGCACACATCCAGGGGAGCCCCGTTTCCGCCTCCTAGCTCGAGATGAGGGATCCTTTCCCTGTTTCGTAGGGAAAGAATTCCCGGCGTTCCCGTCGCATCTCAAGAGGAGGCGCTCTCCACAGGACAGGCGAGAGGAACTCCAGGGTCGTGCCACCATTCCAAGAGTCCCCCAGATGTGTCAGTCCATTCCAGAGGAACCTGTTTTCCCTGCACTGCCTTGACGTTCAAGCCGAGGATCGACTCCCACCACGTGTGCACGTGGGACAGCCCTGTGCGAAAGCCTCGTGGGAAAGCCTCGTGGGAAAGACTCGAGGGAAAACCATAGATCCTTTGATCCACGCGGCGGACTGCGTGACACTGCTGCTACCGCTCTGGAGGAAAGCGCAAGTGCATGCCCGCATTCGAGACGAGGACTGACTCCCCTGGGGAGACTCCAGAAGTACCTCAAGATCCATGTCAGCACTGGAGAGGAATCCTCAGGTTCCGGCCCCGACTCCACACAAGGTCTTAGGCCCCGGCATCGACGGGAGTGGAATCCTGAGAGGCCCCCGAGGAACTCGAATGGGGACTGGCCTTTCCTGAGGCCACCAGAGCGGGTCCCTGAGGTCCCCGTCGTAAGTCGAGAGCACCTGCCGCACTCGAGAAAATCCAGGAGGTTTTGCCCTCCAGGCGAGATGAGGCCCATTTCCGCTGAGGCTTTTCGTGGCTAATCACGTCTAACCACTGGAACTTCCAAAGGGTCCTTCACACCCTTGCTGCAACTCAAGAAGTTCCCCGACATACACGTCTCCACTCGAGAGGAAGCACGTGGGTCCCGCCCACATCCAGGGGAGCCCCGTTTCCGCCTCCTAGCTCGAGATGAGGGATCCTTTCCCTGTTTCGTAGGGAAAGAATTCCCGGCGTTCCCGTCGCATCTCAAGAGGAGGCGCTCTCCACAGGAAAGGCGAGAGGAACTCCAGGGTCGTGCCACCATTCAAAGAGTCCCCCAGATGTGTCAGTCCATTCCAGAGGAACCTGTTTTCCCTGCACTGCCTTGACGTTCAAGCCGAGGATCGACTCCCACCACTTGTGCACGTTGGACAGCCCTGTGGGAAAGCCTCGTGGGAAAGCCTCGTGGGAAAGACTCGAGGGAAAACCATAGATCCTTTGATCCACGCGGCGGACTGCGTGACACTGCTGCTACCGCTCTGTAGGAAAGCGCAAGTGCATGCCCGCATTCCAGACGAGGACTGACTCCCCTGGGGAGACTCCAGAAGTACCCCAAGATCCATGTCATCACTGGAGAGGAAACCTCAGGTTCCGGCCCCGACTCCACACAAGGTCTTAGGCCCCGGCATTGACGGAAGAGGAATGCCGAGAGGCCCCAGAGGAACTCGCATGGGGACTGGCCTTTCCTGAGGCACCAGAGCGGGTCCCTGAGGTCCCCATCGTAAGTCGAGAGCACCTGCCGCAACTCGAGAAAATCCAGGAGGTTTTGCCCTCCAGGCGAGATGAGGCCCATTTCCGCTGAGGCTTCTCGAGGCCAATCACATCTAACCACTGGAAGTTCCAAAGGGTCCTTCACACCATTGCTGCAACTCAAGAAGTTCCACGACATACCCGTCTCCACTCGAGAGGAAGCACGTGGTGTCCCGCACACATCCAGGGGAGCTCCGTTTCCGCCCCCTAGCTCGAGATGAGGGATCCTTTCCCTGTTTCGTAGGGAAAGAATTCCCGGCGTTCCCGTGGCAACTCAAGAGGAGACGCTCTCCACAGGAAACGCGAGAGGAACTCCAGGGTCGTGACACCATTCCAAGAGTCCCCCAGATGTGTCAGTCCATTCCAGAGGAACCTGTTTTCCCTGCACTGCCTTGACGTTCAAGCCGAGGATCGACTCCCACCACGTCTGCACGTGGGACAGCCCTGTGGGAAAGCCTCGTGGGAAAGCCTCGTGGGAAAGACTCGAGGGAAAACCATAGATCCTTTGATCCACGCGGCGGACTGCGTGACACTGCTGCTACCGCTCTGGAGGAAAGCGCAAGTGCATGCCCGCATTCGAGACGAGGACTGACTCCCCTGGGGAGACTCCAGAAGTACCCCAAGATCCATGTCAGCACTGGAGAGGAATCCTCAGGTTCCGGCCCCGACTCCACACAAGGTCTTAGGCCCCGGCATCGACGGGAGAGGAATCCCGAGAGGCCCCCGAGGAACTCGCATGGGGACTGGCCTTTCCTGAGGCCACCAGAGCGGATCCCTGAGGTCCCCGTCGTAAGTCGAGAGCACCTGCCGCAACTCGAGAAAATCCAGGAGGTTTTGCCCTCCAGGCGAGATGAGGCCCATTTCCGCTGAGGCTTCTCGAGGCCAATCACATCTAACCACTGGAACTTCCAAAGGGTCCTTCACACCCTTGCTGCAACTCAAGAAGTTCCCGACATACCCGTCTCCACTCGAGAGGAAGCACGTGGTGTCCCGCACACATCCAGGGGAGCCCCGTTTCCGCCTCCTAGCTCGAGATGAGGGATCCTTTCCCTGTTTCGTAGGGAAAGAATTCCCGGCGTTCCCGTCGCATCTCAAGAGGAGGCGCTCTTCGCAGGAAAGGCGAGAGGAACTCCAGGGTCGTGCCACCATTCCAAGAGTCCCCCAGATGTGTCAGTCCATTCCAGAGGAACCTGTTTTCCCTGCACTGCCTTGACGTTCAAGCCGAGGATCGACTCCCACCACGTGTGCACGTGGGACAGCCCTGTGCGAAAGCCTCGTGGGAAAGCCTCGTGGGAAAGACTCGAGGGAAAACCATAGATCCTTTGATCCACGCGGCGGACTGCGTGACACTGCTGCTACCGCTCTGGAGGAAAGCGCAAGTGCATGCCCGCATTCGAGACGAGGACTGTCTCCCCTGGGGAGACTCCAGAAGTACCTCAAGATCCATGTCAGCACTGGAGAGGAATCCTCAGGTTCCGGCCCCGACTCCACACAAGGTCTTAGGCCCCGGCATCGACGGGAGTGGAATCCTGAGAGGCCCCCGAGGAACTCGCATGGGGACTGGCCTTTCCTGAGGCCACCAGAGCGGGTCCCTGAGGTCCCAGTCGTAAGTCGAGAGCACCTGCCGCACTCGAGAAAATCCAAGGAGGTTTTGCCCTCCAGGCGAGATGAGGCCCATTTCCGCTGAGGCTTTTCGTGGCTAATCACGTCTAACCACTGGAACATCCAAAGGGTCCTTCACAACCTTGCTGCAACTCAAGAAGTTCCCCGACATACCCGTCTCCACTCGAGAGGAAGCACGTGGGTCCCGCCCACATCCAGGGGAGCCCCGTTTCCGCCTCCTAGCTCGAGATGAGGGATCCTTTCCCTGTTTCGTAGGGAAAGAATTCCCGGCGTTACCGTCGCATCTCAAGAGGAAGCGCTCTCCACAGGAAAGGCGAGAGGAACTCCAGGGTCGTACCACCATTCCAAGAGTACCCCAGATGTGTCAGTCCATTCCAGAGGAACCTGTTTTCCCTGCACTGCCTTGACGTTCAAGCCGAGGATCGACTCCCACCACGTGTGCACGTGGGACAGCCCTGTGCGAAAGCCTCGTGGGAAAGCCTCCTGGGAAAGACTCGAGGGAAAACCATAGATCCTTTGATCCACGCGGCGGACTGCGTGACACTGCTGCTACCGCTCTGGAGGAAAGCGCAAGTGCATGCCCGCATTCGAGACGAGGACTGACTCCCCTGGGGAGACTCCAGAATTACCCCAAGATCCATGTCAGCACTGGAGAGGAATCCTCAGGTTCCGGCCCCGACTCCACACAAGGTCTTAGGCCCCGGCATCGACGGGAGAGGAATCCCGAGAGGCCCCCGAGGAACTCGCATGGGGACTGGCCTTTCCTGAGGCCACCAGAGCGGGTCCCTGAGGTCCCCGTCGTAAGTCGAGAGCACCTGCCGCAACTCGAGAAAATCCAGGAGGCTTTGCCCTCCAGGCGAGATGAGGCTCATTTCCGCTGAGGCTTCTGGAGGCCAATCATGTCTATCCACTGGAACTTCCAAAGGGTCCTTCACACCATTGCTGCAACTCAAGAAGTTCCCCGACATACCCGTCTCCACTCGAGAGGAAGCACGTGGGGTCCCGCACACATCCAGGGGAGCCCCGTTTCCGCCTCCTAGCTCGAGATGAGGGATCCTTTCCCTGTTTCGTAGGGAAAGAATTCCCGGCGTTCCCGTCGCATCTCAAGAGGAGGCGCTCTCCACAGGACAGGCGAGAGGAACTCCAGGGTCGTGCCACCATTCCAAGAGTCCCCCAGATGTGTCAGTCCATTCCAGAGGAACCTGTTTTCCCTGCACTGCCTTGACGTTCAAGCCGAGGATCGACTTCCACCACGTGTGCAGGTGGGATAGCCCTGTGGGAAAGCCTCGTGGGAAAGCCTCGTGGGAAAGACTCGAGGGAAAACCATAGATCCTTTGATCCACGCGGGGGACTGCGTGACACTGCTGCTACCGCTCTGGAGGAAAGTGCAAGTGCATGCCCGCATTCGAGACGAGGACTGACTCCCCTGGGGAGACTCCAGAAGTACCCCAAGATCCATGTCAGCACTGGAGAGGAATCCTCAGGTTCCGGCCCCGACTCCACACAAGGTCTTAGGCCCCGGCATCGACGGGAGAAGAATCCCGAGACGCCCCCGAGGAACTCGCATGGGGACTGGCCTTTCCTGAGGCCACCAGAGCGGGTCCCTGAGGTCCCAGTCGTAAGTCGAGAGCACCTGCCGCAACTCGAGAAAATCCAGGAGGTTTTCACCTCCAGGCGAGATGAGGCCCATTTCCGCTGAGGCTTCTCGAGGCCAATCACATCGAACCACTGGAACTTCCAAAGGGTCCTTCACACCCTTGCTGCAACTCAAGAAGTTCCCCGACATACCCGTCTGCACTCGAGAGGAAGCACGTGGGGTCCCGCACACATCCAGGGGAGCCCCGTTTCCGCCTCCTAGCTCGAGATGAGGGATCCTTTCCCTGTTTCGTAGGGAAAGAATTCCCGGCGTTCCCGTCGCATCTCAAGAGGAGGCGCTCTCCACAGGAAAGGCGAGAGGAACTCCAGGGTCGTGCCACCATTCCAAGAGTCCCCCAGATGTGTCAGTCCATTCCATAGGAACCTGTTTTCCCTGCACTGCCTTGACGTTCAAGCCGAGGATCGACTCCCACCACGTGTGCACGTGGGACAGCCCTGTGGGAAAGCCTCGTGGGAAAGCCTCGTGGGAAAGACTCGAGGGAAAACCATAGATCCTTTGATCCACGCGGCGGACTGCGTGACACTGCTGCTACCGCTCTGGAGGAAAGCGCAAGTGCATGCCCGCATTCGAGACGAGGACTGACTCCCCTGGGGAGACTCCAGAAGTACCCCAAGATCCATGTCAGCACTGGAGAGAAATCCTCAGGTTCCAGTCCCGACTCCACACAAGGTCTTAGGCCCCGGCATCGACGGGAGAGGAATCCCGAGAGGCCCCCGAGGAACTCGCATGGGGACTGGCCATTCCTGAGGCCACCAGAGCGGGTCCCTGAGGTCCCCGTCGTAAGTCGAGAGCACCTGCCGCAACTCGAGAAAATCCAGGCGGTTTTGCCCTCCAGGCGAGATGAGGCCCATTTCCGCTGAGGCTTCTCGAGGCCAGTCACATCTAACCACTGGAACTTCCAAAGGGTCCTTCACACCCTTGCTGCAACTCAAGAAGTTCCCCGACATATCCGTCTCCACTCGAGAGGAAGCACGTGGGGTCCCGCACACATCCAGGGGAGCCCCGTTTCCGCCTCCTAGCTCGAGATGAGGGATCCTTTCCCTGTTTCGTAGGGAAAGAATTCCCGGCGTTCCCGTCGCATCTCAAGAGGAGGCGCTCTCCACAGGAAAGGCGAGAGGAACTCCAGGGTCGTGCCACCATTCCAAGAGTCCCCCAGATGTGTCAGTCCATTCCATAGGAACCTGTTTTCCCTGCACTGCCTTGACGTTCAAGCCGAGGATCGACTCCCACCACGTGTGCACGTGGGACAGCCCTGTGGGAAAGCCTCGTGGAAAAGCCTCGAGGGAAAGACTCGAGGGAAAACCATAGATCCTTTGATCCACGCGGCGGACTGCGTGACACTGCTGTTACCGCTCTGGAGGAAAGCGCAAGTGCATGCCCGCATTCGAGACGAGGACTGACTCCCCTGGGGAGACTCCAGAAGTACCCCAAGATCCATGTCAGCACTGGAGAGAAATCCTCAGGTTCCAGTCCCGACTCCACACAAGGTCTTAGGCCCCGGCATCGACGGGAGAGGAATCCCGAGAGGCCCCCGAGGAACTAGCATGGGGACTGGCCATTCCTGAGGCCACCAGAGCGGGTCCCTGAGGTCCCCGTCGTAAGTCGAGAGCACCTGCCGCAACTCGAGAAAATCCAGGCGGTTTTGCCCTCCAGGCGAGATGAGGCCCATTTCCGCTGAGGCTTCTCGAGGCCAGTCACATCTAACCACTGGAACTTCCAAAGGGTCCTTCACACCCTTGCTGCAACTCAAGAAGTTCCCCGACATATCCGTCTCCAATCGAGAGGAAGCACGTGGTGTCCCGCACACTTCCAGGGGAGCCCCGTTTCCGCCTCCTAGCTCGAGATGAGGGATCCTTTCCCTGTTTCGTAGGGAAAGAATTCCCGGCGTTCCCGTCGCATCTCAAGAGGAGGCGCTCTCCACAGGAAAGGGAGAGGAACTCCAGGGTCGTGCCACCATTCCAAGAGTCCCCCAGATGTGTCAGTCCATTCCAGAGGAACCTGTTTTCCCTGCACTGCCTTGACGTTCAAGCCGAGGATCGACTCCCACCCTGTGTGCACGTGGGACAGCCCTGTGGGAAAGACTCGTGGGAAAGCCTCGTGGGAAAGACTCGAGGGAAAACCATAGATCCTTTGATCCACGCGGCGGACTGCGTGACACTGCTGCTACCGCTCTGGAGGAAAGCGCAAGTGCATGCCCGCATTCCAGACGAGGACCGACTCCCCTGGGGAGACTCCAGAAGTACCCCAAGATCCATGTCAGCACTGGAGAGGAATCCTCAGGTTCCGGCCCCGACTCCACACAAGGTCTTAGGCCCCGGCATCGACGGGAGAGGAATCCCGAGAGGCCCCCGAGGAACTCGCATGGGGACTGGCCTTTCCAGAGGCCACCAGAGCGGGTCCCTGAGGTCCCCGTCGTAAGTCGAGAGCACCTGCCGCACTCGAGAAAATCCAGGAGGTTTTGCCCTCCAGGCGAGATGAGGCCCATTTCCGCTGAGGCTTCTCGTGGCCAATCACATCTAACCACTGGAACTTCCAAAGGGTCCTTCACACCCTTGCTGCAACTCAAGAAGTTCCCCGACATACCCGTCTCCACTCGAGAGGAAGCACGTGGGTCCCGCACACATCCAGGGGAGCCCCGTTTCCGCCTCCTAGCTCGAGATGAGGGATCCTTTCCCTGTTTCGTAGGGAAAGAATTCCCGGCGTTCCCGTCGCATCTCAAGAGGAGGCGCTCTCCACAGGAAAGGCGAGAGGAACTCCAGGGTCGTGCCACCATTCCAAGAGTCCCCCAGATGTGTCAGTCCATTCCAGAGGAACCTGTTTTCCCTGCACTGCCTTGACGTTCAAGCCGAGGATCGACTCCCACCACGTGTGCACGTGGGACAGCCCTGTGCGAAAGCCTCGTGGGAAAGCCTCGTGGGAAAGACTCGAGGGATAACCATAGATCCTTTGATCCACGCGGCGGACTGCGTGACACTGCTGCTACCGCTCTGGAGGAAAGCGCAAGTGCATGCCCGCATTCGAGACGAGGACTGACTCCCCTGGGGAGACTCTAGAAGTACCTCAAGATCCATGTCAGCACTGTAGAGGAATCCTCAGGTTCCGGCCCCGACTCCACACAAGGTCTTAGGCCCCGGCATCGACGGGAGAGGAATCCCGAGAGGCCCCCGAGGAAGTCGCTTGGGGACTGGCCTTTCCTGAGGCCACCAGAGCGCGTCCCTGAGGTCCCGGTTGTAAGTCGAGAGCACCTGCCGCAACTCGAGAAAATCCAGGAGGTTTTGCCCTCCAGGCGAGATGAGGCCCATTTCCGCTGAGGCTTCTCGAGGCCAATCACATCTAACCACTGGAACTTCCAAAGGGTCCTTCACACCCTTGCTGCAACTCAAGAAGTGCCCCGACATACCCGTCTCCACTCGAGAGGAAGCACGTGGGTCCCGCCCACATCCAGGGGAGCCCCGTTTCCGCCTCCTAGCTCGAGATGAGGGATCCTTTCCCTGTTTCGTAGGGAAAGAATTCCCGGCGTTACCGTCGCATCTCAAGAGGAAGCGCTCTCCACAGGAAAGGCGAGAGGAACTCCAGGGTCGTACCACCATTCCAAGAGTACCCCAGATGTGGCAGTCCATTCCAGAGGAACCTGTTTTCCCTGCACTGACTTGACGTTCAAGCCGAGGATCGACTCCCACCACGTGTGCACGTGGGACAGCCCTGTGCGAAAGCCTCGTGGGAAAGCCTCGTGGGAAAGACTCGAGGGAAAACCATAGATCCTTTGATCCACGCGGCGGACTGCGTGACACTGCTGCTACCGCTCTGGAGGAAAGCGCAAGTGCATGCCCGCATTCGAGACGAGGACTGACTCCCCTGGGGAGACTCCAGAAGTACCTCAAGATCCATGTCAGCACTGGAGAGGAATCCTCAGGTTCCGGCCCCGACTCCACACAAGGTCTTAGGCCCCGGCATCGACGGGAGTGGAATCCTGAGAGGCCCCCGAGGAACTCGCATGGGGACTGGCCTTTCCTGAGGCCACCAGAGCGGGTCCCTGAGGTCCCCGTCGTAAGTCGAGAGCACCTGCCGCACTCGAGAAAATCCAGGAGGTTTTGCCCTCCAGGGGAGATGAGGCCCATTTCCGCTGAGGCTTTTCGTGGCTAACCACGTCTAACCACTGGAACTTCCAAAGGGTCCTTCACACCCTTGCTGCAACTCAAGAAGTTCCCCGACATACCCGTCTCCACTCGAGAGGAAGCACGTGGGTCCCGCCCACATCCAGGGGAGCCCCGTTTCCGCCTCCTAGCTCGAGATGAGGGATCCTTTCCCTGTTTCGTAGGGAAAGAATTCCCGGCGTTCCCGTCGCATCTCAAGAGGAGGCGCTCTCCACAGGAAAGGCGAGAGGAATCCAGCGTCGTGCCACCATCCAAAGTGTCCCCCAGATATGTCAGTCCATTACAGAGGAACCTGTTTTCCCTGCACTGCCTTGACGTTCAAGCCGAGGATCGACTCCCACCACGTGTGCACGTGGGACAGCCCTGTGGGAAGGCCTCGTGGGAAAGCCTCGTGGGAAAGACTAGAGGGAAAAACATAGATACTTTTTATGCACGCGGCGGAGTGCGTGACACTGCTGCTACCGTTCTGGAGGATAGCGCAAGTGCATGCCCGCATTCGAGACGAGGACTGACTCCCCTGGGGAGACTCCAGAAGTACCCCAAGATCCATGTCAGCACTGGAGAGGAATCCTCAGGTTCCGGCCCCGAATCCACACAAGGTCTTCGGCCCCGGCATCGACGGGAGAGGAATCCCGAGAGGCCCCCGAGGAAGTCGCATGGGGACTGGCCTTTCCTGAGGCCACCAGAGCGGGTCCCTGAGGTCCCCGTCGTAAGTCGAGAGCACCTGCCGCAACTCGAGAAAATCCAGGAGGTTTTTGCCCTCCAGGCGAGATGAGGCCCATTTCCGATGAGGCTTCTCGAGGCTAATCACATCTAACCACTGGAACTTCCAAAGGGTCCTTCACACCCTTGCTGCAACTCAAGAAGTTCCCCGACATACCCGTCTCCACTCGAGAGGAAGCACGTGGGTCCCGCCCACATCCAGGGGAGCCCCGTTTCCGCCTCCTAGCTCGAGATGAGGGATCCTTTCCCTGTTTCGTAGGGAAAGAATTCCCGGCGTTCCCGTCGCATCTCAAGAGGAAGCGCTCTCCACAGGAAAGGCGAGAGGAACTCCAGGGTCGTGCCACCATTCCAAGAGACCCCCAGATGTGTCAGTCCATTCCAGAGGAACTTGTTTTCCCTGCACTGCCTTGACGTTCAAGCCGAGGATCGACTCCCACCACGTGTGCACGTGGGACAGCCCTGTGGGAAAGCCTCGTGGGAAAGCCTCGTGGGAAAGACTCGAGGGAAAACCATAGATCCTTTGATCCACGCGGCGGACTGCGTGACACTGCTGCTACCGCTCTGGAGGAAAGCGCAAGTGCATGCCCGCATTCGAGACGAGGACTGACTCCCCTGGGGAGACTCCAGAAGTACCCCAAGATCCATGTCAGCACTGGAGAGGAATCCTCAGGTTCCGGCCCCGACTCCACACAAGGTCTTAGGCCCCGGCATCGATGGGAGAGGAATCCCGAGAGGCCCTCGAGGAAGTCGCATGGAGACTGGCCTTTCCTGAGGCCACCAGAGCGGGTCCCTGAGGTCCCGGTCGTAAGTCGAGATCACCTGCCGCAACTCGAGAAAATCCAGGAGGTTTTGCCCTCCAGGCGAGATGAGGCCCATTTCCGCTGAGTCTTCTCGAGGCCAATCACATCTAACCACTTGAACTTCCAAAGGGTCCCTCACACCCTTGCTGCAACTCAAGAAGTTCCCCGACATACCCGTCTCCACTCGAGAGGAAGCACGTGGGGTCCCGCAAAAATCCAAGGGAGCCCCATTTCCGCCTCCTAGCTCGAGATGAGTGATCCTTTCCCTGTTTCGTAGGGAAAGAATTCCCGACGTTCCCGTCGCATCTCAAGAGGAGGCGCTCTCCACAGGAAAGGCGAGAGGAACTCCAGGGTCGTGACACCATTCCAAGAGTCCCCCAGATGTGTCAGTCCATTCCAGAGGAACCAGTTTTCCCTGCACTGCCTTGACGTTCAAGCCGAGGATCGACTCCCACCACGTGTGCACGTGGGACAGCCCTGTGGAAAGCCTCGTGGGAAAGCCTCGTGGGAAAGAATCGAGGAAAAACCATAGATCCTTTGATCCACGCGGCGGACTGCGTGACACTGCTGCTACCGCTCTGGAGGAAAGCGCAAGTGCATGCCCGCATTCGAGACCAGGACTGACTCCCCTGGGGAGACTTCAGAAGTACCCCAAGATCCATGTCAGCACTGGAGAGGAATCCTCAGGTTCCGGCCCCGACTCCACACAAGGTCTTAGGCCCCGGCATCGACGGGAGAGGAATCCCGAGACGCCCCCGAGGAACTCGCATGGGGACTGGCCTTTCCTGAGGCCACCAGAGCGGGTCCCTGAGGTCCCGGTCGTAAGTCGAGAGCACCTGCCGCAACTCGAGAAAATCCAGGAGGTTTTGCCCTCCAGGCGAGATGAGGCCCATTTCCGCTGAGGCTTCTCGAGGCTGATCACATCTAACCACTGGAACTTCCAAAGGGTCCTTCACACCCTTGCTGCAATTCAAGCAGTCCCGCGACATACCCGTCTCCACTCGAGAGGAAGCACGTGGTGTCCCGCACACATCCAGGGGAGCCCCGTTTCCGCCTCCTAGCTCGAGATGAGTGATCCTTTCCCTGTTTCGTAGGGAAAGAATTCCCGGCGTTCCCGTCGCATCTCAAGAGGAGGCGCTCTCCACAGGAAAGGCGAGAGGACTCCAGCGTCGTGCCACCATCCATAGTGTCCCCCAGATATGTCAGTCCATTACAGAGGAACCTGTTTTCCCTGCACTGCCTTGACGTTCAAGCCGAGGATCGACTCCCACCACGTGTGCACGTGGGACAGCCCTGTGGGAAGGCCTCGTGGGAAAGCCTCGTGGGAAAGACTAGAGGGAAAACCATAGATACTTTTTATGCACGCGGCGGAGTGCGTGACACTGCTGCTACCGCTCTGGAGGATAGCGCAAGTGCATGCCCGCATTCGAGACGAGGACTGACTCCCCTGGGGAAACTTCAGAAGTACCCCAAGATCCATGTCAGCACTGGAGAGGAATCCTCAGGTTCCGGCCCCGACTCCACACAAGGTCTTAGGCCCCGGCATCGACGGGAGAGGAATCCCGAGAGGCCCCCGAGGAAGTCGCATGGGGACTGGCCTTTCCTGAGGCCACCAGAGCGGGTCCCTGAGGTCCCCGTCGTAAGTCGAGAGCACCTGCCGCAACTCGAGAAAATCCAGGAGGTTTTTGCCCTCCAGGCGAGATGAGGCCCATTTCCGATGAGGCTTCTCGAGGCTAATCACGTCTAACCACTGGAACTTCCAAAGGGTCCTTCACACCCTTGCTGCAACTCAAGAAGTTCCCCGACATACCCGTCTCCACTCGAGAGGAAGCACGTGGGGTCCCGCACACATCCAGGGGAGCCCCGTTTCCGCCTCCTATCTCGAGATGAGGGATCCTTTCCCTGTTTCGTAGGGAAAGAATTCCCGGCGTTCCGGTCGCATCTCAAGAGGAGGCGCTCTCCACAGGAAAGGCGAAAGGAACTCCAGGGTCGTGCCACCATTCCAAGAGTCCCCCAGATGTGTCAGTCCATTACAGAGGAACCTGTTTTCCCTGCACTGCCTTGACGTTCAAGCCGAGGATCGACTCCCACCAATTGTGCACGTGGGACAGCCCTGGGGGAAAGCCTCGTGGGAAAGCCTTGTGGGAAAGACTCGAGGGAAAACCATAGATCCTTTGATCCACGCGGCGGACTGCGTGACACTGCTGCTACCGCTCTGGAGGAAAGCGCAAGTGCATGCCCGCATTCCAGACGAGGACTGACTCCCCTGGGGAGACTCCAGAAGTACCCCAAGATCCATGTCATCACTGGAGAGGAAACCTCAGGTTCCGGCCCCGACTCCACACAAGGTCTTAGGCCCCGGCATTGACGGGAGAGGAATGCCGAGAGGCCCCAGAGGAACTCGCATGGGGACTGGCCTTTCCTGAGGCACCAGAGCGGGTCCCTGAGGTCCCCATCGTAAGTCGAGAGCACCTGCCGCAACTCGAGAAAATCCAGGAGGTTTTGCCCTCCAGGCGAGATGAGGCCCATTTCCGCTGAGGCTTCTCGAGGCTAATCACATCTAACCACTGGAACTTACAAAGGGTCCTTCACACCCTTGCTGAAACTCAAGAAGTTACCCGACATACTCGTCTCCACTCGAGAGGAAGCACGTGGTGTCCCGCACACATCCAGGGGAGCCCCGTTTCCGCCTCCTAGCTCGAGATGAGGGATCCTTTCCCTGTTTCGTAGGGAAAGAATTCCCGTCGTTCCCGTCGCATCTCAAGAGGAGGCGCTCTCCACAGGAAAGGCGAGAGGAACTCCAGGGTCATGCCACCATTCCAAGAGTCCCCCAGATGTGTCAGTCCATTCCAGAGGAACCTGTTTTCCCTTCCCTGCCTTGACGTTCAAGCCGAGGATCAACTCCCACCACGTGTGCACGTGGGACAGCCCTGTGGGAAAGCCTCGTGGGAAAGCCTCGTGGGAAAGACTCGAGGGAAAACCATAGATCCTTTGATCCACGTGGCGGACTGCGTGACACTGCTGCTACCACTCTGGAGGAAAGCGCAAGTGCATGCCCGCATTCGAGACGAGGACTGACTCCCCTGGGGAGACTCCAGAAGTACCCCAAGATCCATGTCAGCACTGGAGAGGAATCCTCAGGTTCCGGCCCCGACTCCACACAAGGTCTTAGGCCCTGGCATTGACGGGAGAGGAATACCGAGAGGCCTCCGAGGAACTCGCATGGGGACTGGCCTTTCCTGAGGCCACCAGAGCGGGTCCCTGAGGTCCCCGTAGTAAGTCGAGAGCACCTGCCGCAACTCGAGAAAATCCAGGAGGTTTCGCCCTCCAGGCGAGATGAGGCCCATTTCCGCTGAGGCTTCTCGAGGCCAATCACATCTAACCACTGGAACTTCCAAACGGTCCTTCACACCCTTGCTGCAACTCAAGAAGTTCCCCGACATACCCGTCTCCAATCGAGAGGAAGCACGTGGGGTCCCGCACACATCCAGGGGAGCCCCGTTTCCGCCTCCTAGCTCGAGATGAGGGATCCTTTCCCTGTTTCGTAGGGAAAGAATTCCCGTCGTTCCCGTCGCATCTCAAGAGGAGGCGCTCTCCACAGGAAAGGCGAGAGGAACTCCAGGGTCATGCCACCATTCCAAGAGTCCCCCAGATGTGTCAGTCCATTCCAGAGGAACCTGTTTTCCCTTCACTGCCTTTACGTTCAAGCCGAGGATCAACTCCCACCACGTGTGCACGTGGGACAGCCCTGTGGGAAAGCCTCGTGGGAAAGCCTCGTGGGAAAGACTCGAGGGAAAACCATAGATCCTTTGATCCACGTGGCGGACTGCGTGACACTGCTGCTACCGCTCTGGAGGAAAGCGCAAGTGCATGCCCGCATTCGAGACGAGGACTGACTCCCTTGGGGAGACTCCAGAAGTACCCCAAGATCCATGTCAGCACTGGAGAGGAATCCTCAGGTTCCGGCCCCGACTCCACACAAGGTCTTAGGCCCTGGCATTGACGGGAGAGGAATCCCGAGAGGACCCGAGGAACTCGCATGGGGACTGGCCTTTTCTGAGGCCACCAGAGCGGGTCCCTGAGGTCCCCGTCGTAAGTCGAGAGCACCTGCCGCAATTCGAGAAAATCCAGGAGGTTTTGCCCTCCAGGCGATTTGAGGCCCATTTCCGCTGAGGGTTCTCGAGGCTGATCACATCTAACCACTGGAACTTCCAAAGGGTCCTTCACACCCTTGCTGCAACTCAAGAAGTTCCCCCACATACCCGTCTGCACTCGAGAGGAAGCACGTGGTGTCCCGCACACATCCAGGGGAGCCCCGTTTCCGCCTCCTAGCTCGAGATGAGGGATCCTTTCCCTGTTTCATAGGGAAAGAATTCCCGGCGTTACCGTCGCATCTCAAGAGGAGGCGCTCTCCACAGGAAAGGCGAGAGGAACTCCAGGGTCGTGACACCATTCCAAGAGTCCCCCAGATGTGTCAGTCCATTCCAGAGGAACCTGTTTTCCCTGCACTGCCTTGACGTTCAAGCCGAGGATCCACTCCCACCACGTGTGCACGTGGGACAGCCCTGTGGGAATGCCTCGTGGGAAAGCCTCGTGGGAAAGACTCGAGGGAAAACCATAGATCCTTTGCTCCACGTGGCGGACTGCGTGACACTGCTGCTACCGCTCTGGAGGAAAACGCAAGTGCATGCCCGCATTCGAGACGAGGACTGACTCCCCTGGGGAGACTCCAGAAGTACCCCAAGATCCATGTCAGCACTGGAGAGGAATCCTCAGGTTCCAGCCCCGACTCCACACAAGGTCTTAGGCCCCGGCATCGAAGGGAGAGGAATCCCGAGAGGCCCCCGAGGAACTCGCAAGGGGACTGGCCTTTCCTGAGGCCACCAGAGCGGGTCCCTGAGGTCCCCGTCGTAAGTCGAGAGCACCTGCCGCAACTCGAGAAAATCCAGGAGGTTTTGCCCTCCAGGCGAGATGAGGCCCATTTCCAAAGAGGCTTCTCGAGGCCAGTCACATCTAACCACTGGAACTTCCAAAGTGTCCTTCACACCCTTGCTGCAACTCAAGAAGTTCCCCGACATACCCGTCTCCACTCGAGAGGAAGCACGTGGGTCCCGCACACATCCAGGGGAGCCCCGTTTCCGCCTCCTAGCTCGAGATGAGGGATCCTTTCCCTGTTTCGTAGGGAAAGAATTCCCGGCGTTCCCGTCGCATCTCAAGAGGAGGCGCTCTCCACAGGAAAGACGAGAGGAACTCCAGGGTCTTGCCACCATTCCAAGAGTCCCCCAGATGTCTCAGTCCTTTCCAGAGGAACCTGTTTTCCCTGCACTGCCTTGACGTTCAAGCCGAGGATCGACTCCCACCACGTGTGCACGTGGGACAGCCCTGTGGGAAAGCCTCGTGGGAAAGACTCGAGGGAAAACCATAGACCCTTTGATCCACGCGGCGGACTGCGTGACACTGCTGCTACAAGTATGGAGGAAAGCGCAATGCATGCCCGCATTCGAGACGAGGACTGACTCCCCTGGGGAGACTCCAGAAGTAGCCCAAGATCCATGTCAGCACTGGAGAGGAATCCTCAGGTTCCGGCCCCGACTCCACACAAGGTCTTAGGCCCCGGCATCGACGGGAGAGGAATCCCGAGAGGCCCTCGAGGAAGTCGCATGGGGACTGGCCTTTCCTGAGGCCACCAGAGCGGGTCCCTGAGGTCCCGGTCGTAAGTCGAGATCACCTGCCGTAACTCGAGAAAATCCAGGAGGTTTTGCCCTCCAGGCGAGATGAGGCCCATTTCCGCTGAGTCTTCTCGAGGCCAATCACATCTAACCACTTGAACTTCCAAAGGGTCCCTCACACCCTTGCTGCAACTCAAGAAGTTCCCCGACATACCCGTCTCCACTCGAGAGGAAGCACGTGGGGTCCCGCAAAAATCCAGGGGAGCCCCATTTCCGCCTCCTAGCTCGAGATGAGGGATCCTTTCCCTGTTTCGTAGGGAAAGAATTCCCGACGTTCCCGTCGCATCTCAAGAGGAGGCGCTCTCCACAGGAAAGGCGAGAGGAACTCCAGGGTCGTGACACCATTCCAAGAGTCCCCCAGATGTGTCAGTCCATTCCAGAGGAACCTGTTTTCCCTGCACTGCCTTGACGTTCAAGCCGAGGATCGACTCCCACCACGTGTGCACGTGGGACAGCCCTGTGGAAAGCCTCGTGGGAAAGCCTCGTGGGAAAGAATCGAGGAAAAACCATAGATCCTTTGATCCACGCGGCGGACTGCGTGACACTGCTGCTACCGCTCTGGAGGAAAGCGCAAGTGCATGCCCGCATTCGAGACGAGGACTGACTCCCCTGGGGAGACTCCAGAAGTACCCCAAGATCCATGTCAGCACTGGAGAGGAATCCTCAGGTTCCGGCCCCGACTCCACACAAGGTCTTAGGCCCCGGCATCGACGGGAGAGGAATCCCGAGACGCCCCCGAGGAACTCGCATGGGGACTGGCCTTTCCTGAGGCCACCAGAGCGGGTCCCTGAGGTCCCGGTCGTAAGTCGAGAGCACCTGCCGCAACTCGAGAAAATCCAGGAGGTTTTGCCCTCCAGGCGAGATGAGGCCCATTTCCGCTGAGGCTTCTCGAGGCTGATCACATCTAACCACTGGAACTTCCAAAGGGTCCTTCACACCCTTGCTGCAACTCAAGCAGTCCCGCGACATACCCGTCTCCACTCGAGAGGAAGCACGTGGTGTCCCGCACACATCCAGGGGAGCCCCGTTTCCGCCTCCTAGCTCGAGATGAGTGATCCTTTCCCTGTTTCGTAGGGAAAGAATTCCCGGCGTTCCCGTCGCATCTCAAGAGGAGGCGCTCTCCACAGGAAAGGCGAGAGGACTCCAGCGTCGTGCCACCATCCATAGTGTCCCCCAGATATGTCAGTCCATTACAGAGGAACCTGTTTTCCCTGCACTGCCTTGACGTTCAAGCCGAGGATCGACTCCCACCACGTGTGCACGTGGGACAGCCCTGTGGGAAGGCCTCGTGGGAAAGCCTCGTGGGAAAGACTAGAGGGAAAACCATAGATACTTTTTATGCACGCGGCGGAGTGCGTGACACTGCTGCTACCGCTCTGGAGGATAGCGCAAGTGCATGCCCGCATTCGAGACGAGGACTGACTCCCCTGGGGAAACTTCAGAAGTACCCCAAGATCCATGTCAGCACTGGAGAGGAATCCTCAGGTTCCGGCCCCGACTCCACACAAGGTCTTCGGCCCCGGCATCGACGGGAGAGGAATCCCGAGAGGCCCCCGAGGAACTCGCATGGGGACTGGCCTTTCCTGAGGCCACCAGAGCGGGTCCCTGAGGTCCCCGTCGTAAGTCGAGAGCACCTGCCGCAACTCGAGAAAATCCAGGAGGTTTTGCCCTCCAGGCGAGATGAGGCCCATTTCCGCTGAGGCTTCTCGAGGCTAATCACGTCTAACCACTGGAACTTCCAAAGGGTCCTTCACACCCTTGCTGCAACTCAAGAATTTCCCCGACATACCCGTCTCCACTCGAGAGGAAGCACGTGGGGTCCCGCACACATCCAGGGGAGCCCCGTTTCCGCCTCCTAGCTCGAGATGAGGGATCCTTTCCCTGTTTCATAGGGAAAGAATTCCCGGCGTTACCGTCGCATCTCAAGAGGAGGCGCTCTCCACAGGAAAGGCGAGAGGAACTCCAGGGTCGTGACACCATTCCAAGAGTCCCCCAGATGTGTCAGTCCATTCCAGAGGAACCTGTTTTCCCTGCACTGCCTTGACGTTCAAGCCGAGGATCCACTCCCACCACGTGTGCACGTGGGACAGCCCTGTGGGAATGCCTCGTGGGAAAGCCTCGTGGGAAAGACTCGAGGGAAAACCATAGATCCTTTGATCCACGTGGCGGACTGCGTGACACTGCTGCTACCGCTCTGGAGGAAAACGCAAGTGCATGCCCGCATTCGAGACGAGGACTGACTCCCCTGGGGAGACTCCAGAAGTACCCCAAGATCCATGTCAGCACTGGAGAGGAATCCTCAGGTTCCGGCCCCGACTCCACACAAGGTCTTAGGCCCCGGCATCGAAGGGAGAGGAATCCCGAGAGGCCCCCGAGGAACTCGCAAGGGGACTGGCCTTTCCTGAGGCCACCAGAGCGGGTCCCTGAGGTCCCCGTCGTAAGTCGAGAGCACCTGCCGCAACTCGAGAAAATCCAGGAGGTTTTGCCCTCCAGGCGAGATGAGGCCCATTTCCAAAGAGGCTTCTCGAGGCCAGTCACATCTAACCACTGGAACTTCCAAAGTGTCCTTCACACCCTTGCTGCAACTCAAGAAGTTCCCCGACATACCCGTCTCCACTCGAGAGGAAGCACGTGGGTCCCGCACACATCCAGGGGAGCCCCGTTTCCGCCTCCTAGCTCGAGATGAGGGATCCTTTCCCTGTTTCGTAGGGAAAGAATTCCCGGCGTTCCCGTCGCATCTCAAGAGGAGGCGCTCTCCACAGGAAAGACGAGAGGAACTCCAGGGTCTTGCCACCATTCCAAGAGTCCCCCAGATGTGTCAGTCCATTCCAGAGGAACCTGTTTTCCCTGCACTGCCTTGACGTTCAAGCCGAGGATCGACTCCCACCACGTGTGCACGTGGGACAGCCCTGTGGGAAAGCCTCGTGGGAAAGACTCGAGGGAAAACCATAGACCCTTTGATCCACGCGGCGGACTGCGTGACACTGCTGCTACCAGTATGGAGGAAAGCGCAATGCATGCCCGCATTCGAGACGAGGACTGACTCCCCTGGGGAGACTCCAGAAGTACCCCAAGATCCATGTCAGCACTGGAGAGGAATCCTCAGGTTCCGGCCCCGACTCCACACAAGGTCTTAGGCCCCGGCATCGATGGGAGAGGAATCCCGAGAGGCCCCCGAGGAACTCGCATGGGTACTGGCCTTTCCTGAGGCCACCAGAGCGGGTCCCTGAGGTCCCCGTCGTAAGTCGAGAGCACCTGCCGCAACTCGAGAAAATCCAGGAGGTTTTGCCCTCCAGGCGAGATGAGGCCCATTTCTGCTGAGGCTTCTCGAGGCTAATCACGTCTAACCACTGAACTTCCAAAGGGTCATTCACACCCTTGCTGCAACTCAAGAAGTTCCCCGACATAACCGTCTCCACTCGAGAGGAAGCACGTGGGTCCAGCACACATCCAGGGGAGCCGCGTTTCCGCCTCCTAGCTCGAGATGAGGGATCCTTTCCCTGTTTCGCAGGGAAAGAATTCCCGGCGTTCCCGTCGCATCTCAAGAGGAGGCGCTCTCCACAGGAAAGGCGAGAGGAACTCCAGGGTCGTGCCACCATTCCAAGAGTCCCCCAGATGTGTCAGTCCATTCCAGAGGAACCTGTTTTCCCTGCACTGCCTTGACGTTCAAGCCGAGGATCGACTCCCACCACGTGTGCACGTGGGACAGCCCTGTGGGAAAGCCTCGTGGGAAAGCCTCGTGGGAAAGACTCGAGGGAAAACCATAGATCCTTTGATCCACGCGGCGGACTGTGTGACACTGCTGCTACCGCTCTGGAGGAAAGTGCAAGTGCATGCCCGCATTCGAGACGAGGACTGACTCCTCTGGGGAGACTCCAGAAGTACCCCAAGATCCATGTCAGTACTGGAGAGGAATCCTCAGGTTCCGGACCGACTCCACACAAGGTCTTAGGCCCCGGAATCGACGTGAGAGGAATCCCGAGAGGCCCCCGAGGAACTCGCTTGGGGACTGGCCTTTCCTGAGGCCACCAGAGCGGGTCCCTGAGGTCCCCGTCGTAAGTCGAGAGCACCTGCCGCAACTCGAGAAAATCCAGGTGGTTTTGCCCTCCAGGCGAGATGAGGCCCATTTCCGCTGAGGCTTCTCGAGGCTAATCACGTCTAACCACTGAACTTCCAAAGGGTCATTCACACCTTTGCTGCAACTCAAGAAGTTCCCCGTCATACCCGTCTCCACTCGAGACGAAGCACGTGGGTCCCGCACACATCCAGGGGAGCCCCGTTTCCGCCTCCTAGCTCGAGAT
Organism: Ovis canadensis; assembly: GCF_042477335.2. Lineage (NCBI taxonomy): Eukaryota > Metazoa > Chordata > Mammalia > Artiodactyla > Bovidae > Ovis > Ovis canadensis. Next base: position 9,541,366 of record NC_091249.1, on the reverse strand, counting down.
GAGGGATCCTTTCCCTGTTTCGTAGGGAAAGAATTCCCGGCGTTCCCGTCGCATCTCAAGAGGAGGCGCTCTCCACAGGAAAGGCGAGAGGAACTCCAGGGTCGTGCCACCATTCCAAGAGTCCCCCAGATGTGTCAGTCCATTCCAGAGGAACCGGTTTTCCCTGCACTGCCTTGACGTTCAAGCCGAGGATCGACTCCCACCACGTGTGGACGTGGGACAGCCCTGTGGGAAAGCCTCGTGGGAAAGCCTCGTGGGAAAGACTCGAGGGAAAACCATAGATCCTTTGATCCACGCGGCGGACTGCGTGACACTGCTGCTACCGCTCTGGAGGAAAGTGCAATGCATGCCCGCATTCGAGACGAAGACTGACTCCTCTGGGGAGACTCCAGAAGTACCCCAAGATCCATGTCAGTACTGGAGAGGAATCCTCAGGTTCCGGACCGACTCCACACAAGGTCTTAGGCCCCGGAATCGACGTGAGAGGAATCCCGAGAGGCCCCCGAGGAACTCGCTTGGGGACTGGCCTTTCCTGAGGCCACCAGAGCGGGTCCCTGAGGTCCCCGTCGTAAGTCGAGAGCACCTGCCGCAACTCGAGAAAATCCAGGAGGTTTTGCCCTCCAGGCGAGATGAGGCCCATTTCCGCTGAGGCTTCTCGAGGCTAATCACGTCTAACCACTGAACTTCCAAAGGGTCATTCACACCTTTGCTGCAACTCAAGAAGTTCCCCGACATACCCGTCTCCACTCGAGACGAAGCACGTGGGTCCCGCACACATCCAGGGGAGCCCCGTTTCCGCCTCCTAGCTCGAGATGAGGGATCCTTTCCCTGTTTCGTAGGGAAAGAATTCCCGGCGTTCCCGTCGCATCTCAAGAGGAGGCGCTCTCCACAGGAAAGGCGAGAGGAACTCCAGGGTCGTGCCACCATTCCAAGAGTCCCCCAGATGTGTCAGTCCATTCCAGAGGAACCGGTTTTCCCTGCACTGCCTTATCGTTCAAGCCGAGGATCGACTCCCACCACGTGTGCACGTGGGACAGCCCTGTGGGAAAGCCTCGTGGGAAAGCCTCGTGGGAAAGACTCGAGGGAAAACCATAGATCCTTTGATCCACGCGGCAGACTGCGTGACACTGCTGCTAGCGCTCTGGAGGAAAGCGCAAGTGCATGCCCGCATTCGAGACGAGGACTGACTCCCCTGGGGAGACTCCAGAAGTACCCCAAGATCCATGTCAGCACTGGAGAGGAATCCTCAGGTTCCGGCCCCGACTCCACACACGGTCTTAGGCCCCGGCATCGACGGGAGAGGAATCCCGAGAGGGCCCAAAGGAACTCGCATGGGGACTGGCCTTTCCTGAGGCCACCAGAGCGGGTCCCTGAGGTCCCCGTCGTAAGTCGAGAGCACCTGCCGCAACTCGAGAAAATCCAGGAAGTTTTGCCCTCCAGGCGAGATGAGGCCCATTTCCGCTGAGGCTTCTCGAGGCCAATCACATCTAACCACTGGAACTTCCAAAGGGTCCTTCACACCCTTGCTGCAACTCAAGAAGCTCCCCGACATACCCGTCTGCACTCGAGAGGAAGCACGTGGGGTCCCGCACACATCCAGGGGAGCCCCGTTTCCGCCTCCTAGCTCGAGATGAGGGATCCTTTCCCTGTTTCGTAGGGAAAGAATTCCAGGCGTTCCCGTCGCATCTCAAGAGGAGGCGCTCTCCACAGGAAAGGCGAGAGGAACTCCAGGGTCGTGACACCATTCCAAGAGTCCCCCAGATGTGTCAGTCCATTCCAGAGGAACCTGTTTTCCCTGCACTGCCTTGACGTTCAAGCCGAGGATCGACTCCCACCACGTGTGCACGTGGGACAGCTCTGTGGGAAAGCCTCGTGGGAAAGCCTCGTGGGAAAGACTCGAGGGAAAACCATAGATCCTTTGATCCATGCGGCGGACTGCGTGACACTGCTGCTACCGCTCTGGAGGAAAGCGCAAGTGCATGCCCGCATTCGAGACGAGGACTGACTCCCCTGGGGAGACTCCAGAAGTACCCCAAGATCCATGTCAGCAGTGGAGAGGAATCCTCAGGTTCCGGCCCCGACTCCACACAAGGTCTTAGGCCCCGGCATCGACGGGAGAGGAATCCCCAGAGGAACTCGCATGGGGACTGGCCTTTCCTGAGGCCACCAAAGCGGGTCCCTGAGGTCCTCGTCGTAAGTCGAGAGCACCTGACGCAACTCGAGAAAATCCAGGAGGTTTTGCCCTCCAGGCGAGATGAGGCCCATTCCGCTGAGGCTTCTCGAGGCCAATCACATCTAACCACTGGAACTTCCAAAGGGTCCTTCACACCCTTGCTGCAACTCAAGAAGCTCCCCGACATACCCGTCTCCACTCGAGAGGAAGCACGTGGGGTCCCGCACACATCCAGGGGAGCCCCGTTTCCGCCTCCTAGCTCGAGATGAGGGATCCTTTCCCTGTTTCGTAGGGAAAGAATTCCCGTCGTTCCCGTCGCATCTCAAGAGGAGGCGCTCTCCACAGGAAAGGCGAGAGGAACTCCAGGTCGTGACACCATTCCAAGAGTCCCCAAGATGTGTCAGTCCATTCCAGAGGAACCTGTTTTCCCTGCACTGCCTTGACGTTCAAGCCGAGGATCCACTCCCACCACGTATGCACGTGGGACAGCCCTGTGGGAAAGCCTCGTGGGAAAGCCTCGTGGGAAAGACTCGAGGGAAAACCATAGATCCTTTGATCCACGCGGCGGACTGCGTGACACTGCTGCTACCGCTCTGGAGGAAAGCCCAAGTGCATGCCCGCATTCGAGACGAGGACTGACTCCCCTGGGGAGACTCCAGAAGTACCCCAAGATCCATGTCAGCACTGGAGAGGAATCCTCAGGTTCCGGCCCCGACTCCACACAAGGTCTTAGGCCCCGGCATCGACGGGAGAGGAATCCCGAGAGGCCCCCGAGGAACTCGCATGGGGACTGGCCTTTCCTGAGGCCACCAGAGCGGGTCCCTGAGGTCCCCGTCGTAAGTCGAGAGCACCTGCCGCAACTCGAGAAAATCCAGGAGGTTTTGCCCTCCAGGCGAGATAAGGCCCATTTCCGATGAGGCTTCTCGAGGCTAATCACGTCTAACCACTGGAACTTCCAAAGGGTCCTTCACACCCTTGCTGCAACTCAAGAAGTTCCCCGACATACCCGTCTCCACTCGAGAGGAAGCACGTGGGGTCCCGCACACATCCAGGGGAGCCCCGTTTCCGCCTCCTAGCTCGAGATGAGGGATCCTTTCCCTGTTTCGTAGGGAAAGAATTCCCGGCGTTCCCGTCGCATCTCAAGAGGAGGCGCACTCCACAGGAAAGGCGAGAGGAACTCCAGGGTCGTGCCACCATTCCAAGAGTCCCCCAGATGTGTCAGTCCATTCCAGAGGAACCATTTTTCCCTGCACTGCCTTGACGTTCAAGCCGAGGATCGACTCCCACCACGTGTGCACGTGGGACAGCCCTGTGGGAAAGCCTCGTGGGAAAGCTTCGTGGGAAAGACTCGAGGGAAAACCATAGATCCTTTGATCCACGCGGCGGACTGCGTGACACTGCTGCTACCTCTCTGGAGGAAAGCGCAAGTGCATGCCCGCATTCGAGACGAGGACTGACTCCCCTGGGGAGACTCCAGAAGTACCCCAAGATCCATGTCAGCCCTGGAGAGGAATCCTCAGGTTCCGGCCCCGACCCACACAAGGTCTTAGGCCCCGGCATCGACGGGAGAGGAATGCCGAGAGGCCCCGAGGAACTCGCATGGGGACTGGCCTTTCCTGAGGCCACCAGAGCGGGTCCCTGAGGTCCCCATCGTAAGTCGAGAGCACCTGCCGCAACTCGAGAAAATCCAGGAGGTTTTGCCCTCCAGGCGAGATGAGGCCCATTTCCGCTGAGGCTTCTCGAGGCTAATCACGTCTAACCACTGGAACTTCCAAAGGGTCCTTCACACCCTTGCTGCAACTCAAGAAGTTCCCCGACATACCCGTCTCCACTCGAGAAGAAGCACGTGGGGTTCCGCACACATCCAGGGGAGCCCCGTTTCCGCCTCCTAGCTCGATATGAGGGATCATTTCCCTGTTTCGTAGGGAAAGAATTCCCGGCGTTCCCGTCGCATCTCAAGAGGAGTCGCTCTCCACAGGAAAGGCGAGAGGAACTCCAGGGTCGTGCCACCATTCCAAGAGTCCCCCAGATGTGTCAGTCCATTCCAGAGGAACCTGTTTTCCCTGCACTGCCTTGACGTTCAAGCCGAGGATCGACTCCCACAACGTGTGCACGTGGGACAGCCCTGTGGCAAAGCCTCGTGGGAAAGCCTCTTGGGAAAGACTCGAGGGAAAACCATAGATCCTTTGATCCACGCGGCGGACTGCGTGACACTGCTGCTACCGCTCTGGAGGAAAGCGCAAGTGCATGCCCGCATTCGAGACGAGGACTGACTCCCCTGGGGAGACTCCAGAATTACCCCAAGATCCATGTCAGCACTGGAGAGGAATCCTCAGGTTCCGGCCCCGACTCCACACAAGGTCTTAGGCCCCGGGATCGACGGGAGAGGAATCCCGAGAGGCCCCCGAGGAACTCGCATGCGGACTGGCCTTTCCTGTGGCCACCAGAGCGGGTCCCTGAGGTCCCCGTCGTAAGTCGAGAGCACCTGCCGCAACTCGAGAAAATCCAGGAGGTTTTGCCCTCCAGGCGAGATGAGGCCCATTTCCGCTGAGGCTTCTCGAGGCTAATCACGTCTAACCACTGGAACTTCCAAAGGGTCCTTCACACCCTTGCTGCAACTCAAGAAGTTCCCCGACATACCCATCTCCACTCGAGAGGAAGCACGTTGGGTCCCGCACACATCCAGGGGAGCCCCGTTTCCGCCTCCTAGCTCGAGATGAGGGATCCTTTCCCTGTTTCTTAGGGAAAGAATTCCCGGCGTTCCCGTCGCATCTCAAGTGGAGGCGCTCTCCACAGGAAAGGCGAGAGTAACTCCAGGGTCGTGCCACCATTCCAAGAGTCCCCCAGATGTGTCAGTCCATTCCAGAGGAACCTGTTTTCCCTGCACTGCCTTGACGTTCAATCCGAGGATCGACTCCCACCACGTGTGGACGTGGGACAGCCCTGTGGGAAAGCCTCGTGGGAAAGCCTCGTGGGAAAGACTCGAGGGAAAACCATAGATCCTTTGATCCACGCGGCGGACTGCGTGACACTGCTGCTACCGCTCTGGAGGAAAGCGCAAGTGCATGCCCGCATTCGAGACGAGGACTGACTCCCCTGGGGAGACTCCAGAAATACCCCAAGATCCATGTCAGCACTGGAGAGGAATCCTCAGGTTCCGGCCCCGACTCCACACAAGGTCTTAGGCCCCGGCATCGACGGGAGAGGAATCCCGAGAGGCCCCCGAGGAACTCGCATGGGGACTGGCCTTTCCTGAGGCCACCAGAGCGGGTCCCTGAGGTCCCCGTCGTAAGTCGAGAGCACCTGCCGCAACTCGAGAAAATCCAGGAGGTTTTGCCCTCCAGGCGAGATGAGGCCCATTTCCGATGAGGCTTCTCGAGGCTAATCACGTCTAACCACTGGAACTTCCAAAGGGTCCTTCACACCCTTGCTGCAACTCAAGAAATTCCCCGTCATACCCGTCTCCACTCGAGAGGAAGCACGTGGGGTCCCGCACACATCCAGGGGAGCCCCGTTTCCGCCTCCTAGCTCGAGATGAGGGATCCTTTCCCTGTTTCGTAGGGAAAGAATTCCCGGCGTTCCCGTCGCATCTCAAGAGGAGGCGCTCTCTACAGGAAAGGCGAGAGGAACTCCAGGGTCGTGCCACCATTCCAAGAGTCCCCCAGATGTGTCAGTTCATTCCAGAGGAACCATTTTTCCCTGCACTGCCTTGACGTTCAAGCCGAGGATCGACTCCCACCACGTGTGCACGTGGGACAGCCCTGTGGGAAAGCCTCGTGGGAAAGCTTCGTTGGAAAGACTCGAGGGAAAACCATAGATCCATTGATCCACGGGGCGGACTGCGTGACACTGCTGCTACCGCTCTGGAGGAAAGCGCAAGTGCATGCCCGCATTCGAGACGAGGACTGACTCCCCTGGGGAGACTCCAGAAGTACCCCAAGATCCATGTCAGCACTGGAGAGGAATCCTCAGGTTCCGGCCCCGACCCACACAAGGTCTTAGGCCCCGGCATCGACGGGAGAGGAATGCCGAGAGGCCCCAAGGAACTCGCCTGGGGACTGGCCTTTCCTGAGGCCACCAGAGCGGGTCCCTGAGGTCCCCGTCCTAAGTCGAGAGCACCTGCCGCAACTCGAGAAAATCCAGGAGGTTTTGCCCTCCAGGCGAGATGAGGCCCATTTCCGCTGAGGCTTCTCGAGGCTAATCACGTCTAACCACTGGAACTTCCAAAGGGTCCTTCACACCCTTGCTGCAACTCAAGAAGTTCCCCGACATACCCGTCTCCACTCGAGAGGAAGCACGTGGGGTTCCGCACACATCCAGGGGAGCCCCGTTTCCGCCTCCTAGCTCGAGATGAGGGATCCTTTCCCTGTTTCGTAGGGAAAGAATTCCCGGCGTTCCTGTCGCATCTCAAGAGGAGTCGCTCTCCACAGGAAAGGCGAGAGGAACTCCAGGGTCGTGCCACCATTCCAAGAGTCCCCCAGATGTGTCAGTCCATTCCAGAGGAACCTGTTTTCCCTGCACTGCCTTGACGTTCAAGCCGAGGAACGACTCCCACCACGTGTGCACGTGGGACAGCCCTGTGGGAAAGCCTCGTGGGAAAGCCTCGTGGGAAAGACTCGAGGGAAAACCATAGATCCTTTGATCCACGCGGCGGACTGCGTGACACTGCTGCTACCGCTCTGGAGGAAAGCGCAAGTGCATGCCCGCATTCGAGACGAGGACTGACTCCCCTGGGGAGACTCCAGAAGTACCCCAAGATCCATGTCAGCACTGGAGAGGAATCCTCAGGTTCCGGCCCCGACTCCACACAAGGTCTTAGGCCCCGGCATCGACGGGAGAGGAATCCCGAGAGGCCCCCGAGGAACTCGCATGGGACTGGCCTTTCCTGAGGCCACCAGAGCGGGTCCCTGAGGTCCCCGTCGTAAGTCGAGAGCACCTGCCGCAACTCGAGAAAATCCAGGCGGTTTTGCCCTCCAGGCGAGATGAGGCCCATTTCCGCTGAGGCTTCTCGAGGCTAATCACGTCTAACCACTGGAACTTCCAAAGGGTCCTTCACACCCTTGCTGCAACTCAAGAAGTTCCCCGACATACCCGTCTCCACTCGAGAGGAAGCACGTGGGGTCCCGCACACATCCAGGGGAGCCCCGTTTCCGCCTCCTAGCTCGAGATGAGGGATCCTTTCCCTGTTTCGTAGGGAAAGAATTCCCGGCGTTCCCGTCGCATCTCAAGTGGAGGCGCTCTCCACAGGAAAGGCGAGAGGAACTTCAGGGTCGTGCCACCATTCCAAGAGTCCCCCAGATGTGTCAGTCCATTCCAGAGGAACCTGTTTTCCCTGCACTGCCTTGACGTTCAAGCTGAGGATCGACTCCCACCACGTGTGCACGCGGGACAGCCCTGTGGGAAAGCCTCGTGGGAAAGCCTCGTGGGAAAGACTCGAGGGAAAACCATAGATCCTTTGATCCACGCGGTGGACTGCGTGACACTGCTGCTACAGCTCTGGAGGAAAGCGCAAGTGCATGCCCGCATTCCAGACGAGGACTGACTCCCCTGGGGAGACTCCAGAAGTACCCCAAGATCCATGTCACCACTGGGGAGGAATCCTCAGGTTCCGGCCCCGAACCACACAAGGTGTTAGGCCCCGGCATCGACGGGAGAGGAATCCCGAGAGGCCTCCGAGGAACTCGCATGGGGACTGGCCTTTCCTGAGGCCACCAGAGCGGGTCCCTGAGGTCCCCGTCGTAAGTCGAGAGCACCTGCCGCAACTCGAGAAAATCCAGGAGGTTTTGCCCTCCAGGCGAGATGAGGCCCATTTCCGCTGAGGCTTCTCGAGGCTAATCACGTCTAACCACTGGAACTTCCAAAGGGTCCTTCACACCCTTGCTGCAACTCAAGAAGTTCCCCGACATACCCGTCTCCACTCGAGAGGAAGCACGTGGGGTCCCGCACACATCCAGGGGAGCCCCGTTTCCGCCTCCTAGCTCGAGATGAGGGATCCTTTCCCTGTTTCGTAGGGAAAGAATTCCCGGCGTTCCCGTCGCATCTCAAGAGGAGGCGCTCTCCACAGGAAAGGCGAGAGGAACTCCAGGGTCGTGCCACCATTCCAAGAGTCCCCCAGATGTGTCAGTCCATTCCAGAGGAACCTGTTTTCCCTGCACTGCCTTGACGTTCAAGCCGAGGATCGACTCCCACCACGTGTGCACGTGGGACAGCCCTGTGCGAAAGCCTCGTGGGAAAGCCTCGTGGGAAAGACTCGAGGGAAAAACATAGATCCTTTGATCCACGCGGTGGACTGCGTGACACTGCTGCTACCGCTCTGGAGGAAAGCGCAAGTGCATGCCCGCATTCGAGACGAGGACTGACTCCCCTGGGGAGACTCCAGAAATACCCCAAGATCCATGTCAGCACTGGAGAGGAATCCTCAGGTTCCGGCCCCGACTCCACACAAGGTCATAGGCCCCGGCATCGACGGGAGAGGAATCCCGAGAGGCCCCCGAGGAACTCGCATGGGACTGGCCTTTCCTGAGGCCACCAGAGCGGGTCCCTGAGGTCCCCGTCGTAAGTCGAGAGCACCTGCCGCAACTCGAGAAAATCCAGGAGGTTTTGCCCTCCAGGCGAGATGAGGCCCATTTCCGCTGAGGCTTCTCGAGGCTAATCACTTCTAACCACTGGAACTTCCAAAGGGTCCTTCACACCCTTGCTGCAACTCAAGAAGTTCCCCGACATACCCGTCTCACCTCGAGAGGAAGCACGTGGGGTCCCGCACACATCCAGGGGAGCCCCGTTTCCGCCTCCTAGCTCGAGATGAGGGATCCTTTCCCTGTTTCGTAGGGAAAGAATTCCCGGCGTTCCCGTCGCATCTCAAGTGGAGGCGCTCTCCACAGGAAAGGCGAGAGGAACTCCAGGGTCGTGCCACCATTCCAAGAGTCCCCCAGATGTGTCAGTCCATTCCAGAGGAACCTGTTTTCCCTGCACTGCCTTGACGTTTAAGCTGAGGATCGACTCCCACCACGTGTGCACGCGGGACAGCCCTGTGGGAAAGCCTCATGGGAAAGCCTCGTGGGAAAGACTCGAGGGAAAACCATAGATCCTTTGATCCACGCGGTGGACTGCGTGACACTGCTGCTACAGCTCTGGAGGAAAGCGCAAGTGCATGCCCGCATTCCAGAAGAGGACTGACTCCCCTGGGGAGACTCCAGAAGTACCCCAAGATCCATGTCACCACTGGGGAGGAATCCTCAGGTTCCGGCCCCGAACCACACAAGGTCTTAGGCCCCGGCATCGAAGGGAGAGGAATGCCGAGAGGCCTCCGAGGAACTCGCATGGGGACTGGCCTTTCCTGAGGCCACCAGAGCGGGTCCCTGAGGTCCCCGTCGTAAGTCGAGAGCACCTGCCGCAACTCGAGAAAATCCAGGAGGTTTTGCCCTCCAGGCGAGATGAGGCCCATTTCCGCTGAGGCTTCTCGAGGCTAATCACGTCTAACCACTGGAACTTCCAAAGGGTCCTTCACACCCTTGCTGCAACTCAAGAAGTTCCCCGACATACCCGTCTCCACTCGAGAGGAAGCACGTGGGGTGCCGCACACATCCAGGGGAGCCCCGTTTCCGCCTCCTAGCTCGAGATGAGGGATCCTTTCCCTGTTTCGTAGGGAAAGAATTCCCGGCGTTCCCGTCGCATCTCAAGAGGAGGCGCTCTCCACAGGAAAGGCGAGAGGAACTCCAGGGTCGTGCCACCATTCCAAGAGTCCCCCAGATGTGTCAGTCCATTCCAGAGGAACCTGTTTTCCCTGCACTGCCTTGACGTTCAAGCCGAGGATCGACTCCCACCACGTGTGCACTTGGGACAGCCCGGTGGGAAAGCCTCGTGGGAAAGCCTCGTGGGAAAGACTCGAGGGAAAACCATAGATCCTTTGATCCACGCGGCGGACTGCGTGACACTGCTGCTACCGCTCTGGAGGAAAGCGCAAGTGCATGCCCGCATTCGAGACGATGACTGACTCCCCTGGGGAGACTCCAGAAGTACCCCAAGATCCATGTCAGCACTGGAGAGGAATCCTCAGGTTCCGGCCCCGACTCCACACAAGGTCTTAGGCCCCGGCATCGACGGGAGAGGAATGCCGAGAGGCCCCCGAGGAACTAGCATGGGGACTGGCCTTTCCTGAGGCCACCAGAGCGGGTCCCTGAGGTCCCCGTCGTAAGTCGAGAGCACCTGCCGCAACTCGAGAAAATCCAGGAGGTTTTGCCCTCCAGGCGAGATGAGGCCCATTTCCGCTGAGGCTTCTCGAGGCTAATCACGTCTAACCACTGGAACTTCCAAAGGGTGCTTCACACCCTTGCTGCAACTCAAGAAGTTCCCCGACATACCCGTCTCCACTCTTGAGGAAGCACGTGGGGTCCCTCACACATCCAGGGGAGCCACGTTTCCGCCTCCTAGCTCGAGATGAGGGATCCTTTCCCTGTTTCGTAGGGAAAGAATTCCCGGCGTTCCCGTCGCATCTCCAGAGGAGGCGCTCTCCACAGGAAAGGCGAGAGGAACTCCAGGGTCGTGCCACAATTCCAAGAGTCTCCCAGATGTGTCAGTCCATTCCAGAGGAACCTGTTTTCCCTGCACTGCCTTGACGTTCAAGCCGAGGAACGACTCCCACCACGTGTGCACGTGGGACAGCCCTGTGGGAAAGCCTCGTGGGAAAGCCTCGTGGGAAAGACTCGAGGGAAAACCATAGATCCTTTGATCCACGCGGCGGACTGCGTGACACTGCTGCTACCGCTCTGGAGGAAAGCGCAAGTGCATGCCCGCATTCGAGACGAGGACTGACTCCCCTGGGGAGACTCCAGAAGTACCCCAAGATCCATGTCAGCACTGGAGAGGAATCCTCAGGTTCCGGCCCCGACTCCACACAAGGTCTTAGGCCCCGGCATCGACGGGAGAGGAATCCCGAGAGGCCCCCGAGGAACTCGCATGGGGACTGGCCTTTCCTGAGGCCACCAGAGCGGGTCCCTGAGGTCCCCGTCGTAAGTCGAGAGCACCTGCCGCAACTCGAGAAAATCCAGGAGGTTTTGCCCTCCAGGCGAGATGAGGCCCATTTCCGCTGAGGCTTCTCGAGGCTAATCACGTCTAACCACTGGAACTTCCAAAGGGTCCTTCACACCCTTGCTGCAACTCAAGAAGTTCCCCGACATACCCGTCTCCACTCGAGAGGAAGCACGTGGGGTCCCGCACACATCCAAGGGAGCCCCGTTTCCGCCTCCTAGCTCGAGATGAGGGATCCTTTCCCTGTTTCGTAGGGAAAGAATTCCCGGCGTTCCCGTCGCATCTCAAGAGGAGGCGCTCTCCACAGGAAAGGCGAGAGGAACTCCAGGGTCGTGCCACCATTCCAAGAGTCCCCCAGATGTGTCAGTCCATTCCAGAGGAACCTGTTTTCCCTGCACTGCCTTGACGTTCAAGCCGAGGATCGACTCCCACCACGTGTGCACGTGGGACAGCCCGCTGGGAAAGCCTCGTGGGAAAGCCTCGTGGGAAAGACTCGAGGGAAAACCATAGATCCTTTGATCCACGCGGCGGACTGCGTGACACTGCTGCTACCGCTCTGGAGGAAAGCGCAAGTGCATGCCCGCATTCGAGACGATGACTGACTCCCCTGGGGAGACTCCAGAAGTACCCCAAGATCCATGTCAGCACTGGAGAGGAATCCTCAGGTTCCGGCCCCGACTCCACACAAGGTCTTAGGCCCCGGCATCGACGGGAGAGGAATGCCGAGAGGCCCCCGAGGAACTCGCATGGGGACTGGCCTTTCCTGAGGCCACCAGAGCGGGTCCCTGAGGTCCCCGTCGTAAGTCGAGAGCACCTGCCGCAACTCGAGAAAATCCAGGAGGTTTTGCCCTCCAGGCGAGATGAGGCCCATTTCCGCTGAGGCTTCTCGAGGCTAATCACGTCTAACCACTGGAACTTCCAAAGGGTGCTTCACACCCTTGCTGCAACTCAAGAAGTTCCCCGACATACCCGTCTCCACTCGAGAGGAAGCACGTGGGGTCCCTCACACATCCAGGGGAGCCACGTTTCCGCCTCCTAGCTCGAGATGAGGGATCCTTTCCCTGTTTCGTAGGGTAAGAATTCCCGGCGTTCCCGTCGCATCTCCAGAGGAGGCGCTCTCCACAGGAAAGGCGAGAGGAACTCCAGGGTCGTGCCACAATTCCAAGAGTCTCCCAGATGTGTCAGTCCATTCCAGAGGAACCTGTTTTCCCTGCACTGCCTTGACGTTCAAGCCGAGGATCGACTCCCACCACGTGTGCACGTGGGACAGCCCTGTGGGAAAGCCTCGTGGGAAAGCCTCGTGGGAAAGACTCGAGGGAAAACCATAGATCCTTTGATCCACGCGGCGGACTGCGTGACACTGCTGCTACCGCTCTGGAGGAAAGCGCAAGTGCATGCCCGCATTCGAGACGAGGACTGACTCCCCTGGGGAGACTCCAGAAGTACCCCAAGATCCATGTCAGCACTGGAGAGGAATCCTCAGGTTCCGGCCCCGACTCCACACAAGGTCTTAGGCCCCGGCATCGACGGGAGAGGAATCCCGAGAGGCCCCCGAGGAACTCGCATGGGGACTGGCCTTTCCTGAGGCCACCAGAGCGGGTCCCTGAGGTCCCCGTCGTAAGTCGAGAGCACCTGCCGCAACTCGAGAAAATCCAGGAGGTTATGCCCTCCAGGCGAGATGAGGCCCATTTCCGCTGAGGCTTCTCGAGGCTAATCACGTCTAACCACTGGAACTTCCAAAGGGTCCTTCACACCCTTGCTGCAACTTAAGAATTTCCCCGACACACCCGTCTCCACTCGAGAGGAAGCACGTGGGGTCCCGCACACATCCAGGGGAGCCCCGTTTCCGCCTCCTAGCTCGAGATGAGGGATCCTTTCCCTGTTTCGTAGGGAAAGAATTCCCGGCGTTCCCGTCGCATCTCAAGAGGAGGCGCTCTCCACAGGAAAGGCGAGAGGAACTCCAGGGTCGTGCCACCATTCCAAGAGTCCCCCAGATGTGTCAGTCCATTCCAGAGGAACCTGTTTTCCCTGCACTGCCTTGACGTTCAAGCCGAGGATCGACTCCCACCACGTGTGCACGTGGGACAGCCCTGTGGGAAAGCCTCGTGGGAAAGCCTCGTGTGAAAGACTCGAGGGAAAACCATAGATCCTTTGATCCACGCGGCGGACTGCGTGACACTGCTGCTACCGCTCTGGAGGAAAGCGCAAGTGCATGCCCGCATTCGAGACGAGGACTGACTCCCCTGGGGAGACTCCAGAAGTACCCCAAGATCCATGTCAGCACTGGAGAGGAATCCTCAGGTTCCGGCCCCGACTCCACACAAGGTCTTAGGCCCCGGCATCGACGGGAGAGGAATCCCGAGACGCCCTCGAGGAACTCGCATGGGACTGGCCTTTAATGAGGCCACCAGAGCGGGTCCCTGAGGTCCCCGTCGTAAGTCGAGAGCACCTGCCGCAACTCGAGAAAATCCAGGAGGTTTTGCCCTCCAGGCGAGATGAGGCCCATTTCCGCTGAGGCTTCTCGAGGCTAATCACGTCTAACCACTGGAACTTCCAAAGGGTGCTTCACACCCTTGCTGCAACTCAAGAAGTTCCCCGACATACCCGTCTCCACTCGAGAGGAAGCACGTGGGGTCCCGCACACATCCAGGGGAGCCCCGTTTCCGCCTCCTAGCTCGAGATGAGGGATCCTTTCCCTGTTTCGTAGGGAAAGAATTCCCGGCGTTCCCGTCGCATCTCAAGAGGAGGCGCTCTCCACAGGAAAGGCGAGAGGAACTCCAGGGTCGTGCCACCATTCCAAGAGTCCCCCAGATGTGTCAGTCCATTCCAGAGGAACCTGTTTTCCCTGCACTGCCTTGACGTTCAAGCCGAGGATCCACTCCCACCACGTGTGCACTTGGGACAGCCCTGTGGGAGAGCCTCGTGGGAAAGCCTCGTGGGAAAGACTCGAGGGAAAACCATAGATCCTTTGATCCACGCGGCGGACTGCGGGACACTGCTGCTACCACTCTGGAGGAAAGCGCAAGTGCATGCCCGCATTCGAGACGAGGACTGACTCCCCTGGGGAGACTCCAGAAGTACCCCAAGATCCATGTCAGCACTGGAGAGGAATCCTCAGGTTCCGGCCCCGACTCCACACAAGGCCTTAGGCCCCGGCATCGACGGGAGAGGAATCCCGAGAGGCCCCCGAGGAACTCGCATGGGGACTGGCCTTTCCTGAGGCCACCAGAGCGGGTCCCTGAGGTCCCCGTCGTAAGTCGAGAGCACCTGCCGCAACTCGAGAAAATCCAGGAGGTTTTGCCCTCCAGGCGAGATGAGGCCCATTTCCGCTGAGGCTTCTCGAGGCTAATCACGTCTAACCACTGGAACTTCCAAAGGGTGCTTCACACCCTTGCTGCAACTCAAGAAGTTCCCCGAGATACCCGTCTCCACTCTTGAGGAAGCACGTGGGGTCCCTCACACATCCAGGGGAGCCACGTTTCCGCCTCCTAGCTCGAGATGAGGGATCCTTTCCCTGTTTCGTAGGGAAAGAATTCCCGGCGTTCCCGTCGCATCTCCAGAGGAGGCGCTCTCCACAGGAAAGGCGAGAGGAACTCCAGGGTCGTGCTACAATTCCAAGAGTCTCCCAGATGTGTCAGTCCATTCCAGAGGAACCTGTTTTCCCTGCACTGCCTTGACGTTCAAGCCGAGGATCGACTCCCACCACGTGTGCACGTGGGACAGCCCTGAGGGAAAGCCTCGTGGGAAAGCCTCTTGGGAAAGACTCGAGGGAAAACCATAGATCCTTTGATCCACGCGGCGGACTGCGTGACACTGCTGCTACCGCTCTGGAGGAAAGCGCAAGTGCATGCCCGCATTCGAGACGAGGACTGACTCCCCTGGGGAGACTCCAGAAGTACCCCAAGATCCATGTCAGCACTGGAGAGGAATCCTCAGGTTCCGGCCCCGACTCCACACAAGGTCTTAGGCCCCGGCATCGACGGGAGAGGAATCCCGAGAGGCCCCCGAGGAACTCGCATGGGGACTGGCCTTTCCTGAGGCCACCAGAGCGGGTCCCTGAGGTCCCCGTCGTAAGTCGAGAGCACCTGCCGCAACTCGAGAAAATCCAGGAGGTTTTGCCCTCCAGGCGAGATGAGGCCCATTTCCGCTGAGGCTTCTCGAGGCTAATCACGTCTAACCACTGGAACTTCCAAAGGGTGCTTCACACCCTTGCTGCAACTCAAGAAGTTCCCCGACATACCCGTCTCCACTCGAGAGGAAGCACGTGGGGTCCCTCATACATCCAGGGGAGCCACGTTTCCGCCTCCTAGCTCGAGATGAGGGATCCTTTCCCTGTTTCGTAGGGAAAGAATTCCCGGCGTTCCCGTCGCATCTCCAGAGGAGGCGCTCTCCACAGGAAAGGCGAGAGGAACTCCAGGGTCGTGCCACAATTCCAAGAGTCTCCCAGATGTGTCAGTCCATTCCAGAGGAACCTGTTTTCCCTGCACTGCCTTGACGTTCAAGCCGAGGATCGACTCCCACCACGTGTGCACGTGGGACAGCCCTGTGGGAAAGCCTCGTGGGAAAGCCTCGTGGGAAAGACTCGAGGGAAAACCATAGATCCTTTGATCCACGCGGCGGACTGCGTGACACTGCTGCTACCGCTCTGGAGGAAAGCGCAAGTGCATGCCCGCATTCGAGACGAGGACTGACTCCCCTGGGGAGACTCCAGAAGTACCCCAAGATCCATGTCAGCACTGGAGAGGAATCCTCAGGTTCCGGCCCCGACTCCACACAAGGTCTTAGGCCCCGGCATCGACGGGAGAGGAATCCCGAGAGGCCCCCGAGGAACTCGCATGGGGACTGGCCTTTCCTGAGGCCACCAGAGCGGGTCCCTGAGGTCCCCGTCGTAAGTCGAGAGCACCTGCCGCAACTCGAGAAAATCCAGGAGGTTTTGCCCTCCAGGCGAGATGAGGCCCATTTCCGCTGAGGCTTCTCGAGGCTAATCACGTCTAACCACTGGAACTTCCAAAGGGTCCTTCACACCCTTGCTGCAACTCAAGAATTTCCCCGACACACCCGTCTCCACTCGAGAGGAAGCACGTGGGGTCCCGCACACATCCAGGGGAGCCCCGTTTCTGCCTCCTAGCTCGAGATGAGGGATCCTTTCCCTGTTTCGTAGGGAAAGAATTCCCGGCGTTCCCGTCGCATCTCAAGAGGAGGCGCTCTCCACAGGAAAGGCGAGAGGAACTCCAGGGTCGTGCCACCATTCCAAGAGTCCCCCAGATGTGTCAGTCCATTCCAGAGGAACCTGTTTTCCCTGCACTGCCTTGACGTTCAAGCCGAGGATCGACTCCCACCACGTGTGCACGTGGGACAGCCCTGTGGGAAAGCCTCTTGGGAAAGCCTCGTGGGAAAGACTCGAGGGAAAACCATAGATCCTTTGATCCACGCGGCGGACTGCGTGACACTGCTGCTACCGCTCTGGAGGAAAGCGCAAGTGCATGCCCGCATTCGAGACGAGGACTGACTCCCCTGGGGAGACTCCAGAAGTACCCCAAGATCCATGTCAGCACTGGAGAGGAATCCTCAGGTTCCGGCCCCGACTCCACACAAGGTCTTAGGCCCCGGCATCGACGGGAGAGGAATCCCGAGACGCCCTCGAGGAACTCGCATGGGACTGGCCTTTCCTGAGGCCACCAGAGCGGGTCCCTGAGGTCCCCGTCGTAAGTCGAGAGCACCTGCCGCAACTCGAGAAAATCCAGGAGGTTTTGCCCTCCAGGCGAGATGAGGCCCATTTCCGCTGAGGCTTCTCGAGGCTAATCACGTCTAACCACTGGAACTTCCAAAGGGTGCTTCACACCCTTGCTGCAACTCAAGAAGTTCCCCGACATACCCGTCTCCACTCGAGAGGAAGCACGTGGGGTCCCGCACACATCCAGGGGAGCCCCGTTTCCGCCTCCTAGCTCGAGATGAGGGATCCTTTCCCTGTTTCGTAGGCAAAGAATTCCCGGCGTTCCCGTCGCATCTCAAGAGGAGGCGCTCTCCACAGGAAAGGCGAGAGGAACTCCAGGGTCGTGCCACCATTCCAAGAGTCCCCCAGATGTGTCAGTCCATTCCAGAGGAACCTGTTTTCCCTGCACTGCCTTGACGTTCAAGCCGAGGATCCACTCCCACCACGTGTGCACTTGGGACAGCCCTGTGGGAAAGCCTCGTGGGAAAGCCTCGTGGGAAAGACTCGAGGGAAAACCATAGATCCTTTGATCCACGCGGCGGACTGCGGGACACTGCTGCTACCACTCTGGAGGAAAGCGCAAGTGCATGCCCGCATTCGAGACGAGGACTGACTCCCCTGGGGAGACTCCAGAAGTACTCCAAATCCATGTCAGCACTGGAGAGGAATCCTCAGGTTCCGGCCCCGACTCCACACAAGGCCTTAGGCCCCGGCATCGACGGGAGAGGAATCCCGAGAGGCCCCCGAGGAACTCGCATGGGGACTGGCCTTTCCTGAGGCCACCAGAGCGGGTCCCTGAGGTCCCCGTCGTAAGTCGAGAGCACCTGCCGCAACTCGAGAAAATCCAGGAGGTTTTGCCCTCCAGGCGAGATGAGGCCCATTTCCGCTGAGGCTTCTCGAGGCTAATCACGTCTAACCACTGGAACTTCCAAAGGGTGCTTCACACCCTTGCTGCAACTCAAGAAGTTCCCCGAGATACCCGTCTCCACTCTTGAGGAAGCACGTGGGGTCCCTCACACATCCAGGGGAGCCACGTTTCCGCCTCCTAGCTCGAGATGAGGGATCCTTTCCCTGTTTCGTAGGGAAAGAATTCCCGGCGTTCCCGTCGCATCTCCAGAGGAGGCGCTCTCCACAGGAAAGGCGAGAGGAACTCCAGGGTCGTGCTACAATTCCAAGAGTCTCCCAGATGTGTCAGTCCATTCCAGAGGAACCTGTTTTCCCTGCACTGCCTTGACGTTCAAGCCGAGGATCGACTCCCACCACGTGTGCACGTGGGACAGCCCTGTGGGAAAGCCTCGTGGGAAAGCCTCTTGGGAAAGACTCGAGGGAAAACCATAGATCCTTTGATCCACGCGGCGGACTGCGTGACACTGCTGCTACCGCTCTGGAGGAAAGCGCAAGTGCATGCCCGCATTCGAGACGAGGACTGACTCCCCTGGGGAGACTCCAGAAGTACCCCAAGATCCATGTCAGCACTGGAGAGGAATCCTCAGGTTCCGGCCCCGACTCCACACAAGGTCTTAGGCCCCGGCATCGACGGGAGAGGAATCCCGAGAGGCCCCCGAGGAACTCGCATGGGGACTGGCCTTTCCTGAGGCCACCAGAGCGGGTCCCTGAGGTCCCCGTCGTAAGTCGAGAGCACCTGCCGCAACTCGAGAAAATCCAGGAGGTTTTGCCCTCCAGGCGAGATGAGGCCCATTTCCGCTGAGGCTTCTCGAGGCTAATCACGTCTAACCACTGGAACTTCCAAAGGGTCCTTCACACCCTTGCTGCAACTCAAGAATTTCCCCGACATACCCGTCTCCACTCGAGAGGAAGCACGTGGGGTCCCGCACACATCCAGGGGAGCCCCGTTTCCGCCTCCTAGCTTGAGATGAGGGATCCTTTCCCTGTTTCGTAGGGAAAGAATTCCCGGCGTTCCCGTCGCATCTCAAGAGGAGGCGCTCTCCACAGGAAAGGCGAGAGGAACTCCAGGGTCGTGCCACCATTCCAAGAGTCCCCCAGATGTGTCAGTCCATTCCAGAGGAACCTGTTTTCCCTGCACTGCCTTGACGTTCAAGCCGAGGATCGACTCCCACCACGTGTGCACGTGGGACAGCCCTGTGGGAAAGCCTCGTGGGAAAGCCTCGTGGGAAAGACTCGAGGGAAAACCATAGATCCTTTGATCCACGCGGCGGACTGCGTGACACTGCTGCTACCGCTCTGGAGGAAAGCGCAAGTGCATGCCCGCATTCGAGACGAGGACTGACTCCCCTGGGGAGACTCCAGAAGTACCCCAAGATCCATGTCAGCACTGGAGAGGAATCCTCAGGTTCCGGCCCCGACTCCACACAAGGTCTTAGGCCCCGGCATCGACGGGAGAGGTATCCCGAGACGCCCCCGAGGAACTCGCATGGGACTGGCCTTTCCTGAGGCCACCAGAGCGGGTCCCTGAGGTCCCCGTCGTAAGTCGAGAGCACCTGCCGCAACTCGAGAAAATCCAGGAGGTTTTGCCCTCCAGGCGAGATAAGGCCCATTTCCGCTGAGGCTTCTCGAGGCTAATCACGTCTAACCACTGGAACTTCCAAAGGGTGCTTCACACCCTTGCTGCAACTCAAGAAGTTCCCCGACATACCCGTCTCCACTCTAGAGGAAGCACGTGGGGTCCCTCACACATCCAGGGGAGCCACGTTTCCGCCTCCTAGCTCGAGATGAGGGATCCTTTCCCTGTTTCATAGGGAAAGAATTCCCGGCGTTCCCGTCGCATCTCCAGAGGAGGCGCTCTCCACAGGAAAGGCGAGAGGAACTCCAGGGTCGTGCCACAATTCCAAGAGTCCCCCAGATGTGTCAGTCCATTCCAGAGGAACCTGTTTTCCCTGCACTGCCTTGACGTTCAAGCCGAGGATCGACTCCCACCACGTGTGCACGTGGGACAGCCCTGTGGGAAAGCCTCGTGGGAAAGCCTCGTGGGAAAGACTCGAGGGAAAACCATAGATCCTTTGATCCACGCGGCGGACTGCGTGACACTGCTGCTACCGCTCTGGAGGAAAGCGCAAGTGCATGCCCGCATTCGAGACGAGGACTGACTCCCCTGGGGAGACTCCAGAAGTACCCCAAGATCCATGTCAGCACTGGAGAGGAATCCTCAGGTTCCGGCCCCGACTCCACACAAGGTCTTAGGCCCCGGCATCGACGGGAGAGGAATCCCGAGAGGCCCCCGAGGAACTCGCATGGGGACTGGCCTTTCCTGAGGCCACCAGAGCGGGTCCCTGAGGTCCCCGTCGTAAGTCGAGAGCACCTGCCGCAACTCGAGAAAATCCAGGAGGTTTTGCCCTCCAGGCGAGATGAGGCCCATTTCCGCTGAGGCTTCTCGAGGCTAATCACGTCTAAGCACTGGAACTTCCAAAGGGTCCTTCACACCCTTGCTGCAACTCAAGAATTTCCCCGACATACCCGTCTCCACTCGAGAGGAAGCACGTGGGGTCCCGCACACATCCAGGGGAGCCCCGTTTCCGCCTCCTAGCTCGAGATGAGGGATCCTTTCCCTGTTTCGTAGGGAAAGAATTCCCGGCGTTCCCGTCGCATCTCAAGAGGAGGCGCTCTCCACAGGAAAGGCGAGAGGAACTCCAGGGTCGTGCCACCATTCCAAGAGTCCCCCAGATGTGTCAGTCCATTCCAGAGGAACCTGTTTTCCCTGCACTGCCTTGACGTTCAGGCCGAGGATCGACTCCCACCACGTGTGCACGTGGGACAGCCCTGTGGGAAAGCCTCGTGGGAAAGCCTCGTGGGAAAGACTCGAGGGAAAACCATAGATCCTTTGATCCACGCGGCGGACTGCGTGACACTGCTGCTACCGCTCTGGAGGAAAGCGCAAGTGCATGCCCGCATTCGAGACGAGGACTGACTCCCCTGGGGAGACTCCAGAAGTACCCCAAGATCCATGTCAGCACTGGAGAGGAATCCTCAGGTTCCGGCCCCGAATCCACACAAGGTCTTAGGCCCTGGCATCGTCGGGAGAGGAATCCCGAGAGGCCCCCGAGGAACTCGCATGGGGACTGGCCTTTCCTGAGGCCACCAGAGCGGGTCCCTGAGGTCCCCGTCGTAAGTCGAGAGCACCTGCCGCAACTCGAGAAAATCCAGGAGGTTTTGCCCTCCAGGCGAGATGAGGCCCATTTCCGCTGAGGCTTCTCGAGGCTAATCACGTCTAACCACTGGAACTTCCAAAGGGTGCTTCACACCCTTGCTGCAACTCAAGAAGTTCCCCGACATACCCGTCTCCACTCGAGAGGAAGCACGTGGGGTCCCGCACACATCCAGGGGAGCCCCGTTTCCGCCTCCTAGCTCGAGATGAGGGATCCTTTCCCTGTTTCGTAGGGAAAGCATTCCCGGCGTTCCCGTCGCATCTCAAGAGGAGGCGCTCTCCACAGGAAAGGCGAGAGGAACTCCAGGGTCGTGCCACCATTCCAAGAGTCCCCCAGATGTGTCAGTCCATTCCAGAGGAACCTGTTTTCCCTGCACTGCCTTGACGTTCAAGCCGAGGATCCACTCCCACCACGTGTGCACTTGGGACAGCCCTGTGGGAAAGCCTCGTGGGAAAGCCTCGTGGGAAAGACTCGAGGGAAAACCATAGATCCTTTGATCCACGCGGCGGACTGCGGGACACTGCTGCTACCGCTCTGGAGGAAAGCGCAAGTGCATGCCCGCATTCGAGACGAGGACTGACTCCCCTGGGGAGACTCCAGAAGTACCCCAAGATCCATGTCAGCACTGGAGAGGAATCCTCAGGTTCCGGCCCCGACTCCACACAAGGCCTTAGGCCCCGGCATCGACGGGAGAGGAATCCCGAGAGGCCCCCGAGGAACTCGCATGGGGACTGGCCTTTCCTGAGGCCACCAGAGCGGGTCCCTGAGGTCCCCGTCGTAAGTCGAGAGCACCTGCCGCAACTCGAGAAAATCCAGGAGGTTTTGCCCTCCAGGCGAGATGAGGCCCATTTCCGCTGAGGCTTCTCGAGGCTAATCACGTCTAACCACTGGAACTTCCAAAGGGTGCTTCACACCCTTGCTGCAACTCAAGAAGTTCCCCGACATACCCGTCTCCACTCGAGAGGAAGCACGTGGGGTCCCGCACACATCCAGGGGAGCCCCGTTTCCGCCTCCTAGCTCCAGATGAGGGATCCTTTCCCTGTTTCGTAGGGAAAGAATTCCCGGCGTTCCCGTCGCATCTCCAGAGGAGGCGCTCTCCACAGGAAAGGCGAGAGGAACTCCAGGGTCGTGCCACAATTCCAAGAGTCTCCCAGATGTGTCAGTCCATTCCAGAGGAACCTGTTTTCCCTGCACTGCCTTGACGTTCAAGCCGAGGATCGACTCCCACCACGTGTGCACGTGGGACAGCCCTGTGGGAAAGCCTCGTGGGAAAGCCTCGTGGGAAAGACTCGAGGGAAAACCATAGATCCTTTGATCCACGCGGCGGACTGCGTGACACTGCTGCTACCGCTCTGGAGGAAAGCGCAAGTGCATGCCCGCATTCGAGACGAGGACTGACTCCCCTGGGGAGACTCCAGAAGTACCCCAAGATCCATGTCAGCACTGGAGAGGAATCCTCAGGTTCCGGCCCCGACTCCACACAAGGTCTTAGGCCCCGGCATCGACGGGAGAGGAATCCCGGGAGGCCCCCGAGGAACTCGCATGGGGACTGGCCTTTCCTGAGGCCACCAGAGCGGGTCCCTGAGGTCCCCGTCGTAAGTCGAGAGCACCTGCCGCAACTCGAGAAAATCCAGGAGGTTTTGCCCTCCAGGCGAGATGAGGCCCATTTCCGCTGAGGCTTCTCGAGGCTAATCACGTCTAACCACTGGAACTTCCAAAGGGTCCTTCACACCCTTGCTGCAACTCAAGAATTTCCCCGATATACCCGTCTCCACTCGAGAGGAAGCACGTGGGGTCCCGCACACATCCAGGGGAGCCCCGTTTCCGCCTCCTAGCTCGAGATGAGGGATCCTTTCCCTGTTTCGAAGGGAAAGAATTCCCGGCGTTCCCGTCGCATCTCAAGAGGAGGCGCTCTCCACAGGAAAGGCGAGAGGAACTCCAGGGTCGTGCCACCATTCCAAGAGTCCCCCAGATGTGTCAGTCCATTCCAGAGGAACCTGTTTTCCCTGCACTGCCTTGACGTTCAAGCCGAGGATCGACTCCCACCACGTGTGCACGTGGGACAGCCCTGTGGGAAAGCCTCGTGGGAAAGCCTCGTGGGAAAGACTCGAGGCAAAACCATAGATCCTTTGATCCACGCGGCGGACTGCGTGACTCTGCTGCTACCGCTCTGGAGGAAAGCGCAAGTGCATGCCCGCATTCGAGACGAGGCCTGACTCCCCTGGGGAGACTCCAGAAGTACCCCAAGATCCATGTCAGCACTGGAGAGGAATCCTCAGGTTCCGGCCCCGACTCCACACAAGGTCTTAGGCCCCGGCATCGACGGGAGAGGAATCCCGAGAGGCCCCCGAGGAACTCGCATGGGGACTGGCCTTTCCTGAGGCCACCAGAGCGTGTCCCTGAGGTCCCCGTCGTAAGTCGAGAGCACCTGCCGCAACTCGAGAAAATCCAGGAGGTTTTGCCCTCCAGGCGAGATGAGGCCCATTTCCGCTGAGGCTTCTCGAGGCCAATCACTTCTAACCACTGGAACTTCCAAAGGGTCCTTCACACCCTTGCTGCAACTCAAGAAGTTCCCCGACATACCCGTCTCCACTCGAGAGGAAGTACGTGGTGTCCCGATCACATCCAGGGGAGCCCCGTTTCGCCTCCTACCTAGAGATGAGTGATCCTTTCCCTGTTTCGTAGGGAAAGATTTCCCGGCGTTCCCGTCGCATCTCAAGAGGAGGCGCTCTCCACAGGAAAGGCGAGAGGAACTCCAGGGTCGTGCCACCATTCCAAGAGTCCCCCAGATGTGTCAGTCCATTCCAGAGGAACCTGTTTTCCCTGCACTGCCTTGACGTTCAAGCCGAGGATCGACTCCCACCACGTGTGCACGTGGGACAGCCCTGTGGGAAAGCCTCGTGGGAAAGACTCGTGGGAAAGACTCTAGGGAAAACGATAGATCCTTTGATCCACGCGGCGGACTGCGTGACACTGCTGCTACCGCTCTGGAGGGAAGCGCAAGTGCATGCCCGCATTCGAGACGAGGACTGACTCCCCTGGGGAGACTCCAGAAGTACCCCAAGATCCATGTCAGCACTGGAAAGGAATCCTCAGGTTCCGGCCCGACTCCACACAAGGTCTTAGGCCCCGGCATGGACGGGAGAGGAATCCCGAGAGGCCCCCGAGGAACTCGCCTGGGGACTGGCCTTTCCTGAGGCCACCAGAGCGGGTCCCTGAGGTCCCCGTCGTAAGTCGAGAGCACCTGCCGCAACTCGAGAAAATCCAGGAGGTTTTGCCCTCCAGGCGAGATGAGGCCCATTTCCGCTGAGGCTTCTCGAGGCTAATCACGTCTAACCACTGGAACTTCCAAAGGGTCCTTCACACCCTTGCTGCAACTCAAGAAGTTCCCCGACATACCCGTCTCCACTCGAGAGGAAGCACGTGGGGTTCCGCACACATCCAGGGGAGCCCCGTTTCCGCCTCCTAGCTCGAGATGAGGGATCCTTTCCCTGTTTCGTAGGGAAAGAATTCCCGGCGTTCCCGTCGCATCTCAAGAGGAGTCGCTCTCCACAGGAAAGGCGAGAGGAACTCCAGGGTCGTGCCACCATTCCAAGAGTCCCCCAGATGTGTCAGTCCATTCCAGAGGAACCTGTTTTCCCTGCACTGCCTTGACGTTCAAGCCGAGGATCGACTCCCACAACGTGTGCACGTGGGACAGCCCTGTGGGAAAGCCTCGTGGGAAAGCCTCTTGGGAAAGACTCGAGGGAAAACCATAGATCCTTTGATCCACGCGGCGGACTGCGTGACACTGCTGCTACCGCTCTGGAGGAAAGCGCAAGTGCATGCCCGCATTCGAGACGAGGACTGACTCCCCTGGGGAGACTCCAGAAGTACCCCAAGATCCATGTCAGCACTGGAGAGGAATCCTCAGGTTCCGGCCCCGACTCCACACAAGGTCTTAGGCCCTGGCATCGACGGGAGAGGAATCCCGAGAGGCCCCCGAGGAACTCGCATGGGGACTGGCCTTTCCTGAGGCCACCAGAGCGGGTCCCTGAGGTCCCCGTCGTAAGTCGAGAGCACCTGCCGCAACTCGAGAAAATCCAGGAGGTTTTGCCCTCCAGGCGAGATGAGGCCCATTTCCGCTGAGGCTTCTCGAGGCCAATCACTTCTAACCACTGGAACTTCCAAAGGGTCCTTCACACCCTTGCTGCAACTCAAGAAGTTCCCCGACATACCCGTCTCCACTCGAGAGGAAGTACGTGGTGTCCCGATCACATCCAGGGGAGCCCCGTTTCGCCTCCTACCTAGAGATGAGTGATCCTTTCCCTGTTTCGTAGGGAAAGATTTCCCGGCGTTCCCGTCGCATCTCAAGAGGAGGCGCTCTCCACAGGAAAGGCGAGAGGAACTCCAGGGTCGTGCCACCATTCCAAGAGTCCCCCAGATGTGTCAGTCCATTCCAGAGGAACCTGTTTTCCCTGCACTGCCTTGACGTTCAAGCCGAGGATCGACTCCCACCACGTGTGCACGTGGGACAGCCCTGTGGGAAAGCCTCGTGGGAAAGACTCGTGGGAAAGACTCTAGGGAAAACGATAGATCCTTTGATCCACGCGGCGGACTGCGTGACACTGCTGCTACCGCTCTGGAGGGAAGCGCAAGTGCATGCCCGCATTCGAGACGAGGACTGACTCCCCTGGGGAGACTCCAGAAGTACCCCAAGATCCATGTCAGCACTGGAAAGGAATCCTCAGGTTCCGGCCCGACTCCACACAAGGTCTTAGGCCCCGGCATGGACGGGAGAGGAATCCCGAGAGGCCCCCGAGGAACTCGCCTGGGGACTGGCCTTTCCTGAGGCCACCAGAGCGGGTCCCTGAGGTCCCCGTCGTAAGTCGAGAGCACCTGCCGCAACTCGAGAAAATCCAGGAGGTTTTGCCCTCCAGGCGAGATGAGGCCCATTTCCGCTGAGGCTTCTCGAGGCTAATCACGTCTAACCACTGGAACTTCCAAAGGGTCCTTCACACCCTTGCTGCAACTCAAGAAGTTCCCCGACATACCCGTCTCCACTCGAGAGGAAGCACGTGGGGTCCCGCACACATCCAGGGGAGCCCCGTTTCCGCCTCCTAGCTCGAGATGAGGGATCCTTTCCCTGTTTCGTAGGGAAAGAATTCCCGGCGTTCCCGTCGCATCTCAAGAGGAGTCGCTCTCCAAAGGAAAGGCGAGAGGAACTCCAGGGTCGTGCCACCATTCCAAGAGTCCCCCAGATGTGTCAGTCCATTCCAGAGGAACCTGTTTTCCCTGCACTGCCTTGACGTTCAAGCCGAGGATCGACTCCCACAACGTGTGCACGTGGGACAGCCCTGTGGGAAAGCCTCGTGGGAAAGCCTCTTGGGAAAGACTCGAGGGAAAACCATAGATCCTTTGATCCACGCGGCGGACTGCGTGACACTGCTGCTACCGCTCTGGAGGAAAGCGCAAGTGCATGCCCGCATTCGAGACGAGGACTGACTCCCCTGGGGAGACTCCAGAAGTACCCCAAGATCCATGTCAGCACTGGAGAGGAATCCTCAGGTTCCGGCCCCGACTCCACACAAGGTCTTAGGCCCCGGCATCGACGGGAGAGGAATCCCGAGAGGCCCCCGAGGAACTCGCCTGGGGACTGGCCTTTCCTGAGGCCACCAGAGCGGGTCCCTGAGGTCCCCGTCGTAAGTCGAGAGCACCTGCCGCAACTCGAGAAAATCCAGGAGGTTTTGCCCTCCAGGCGAGATGAGGCCCATTTCCGCTGAGGCTTCTCGAGGCTAATCACGTCTAACCACTGGAACTTCCAAAGGGTCCTTCACACCCTTGCTGCAACTCAAGAAGTTCCCCGACATACCCGTCTCCACTCGAGAGGAAGCACGTGGGGTCCCGCACACATCCAGGGGAGCCCCGTTTCCGCCTCCTAGCTCGAGATGAGGGATCCTTTCCCTGTTTCGTAGGGAAAGAATTCCCGGCGTTCCCGTGGCATCTCAAGAGGAGGCGCTCTCCACAGGAAAGGCGAGAGGAACTCCAGGGTCGTGCCACCATTCCAAGAGTCCCCCAGATGTGTCAGTCCATTCCAGAGGAACCTGTTTTCCCTGCACTGCCTTGACGTTCAAGCCGAGGATCGACTCCCACTACGTGTGCACGTGGGACAGCCCTGTGGGAAAGCCTCGTGGGAAAGCCTCGTGGGAAAGACTCGAGGGAAAACCATAGATCCTTTGATCCACGCGGCGGACTGCGCGACACTGCTGCTACCGCTCTGGAGGAAAGCGCAAGTGCATGTCCGCATTCGAGACGAGGACTGACTCCCCTGGGGAGACTCCAGAAATACCCCAAGATCCATGTCAGCACTGGAGAGGAATCCTCAGGTTCCGGCCCCGACTCCACACAAGGTCTTAGGCCCCGGCATCGACGGGAGAGGAATCTAGAGAGGCCCCCGAGGAACTCGCATGGGGACTGGCCTTTCCTGATGCTACCAGAGCGGGTCCCTGAGGTCCCCGTCGTAAGTCGAGAGCACTTGCCGCAACTCGAGAAAATCCAGGAGGTTTTGCCCTCCAGGCGAGATGAGGCCCATTTCCGCTGAGGCTTCTCGAGGCTAATCACGTCTAACCACTGGAACTTCCAAAGGGTCCTTCACACCCTTGCTGCAACTCAAGAATTTCCCCGACATACCCGTCTCCACTCGAGAGGAAGCACGTGGGGTCCCGCACACATCCAGGGGAGCCCCGTTTCCGCCTCCTAGCTCGAGATGAGGGATCCTTTCCCTGTTTCGTAGGGAAAGAATTCCCGGCGTTCCCGTCGCATCTCAAGAGGAGGCGCTCTCCACAGGAAAGGCGAGAGGAACTCCAGGGTCGTGCCACCATTCCAAGAGTCCCCCAGATGTGTCAGTCCATTCCAGAGGAACCTGTTTTCCCTGCACTGCCTTGACGTTCAAGCCGAGGATCGACTCCCACCACGTGTGCACGTGGGACAGCCCTGTGGGAAAGCCTCGTGGGAAAGCCTCGTGGGAAAGACTCGAGGGAAAACCATAGATCCTTTGCTCCACGCGGCGGACTGCGTGACACTGCTGCTACCGCTCTGGAGGAAAGCGCAAGTGCATGCCCGCATTCGAGACGAGGACTGACTCCCCTGGGGAGACTCCAGAAGTACCCCAAGATCCATGTCAGCACTGGAGAGGAATCCTCAGGTTCCGGCCCCGACTCCACACAAGGCCTTAGGCCCCGGCATCGACGGGAGAGGAATCCCGAGAGGCCCCCGAGGAACTCGCATGGGGACTGGCCTTTCCTGAGGCCACCAGAGCGGGTCCCTGAGGTCCCCGTCGTAAGTCGAGAGCACCTTCCGCAACTCGAGAAAATCCAGGAGGTTTTGCCCTCCAGGCGAGATGAGGCCCATTTCCGCTGAGGCTTCTCGAGGCTAATCACGTCTAACCACTGGAACTTCCAAAGGGTGCTTCACACCCTTGCTGCAACTCAAGAAGTTCCCCGAGATACCCGTCTCCACTCTAGAGGAAGCACGTGGGGTCCCTCACACATCCAGGGGAGCCACGTTTCCGCCTCCTAGCTCGAGATGAGGGATCCTTTCCCTGTTTCGTAGGGAAAGAATTCCCGGCGTTCCCGTCGCATCTCCAGAGGAGGCGCTCTCCACAGGAAAGGCGAGAGGAACTCCAGGGTCGTGCCACAATTCCAAGAGTCTCCCAGATGTGTCAGTCCATTCCAGAGGAACCTGTTTTCCCTGCACTGCCTTGACGTTCAAGCCGAGGATCGACTCCCACCACGTGTGCACGTGGGACAGCCCTGTGGGAAAGCCTCGTGGGAAAGCCTCGTGGGAAAGACTCGAGGGAAAACCATAGATCCTTTGATCCACGCGGCGGCCTGCGTGACACTGCTGCTACCGCTCTGGAGGAAAGCGCAAGTGCATGCCCGCATTCGAGACGAGGACTGACTCCCCTGGGGAGACTCCAGAAGTACCCCAAGATCCATGTCAGCACTGGAGAGGAATCCTCAGGTTCCGGCCCCGACTCCACACAAGGTCTTAGGCCCCGGCATCGACGGGAGAGGAATCCCGAGAGGCCCCCGAGGAACTCGCATGGGACTGGCCTTTCCTGAGGCCACCAGAGCGGGTCCCTGAGGTCCCCGTCGTAAGTCGAGAGCACCTGCCGCAACTCGAGAAAATCCAGGAGGTTTTGCCCTCCAGGCGAGATGAGGCCCATTTCCGCTGAGGCTTCTCGAGGCTAATCACGTCTAACCACTGGAACTTCCAAAGGGTGCTTCACACCCTTGCTGCAACTCAAGAAGTTCCCCGACATACCCGTCTCCACTCTAGAGGAAGCACGTGGGGTCCCGCACACATCCAGGGGAGCCCCGTTTCCGCCTCCTAGCTCCAGATGAGGGATCCTTTCCCTGTTTCGTAGGGAAAGAATTCCCGGCGTTCCCGTCGCATCTCCAGAGGAGGCGCTCTCCACAGGAAAGGCGAGAGGAACTCCAGGGTCGTGCCACCATTCCAAGAGTCTCCCAGATGTGTCAGTCCATTCCAGAGGAACCTGTTTTCCCTGCACTGCCTTGACGTTCAAGCCGAGGATCGACTCCCACCACGTGTGCACGTGGGACAGCCCTGTGGGAAAGCCTCGTGGGAAAGCCTCGTGGGAAAGACTCGAGGGAAAACCATAGATCCTTTGATCCACGCGGCGGACTGCGTGACACTGCTGCTACCGCTCTGGAGGAAAGCGCAAGTGCATGCCCGCATTCGAGACGAGGACTGACTCCCCTGGGGAGACTCCAGAAGTACCCCAAGATCCATGTCAGCACTGGAGAGGAATCCTCAGGTTCCGGCCCCGACTCCACACAAGGTCTTAGGCCCCGGCATCGACGGGAGAGGAATCCCGGGAGGCCCCCGAGGAACTCGCATGGGGACTGGCCTTTCCTGAGGCCACCAGAGCGGGTCCCTGAGGTCCCCGTCGTAAGTCGAGAGCACCTGCCGCAACTCGAGAAAATCCAGGAGGTTTTGCCCTCCAGGCGAGATGAGGCCCATTTCCGCTGAGGCTTCTCGAGGCTAATCACGTCTAACCACTGGAACTTCCAAAGGGTCCTTCACACCCTTGCTGCAACTCAAGAATTTCCCCGATATACCCGTCTCCACTCGAGAGGAAGCACGTGGGGTCCCGCACACATCCAGGGGAGCCCCGTTTCCGCCTCCTAGCTCGAGATGAGGGATCCTTTCCCTGTTTCGAAGGGAAAGAATTCCCGGCGTTCCCGTCGCATCTCAAGAGGAGGCGCTCTCCACAGGAAAGGCGAGAGGAACTCCAGGGTCGTGCCACCATTCCAAGAGTCCCCCAGATGTGTCAGTCCATTCCAGAGGAACCTGTTTTCCCTGCACTGCCTTGACGTTCAAGCCGAGGATCGACTCCCACCACGTGTGCACGTGGGACAGCCCTGTGGGAAAGCCTCGTGGGAAAGCCTCGTGGGAAAGACTCGAGGCAAAACCATAGATCCTTTGATCCACGCGGCGGACTGCGTGACTCTGCTGCTACCGCTCTGGAGGAAAGCGCAAGTGCATGCCCGCATTCGAGACGAGGCCTGACTCCCCTGGGGAGACTCCAGAAGTACCCCAAGATCCATGTCAGCACTGGAGAGGAATCCTCAGGTTCCGGCCCCGACTCCACACAAGGTCTTAGGCCCCGGCATCGACGGGAGAGGAATCCCGAGAGGCCCCCGAGGAACTCGCATGGGGACTGGCCTTTCCTGAGGCCACCAGAGCGTGTCCCTGAGGTCCCCGTCGTAAGTCGAGAGCACCTGCCGCAACTCGAGAAAATCCAGGAGGTTTTGCCCTCCAGGCGAGATGAGGCCCATTTCCGCTGAGGCTTCTCGAGGCCAATCACTTCTAACCACTGGAACTTCCAAAGGGTCCTTCACACCCTTGCTGCAACTCAAGAAGTTCCCCGACATACCCGTCTCCACTCGAGAGGAAGTACGTGGTGTCCCGATCACATCCAGGGGAGCCCCGTTTCGCCTCCTACCTAGAGATGAGTGATCCTTTCCCTGTTTCGTAGGGAAAGATTTCCCGGCGTTCCCGTCGCATCTCAAGAGGAGGCGCTCTCCACAGGAAAGGCGAGAGGAACTCCAGGGTCGTGCCACCATTCCAAGAGTCCCCCAGATGTGTCAGTCCATTCCAGAGGAACCTGTTTTCCCTGCACTGCCTTGACGTTCAAGCCGAGGATCGACTCCCACCACGTGTGCACGTGGGACAGCCCTGTGGGAAAGCCTCGTGGGAAAGACTCGTGGGAAAGACTCTAGGGAAAACGATAGATCCTTTGATCCACGCGGCGGACTGCGTGACACTGCTGCTACCGCTCTGGAGGGAAGCGCAAGTGCATGCCCGCATTCGAGACGAGGACTGACTCCCCTGGGGAGACTCCAGAAGTACCCCAAGATCCATGTCAGCACTGGAAAGGAATCCTCAGGTTCCGGCCCGACTCCACACAAGGTCTTAGGCCCCGGCATGGACGGGAGAGGAATCCCGAGAGGCCCCCGAGGAACTCGCCTGGGGACTGGCCTTTCCTGAGGCCACCAGAGCGGGTCCCTGAGGTCCCCGTCGTAAGTCGAGAGCACCTGCCGCAACTCGAGAAAATCCAGGAGGTTTTGCCCTCCAGGCGAGATGAGGCCCATTTCCGCTGAGGCTTCTCGAGGCTAATCACGTCTAACCACTGGAACTTCCAAAGGGTCCTTCACACCCTTGCTGCAACTCAAGAAGTTCCCCGACATACCCGTCTCCACTCGAGAGGAAGCACGTGGGGTTCCGCACACATCCAGGGGAGCCCCGTTTCCGCCTCCTAGCTCGAGATGAGGGATCCTTTCCCTGTTTCGTAGGGAAAGAATTCCCGGCGTTCCCGTCGCATCTCAAGAGGAGTCGCTCTCCACAGGAAAGGCGAGAGGAACTCCAGGGTCGTGCCACCATTCCAAGAGTCCCCCAGATGTGTCAGTCCATTCCAGAGGAACCTGTTTTCCCTGCACTGCCTTGACGTTCAAGCCGAGGATCGACTCCCACAACGTGTGCACGTGGGACAGCCCTGTGGGAAAGCCTCGTGGGAAAGCCTCTTGGGAAAGACTCGAGGGAAAACCATAGATCCTTTGATCCACGCGGCGGACTGCGTGACACTGCTGCTACCGCTCTGGAGGAAAGCGCAAGTGCATGCCCGCATTCGAGACGAGGACTGACTCCCCTGGGGAGACTCCAGAAGTACCCCAAGATCCATGTCAGCACTGGAGAGGAATCCTCAGGTTCCGGCCCCGACTCCACACAAGGTCTTAGGCCCTGGCATCGACGGGAGAGGAATCCCGAGAGGCCCCCGAGGAACTCGCATGGGGACTGGCCTTTCCTGAGGCCACCAGAGCGGGTCCCTGAGGTCCCCGTCGTAAGTCGAGAGCACCTGCCGCAACTCGAGAAAATCCAGGAGGTTTTGCCCTCCAGGCGAGATGAGGCCCATTTCCGCTGAGGCTTCTCGAGGCCAATCACTTCTAACCACTGGAACTTCCAAAGGGTCCTTCACACCCTTGCTGCAACTCAAGAAGTTCCCCGACATACCCGTCTCCACTCGAGAGGAAGTACGTGGTGTCCCGATCACATCCAGGGGAGCCCCGTTTCGCCTCCTACCTAGAGATGAGTGATCCTTTCCCTGTTTCGTAGGGAAAGATTTCCCGGCGTTCCCGTCGCATCTCAAGAGGAGGCGCTCTCCACAGGAAAGGCGAGAGGAACTCCAGGGTCGTGCCACCATTCCAAGAGTCCCCCAGATGTGTCAGTCCATTCCAGAGGAACCTGTTTTCCCTGCACTGCCTTGACGTTCAAGCCGAGGATCGACTCCCACCACGTGTGCACGTGGGACAGCCCTGTGGGAAAGCCTCGTGGGAAAGACTCGTGGGAAAGACTCTAGGGAAAACGATAGATCCTTTGATCCACGCGGCGGACTGCGTGACACTGCTGCTACCGCTCTGGAGGGAAGCGCAAGTGCATGCCCGCATTCGAGACGAGGACTGACTCCCCTGGGGAGACTCCAGAAGTACCCCAAGATCCATGTCAGCACTGGAAAGGAATCCTCAGGTTCCGGCCCGACTCCACACAAGGTCTTAGGCCCCGGCATGGACGGGAGAGGAATCCCGAGAGGCCCCCGAGGAACTCGCCTGGGGACTGGCCTTTCCTGAGGCCACCAGAGCGGGTCCCTGAGGTCCCCGTCGTAAGTCGAGAGCACCTGCCGCAACTCGAGAAAATCCAGGAGGTTTTGCCCTCCAGGCGAGATGAGGCCCATTTCCGCTGAGGCTTCTCGAGGCTAATCACGTCTAACCACTGGAACTTCCAAAGGGTCCTTCACACCCTTGCTGCAACTCAAGAAGTTCCCCGACATACCCGTCTCCACTCGAGAGGAAGCACGTGGGGTCCCGCACACATCCAGGGGAGCCCCGTTTCCGCCTCCTAGCTCGAGATGAGGGATCCTTTCCCTGTTTCGTAGGGAAAGAATTCCCGGCGTTCCCGTCGCATCTCAAGAGGAGTCGCTCTCCAAAGGAAAGGCGAGAGGAACTCCAGGGTCGTGCCACCATTCCAAGAGTCCCCCAGATGTGTCAGTCCATTCCAGAGGAACCTGTTTTCCCTGCACTGCCTTGACGTTCAAGCCGAGGATCGACTCCCACAACGTGTGCACGTGGGACAGCCCTGTGGGAAAGCCTCGTGGGAAAGCCTCTTGGGAAAGACTCGAGGGAAAACCATAGATCCTTTGATCCACGCGGCGGACTGCGTGACACTGCTGCTACCGCTCTGGAGGAAAGCGCAAGTGCATGCCCGCATTCGAGACGAGGACTGACTCCCCTGGGGAGACTCCAGAAGTACCCCAAGATCCATGTCAGCACTGGAGAGGAATCCTCAGGTTCCGGCCCCGACTCCACACAAGGTCTTAGGCCCCGGCATCGACGGGAGAGGAATCCCGAGAGGCCCCCGAGGAACTCGCCTGGGGACTGGCCTTTCCTGAGGCCACCAGAGCGGGTCCCTGAGGTCCCCGTCGTAAGTCGAGAGCACCTGCCGCAACTCGAGAAAATCCAGGAGGTTTTGCCCTCCAGGCGAGATGAGGCCCATTTCCGCTGAGGCTTCTCGAGGCTAATCACGTCTAACCACTGGAACTTCCAAAGGGTCCTTCACACCCTTGCTGCAACTCAAGAAGTTCCCCGACATACCCGTCTCCACTCGAGAGGAAGCACGTGGGGTCCCGCACACATCCAGGGGAGCCCCGTTTCCGCCTCCTAGCTCGAGATGAGGGATCCTTTCCCTGTTTCGTAGGGAAAGAATTCCCGGCGTTCCCGTGGCATCTCAAGAGGAGGCGCTCTCCACAGGAAAGGCGAGAGGAACTCCAGGGTCGTGCCACCATTCCAAGAGTCCCCCAGATGTGTCAGTCCATTCCAGAGGAACCTGTTTTCCCTGCACTGCCTTGACGTTCAAGCCGAGGATCGACTCCCACTACGTGTGCACGTGGGACAGCCCTGTGGGAAAGCCTCGTGGGAAAGCCTCGTGGGAAAGACTCGAGGGAAAACCATAGATCCTTTGATCCACGCGGCGGACTGCGCGACACTGCTGCTACCGCTCTGGAGGAAAGCGCAAGTGCATGTCCGCATTCGAGACGAGGACTGACTCCCCTGGGGAGACTCCAGAAATACCCCAAGATCCATGTCAGCACTGGAGAGGAATCCTCAGGTTCCGGCCCCGACTCCACACAAGGTCTTAGGCCCCGGCATCGACGGGAGAGGAATCTAGAGAGGCCCCCGAGGAACTCGCATGGGGACTGGCCTTTCCTGATGCTACCAGAGCGTGTCCCTGAGGTCCCCGTCGTAAGTCGAGAGCACTTGCCGCAACTCGAGAAAATCCAGGAGGTTTTGCCCTCCAGGCGAGATGAGGCCCATTTCCGCTGAGGCTTCTCGAGGCTAATCACGTCTAACCACTGGAACTTCCAAAGGGTCCTTCACACCCTTGCTGCAACTCAAGAATTTCCCCGACATACCCGTCTCCACTCGAGAGGAAGCACGTGGGGTCCCGCACACATCCAGGGGAGCCCCGTTTCCGCCTCCTAGCTCGAGATGAGGGATCCTTTCCCTGTTTCGTAGGGAAAGAATTCCCGGCGTTCCCGTCGCATCTCAAGAGGAGGCGCTCTCCACAGGAAAGGCGAGAGGAACTCCAGGGTCGTGCCACCATTCCAAGAGTCCCCCAGATGTGTCAGTCCATTCCAGAGGAACCTGTTTTCCCTGCACTGCCTTGACGTTCAAGCCGAGGATCGACTCCCACCACGTGTGCACGTGGGACAGCCCTGTGGGAAAGCCTCGTGGGAAAGCCTCGTGGGAAAGACTCGAGGGAAAACCATAGATCCTTTGATCCACGCGGCGGACTGCGTGACACTGCTGCTACCGCTCTGGAGGAAAGCGCAAGTGCATGCCCGCATTCGAGACGAGGACTGACTCCCCTGGGGAGACTCCAGAAGTACCCCAAGATCCATGTCAGCACTGGAGAGGAATCCTCAGGTTCCGGCCCCGACTCCACACAAGGCCTTAGGCCCCGGCAT
This sequence comes from Ovis canadensis, assembly GCF_042477335.2. NCBI lineage: Eukaryota > Metazoa > Chordata > Mammalia > Artiodactyla > Bovidae > Ovis > Ovis canadensis. Next base: position 9,505,751 of record NC_091249.1, on the reverse strand, counting down.
CGACGGGAGAGGAATCCCGAGAGGCCCCCGAGGAACTCGCATGGGGACTGGCCTTTCCTGAGGCCACCAGAGCGGGTCCCTGAGGTCCCCGTCGTAAGTCGAGAGCACCTTCCGCAACTCGAGAAAATCCAGGAGGTTTTGCCCTCCAGGCGAGATGAGGCCCATTTCCGCTGAGGCTTCTCGAGGCTAATCACGTCTAACCACTGGAACTTCCAAAGGGTGCTTCACACCCTTGCTGCAACTCAAGAAGTTCCCCGAGATACCCGTCTCCACTCTAGAGGAAGCACGTGGGGTCCCTCACACATCCAGGGGAGCCACGTTTCCGCCTCCTAGCTCGAGATGAGGGATCCTTTCCCTGTTTCGTAGGGAAAGAATTCCCGGCGTTCCCGTCGCATCTCCAGAGGAGGCGCTCTCCACAGGAAAGGCGAGAGGAACTCCAGGGTCGTGCCACAATTCCAAGAGTCTCCCAGATGTGTCAGTCCATTCCAGAGGAACCTGTTTTCCCTGCACTGCCTTGACGTTCAAGCCGAGGATCGACTCCCACCACGTGTGCACGTGGGACAGCCCTGTGGGAAAGCCTCGTGGGAAAGCCTCGTGGGAAAGACTCGAGGGAAAACCATAGATCCTTTGATCCACGCGGCGGCCTGCGTGACACTGCTGCTACCGCTCTGGAGGAAAGCGCAAGTGCATGCCCGCATTCGAGACGAGGACTGACTCCCCTGGGGAGACTCCAGAAGTACCCCAAGATCCATGTCAGCACTGGAGAGGAATCCTCAGGTTCCGGCCCCGACTCCACACAAGGTCTTAGGCCCCGGCATCGACGGGAGAGGAATCCCGAGAGGCCCCCGAGGAACTCGCATGGGACTGGCCTTTCCTGAGGCCACCAGAGCGGGTCCCTGAGGTCCCCGTCGTAAGTCGAGAGCACCTGCCGCAACTCGAGAAAATCCAGGAGGTTTTGCCCTCCAGGCGAGATGAGGCCCATTTCCGCTGAGGCTTCTCGAGGCCAATCACTTCTAACCACTGGAACTTCCAAAGGGTCCTTCACACCCTTGCTGCAACTCAAGAAGTTCCCCGACATACCCGTCTCCACTCGAGAGGAAGTACGTGGTGTCCCGCACACATCCAGGGGAGCCCCGTTTCCGCCTCCTACCTAGAGATGAGTGATCCTTTCCCTGTTTCGTAGGGAAAGATTTCCCGGCGTTCCCGTCGCATCTCAAGAGGAGGCGCTCTCCACAGGAAAGGCGAGAGGAACTCCAGGGTCGTGCCACCATTCCAAGAGTCCCCCAGATGTGTCAGTCCATTCCAGAGGAACCTGTTTTCCCTGCACTGCCTTGACGTTCAAGCCGAGGATCGACTCCCACCACGTGTGCACGTGGGACAGCCCTGTGGGAAAGCCTCGTGGGAAAGCCTCGTGGGAAAGACTCGAGGGAAAACCATAGATCCTTTGATCCACGCGGCGGACTGCGTGACACTGCTGCTACCGCTCTGGAGGAAAGCGCAAGTGCATGCCCGCATTCGAGACGAGGACTGACTCCCCTGGGGAGACTCCAGAAGTACCCCAAGATCCATGTCAGCACTGGAGAGGAATCCTCAGGTTCCGGCCCCGACTCCACACAAGGTCTTAGGCCCTGGCATCGACGGGAGAGGAATCCCGAAAGGCCCCCGAGGAACTCGCATGGGGACTGGCCTTTCCTGAGGCCACCAGAGCGGGTCCCTGAGGTCCCCGTCGTAAGTCGAGAGCACCTGCCGCAACTCGAGAAAATCCAGGAGGTTTTGCCCTCCAGGCGAGATGAGGCCCATTTCCGCTGAGGCTTCTCGAGGCCAATCACTTCTAACCACTGGAACTTCCAAAGGGTCCTTCACACCCTTGCTGCAACTCAAGAAGTTCCCCGACATACCCGTCTCCACTCGAGAGGAAGTACGTGGTGTCCCGATCACATCCAGGGGAGCCCCGTTTCGCCTCCTACCTAGAGATGAGTGATCCTTTCCCTGTTTCGTAGGGAAAGATTTCCCGGCGTTCCCGTCGCATCTCAAGAGGAGGCGCTCTCCACAGGAAAGGCGAGAGGAACTCCAGGGTCGTGCCACCATTCCAAGAGTCCCCCAGATGTGTCAGTCCATTCCAGAGGAACCTGTTTTCCCTGCACTGCCTTGACGTTCAAGCCGAGGATCGACTCCCACCACGTGTGCACGTGGGACAGCCCTGTGGGAAAGCCTCGTGGGAAAGACTCGTGGGAAAGACTCTAGGGAAAACGATAGATCCTTTGATCCACGCGGCGGACTGCGTGACACTGCTGCTACCGCTCTGGAGGGAAGCGCAAGTGCATGCCCGCATTCGAGACGAGGACTGACTCCCCTGGGGAGACTCCAGAAGTACCCCAAGATCCATGTCAGCACTGGAAAGGAATCCTCAGGTTCCGGCCCGACTCCACACAAGGTCTTAGGCCCCGGCATGGACGGGAGAGGAATCCCGAGAGGCCCCCGAGGAACTCGCCTGGGGACTGGCCTTTCCTGAGGCCACCAGAGCGGGTCCCTGAGGTCCCCGTCGTAAGTCGAGAGCACCTGCCGCAACTCGAGAAAATCCAGGAGGTTTTGCCCTCCAGGCGAGATGAGGCCCATTTCCGCTGAGGCTTCTCGAGGCTAATCACGTCTAACCACTGGAACTTCCAAAGGGTCCTTCACACCCTTGCTGCAACTCAAGAAGTTCCCCGACATACCCGTCTCCACTCGAGAGGAAGCACGTGGGGTCCCGCACACATCCAGGGGAGCCCCGTTTCCGCCTCCTAGCTCGAGATGAGGGATCCTTTCCCTGTTTCGTAGGGAAAGAATTCCCGGCGTTCCCGTCGCATCTCAAGAGGAGTCGCTCTCCACAGGAAAGGCGAGAGGAACTCCAGGGTCGTGCCACCATTCCAAGAGTCCCCCAGATGTGTCAGTCCATTCCAGAGGAACCTGTTTTCCCTGCACTGCCTTGACGTTCAAGCCGAGGATCGACTCCCACCACGTGTGCACGTGGGACAGCCCTGTGGGAAAGCCTCGTGGGAAAGCCTCTTGGGAAAGACTCGAGGGAAAACCATAGATCCTTTGATCCACGCGGCGGACTGCGTGACACTGCTGCTACCGCTCTGGAGGAAAGCGCAAGTGCATACCCGCATTCGAGACGAGGACTGACTCCCCTGGGGAGACTCCAGAAGTACCCCAAGATCCATGTCAGCACTGGAGAGGAATCCTCAGGTTCCGGCCCCGACTCCACACAAGGTCTTAGGCCCCGGCATCGACGGGAGAGGAATCCCGAGAGGCTCCCGAGGAACTCGCCTGGGGACTGGCCTTTCCTGAGGCCACCAGAGCGGGTCCCTGAGGTCCCCGTCGTAAGTCGAGAGCACCTGCCGCAACTCGAGAAAATCCAGGAGGTTTTGCCCTCCAGGCGAGATGAGGCCCATTTCCGCTGAGGCTTCTCGAGGCTAATCACGTCTAACCACTGGAACTTCCAAAGGGTCCTTCACACCCTTGCTGCAACTCAAGAAGTTCCCCGACATACCCGTCTCCACTCGAGAGGAAGCACGTGGGGTCCCGCACACATCCAGGGGAGCCCCGTTTCCGCCTCCTAGCTCGAGATGAGGGATCCTTTCCCTGTTTCGTAGGGAAAGAATTCCCGGCGTTCCCGTCGCATCTCAAGAGGAGGCGCTCTCCACAGGAAAGGCGAGAGGAACTCCAGGGTCGTGCCACCATTCCAAGAGTCCCCCAGATGTGTCAGTCCATTCCAGAGGAACCTGTTTTCCCTGCACTGCCTTGACGTTCAAGCCGAGGATCGACTCCCACTACGTGTGCACGTGGGACAGCCCTGTGGGAAAGCCTCGTGGGAAAGCCTCGTGGGAAAGACTCGAGGGAAAACCATAGATCCTTTGATCCACGCGGCGGACTGCGTGACACTGCTGCTACCGCTCTGGAGGAAAGCGCAAGTGCATGTCCGCATTCGAGACGAGGACTGACTCCCCTGGGGAGACTCCAGAAATACCCCAAGATCCATGTCAGCACTGGAGAGGAATCCTCAGGTTCCGGCCCCGACTCCACACAAGGTCTTAGGCCCCGGCATCGACGGGAGAGGTATCTAGAGAGGCCCCCGAGGAACTCGCATGGGGACTGGCCTTTCCTGATGCTACCAGAGCGTGTCCCTGAGGTCCCCGTCGTAAGTCGAGAGCACTTGCCGCAACTCGAGAAAATCCAGGAGGTTTTGCCCTCCAGGCGAGATGAGGCCCATTTCCGCTGAGGCTTCTCGAGGCTAATCACGTCTAACCACTGGAACTTCCAAAGGGTCCTTCACACCCTTGCTGCAACTCAAGAATTTCCCCGACATACCCGTCTCCACTCGAGAGGAAGCACGTGGGGTCCCGCACACATCCAGGGGAGCCCCGTTTCCGCCTCCTAGCTCGAGATGAGGGATCCTTTCCCTGTTTCGTAGGGAAAGAATTCCCGGCGTTCCCGTCGCATCTCAAGAGGAGGCGCTCTCCACAGGAAAGGCGAGAGGAACTCCAGGGTCGTGCCACCATTCCAAGAGTCCCCCAGATGTGTCAGTCCATTCCAGAGGAACCTGTTTTCCCTGCACTGCCTTGACGTTCAAGCCGAGGATCGACTCCCACCACGTGTGCACGTGGGACAGCCCTGTGGGAAAGCCTCGTGGGAAAGCCTCGTGGGAAAGACTCGAGGGAAAACCATAGATCCTTTGATCCACGCGGCGGACTGCGTGACACTGCTGCTACCGCTCTGGAGGAAAGCGCAAGTGCATGCCCGCATTCGAGACGAGGACTGACTCCCCTGGGGAGACTCCAGAAGTACCCCAAGATCCATGTCAGCACTGGAGAGGAATCCTCAGGTTCCGGCCCCGAATCCACACAAGGTCTTAGGCCCTGGCATCGACGGGAGAGGAATCCCGAGAGGCCCCCGAGGAACTCGCATGGGGACTGGCCTTTCCTGAGGCCACCAGAGCGGGTCCCTGAGGTCCCCGTCGTAAGTCGAGAGCACCTGCCGCAACTCGAGAAAATCCAGGAGGTTTTGCCCTCCAGGCGAGATGAGGCCCATTTCCGCTGAGGCTTCTCGAGGCCAATCACTTCTAACCACTGGAACTTCCAAAGGGTCCTTCACACCCTTGCTGCAACTCAAGAAGTTCCCCGACATACCCGTCTCCACTCGAGAGGAAGTACGTGGTGTCCCGCACACATCCAGGGGAGCCCCGTTTCGCCTCCTACCTAGAGATGAGTGATCCTTTCCCTGTTTCGTAGGGAAAGATTTCCCGGCGTTCCCGTCGCATCTCAAGAGGAGGCGCTCTCCACAGGAAAGGCGAGAGGAACTCCAGGGTCGTGCCACCATTCCAAGAGTCCCCCAGATGTGTCAGTCCATTCCAGAGGAACCTGTTTTCCCTGCACTGCCTTGACGTTCAAGCCGAGGATCGACTACCACCACGTGTGCACGTGGGACAGCCCTGTGGGAAAGCCTCGTGGGAAAGCCTCGTGGGAAAGACTCTAGGGAAAACGATAGATCCTTTGATCCACGCGGCGGACTGCGTGACACTGCTGCTACCGCTCTGGAGGAAAGCGCAAGTGCATGTCCGCATTCGAGACGAGGACTGACTCCCCTGGGGAGACTCCAGAAATACCCCAAGATCCATGTCAGCACTGGAGAGGAATCCTCAGGTTCCGGCCCCGACTCCACACAAGGTCTTAGGCCCGGCATCGACGGGAGAGGAATCTAGAGAGGCCCCCGAGGAACTCGCATGGGGACTGGCCTTTCCTGATGCTACCAGAGCGGGTCCCTGAGGTCCCCGTCGTAAGTCGAGAGCACTTGCCGCAACTCGAGAAAATCCAGGAGGTTTTGCCCTCCAGGCGAGATGAGGCCCATTTCCGCTGAGGCTTCTCGAAGCTAATCACGTCTAACCACTGGAACTTCCAAAGGGTCCTTCACACCCTTGCTGCAACTCAAGAATTTCCCCGACATACCCGTCTCCACTCGAGAGGAAGCACGTGGGGTCCCGCACACATCCAGGGGAGCCCCGTTTCCGCCTCCTAGCTCGAGATGAGGGATCCTTTCCCTGTTTCGTAGGGAAAGAATTCCCGGCGTTCCCGTCGCATCTCAAGAGGAGGCGCTCTCCACAGGAAAGGCGAGAGGAACTCCAGGGTCGTGCCACCATTCCAAGAGTCCCCCAGATGTGTCAGTCCATTCCAGAGGAACCTGTTTTCCCTGCACTGCCTTGACGTTCAAGCCGAGGATCGACTCCCACCACGTGTGCACGTGGGACAGCCCTGTGGGAAAGCCTCGTGGGAAAGCCTCGTGGGAAAGACTCGAGGGAAAACCATAGATCCTTTGATCCACGCGGCGGACTGCGTGACACTGCTGCTACCGCTCTGGAGGAAAGCGCAAGTGCATGCCCGCATTCGAGACGAGGACTGACTCCCCTGGGGAGACTCCAGAAGTACCCCAAGATCCATGTCAGCACTGGAGAGGAATCCTCAGGTTCCGGCCCCGAATCCACACAAGGTCTTAGGGCCTGGCATCGACGGGAGAGGAATCCCGAGAGGCCCCCGAGGAACTCGCATGGGGACTGGCCTTTCCTGATGCTACCAGAGCGGGTCCCTGAGGTCCCCGTCGTAAGTCGAGAGCACCTGCCGCAACTCGAGAAAATCCAGGAGGTTTTGCCCTCCAGGCGAGATGAGGCCCATTTCCGCTGAGGCTTCTCGAGGCCAATCACTTCTAACCACTGGAACTTCCAAAGGGTCCTTCACACCCTTGCTGCAACTCAAGAAGTTCCCCGACATACCCGTCTCCACTCGAGAGGAAGTACGTGGTGTCCCGCACACATCCAGGGGAGCCCCGTTTCGCCTCCTACCTAGAGATGAGTGATCCTTTCCCTGTTTCGTAGGGAAAGATTTCCCGGCGTTCCCGTCGCATCTCAAGAGGAGGCGCTCTCCACAGGAAAGGCGAGAGGAACTCCAGGGTCGTGCCACCATTCCAAGAGTCCCCCAGATGTGTCAGTCCATTCCAGAGGAACCTGTTTTCCCTGCACTGCCTTGACGTTCAAGCCGAGGATCGACTCCCACCACGTGTGCACGTGGGACAGCCCTGTGGGAAAGCCTCGTGGGAAAGACTCGTGGGAAAGACTCTAGGGAAAACGATAGATCCTTTGATCCACGCGGCGGACTGCGTGACACTGTTGCTACCGCTCTGGAGGGAAGCGCAAGTGCATGCCCGCATTCGAGACGAGGACTGACTCCCCTGCGGAGACTCCAGAAGTACCCCAAGATCCATGTCAGCACTGGAGAGGAATCCTCAGGTTCCGGCCCGACTCCACACAAGGTCTTAGGCCCCGGAATGGACGGGAGAGGAATCCCGAGAGGCCCCCGAGGAACTCGCCTGGGGACTGGCCTTTCCTGAGGCCACCAGAGCGGGTCCCTGAGGTCCCCGTCGTAAGTCGAGAGCACCTGCCGCAACTCGAGAAAATCCAGGAGGTTTTGCCCTCCAGGCGAGATGAGGCCCATTTCCGCTGAGGCTTCTCGAGGTTAATCACGTCTAACCACTGGAACTTCCAAAGGGTCCTTCACACCCTTGCGGCATCTCAAGAAGTTCCCCGACATACCCGTCTCCACTCGAGAGGAAGCACGTGGGGTTCCGCACACATCCAGGGGAGCCCCGTTTCCGCCTCCTAGCTCGATATGAGGGATCCTTTCCCTGTTTCGTAGGGAAAGAATTCCCGGCGTTCCCGTCGCATCTCAAGAGGAGTCGCTCTCCACAGGAAAGGCGAGAGGAACTCCAGGGTCGTGCCACCATTCCAAGAGTCCCCCAGATGTGTCAGTCCATTCCAGAGGAACCTGTTTTCCCTGCACTGCCTTGACGTTCAAGCCGAGGATCGACTCCCACAACGTGTGCACGTGGGACAGCCCTGTGGGAAAGCCTCGTGGGAAAGCCTCTTGGGAAAGACTCGAGGGAAAACCATAGATCCTTTGATCCACGCGGCGGACTGCGTGACACTGCTGCTACCGCTCTGGAGGAAAGCGCAAGTGCATGCCCGCATTCGAGACGAGGACTGACTCCCCTGGGGAGACTCCAGAATTACCCCAAGATCCATGTCAGCACTGGAGAGGAATCCTCAGGTTCCGGCCCCGACTCCACACAAGGTCTTAGGCCCCGGCATCGACGGGAGAGGAATCCCGAGAGGCCCCCGAGGAACTCGCATGGGGACTGGCCTTTCCTGAGGCCACCAGAGCGGGTCCCTGAGGTCCCCGTCGTAAGTCGAGAGCACCTGCCACAACTCGAGAAAATCCAGGAGGTTTTGCCCTCCAGGCGAGATGAGGCCCATTTCCGCTGAGGCTTCTCGAGGCTAATCACGTCTAACCACTGGAACTTCCAAAGGGTCCTTCACACCCTTGCTGCATCTCAAGAAGTTCCCCGACATACCCGTCTCCACTCGAGAGGAAGCACGTGGGGTCCCGCACACATCCAGGGGAGCCCCGTTTCCGCCTCCTAGCTCGAGATGAGGGATCCTTTCCCTGTTTGGTAGGGAAAGAATTCCCGGCGTTCCCGTCGCATCTCAAGAGGAGGCGCTCTCCACAGGAAAGGCGAGAGGAACTCCAGGGTCGTGCCACCATTCCAAGAGTCCCCCAGATGTGTCAGTCCATTCCAGAGGAACCTGTTTTCCCTGCACTGCCTTGACGTTCAAGCCGAGGATCGACTCCCACCACGTGTGCACGTGGGACAGCCCTGTGGGAAAGCCTCGTGGGAAAGCCTCGTGGGAAAGACTCGAGGGAAAACCATAGATCCTTTGATCCACGCGGCGGACTGCGTGACACTGCTGCTACCGCTCTGGAGGAAAGCGCAAGTGCATGCCCGCATTCGAGACGAGGACTGACTCCCCTGCGGAGACTCCAGAAGTACCCCAAGATCCATGTCAGCACTGGAGAGGAATCCTCAGGTTCCGGCCCCGACTCCACACAAGGTCTTAGGCCCCGGCATCGACGGGAGAGGAATCTCGAGAGGCCCCCGAGGAACTCGCATGGGGACTGGCCTTTCCTGATGCTACCAGAGCGGGTCCCTGAGGTCCCCGTCGTAAGTCGAGAGCACTTGCCGCAACTCGAGAAAATCCAGGAGGTTTTGCCCTCCAGGCGAGATGAGGCCCATTTCCGCTGAGGCTTCTCGAGGCTAATCACGTCTAACCACTGGAACTTCCAAAGGGTCCTTCACACCCTTGCTTCAACTCAAGAAGTTCCCCGACATACCCGTCTCCACTCGAGAGGAATCACGTGGGGTCCCGCACACATCCAGGGGTGCCCCGTTTCCGCCTCCTAGCTCGAGATGAGGGATCCTTTCCCTGTTTCGTAGGCAAAGAATTCCCGGCGTTCCCGTCGCATCTCAAGAGGAGGCGCTCTCCACAGGAAAGGCGAGAGGAACTCCTGGGTCGTGCCACCATTCCAAGAGTCCCCCAGATGTGTCAGTCCATTCCAGAGGAACCTGTTTTCCCTGCACTGCCTTGACGTTCAAGCCGAGGATCCACTCCCACCACGTGTGCACTTGGGACAGCCCTGTGGGAAAGCCTCGTGGGAAAGCTTCGTGGGAAAGACTCGAGGGAAAACCATAGATCCTTTGATCCACGCGGCGGACTGCGGGACACTGCTGCTACCGCTCTGGAGGAAAGCGCAAGTGCATGCCCGCATTCGAGACGAGGACTGACTCCCCTGGGGAGACTCCAGAAGTACCCCAAGATCCATGTCAGCACTGGAGAGGAATCCTCAGGTTCCGGCCCCGACTCCACACAAGGTCTTAGGCCCCGGCATCGACGGGAGAGGAATCCCGAGAGGCCCCCGAGGAACTCGCATGGGGACTGGCCTTTCCTGAGGCCACCAGAGCGGGTCCCTGAGGTCCCCGTCGTAAGTCGAGAGCACCTGCCGCAACTCGAGAAAATCCAGGAGGTTTTGCCCTCCAGGCGAGATGAGGCCCAATTCCGCTGAGGCTTCTCGAGGCTAATCACGTCTAACCACTGGAACTTCCAAAGGGTCCTTCACACCCTTGCTGCAACTCAAGAATTTCCCCGACATACCCGTCTCCACTCGAGAGGAAGCACGTGGGGTCCCGCACACATCCAGGGGAGCCCCGTTTCCGCCTCCTAGCTCGAGATGAGGGATCCTTTCCCTGTTTCGTGGGGAAAGAATTCCCGGCGTTCCCGTCGCATCTCAAGAGGAGGCGCTCTCCACAGGAAAGGCGAGAGGAACTCCAGGGTCGTGCCACCATTCCAAGAGTCCCCCAGATGTGTCAGTCCATTCCAGAGGAACCTGTTTTCCCTGCACTGCCTTGACGTTCAAGCCGAGGATCGACTCCCACCACGTGTGCACGTGGGACAGCCCTGTGGGAAAGCCTCGTGGGAAAGCCTCGTGGGAAAGACTCGAGGGAAAACCATAGATCCTTTGATCCACGCGGCGGACTGCGTGACACTGCTGTTACCGCTCTGGAGGAAAGCGCAAGTGCATGTCCGCATTCGAGACGAGGACTGACTCCCCTGGGGAGACTCCAGAAATACCCCAAGATCCATGTCAGCACTGGAGAGGAATCCTCAGGTTCCGGCCCCGACTCCACACAAGGTCTTAGGCCCCGGCATCGACGGGAGAGGAATCTCGAGAGGCCCCCGAGGAACTCGCATGGGGACTGGCCTTTCCTGATGCTACCAGAGCGGGTCCCTGAGGTCCCCGTCGTAAGTCGAGAGCACTTGCCGCAACTCGAGAAAATCCAGGAGGTTTTGCCCTCCAGGCGAGATGAGGCCCATTTCCGCTGAGGCTTCTCGAGGCTAATCACGTCTAACCACTGGAACTTCCAAAGGGTCCTTCACACCCTTGCTTCAACTCAAGAAGTTCCCCGACATACCCGTCTCCACTCGAGAGGAATCACGTGGGGTCCCGCACACATCCAGGGGTGCCCCGTTTCCGCCTCCTAGCTCGAGATGAGGGATCCTTTCCCTGTTTCGTAGGGAAAGAATTCCCGGCGTTCCCGTCGCATCTCAAGAGGAGGCGCTCTCCACAGGAAAGGCGAGAGGAACTCCTGGGTCGTGCCACCATTCCAAGAGTCCCCCAGATGTGTCAGTCCATTCCAGAGGAACCTGTTTTCCCTGCACTGCCTTGACGTTCAAGCCGAGGATCCACTCCCACCACGTGTGCACTTGGGACAGCCCTGTGGGAAAGCCTCGTGGGAAAGCTTCGTGGGAAAGACTCGAGGGAAAACCATAGATCCTTTGATCCACGCGGCGGACTGCGGGACACTGCTGCTACCGCTCTGGAGGAAAGCGCAAGTGCATGCCCGCATTCGAGACGAGGACTGACTCCCCTGGGGAGACTCCAGAAGTACCCCAAGATCCATGTCAGCACTGGAGAGGAATCCTCAGGTTCCGGCCCCGACTCCACACAAGGTCTTAGGCCCCGGCATCGACGGGAGAGGAATCCCGAGAGGCCCCCGAGGAACTCGCATGGGGACTGGCCTTTCCTGAGGCCACCAGAGCGGGTCCCTGAGGTCCCCGTCGTAAGTCGAGAGCACCTGCCGCAACTCGAGAAAATCCAGGAGGTTTTCCCCTCCAGGCGAGATGAGGCCCATTTCCGCTGAGGCTTCTCGAGGCTAATCACGTCTAACCACTGGAACTTCCAAAGGGTCCTTCACACCCTTGCTGCAACTCAAGAATTTCCCCGACATACCCGTCTCCACTCGAGAGGAAGCACGTGGGGTCCCGCACACATCCAGGGGAGCCCCGTTTCCGCCTCCTAGCTCGAGATGAGGGATCCTTTCCCTGTTTCGTGGGGAAAGAATTCCCGGCGTTCCCGTCGCATCTCAAGAGGAGGCGCTCTCCACAGGAAAGGCGAGAGGAACTCCAGGGTCGTGCCACCATTCCAAGAGTCCCCCAGATGTGTCAGTCCATTCCAGAGGAACCTGTTTTCCCTGCACTGCCTTGACGTTCAAGCCGAGTATCGACTCCCACCACGTGTGCACGTGGGACAGCCCTGTGGGAAAGCCTCGTGGGAAAGCCTCGTGGGAAAGACTCGAGGGAAAACCATAGATCCTTTGATCCACGCGGCGGACTGCGTGACACTGCTGTTACCGCTCTGGAGGAAAGCGCAAGTGCATGTCCGCATTCGAGACGAGGACTGACTCCCCTGGGGAGACTCCAGAAATACCCCAAGATCCATGTCAGCACTGGAGAGGAATCCTCAGGTTCCGGCCCCGACTCCACACAAGGTCTTAGGCCCCGGCATCGACGGGAGAGGAATCTCGAGAGGCCCCCGAGGAACTCGCATGGGGACTGGCCTTTCCTGATGCTACCAGAGCGGGTCCCTGAGGTCCCCGTCGTAAGTCGAGAGCACTTGCCGCAACTCGAGAAAATTCAGGAGGTTTTGCCCTCCAGGCGAGATGAGGCCCATTTCCGCTGAGGCTTCTCGAGGCTAATCACGTCTAACCACTGGAACTTCCAAAGGGTCCTTCACACCCTTGCTTCAACTCAAGAAGTTCCCCGACATACCCGTCTCCACTCGAGAGGAATCACGTGGGGTCCCGCACACATCCAGGGGTGCCCCGTTTCCGCCTCCTAGCTCGAGATGAGGGATCCTTTCCCTGTTTCGTAGGGAAAGAATTCCCGGCGTTCCCGTCGCATCTCAAGAGGAGGCGCTCTCCACAGGAAAGGCGAGAGGAACTCCTGGGTCGTGCCACCATTCCAAGAGTCCCCCAGATGTGTCAGTCCATTCCAGAGGAACCTGTTTTCCCTGCACTGCCTTGACGTTCAAGCCGAGGATCCACTCCCACCACGTGTGCACTTGGGACAGCCCTGTGGGAAAGCCTCGTGGGAAAGCTTCGTGGGAAAGACTCGAGGGAAAACCATAGATCCTTTGATCCACGCGGCGGACTGCGGGACACTGCTGCTACCGCTCTGGAGGAAAGCGCAAGTGCATGCCCGCATTCGAGACGAGGACTGACTCCCCTGGGGAGACTCCAGAAGTACCCCAAGATCCATGTCAGCACTGGAGAGGAATCCTCAGGTTCCGGCCCCGACTCCACACAAGGTCTTAGGCCCCGGCATCGACGGGAGAGGAATCCCGAGAGGCCCCCGAGGAACTCGCATGGGGACTGGCCTTTCCTGAGGCCACCAGAGCGGGTCCCTGAGGTCCCCGTCGTAAGTCGAGAGCACCTGCCGCAACTCGAGAAAATCCAGGAGGTTTTGCCCTCCAGGCGAGATGAGGCCCATTTCCGCTGAGGCTTCTGGAGGCTAATCACGTCTAACCACTGGAACTTCCAAAGGGTCCTTCACACCCTTGCTGCAACTCAAGAAGTTCCCCGACATACCCGTCTCCACTCGAGAGGAAGCACGTGGGGTCCCGCACACATCCAGGGGAGCCCCGTTTCCGCCTCCTAGCTCGAGATGAGGGATCCTTTCCCTGTTTCGTAGGGAAAGAATTCCCGGCGTTCCCGTCGCATCTCAAGAGGAGGCGCTCTCCACAGGAAAGGCGAGAGGAACTCCAGGGTCGTGCCACCATTCCAAGAGTCCCCCAGATGTGTCAGTCCATTCCAGAGGAACCTGTTTTCCCTGCACTGCCTTGACGTTCAAGCCGAGGATCGACTCCCACCACGTGTGCACGTGGGACAGCCCTGTGGGAAAGCCTCGTGGGAAAGCCTCGTGGGAAAGACTCGAGGGAAAACCATAGATCCTTTGATCCACGCGGCGGACTGCGGGACACTGCTGCTACCGCTCTGGAGGAAAGCGCAAGTGCATGCCCGCATTCGAGACGAGGACTGACTCCCCTGCGGAGACTCCAGAAGTACCCCAAGATCCATGTCAGCACTGGAGAGGAATCCTCAGGTTCCGGCCCCGAATCCACACAAGGTCTTAGGCCCTGGCATCGACGGGAGAGGAATCCCGAGAGGCCCCCGAGGAACTCGCATGGGGACTGGCCTTTCCTGAGGCCACCAGAGCGGGTCCCTGAGGTCCCCGTCGTAAGTCGAGAGCACCTGCCGCAACTCGAGAAAATCCAGGAGGTTTTGCCCTCCACGCGAGATGAGGCCCATTTCCGCTGAGGCTTCTCGAGGCCAATCACTTCTAACCACTGGAACTTCCAAAGGGTCCTTCACACCCTTGCTGCAACTCAAGAAGTTCCCCGACATACCCGTCTCCACTCGAGAGGAAGTACGTGGTGTCCCGATCACATCCAGGGGAGCCCCGTTTCGCCTCCTACCTAGAGATGAGTGATCCTTTCCCTGTTTCGTAGGGAAAGATTTCCCGGCGTTCCCGTCGCATCTCAAGAGGAGGCGCTCTCCACAGGAAAGGCGAGAGGAACTCCAGGGTCGTGCCACCATTCCAAGAGTCCCCCAGATGTGTCAGTCCATTCCAGAGGAACCTGTTTTCCCTGCACTGCCTTGACGTTCAAGCCGAGGATCGACTCCCACCACGTGTGCACGTGGGACAGCCCTGTGGGAAAGCCTCGTGGGAAAGACTCGTGGGAAAGACACTAGGGAAAACGATAGATCCTTTGATCCACGCGGCGGACTGCGTGACACTGCTGCTACCGCTCTGGAGGGAAGCGCAAGTGCATGCCCGCATTCGAGACGAGGACTGACTCCCCTGGGGAGACTCCAGAAGTACCCCAAGATCCATGTCAGCACTGGAGAGGAATCCTCAGGTTCCGGCCCGACTCCACACAAGGTCTTAGGCCCCGGCATGGACGGGAGAGGAATCCCGAGAGGCCCCCGAGGAACTCGCCTGGGGACTGGCCTTTCCTGAGGCCACCAGAGCGGGTCCCTGAGGTCCCCGTCGTAAGTCGAGAGCACCTGCCGCAACTCGAGAAAATCCAGGAGGTTTTGCCCTCCAGGCGAGATGAGGCCCATTTCCGCTGAGGCTTCTCGAGGCAAATCACGTCTAACCACTGGAACTTCCAAAGGGTCCTTCACACCCTTGCTGCGACTCAAGAAGTTCCCCGACATACCCGTCTCCACTCGAGAGGAAGCACGTGGGGTTCCGCACACATCCAGGGGAGCCCCGTTTCCGCCTCCTAGCTCGAGATGAGGGATCCTTTCCCTGTTTCGTAGGGAAAGAATTCCCGGCGTTCCCGTCGCATCTCAAGAGGAGTCGCTCTCCACAGGAAAGGCGAGAGGAACTCCAGGGTCGTGCCACCATTCCAAGAGTCCCCCAGATGTGTCAGTCCATTCCAGAGGAACCTGTTTTCCCTGCACTGCCTTGACGTTCAAGCCGAGGATCGACTCCCACAACGTGTGCACTTGGGACAGCCCTGTGGGAAAGCCTCGTGGGAAAGCCTCTTGGGAAAGACTCGAGGGAAAACCATAGATCCTTTGATCCACGCGGCGGACTGCGTGACACTGCTGCTACCGCTCTGGAGGAAAGCGCAAGTGCATGCCCGCATTCGAGACGAGGACTGACTCCCCTGGGGAGACTCCAGAATTACCCCAAGATCCATGTCAGCACTGGAGAGGAATCCTCAGGTTCCGGCCCCGACTCCACACAAGGTCTTAGGCCCCGGCATCGACGGGAGAGGAATCCCGAGAGGCCCCCGAGGAACTCGCATGGGGACTGGCCTTTCCTGAGGCCACCAGAGCGGGTCCCTGAGGTCCCCGTCGTAAGTCGAGAGCACCTGCCGCAACTCGAGAAAATCCAGGAGGTTTTGCCCTCCAGGCGAGATGAGGCCCATTTCCGCTGAGGCTTCTCGAGGCTAATCACGTCTAACCACTGGAACTTCCAAAGGGTCCTTCACACCCTTGCTGCATCTCAAGAAGTTCCCCGACATACCCGTCTCCACTCGAGAGGAAGCACGTGGGGTCCCGCACACATCCAGGGGAGCCCCGTTTCCGCCTCCTAGCTCGAGATGAGGGATCCTTTCCCTGTTTCGTAGGGAAAGAATTCCCGGCGTTCCCGTCGCATCTCAAGAGGAGGCGCTCTCCACAGGAAAGGCGAGAGGAACTCCTGGGTCGTGCCACCATTCCAAGAGTCCCCCAGATGTGTCAGTCCATTCCAGAGGAACCTGTTTTCCCTGCACTGCCTTGACGTTCAAGCCGAGGATCGACTCCCACCACGTGTGCACGTGGGACAGCCCTGTGGGAAAGCCTCGTGGGAAAGCCTCGTGGGAAAGACTCGAGGGAAAACCATAGATCCTTTGATCCACGCGGCCGACTGCGTGACACTGCTGCTACCGCTCTGGAGGAAAGCGCAAGTGCATGCCCGCATTCGAGACGAGGACTGACTCCCCTGCGGAGACTCCAGAAGTACCCCAAGATCCATGTCAGCACTGGAGAGGAATCCTCAGGTTCCGGCCCCGACTCCACACAAGGTCTTAGGCCCCGGCATCGACGGGAGAGGAATCCCGAGAGGCCACCGAGGAACTCGCATGGGGACTGGCCTTTCCTGAGGCCACCAGAGCGGGTCCCTGAGGTCCCCGTCGTAAGTCGAGAGCACCTGCCGCAACTCGAGAAAATCCAGGAGGTTTTGCCCTCCAGGCAAGATGAGGCCCATTTCCGCTGAGGCTTCTCGAGGCTAATCACGTCTAACCACTGGAACTTCCAAAGGGTCCTTCACACCCTTGCTGCAACTCAAGAAGTTCCCCGACATACCCGTCTCCACTCGAGAGGAAGCACGTGGGGTCCCTCACACATACAGGGGAGCCCCGTTTCCGCCTCCTAGCTCGAGATGAGGGATCCTTTCCCTGTTTCGTAGGGAAAGAATTCCCGGCGTTCCCGTCGCATCTCAAGAGGAGGCGCTCTCCACAGGAAAGGCGAGAGGAACTCCAGGGTCGTGCCACCATTCCAAGAGTCCCCCAGATGTGTCAGTCCATTCCAGAGGAACCTGTTTTCCCTGCACTGCCTTGACGTTCAAGCCGAGGATCGACTCCCACTACGTGTGCACGTGGGACAGCCCTGTGGGAAAGCCTCGTGGGAAAGCCTCGTGGGAAAGACTCGAGGGAAAACCATAGATCCTTTGATCCACGCGGCGGACTACGTGACACTGCTGCTACCGCTCTGGAGGAAAGCGCAAGTGCATGTCCGCATTCGAGACGAGGACTGACTCCCCTGGGGAGACTCCAGAAGTACCCCAAGATCCATGTCAGCACTGGAGAGGAATCCTCAGGTTCCGGCCCCGACTCCACACAAGGTCTTAGGCCCCGGCATCGACGGGAGAGGAATTCCAAGAGGCCCCCGAGGAACTCGCATGGGGACTGGCCTTTCCTGAGGCCACCAGAGCGGGTCCCTGAGGTCCCCGTCGTAAGTCGAGAGCACCTGCCGCAACTCGATAAAATCCAGGAGGTTTTGCCCTCCAGGCGAGATGAGGCCCATTTCCGCTGAGGCTTCTCGAGGCTAATCACGTCTAACCACTGGAACTTCCAAAGGGTCCTTCACACCCTTGCTGCATCTCAAGAAGTTCCCCGACATACCCGTCTCCACTCGAGAGGAAGCACGTGGGGTCCCGCACACATCCAGGGGTGCCCCGTTTCCGCCTCCTAGCTCGAGATGAGGGATTCTTTCCCTGTTTGGTAGGGAAAGAATTCCCGGCGTTCCCGTCGCATCTCAAGAGCAGGCGCTCTCCACAGGAAAGGCGAGAGGAACTCCAGGGTTGTGCCACCATTCCAAGAGTCCCCCAGATGTGTCAGTCCATTCCAGAGGAACCTGTTTTCCCTGCACTGCCTTGACGTTCAAGCCGAGGATCGACTCCCACCACGTGTGCACGTGGGACAGCCCTGTGGGAAAGCCTCGTGGGAAAGCCTCGTGGGAAAGACTCGAGGGAAAACCATAGATCCTTTGATCCACGCGGCGGACTGCGTGACACTGCTGCTTCCGCTCTGGAGGAAAGCGCAAGTGCATGCCCGCATTCGAGACGAGGACTGACTCCCCTGAGGAGACTCCAGAAGTACCCCAAGATCCATGTCAGCACTGGAGAGGAATCCTCAGGTTCCGGCCCCGACTCCACACAAGGCCTTAGGCCCCGGCATCGACGGGAGAGGAATCCCGAGAGGCCCCAAAGGAACTCGCATGGGGACTGGCCTTTCCTGAGGCCACCAGAGCGGGTCCCTGAGGTCCCCGTCGAAAGTCGAGAGCACCTGCCGCAACTCGAGAAAATCCAGGAGGTTTTGCCCTCCAGGCGAGATGAGGCCCATTTCCGCTGAGGCTTCTCGAGGCTAATCACGTCTAACCACTGGAACTTCCAAAGGGTCCTTCACACCCTTCCTGCAACACAAGAAGTTCCCCGACATACCCGTCTCCACTCGAGAGGAAGCACGTGGGGTCCCGCACACATCCAGGGGAGCCCCGTTTCCGCCTCCTAGCTCGAGATGAGGGATCCTTTCCCTGTTTCGTAGGGAAAGAATTCCCGGCGTTCCCGTCGCATCTCAAGAGGAGGCGCTCTCCACAGGAAAGGCGAGAGGAACTCCAGGGTCGTGCCACCATTCCAAGAGTCCCCCAGATGTGTCAGTCCATTCCAGAGGAACCTGTTTTCCCTGCACTGCCTTGACGTTCAAGCCGAGGATCGACTCCCACCACGTGTGCACGTGGGACAGCCCTGTGGGAAAGCCTCGTGGGAAAGCCTCGTGGGAAAGACTCGAGGGAAAACCATAGATCCTTTGATCCACGCGGTGGACTGCGTGACACTGCTGCTACCGCTCTGGAGGAAAGCGCAAGTGCATGCCCGCATTCGAGACGAGGACTGACTCCCCTGGGGAGACTCCAGAAGTACCCCAAGATCCATGTCAGCACTGGAGAGGAATCCTCAGGTTCCGGCCCCGACTCCACACATGGTCTTAGGCCCCGGCATCGACGGGAGAGGAATTCGAGAGGCCCCTGAGGAACTCGCATGGGGACTGGCCTTTCCTGAGGCCACCAGAGCGGGTCCCTGAGGTCCCCGTCGTAAGTCGAGAGCACCTGCCGCAACTCGAGAAAATCCAGGAGGTTTTGCCCTCCAGGCGAGATGAGGCCCATTTCCGCTGAGGCTTCTCGAGGCTAATCACGTCTAACCACTGGAACTTCCAAAGGGTCCTTCACACCCTTGCTGCAACTCAAGAAGTTCCCCGACATACCCGTCTCCACTCGAGAGGAAGCACGTGGGGTCCCGCACACATCCAGGGGAGCCCCGTTTCCGCCTCCTAGCTCGAGATGAGGGATCCTTTCCCTGTTTCGTAGGGAAAGAATTCCCGGCGTTCCCGTCGCATCTCAAGTGGAGGCGCTCTCCACAGGAAAGGCGAGAGGAACTCCAGGGTCGTGCCACCATTCCAAGAGTCCCCCAGATGTGTCAGTCCATTCCAGAGGAACCTGTTTTCCCTGCACTGCCTTGACGTTCAATCCGAGGATCGACTCCCACCACGTGTGGACGTGGGACAGCCCTGTGGGAAAGCCTCGTGGGAAAGCCTCGTGGGAAAGACTCGAGGGAAAACCATAGATCCTTTGATCCACGCGGCGGACTACGTGACACTGCTGCTACCGCTCTGGAGGAAAGCGCAAGTGCATGTCCGCATTCGAGACGAGGACTGACTCCCCTGGGGAGACTCCAGAAGTACCCCAAGATCCATGTCAGCACTGGAGAGGAATCCTCAGGTTCCGGCCCCGACTCCACACAAGGTCTTAGGCCCCGGCATCGACGGGAGAGGAATTCCAAGAGGCCCCCGAGGAACTCGCATGGGGACTGGCCTTTCCTGAGGCCACCAGAGCGGGTCCCTGAGGTCCCCGTCGTAAGTCGAGAGCACCTGCCGCAACTCGAGAAAATCCAGGAGGTTTTGCCCTCCAGGCGAGATGAGGCCCATTTCCGCTGAGGCTTCTCGAGGCTAATCACGTCTAACCACTGGAACTTCCAAAGGGTCCTTCACACCCTTGCTGCATCTCAAGAAGTTCCCCGACATACCCGTCTCCACTCGAGAGGAAGCACGTGGGGTCCCGCACACATCCAGGGGTGCCCCGTTTCCGCCTCCTAGCTCGAGATGAGGGATTCTTTCCCTGTTTGGTAGGGAAAGAATTCCCGGCGTTCCCGTCGCATCTCAAGAGCAGGCGCTCTCCACAGGAAAGGCGAGAGGAACTCCAGGGTTGTGCCACCATTCCAAGAGTCCCCCAGATGTGTCAGTCCATTCCAGAGGAACCTGTTTTCCCTGCACTGCCTTGACGTTCAAGCCGAGGATCGACTCCCACCACGTGTGCACGTGGGACAGCCCTGTGGGAAAGCCTCGTGGGAAAGCCTCGTGGGAAAGACTCGAGGGAAAACCATAGATCCTTTGATCCACGCGGCGGACTGCGTGACACTGCTGCTTCCGCTCTGGAGGAAAGCGCAAGTGCATGCCCGCATTCGAGACGAGGACTGACTCCCCTGAGGAGACTCCAGAAGTACCCCAAGATCCATGTCAGCACTGGAGAGGAATCCTCAGGTTCCGGCCCCGACTCCACACAAGGCCTTAGGCCCCGGCATCGACGGGAGAGGAATCCCGAGAGGCCCCCGAGGAACTCGCATGGGGACTGGCCTTTCCTGAGGCCACCAGAGCGGGTCCCTGAGGTCCCCGTCGAAAGTCGAGAGCACCTGCCGCAACTCGAGAAAATCCAGGAGGTTTTGCCCTCCAGGCGAGATGAGGCCCATTTCCGCTGAGGCTTCTCGAGGCTAATCACGTCTAACCACTGGAACTTCCAAAGGGTCCTTCACACCCTTCCTGCAACACAAGAAGTTCCCCGACATACCCGTCTCCACTCGAGAGGAAGCACGTGGGGTCCCGCACACATCCAGGGGAGCCCCGTTTCCGCCTCCTAGCTCGAGATGAGGGATCCTTTCCCTGTTTCGTAGGGAAAGAATTCCCGGCGTTCCCGTCGCATCTCAAGAGGAGGCGCTCTCCACAGGAAAGGCGAGAGGAACTCCAGGGTCGTGCCACCATTCCAAGAGTCCCCCAGATGTGTCAGTCCATTCCAGAGGAACCTGTTTTCCCTGCACTGCCTTGACGTTCAAGCCGAGGATCGACTCCCACCACGTGTGCACGTGGGACAGCCCTGTGGGAAAGCCTCGTGGGAAAGCCTCGTGGGAAAGACTCGAGGGAAAACCATAGATCCTTTGATCCACGCGGTGGACTGCGTGACACTGCTGCTACCGCTCTGGAGGAAAGCGCAAGTGCATGCCCGCATTCGAGACGAGGACTGACTCCCCTGGGGAGACTCCAGAAGTACCCCAAGATCCATGTCAGCACTGGAGAGGAATCCTCAGGTTCCGGCCCCGACTCCACACAAGGTCTTAGGCCCCGGCATCGACGGGAGAGGAATTCGAGAGGCCCCTGAGGAACTCGCATGGGGACTGGCCTTTCCTGAGGCCACCAGAGCGGGTCCCTGAGGTCCCCGTCGTAAGTCGAGAGCACATGCCGCAACTCGAGAAAATCCAGGAGGTTTTGCCCTCCAGGCGAGATGAGGCCCATTTCCGCTGAGGCTTCTCGAGGCTAATCACGTCTAACCACTGGAACTTCCAAAGGGTCCTTCACACCCTTGCTGCAACTCAAGAAGTTCCCCGACATACCCGTCTCCACTCGAGAGGAAGCACGTGGGGTCCCGCACACATCCAGGGGAGCCCCGTTTCCGCCTCCTAGCTCGAGATGAGGGATCCTTTCCCTGTTTCGTAGGGAAAGAATTCCCGGCGTTCCCGTCGCATCTCAAGTGGAGGCGCTCTCCACAGGAAAGGCGAGAGGAACTCCAGGGTCGTGCCACCATTCCAAGAGTCCCCCAGATGTGTCAGTCCATTCCAGAGGAACCTGTTTTCCCTGCACTGCCTTGACGTTCAATCCGAGGATCGACTCCCACCACGTGTGGACGTGGGACAGCCCTGTGGGAAAGCCTCGTGGGAAAGCCTCGTGGGAAAGACTCGAGGGAAAACCATAGATCCTTTGATCCACGCGGCGGACTGCGTGACACTGCTGCTACCGCTCTGGAGGAAAGCGCAAGTGCATGCCCGCATTCGAGACGAGGACTGACTCCCCTGGGGAGACTCCAGAAGTACCCCAAGATCCATGTCAGCACTGGAGAGGAATCCTCAGGTTCCGGCCCCGACTCCACACAAGGTCTTAGGCCCCGGCATCGACGGGAGAGGAATCCCGAGAGGCCCCCGAGGAACTCGCATGGGGACTGGCCTTTCCTGAGGCCACCAGAGCGGGTCCCTGAGGTCCCCGTCGTAAGTCGAGAGCACCTGCCGCAACTCGAGAAAATCCAGGAGGTTTTGCCCTCCAGGCGAGATGAGGCCCATTTCCGCTGAGGCTTCTCGAGGCTAATCAC
Source organism: Ovis canadensis (assembly GCF_042477335.2). Taxonomy (NCBI): domain Eukaryota; kingdom Metazoa; phylum Chordata; class Mammalia; order Artiodactyla; family Bovidae; genus Ovis; species Ovis canadensis. The sequence goes on along the minus strand of NC_091249.1, from coordinate 9,483,482 downwards.
GTCTAACCACTGGAACTTCCAAAGGGTCCTTCACACCCTTGCTGCAACTCAAGAAGTTCCCCGACATACCCGTCTCCACTCGAGAGGAAGCACGTGGGGTCCCGCACACATCCAAGGGAGCCCCGTTTCCGCCTCCTAGCTCGAGATGAGGGATCCTTTCCCTGTTTCGTAGGGAAAGAATTCCCGGCGTTCCCATCGCATCTCAAGAGGAGGCGCTCTCCACAGGAAAGGCGAGAGGAACTCCAGGGTCGTGCCACCATTCCAAGAGTCCCCCAGATGTGTCAGTCCATTCCAGAGGAACCTGTTTTCCCTGCACTGCCTTGACGTTCAAGCCGAGGATCGACTCCCACCACGTGTGCACGTGGGACAGCCCGGTGGGAAAGCCTCGTGGGAAAGCCTCGTGGGAAAGACTCGAGGGAAAACCATAGATCCTTTGATCCACGCGGCGGACTGCGTGACACTGCTGCTACCGCTCTGGAGGAAAGCGCAAGTGCATGCCCGCATTCGAGACGAGGACTGACTCCCCTGGGGAGACTCCAGAAGTACCCCAAGATCCATGTCAGCACTGGAGAGGAATCCTCAGGTTCCGGCCCCGACTCCACACAAGGTCTTAGGCCCCGGCATCGACGGGAGAGGAATCCCGAGACGCCCCCGAGGAACTCGCATGGGACTGGCCTTTCCTGAGGCCACCAGAGCGGGTCCCTGAGGTCCCCGTCGTAAGTCGAGAGCACCTGCCGCAACTCGAGAAAATCCAGGAGGTTTTGCCCTCCAGGCGAGATGAGGCCCATTTCCGCTGAGGCTTCTCGAGGCTAATCACGTCTAACCACTGGAACTTCCAAAGGGTGCTTCACACCCTTGCTGCAACTCAAGAAGTTCCCCGACATACCCGTCTCCACTCGAGAGGAAGCACGTGGGGTCCCGCACACATCCAGGGGAGCCCCGTTTCCGCCTCCTAGCTCGAGATGAGGGATCCTTTCCCTGTTTCGTAGGGAAAGAATTCCCGGCGTTCCCGTCGCATTCAAGAGGAGGCGCTCTCCACAGGAAAGGCGAGAGGAACTCCAGGGTCGTGCCACCATTCCAAGAGTCCCCCAGATGTGTCAGTCCATTCCAGAGGAACCTGTTTTCCCTGCACTGCCTTGACGTTCAATCCGAGGATCGACTCCCACCACGTGTGCACGTGGGACAGCCCTGTGGGAAAGCCTCGTGGGAAAGACTCGTGGGAAAGACTCGAGGGAAAACCATAGATCCTTTGATCCACGCGGCGGACTGCGTGACACTGCTGCTACCGCTCTGGAGGAAAGCGCAAGTGCATGCCCGCATTCCAGACGAGGACTGACTCCCCTGGGGAGACTCCAGAAGTACCCCAAGATCCATGTCAGCACTGGAGAGGAATCCTCAGGTTCCGGCCCCGACCCACACAAGGTCTTAGGCCCCGGCATCGACCGGAGAGGAATGCCGAGAGGCCTCCGAGGAACTCGCATGGGGACTGGCCTTTCCTGAGCCCACCAGAGCGGGTCCCTGAGGTCCCCGTCGTAAGTCGAGAGCACCTGCCGCAACTCGAGAAAATCCAGGAGGTTTTGCCCTCCAGGCGAGATGAGGCCCATTTCCGCTGAGGCTTCTCGAGGCTAATCACGTCTAACCACTGGAACTTCCAAAGGGTCCTTCACACCCTTGCTGCAACTCAAGAAGTTCCCCGACATACCCGTCTCCACTCGAGAGGAAGCACGTGGGGTCCCTCACACATCCAGGGGAGCCACGTTTCCGCCTCCTAGCTCGAGATGAGGGATCCTTTCCCTGTTTCGTAGGGAAAGAATTCCCGGCGTTCCCGTCGCATCTCCAGAGGAGGCGCTCTCCACAGGAAAGGCGAGAGGAACTCCAGGGTCGTGCCACAATTCCAAGAGTCTCCCAGATGTGTCAGTCCATTCCAGAGGAACCTGTTTTCCCTGCACTGCCTTGACGTTCAAGCCGAGGATCGACTCCCACCACGTGTGCACGTGGGACAGCCCTGTGGGAAAGCCTCGTGGGAAAGCCTCGTGGGAAAGACTCGAGGGAAAACCATAGATCCTTTGATCCACGCGGCGGACTGCGTGACACTGCTGCTACCGCTCTGGAGGAAAGCGCAAGTGCATGCCCGCATTCGAGACGAGGACTGACTCCCCTGGGGAGACTCCAGAAGTACCCCAAGATCCATGTCAGCACTGGAGAGGAATCCTCAGGTTCCGGCCCCGACTCCACACAAGGTCTTAGGCCCCGGCATCGACAGGAGAGGAATCCCGAGAGGCCCCCGAGGAACTCGCATGGGGACTGGCCTTTCCTGAGGCCACCAGAGCGGGTCCCTGAGGTCCCCGTCGTAAGTCGAGAGCACCTGCCGCAACTCGAGAAAATCCAGGAGGTTTTGCCCTCCAGGCGAGATGAGGCCCATTTCCGCTGAGGCTTCTCGAGGCTAATCACGTCTAACCACTGGAACTTCCAAAGGGTCCTTCACACCCTTGCTGCAACTCAAGAATTTCCCCGACATACCCGTCTCCACTCGAGAGGAAGCACGTGGGGTCCCGCACACATCCAGGGGAGCCCCGTTTCCGCCTCCTAGCTCGAGATGAGGGATCCTTTCCCTGTTTCGTAGGGAAAGAATTCCCGGCGTTCCCGTCGCATCTCAAGAGGAGGCGCTCTCCACAGGAAAGGCGAGAGGAACTCCAGGGTCGTGCCACCATTCCAAGAGTCCCCCAGATGTGTCAGTCCATTCCAGAGGAACCTGTTTTCCCTGCACTGCCTTGACGTTCAAGCCGAGGATCGACTCCCACCACGTGTACACGTGGGACAGCCCTGTGGGAAAGCCTCGTGGGAAAGCCTCGTGGGAAAGACTCGAGGGAAAACCATAGATCCTTTGATCCACGCGGCGGACTGCGTGACACTGCTGCTACCGCTCTGGAGGAAAGCGCAAGTGCATGCCCGCATTCGAGACGAGGACTGACTCCCCTGGGGAGACTCCAGGAGTACCCCAAGATCCATGTCAGCACTGGAGAGGAATCCTCAGGTTCCGGCCCCGACTCCACATAAGGTCTTAGGCCCCGGCATCGACGGGAGAGGAATCCCGAGACGCCCCCGAGGAACTCGCATGGGGACTGGCCTTTCCTGAGGCCACCAGAGCGGGTCCCTGAGGTCCCCGTCGTAAGTCGAGAGCACCTGCCGCAACTCGAGAAAATCCAGGAGGTTTTGCCCTCCAGGCGAGATGAGGCCCATTTCCGCTGAGGCTTCTCGAGGCTAATCACGTCTAACCACTGGAACTTCCAAAGGGTCCTTCACACCCTTGCTGCATCTCAAGAAGTTCCCCGACATACCCGTCTCCACTCGAGAGGAAGCACGTGGGGTCCCGCACACATCCAGGGGAGCCCCGTTTCCGCCTCCTAGCTCGAGATGAGGGATCCTTTCCCTGTTTGTTAGGGAAAGAATTCCCGGCGTTCCCGTCGCATCTCAAGAGGAGGCGCTCTCCACAGGAAAGGCAAGAGGAACTCCAGGGTCGTGCCACCATTCCAAGAGTCCCCCAGATGTGTCAGTCCATTCCAGAGGAACCTGTTTTCCCTGCACTGCCTTGACGTTCAAGCCGAGGATCGACTCCCACTACGTGTGCACGTGGGACAGCCCTGTGGGAAAGCCTCGTGGGAAAGCCTCGTGGGAAAGACTCGAGGGAAAACCATAGATCCTTTGATCCACGCGGCGGACTGCGTGACACTGCTGCTACCGCTCTGGAGGAAAGTGCAAGTGCATGCCCGCATTCGAGACGAGGACTGACTCCCCTGTGGAGACTCCAGAATTACCCCAAGATCCATGTCAGCACTGGAGAGGAATCCTCAGGTTCCGGCCCCGACTCCACACAAGGTCTTAGGCCCCGGCATCGACGGGAGAGGAATCCCGAGAGGCCCCCGAGGAACTCGCATGGGGACTGGCCTTTCCAGAGGCCACCAGAGCGGGTCCCTGAGGTCCCCGTCGTAAGTCGAGAGCACCTGCCGCAACTCGAGAAAATCCAGGAGGTTTTGCCCTCCAGGCGAGATGAGGCCCATTTCCGCTGAGGCTTCTCGAGGCTAATCACGTCTAACCACTGGAACTTCCAAAGGGTCCTTCACACCCTTGCTGCAACTCAAGAAGTTCCCCGACATACCCGTCTCCACTCGAGAGGAAGCACGTGGGGTTCCGCACACATCCAGGGGAGCCCCGTTTCCGCCTCCTAGCTCGAGATGAGGGATCCTTTCCCTGTTTCGTAGGGAAAGAATTCCCGGCGTTCCCGTCGCATCTCAAGAGGAGGCGCTCTCCACAGGAAAGGCGAGAGGAACTCCAGGGTCGTGCCACCATTCCAAGAGTCCCCCAGATGTGTCAGTCCATTCCAGAGGAACCTGTTTTCCATGCACTGCCTTGACGTTCAAGCCGAGGATCGACTCCCACCACGTGTGCACGTGGGATAGCCCTGTGGGAAAGCCTCGTGGGAAAGCCTCGTGGGAAAGACTCGAGGGAAAACCATAGATCCTTTGATCCACGCGGCGGACTGCGTGACACTGCTGCTTCCGCTCTGGAGGAAAGCGCAAGTGCATGCCCGCATTCGAGACGAGGACTGACTCCCCTGGGGAGACTCCAGAAGTACCCCAAGATCCATGTCAGCACTGGAGAGGAATCCTCAGGTTCCGGCCCCGACTCCACACAAGGCCTTAGGCCCCGGCATCGACGGGAGAGGAATCCCGAGAGGCCCCCGAGGAACTCGCATGGGGACTGGCCTTTCCTGAGGCCACCAGAGAGGGTCCCTGAGGTCCCCGTCGTAAGTCGAGAGCACCTGCCGCAACTCGAGAAAATCCAGGAGGTTTTGCCCTCCAGGCAAGATGAGGCCCATTTCCGCTGAGGCTTCTCGAGGCTAATCACGTCTAACCACTGGAACTTCCAAAGGGTCCTTCACACCCTTGCTGCAACTCAAGAAGTTCCCCGACATACCCGTCTCCACTCGAGAGGAAGCACGTGGGGTCCCTCACACATCCAGGGGAGCCCCGTTTCCGCCTCCTAGCTCGAGATGAGGGATCCTTTCCCTGTTTCGTAGGGAAAGAATTCCCGGCGTTCCCGTCGCATCTCAAGAGGAGGCGCTCTCCACAGGAAAGGCGAGAGGAACTCCAGGGTCGTGCCACCATTCCAAGAGTCCCCCAGATGTGTCAGTCCATTCCAGAGGAACCTGTTTTCCCTGCACTGCCTTGACGTTCAAGCCGAGGATCGACTCCCACCACGTGTGCACGTGGGACAGCCCTGTGGGAAAGCCTCGTGGGAAAGCCTCTTGGGAAAGACTCGAGGGAAAACCATAGATCCTTGGATCCACGCGGCTGACTGCGTGACACTGCTGCTACCGCTCTGGAGGAAAGCGCAAGTGCATGCCCGCATTCGAGACGAGGACTGACTCCCCTGGGGAGACTCCAGAAGTACCCCAAGATCCATGTCAGCACTGGAGAGGAATCCTCAGGTTCCGTCCCCGACTCCACACAAGGTCTTAGGCCCCGGCATCGACGGGAGAGGAATCCCGAGAGGCCCCCGAGGAACTCGCATGGGGACTGGCCTTTCCTGAGGCCACCAGAGCGGGTCCCTGAGGTCCCCGTCGTAAGTCGAGAGCACCTGCCGCAACTCGAGAAAATCCAGGAGGTTTTGCCCTCCAGGCGAGATGAGGCCCATTTCCGCTGAGGCTTCTCGAGGCTAATCACGTCTAACCACTGGAACTTCCAAAGGGTGCTTCACACCCTTGCTGCAACTCAAGAATTTCCCCGACATACCCGTCTCCACTCGAGAGGAAGCACGTGGGGTCCCGCACACATCCAGGGGAGCCCCGTTTCCGCCTCCTAGCTCGAGATGAGGGATCCTTTCCCTGTTTCGTAGGGAAAGAATTCCCGGCGTTCCCGTCGCATCTCAAGAGGAGGCGCTCTCCACAGGAAAGGCGAGAGGAACTCCAGGGTCGTGCCACCATTCCAAGAGTCCCCCAGATGTGTCAGTCCATTCCAGAGGAACCTGTTTTCCCTGCACTGCCTTGACGTTCAAGCCGAGGATCGACTCCCACCACGTGTACACGTGGGACAGCCCTGTGGGAAAGCCTCGTGGGAAAGCCTCGTGGGAAAGACTCGAGGGAAAACCATAGATCCTTTGATCCACGCGGCGGACTGCGTGACACTGCTGCTACCGCTCTGGAGGAAAGCGCAAGTGCATGCCCGCATTCGAGACGAGGACTGACTCCCCTGGGGAGACTCCAGGAGTACCCCAAGATCCATGTCAGCACTGGAGAGGAATCCTCAGGTTCCGGCCCCGACTCCACATAAGGTCTTAGGCCCCGGCATCGACGGGAGAGGAATCCCGAGACGCCCCCGAGGAACTCGCATGGGGACTGGCCTTTCCTGAGGCCACCAGAGCGGGTCCCTGAGGTCCCCGTCGTAAGTCGAGAGCACCTGCCGCAACTCGAGAAAATCCAGGAGGTTTTGCCCTCCAGGCGAGATGAGGCCCATTTCCGCTGAGGCTTCTCGAGGCTAATCACGTCTAACCACTGGAACTTCCAAAGGGTCCTTCACACCCTTGCTGCATCTCAAGAAGTTCCCCGACATACCCGTCTCCACTCGAGAGGAAGCACGTGGGGTCCCGCACACATCCAGGGGAGCCCCGTTTCCGCCTCCTAGCTCGAGATGAGGGATCCTTTCCCTGTTTGTTAGGGAAAGAATTCCCGGCGTTCCCGTCGCATCTCAAGAGGAGGCGCTCTCCACAGGAAAGGCAAGAGGAACTCCAGGGTCGTGCCACCATTCCAAGAGTCCCCCAGATGTGTCAGTCCATTCCAGAGGAACCTGTTTTCCCTGCACTGCCTTGACGTTCAAGCCGAGGATCGACTCCCACTACGTGTGCACGTGGGACAGCCCTGTGGGAAAGCCTCGTGGGAAAGCCTCGTGGGAAAGACTCGAGGGAAAACCATAGATCCTTTGATCCACGCGGCGGACTGCGTGACACTGCTGCTACCGCTCTGGAGGAAAGTGCAAGTGCATGCCCGCATTCGAGACGAGGACTGACTCCCCTGTGGAGACTCCAGAATTACCCCAAGATCCATGTCAGCACTGGAGAGGAATCCTCAGGTTCCGGCCCCGACTCCACACAAGGTCTTAGGCCCCGGCATCGACGGGAGAGGAATCCCGAGAGGCCCCCGAGGAACTCGCATGGGGACTGGCCTTTCCAGAGGCCACCAGAGCGGGTCCCTGAGGTCCCCGTCGTAAGTCGAGAGCACCTGCCGCAACTCGAGAAAATCCAGGAGGTTTTGCCCTCCAGGCGAGATGAGGCCCATTTCCGCTGAGGCTTCTCGAGGCTAATCACGTCTAACCACTGGAACTTCCAAAGGGTCCTTCACACCCTTGCTGCAACTCAAGAAGTTCCCCGACATACCCGTCTCCACTCGAGAGGAAGCACGTGGGGTTCCGCACACATCCAGGGGAGCCCCGTTTCCGCCTCCTAGCTCGAGATGAGGGATCCTTTCCCTGTTTCGTAGGGAAAGAATTCCCGGCGTTCCCGTCGCATCTCAAGAGGAGGCGCTCTCCACAGGAAAGGCGAGAGGAACTCCAGGGTCGTGCCACCATTCCAAGAGTCCCCCAGATGTGTCAGTCCATTCCAGAGGAACCTGTTTTCCATGCACTGCCTTGACGTTCAAGCCGAGGATCGACTCCCACCACGTGTGCACGTGGGATAGCCCTGTGGGAAAGCCTCGTGGGAAAGCCTCGTGGGAAAGACTCGAGGGAAAACCATAGATCCTTTGATCCACGCGGCGGACTGCGTGACACTGCTGCTTCCGCTCTGGAGGAAAGCGCAAGTGCATGCCCGCATTCGAGACGAGGACTGACTCCCCTGGGGAGACTCCAGAAGTACCCCAAGATCCATGTCAGCACTGGAGAGGAATCCTCAGGTTCCGGCCCCGACTCCACACAAGGCCTTAGGCCCCGGCATCGACGGGAGAGGAATCCCGAGAGGCCCCCGAGGAACTCGCATGGGGACTGGCCTTTCCTGAGGCCACCAGAGAGGGTCCCTGAGGTCCCCGTCGTAAGTCGAGAGCACCTGCCGCAACTCGAGAAAATCCAGGAGGTTTTGCCCTCCAGGCAAGATGAGGCCCATTTCCGCTGAGGCTTCTCGAGGCTAATCACGTCTAACCACTGGAACTTCCAAAGGGTCCTTCACACCCTTGCTGCAACTCAAGAAGTTCCCCGACATACCCGTCTCCACTCGAGAGGAAGCACGTGGGGTCCCTCACACATCCAGGGGAGCCCCGTTTCCGCCTCCTAGCTCGAGATGAGGGATCCTTTCCCTGTTTCGTAGGGAAAGAATTCCCGGCGTTCCCGTCGCATCTCAAGAGGAGGCGCTCTCCACAGGAAAGGCGAGAGGAACTCCAGGGTCGTGCCACCATTCCAAGAGTCCCCCAGATGTGTCAGTCCATTCCAGAGGAACCTGTTTTCCCTGCACTGCCTTGACGTTCAAGCCGAGGATCGACTCCCACCACGTGTGCACGTGGGACAGCCCTGTGGGAAAGCCTCGTGGGAAAGCCTCTTGGGAAAGACTCGAGGGAAAACCATAGATCCTTGGATCCACGCGGCTGACTGCGTGACACTGCTGCTACCGCTCTGGAGGAAAGCGCAAGTGCATGCCCGCATTCGAGACGAGGACTGACTCCCCTGGGGAGACTCCAGAAGTACCCCAAGATCCATGTCAGCACTGGAGAGGAATCCTCAGGTTCCGTCCCCGACTCCACACAAGGTCTTAGGCCCCGGCATCGACGGGAGAGGAATCCCGAGAGGCCCCCGAGGAACTCGCATGGGGACTGGCCTTTCCTGAGGCCACCAGAGCGGGTCCCTGAGGTCCCCGTCGTAAGTCGAGAGCACCTGCCGCAACTCGAGAAAATCCAGGAGGTTTTGCCCTCCAGGCGAGATGAGGCCCATTTCCGCTGAGGCTTCTCGAGGCTAATCACGTCTAACCACTGGAACTTCCAAAGGGTCCTTCACACCCTTGCTGCATCTCAAGAAGTTCCCCGACATACCCGTCTCCACTCGAGAGGAAGCACGTGGGGTCCCGCACACATCCAGGGGAGCCCCGTTTCCGCCTCCTAGCTCGAGATGAGGGATCCTTTCCCTGTTTGGTAGGGAAAGAATTCCCGGCGTTCCCGTCGCATCTCAAGAGGAGGCGCTCTCCACAGGAAAGGCGAGAGGAACTCCAGGGTCATGCCACCATTCCAAGAGTCCCCCAGATGTGTCAGTCCATTCCAGAGGAACCTGTTTTCCCTGCACTGCCTTGACGTTCAAGCCGAGGATCGACTCCCACCACGTGTGCACGTGGGACAGCCCTGTGGGAAAGCCTCGTGGGAAAGCCTCGTGGGAAAGACTCGAGGGAAAACCATAGATCCTTTGATCCACGCGGCGGACTGCGTGACACTGCTGCTACCGCTCTGGAGGAAAGCGCAAGTGCATGCCCGCATTCGAGACGAGGACTGACTCCCCTGGGGAGACTCCAGAAATACCCCAAGATCCATGTCAGCACTGGAGAGTAATCCTCAGGTTCCGGCCCCGACTCCACACAAGGTCTTAGGCCCCGGCATCGACGGGAGAGGAATCCCGAGAGGCCCCCGAGGAACTCGCATGGGGACTGGCCTTTCCTGAGGCTACCAGAGCGGGTCCCTGAGGTCCCCGTCGTAAGTCGAGAGCACCTGCCGCAACTCGAGAAAATCCAGGAGGTTTTGCCCTCCAGGCGAGATGAGGCCCATTTCCGCTGAGGCTTCTCGAGGCTAATCACGTCTAACCACTGGAACTTCCAAAGGGTCCTTCACACCCTTCCTGCAACACAAGAAGTTCCCCGACATACCCGTCTCCACTCGAGAGGAAGCACGTGGGGTCCCGCACACATCCAGGGGAGCCCCGTTTCCGCCTCCTAGCTCGAGATGAGGGATCCTTTCCCTGTTTCGTAGGGAAAGAATTCCCGGCGTTCCCGTCGCATCTCAAGAGGAGGCGCTCTCCACAGGAAAGGCGAGAGGAACTCCAGGGTCGTGCCACCATTCCAAGAGTCCCCCAGATGTGTCAGTCCATTCCAGAGGAACCTGTTTTCCCTGCACTGCCTTGACGTTCAGGCCGAGGATCCACTCCCACCACGTGTGCACTTGGGACAGCCCTGTGGGAAAGCCTCGTGGGAAAGCCTCGTGGGAAAGACTCGAGGGAAAACCATAGATCCTTTGATCCACGCGGCGACTGCGGGACACTGCTGCTACCGCTCTGGAGGAAAGCGCAAGTGCATGCCCGCATTCGAGACGAGGACTGACTCCCCTGGGGAGACTCCAGAAGTACCCCAAGATCCATGTCAGCACTGGAGAGGAATCCTCAGGTTCCGGCCCCGACTCCACACAAGGCCTTAGGCCCCGGCATCGACGGGAGAGGAATCCCGAGAGGCCCCCGAGGAACTCGCATGGGGACTGGCCTTTCCTGAGGCCACCAGAGCGGGTCCCTGAGGTCCCCGTCGTAAGTCGAGAGCACCTGCCGCAACTCGAGAAAATCCAGGAGGTTTTGCCCTCCAGGCGAGATGAGGCCCATTTCCGCTGAGGCTTCTGGAGGCTAATCACGTCTAACCACTGGAACTTCCAAAGGGTCCTTCACACCCTTGCTGCAACTCAAGAAGTTCCCCGACATACCCGTCTCCACTCGAGAGGAAGCACGTGGGGTCCCGCACACATCCAGGGGAGCCCCGTTTCCGCCTCCTAGCTCGAGATGAGGGATCCTTTCCCTGTTTCGTAGGGAAAGAATTCCCGGCGTTCCCGTCGCATCTCAAGTGGAGGCGCTCTCCACAGGAAAGGCGAGAGGAACTCCAGGGTCGTGCCACCATTCCAAGAGTCCCCAGATGTGTCAGTCCATTCCAGAGGAACCTGTTTTCCCTGCACTGCCTTGACGTTCAAGCTGAGGATCGACTCCCACCACGTGTACACGTTGGACAGCCCTGTGGGAAAGCCTCGTGGGAAAGCCTCGTGGGAAAGACTCGAGGGAAAACCATAGATCCTTTGATCCACGCGGCGGACTGCGTGACACTGCTGCTACCGCTCTGGAGGAAAGCGCAAGTGCATGCCCGCATTCGAGACGAGGACTGACTCCCCTGGGGAGACTCCAGAAGTACCCCAAGATCCATGTCAGCACTGGAGAGGAATCCTCAGGTTCCGGCCCCGACTCCACACAAGGTCTTAGGCCCCGGCATCGACGGGAGAGGAATCCCGAGAGGCCCCCGAGGAACTCGCATGGGGACTGGCCTTTCCTGAGGCCACCAGAGCGGGTCCCTGAGGTCCCCGTCGTAAGTCGAGAGCACCTGCCGCAACTCGAGAAAATCCAGGAGGTTTTGCCCTCCAGGCGAGATGAGGCCCATTTCCGCTGAGGCTTCTCGAGGCTAATCACGTCTAACCACTGGAACTTCCAAAGGGTGCTTCACACCCTTGCTGCAACTCAAGAAGTTCCCCGAGATACCCGTCTCCACTCTTGAGGAAGCACGTGGGGTCCCTCACACATCCAGGCGAGCCACGTTTCCGCCTCCTAGCTCGAGATGAGGGATCCTTTCCCTGTTTCGTAGGGAAAGAATTCCCGGCGTTCCCGTCGCATCTCCAGAGGAGGCGCTCTCCACAGGAAAGGCGAGAGGAACTCCAGGGTCGTGCCACAATTCCAAGAGTCCCCCAGATGTGTCAGTCCATTCCAGAGGAACCTGTTTTCCCTGCACTGCCTTGACGTTCAAGCCGAGGATCGACTCCCACCACGTGTGCACGTGGGACAGCCCTGTGGGAAAGCCTCGTGGGAAAGCCTCGTGGGAAAGACTCGAGGGAAAACCATAGATCCTTTGATCCACGCGGCGGACTGCGTGACACTGCTGCTACCGCTCTGGAGGAAAGCGCAAGTGCATGCCCGCATTCGAGACGGACTGACTCCCCTGGGGAGACTCCAGAAATACCCGAAGATCCATGTCAGCACTGGAGAGGAATCCTCAGGTTCCGGCCCCGACTCCACACAAGGTCTTAGGCCCCGGCATCGACGGGAGAGGAATCCCGAGAGGCCCCAGAGGAACTCGCATGGGGACTGGCCTTTCCTGAGGCCACCAGAGCGGGTCCCTGAGGTCCCCGTCGTAAGTCGAGAGCACCTGCCGCAACTCGAGAAAATCCAGGAGGTTTTGCCCTCCAGGCGAGATGAGGCCCATTTCCGCTGAGGCTTCTCAAGGCTAATCACGTCTAACCACTGGAACTTCCAAAGGGTCCTTCACACCCTTGCTGCAACTCAAGAATTTCCCCGACATACCCGTCTCCACTCGAGAGGAAGCACGTGGGGTCCCGCACACATCCAGGGGAGCCCCGTTTCCGCCTCCTAGCTCGAGATGAGGGATCCTTTCCCTGTTTCGTAGGGAAAGAATTCCCGGCGTTCCCGTCGCATCTCAAGAGGAGGCGCTCTCCACAGGAAAGGCGAGAGGAACTCCAGGGTCGTGCCACCATTCCAAGAGTCCCCCAGATGTGTCAGTCCATTCCAGAGGAACCTGTTTTCCCTGCACTGCCTTGACGTTCAAGCCGAGGATCGACTCCCACCACGTGTGCACGTGGGACAGCCCTGTGGGAAAGCCTCGTGGGAAAGCCTCGTGGGAAAGACTCGAGGGAAAACCATAGATCCTTTGATTTACGCGGCGGACTGCGTGACACTGCTGCTACCGCTCTGGAGGAAAGCGCAAGTGCATGCCCGCATTCGAGACGAGGACTGACTCCCCTGGGGAGACTCCAGGAGTACCCCAAGATCCATGTCAGCACTGGAGAGGAATCCTCAGGTTCCGGCCCCGACTCCACACAAGGTCTTAGGCCCCGGCATCGACCGGAGAGGAATCCCGAGACGCCCCCGAGGAACTCGCATGGGACTGGCCTTTCCTGAGGCCACCAGAGCGGGTCCCTGAGGTCCCCGTCGTAAGTCGAGAGCACCTGCCGCAACTCGAGAAAATCCAGGAGGTTTTGCCCTCCAGGCGAGATAAGGCCCATTTCCGCTGAGGCTTCTCGAGGCTAATCACGTCTAACCACTGGAACTTCCAAAGGGTGCTTCACACCCTTGCTGCAACTCAAGAAGTTCCCCGACATACCCGTCTCCACTCTAGAGGAAGCACATGGGGTCCCTCACACATCCAGGGGAGCCACGTTTCCGCCTCCTAGCTCGAGATGAGGGATCCTTTCCCTGATTCATAGGGAAAGAATTCCCGGCGTTCCCGTCGCATCTCCAGAGGAGGCGCTCTCCACAGGAAAGGCGAGAGGAACTCCAGGGTCGTGCCACAATTCCAAGAGTCCCCCAGATGTGTCAGTCCATTCCAGAGGAACCTGTTTTCCCTGCACTGCCTTGACGTTCAAGCCGAGGATCGACTCCCACCACGTGTGCACGTGGGACAGCCCTGTGGGAAAGCCTCGTGGGAAAGCCTCGTGGGAAAGACTCGAGGGAAAACCATAGATCCTTTGATCCACGCGGCGGACTGCGTGACACTGCTGCTACCGCTCTGGAGGAAAGCGCAAGTGCATGCCCGCATTCGAGACGAGGACTGACTCCCCTGGGGAGACTCCAGAAGTACCCCAAGATCCATGTCAGCACTGGAGAGGAATCCTCAGGTTCCGGCCCCGACCCACACAAGGTCTTAGGCCCCGGCATCGACGGGAGAGGAATGCCGAGAGGCCCCCGAGGAACTCGCATGGGGACTGGCCTTTCCTGAGGCCACCAGAGCGGGTCCCTGAGGTCCCCATCGTAAGTCGAGAGCACCTGCCGCAACTCGAGAAAATCCAGGAGGTTTTGCCCTCCAGGCGAGATGAGGCCCATTTCCGCTGAGGCTTCTCGAGGCTAATCACGTCTAACCACTGGAACTTCCAAAGGGTCCTTCACACCCTTGCTGCAACTCAAGAAGTTCCGCGACATACCCGTATCCACTCGAGAGGAAGCACGTGGGGTCCCGCACACATCCAGGGGAGCCCCGTTTCCGCCTCCTAGCTCGAGATGAGGGATCCTTTCACTGTTTCGTAGGGAAAGAATTCCCGGCGTTCCCGTCGCATCTCAAGTGGAGGCGCTCTCCACAGGAAAGGCGAGAGGAACTCCAGGGTCGTGCCACCATTCCAAGAGTCCCCCAGATGTGTCAGTCCATTCCAGAGGAACCTTTTTTCCCTGCACTGCCTTGACGTTCAAGCCGAGGATCGACTCCCACCACGTGTGCACGTGGGACAGCCCTGTGGGAAAGCCTCGTGGGAAAGCCTCGTGGGAAAGACTCGAGGGAAAACCATAGATCCTTTGATCCACGCGGTGGACTGCGTGACACTGCTGCTACCGCTCTGGAGGAAAGCGCAAGTGCATGCCCGCATTCGAGACGAGGACTGACTCCCCTGGGGAGACTCCAGAATTACCCCAAGATCCATGTCAGCACTGGAGAGGAATCCTCAGGTTCCGTCCCCGACTCCACACAAGGTCTTAGGCCCCGGCATCGACGGGAGAGGAATCCCGAGAGGCCCCCGAGGAACTCGCATGGGGACTGGCCTTTCCTGAGGCCACCAGAGCGGGTCCCTGAGGTCCCCGTCGTAAGTCGAGAGCACCTGCCGCAACTCGAGAAAATCCAGGAGGTTTTGCCCTCCAGGCGAGATGAGGCCCATTTCCGCTGAGGCTTCACGAGGCTAATCACGTCTAACCACTGGAACTTCCAAAGGGTCCTTCACACCCTTGCTGCATCTCAAGAAGTTCCCCGACATACCCGTCTCCACTCGAGAGGAAGCACGTGGGGTTCCGCACACATCCAGGGGAGCCCCGTTTCCGCCTCCTAGCTCGAGATGAGGGATCCTTTCCCTGTTTGGTAGGGAAAGAATTCCCGGCTTTCCCGTCGCATCTCAAGAGGAGGCGCTCTCCACAGGAAAGGCGAGAGGAACTCCAGGGTCGTGCCACCATTCCAAGAGTCCCCCTGATGTGTCAGTCCATTCCAGAGGAACCTGTTTTCCCTGCACTGCCTTGACGTTCAAGCCGAGGATCGACTCCCACCACGTGTGCACGTGGGACAGCCCTGTGGGAAAGCCTCGTGGGAAAGACTCGAGGGAAAACCATAGATCCTTTGATCCACGCGGCGGACTGCGTGACACTGCTGCTACCGCTCTGGAGGAAAGCGCAAGTGCATGCCCGCATTCGAGACGAGGACTGACTCCCCTGGGGAGACTCCAGAAATACCCCAAGATCCATGTCAGCACTGGAGAGGAATCCTCAGGTTCCGGCCCCGACTCCACACAAGGTCTTAGGCCCTGGCATCGACGGGAGAGGAATCCCGAGAGGCCCCCGAGGAACTCGCATGGGGACTGGCCTTTCCTGAGGCCACCAGAGCGGGTCCCTGAGGTCCCCGTCGTAAGTCGAGAGCACCTGCCGCAACTCGAGAAAATCCAGGAGGTTTTGCCCTCCATGCGAGATGAGGCCCATTTCCGCTGAGGCTTCTCGAGGCTAATCACGTCTAACCATTGGAACTTCCAAAGGGTCCTTCACACCCTTCCTGCAACACAAGAAGTTCCCCGACATACCCGTCTCCACTCGAGAGGAAGCACGTGGGGTCCCGCACACATCCAGGGGAGCCCCGTTTCTGCCTCCTAGCTCGAGATGAGGGATCCTTTCCCTGTTTCGTAGGGAAAGAATTCCCGGCGTTCCCGTCGCATCTCAAGAGGAGGCGCTCTCCACAGGAAAGGCGAGAGGAACTCCAGGGTCGTGCCACCATTCCAAGAGTCCCCCAGATGTGTCAGTCCATTCCAGAGGAACCTGTTTTCCCTGCACTGCCTTGACGTTCAAGCCGAGGATCCACTCCCACCACGTGTGCACTTGGGACAGCCCTGTGGGAAAGCCTCGTGGGAAAGCCTCGTGGGAAAGACTCGAGGGAAAACCATAGATCCTTTGATCCACGCGGCGGACTGCGGGACACTGCTGCTACCGCTCTGGAGGAAAGCGCAAGTGCATGCCCGCATTCGAGACGAGGACTGACTCCCCTGGGGAGACTCCAGAAGTACCCCAAGATCCATGTCAGCACTGGAGAGGAATCCTCAGGTTCCGGCCCCGACTCCACACAAGGCCTTAGGCCCCGGCATCGACGGGAGAGGAATCCCGAGAGGCCCCCGAGGAACTCGCATGGGGACTGGCCTTTCCTGAGGCCACCAGAGCGGGTCCCTGAGGTCCCCGTCGTAAGTCGAGAGCACCTGCCGCAACTCGAGAAAATCCAGGAGGTTTTGCCCTCCAGGCGAGATGAGGCCCATTTCCGCTGAGGCTTCTCGAGGCTAATCACGTCTAACCACTGGAACTTCCAAAGGGTGCTTCACACCCTTGCTGCAACTCAAGAAGTTCCCCGACATACCCGTCTCCACTCGAGAGGAAGCACGTGGGGTTCCGCACACATCCAGAGGAGCCCCGTTTCCGCCTCCTAGCTCGAGATGAGGGATCCTTTCCCTGTTTCGAAGGGAAAGAATTCCCGGCGTTCCCGTCGCATCTCAAGAGGAGGCGCTCTCCACAGGAAAGGCGAGAGGAACTCCAGGGTCGTGCCACCATTCCAAGAGTCCCCCAGATGTGTCAGTCCATTCCAGAGGAACCTGTTTTCCCTGCACTGCCTTGACGTTCAAGCCGAGGATCGACTCCCACCACGTGTGCACGTGGGACAGCCCTGTGGGAAAGCCTCGTGGGAAAGCCTCGTGGTAAAGACTCGAGGGAAAACCATAGATCCTTTGATCCACGCGGCGGACTGTGTGACACTGCTGCTACCGCTCTGGAGGAAAGCGCAAGTGCATGCCCGCATTCGAGACGAGGACTGACTCCCCTGGGGAGACTCCAGAAGTACCCCAAGATCCATGTCAGCACTGGAGAGGAATCCTCAGGTTCCGGCCCCGACCCACACAACGTCTTAGGCCCCGGCATCGACGGGAGAGGAATGCCGAGAGGCCCCCGAGGAACTCGCATGGGGACTGGCCTTTCCTGAGGCCACCAGAGCGGGTCCCTGAGGTCCCCATCGTAAGTCGAGAGCACCTGCCGCAACTCGAGAAAATCCAGGAGGTTTTGCCCTCCAGGCGAGATGAGGCCCATTTCCGCTGAGGCTTCTCGAGGCTAATCACGTCTAACCACTGGAACTTCCAAAAGGTCCTTCACACCCTTGCTGCAACTCAAGAAGTTCCGCGACATACCCGTATCCACTCGAGAGGAAGCACGTGGGGTCCCGCACACATCCAGGGGAGCCCCGTTTCCGCCTCCTAGCTCGAGATGAGGGATCCTTTCACTGTTTCGTAGGGAAAGAATTCCCGGCGTTCCCGTCGCATCTCAAGGGGAGGCGCTCTCCACAGGAAAGGCGAGAGGAACTCCAGGGTCGTGCCACCATTCCAAGAGTCCCCCAGATGTGTCAGTCCATTCCAGAGGAACCTTTTTTCCCTGCACTGCCTTGACGTTCAAGCCGAGGATCGACTCCCACCACGTGTGCACGTGGGACAGCCCTGTGGGAAAGCCTCGTGGGAAAGCCTCGTGGGAAAGACTCGAGGGAAAACCATAGATCCTTTGATCCACGCGGTGGACTGCGTGACACTGCTGCTACCGCTCTGGAGGAAAGCGCAAGTGCATGCCCGCATTCGAGACGAGGACTGACTCCCCTGGGGAGACTCCAGAATTACCCCAAGATCCATGTCAGCACTGGAGAGGAATCCTCAGGTTCCGTCCCCGACTCCACACAAGGTCTTAGGCCCCGGCATCGACGGGAGAGGAATCCCGAGAGGCCCCCGAGGAACTCGCATGGGGACTGGCCTTTCCTGAGGCCACCAGAGCGGGTCCCTGAGGTCCCCGTCGTAAGTCGAGAGCACCTGCCGCAACTCGAGAAAATCCAGGAGGTTTTGCCCTCCAGGCGAGATGAGGCCCATTTCCGCTGAGGCTTCACGAGGCTAATCACGTCTAACCACTGGAACTTCCAAAGGGTCCTTTACACCCTTGCTGCATCTCAAGAAGTTCCCCGACATACCCGTCTCCACTCGAGAGGAAGCACGTGGGGTTCCGCACACATCCAGGGGAGCCCCGTTTCCGCCTCCTAGCTCGAGATGAGGGATCCTTTCCCTGTTTGGTAGGGAAAGAATTCCCGGCGTTCCCGTCGCATCTCAAGAGGAGGCGCTCTCCACAGGAAAGGCGAGAGGAACTCCAGGGTCGTGCCACCATTCCAAGAGTCCCCCTGATGTGTCAGTCCATTCCAGAGGAACCTGTTTTCCCTGCACTGCCTTGACGTTCAAGCCGAGGATCGACTCCCACCACGTGTGCACGTGGGACAGCCCTGTGGGAAAGCCTCGTGGGAAAGCCTCGTGGGAAAGACTCGAGGGAAAACCATAGATCCTTTGATCCACGCGGCGGACTGCGTGACACTGCTGCTACCGCTCTGGAGGAAAGCGCAAGTGCATGCCCGCATTCGAGACGAGGACTGACTCCCCTGGGGAGACTCCAGAAATACCCCAAGATCCATGTCAGCACTGGAGAGGAATCCTCAGGTTCCGGCCCCGACTCCACACAAGGTCTTAGGCCCCGGCATCGACGGGAGAGGAATCCCGAGAGGCCCCCGAGGAACTCGCATGGGGACTGGCCTTTCCTGAGGCCACCAGAGCGGGTCCCTGAGGTCCCCGTCGTAAGTCGAGAGCACCTGCCGCAACTCGAGAAAATCCAGGAGGTTTTGCCCTCCATGCGAGATGAGGCCCATTTCCGCTGAGGCTTCTCGAGGCTAATCACGTCTAACCATTGGAACTTCCAAAGGGTCCTTCACACCCTTCCTGCAACACAAGAAGTTCCCCGACATACCCGTCTCCACTCGAGAGGAAGCACGTGGGGTTCCGCACACATCCAGGGGAGCCCCGTTTCTGCCTCCTAGCTCGAGATGAGGGATCCTTTCCCTGTTTCGTAGGGAAAGAATTCCCGGCGTTCCCGTCGCATCTCAAGAGGAGGCGCTCTCCACAGGAAAGGCGAGAGGAACTCCAGGGTCGTGCCACCATTCCAAGAGTCCCCCAGATGTGTCAGTCCATTCCAGAGGAACCTGTTTTCCCTGCACTGCCTTGACGTTCAAGCCGAGGATCCACTCCCACCACGTGTGCACTTGGGACAGCCCTGTGGGAAAGCCTCGTGGGAAAGCCTCGTGGGAAAGACTCGAGGGAAAACCATAGATCCTTTGATCCACGCGGCGGACTGCGGGACACTGCTGCTACCGCTCTGGAGGAAAGCGCAAGTGCATGCCCGCATTCGAGACGAGGACTGACTCCCCTGGGGAGACTCCAGAAGTACCCCAAGATCCATGTCAGCACTGGAGAGGAATCCTCAGGTTCCGGCCCCGACTCCACACAAGGCCTTAGGCCCCGGCATCGACGGGAGAGGAATCCCGAGAGGCCCCCGAGGAACTCGCATGGGGACTGGCCATTCCTGAGGCCACCAGAGCGGGTCCCTGAGGTCCCCGTCGTAAGTCGAGAGCACCTGCCGCAACTCGAGAAAATCCAGGAGGTTTTGCCCTCCAGGCGAGATGAGGCCCATTTCCGCTGAGGCTTCTCGAGGCTAATCACGTCTAACCACTGGAACTTCCAAAGGGTCCTTCACACCCTTGCTGCAACTCAAGAAGTTCCCCGACATACCCGTCTCCACTCGAGAGGAAGCACGAGGGGTTCCGCACACATCCAGGGGAGCCCCGTTTCCGCCTCCTAGCTCGAGATGAGGGATCCTTTCCCTGTTTCGTAGGGAAAGAATTCCCGGCGTTCCCGTCGCATCTCAAGAGGAGGCGCTCTCCACAGGAAAGGCGAGAGGAACTCCAGGGTCGTGCCACCATTCCAAGAGTCCCCCAGATGTGTCAGTCCATTCCAGAGGAACCTGTTTTCCCTGCACTGCCTTGACGTTCAAGCCGAGGATCGACTCCCACCACGTGTGCACGTGGGACAGCCCTGTGGGAAAGCCTCGTGGGAAAGCCTCGTGGGAAAGACTCGAGGGAAAACCATAGATCCTTTGATCCACGCGGTGGACTGCGTGACACTGCTGCTACCGCTCTGGAGGAAAGCGCAAGTGCAGGCCCGCATTCGAGACGAGGACTGACTCCCCTGGGGAGACTCCAGAAGTACCCCAAGATCCATGTCAGCACTGGAGAGGAATCCTCAGGTTCCGGCCCCGACTCCACACAAGGTCTTAGGCCCCGGCATCGACGGGAGAGGAATTCGAGAGGCCCCTGAGGAACTCGCATGGGGACTGGCCTTTCCTGAGGCCACCAGAGCGGGTCCCTGAGGTCCCCGTCGTAAGTCGAGAGCACCTGCCGCAACTCGAGAAAATCCAGGAGGTTTTGCCCTCCAGGCGAGATGAGGCCCATTTCCGCTGAGGCTTCTCAAGGCTAATCACGTCTAACCACTGGAACTTCCAAAGGGTCCTTCACACCCTTGCTGCAACTCAAGAAGTTCCCCGACATACCCGTCTCCACTGGAGAGGAAGCACGTGGGGTCCCGCACACATCCAGGGGAGCCCCGTTTCCGCCTCCTAGCTCGAGATGAGGGATCCTTTCCCTGTTTCGTAGGGAAAGAATTCCCGGCGTTCCCGTCGCATCTCAAGTGGAGGCGCTCTCCACAGGAAAGGCGAGAGGAACTCCAGGGTCGTGCCACCATTCCAAGAGTCCCCCAGATGTGTCAGTCCATTCCAGAGGAACCTGTTTTCCCTGCACTGCCTTGACGTTCAAGCCGAGGATCGACTCCCACCACGTGTGGACGTGGGACAGCCCTGTGGGAAAGCCTCGTGGGAAAGCCTTGTGGGAAAGACTCGAGGGAAAACCATAGATCCTTTGATCCACGCGGCGGACTGCGTGACACTGCTGCTACCGCTCTGGAGGAAAGCGCAAGTGCATGCCCGCATTCGAGACGAGGACTGACTCCCCTGGGGAGACTCCAGAAGTACCCCAAGATCCATGTCAGCACTGGAGAGGAATCCTCAGGTTCCGGCCCCGACTCCACACAAGGTCTTAGGCCCCGGCATCGACGGGAGAGGAATCCCGAGAGGCCCCCGAGGAACTCGCATGGGGACTGGCCTTTCCTGAGGCCACCAGAGCGAGTCCCTGAGGTCCCCGTCGTAAGTCGAGAGCACCTGCCGCAACTCGAGAAAATCCAGGAGGTTTTGCCCTCCAGGCGAGATGAGGCCCATTTCCGCTGAGGCTTCTCGAGGCTAATCACGTCTAACCACTGGAACTTCCAAAGGGTCCTTCACACCCTTGCTGCAACTCAAGAAGTTCCCCGACATACCCGTCTCCACTCTAGAGGAAGCACGTGGGGTCCCGCACACATCCAAGGGAGCCCCGTTTCCGCCTCCTAGCTCGAGATGAGGGATCCTTTCCCTGTTTCGTAGGGAAAGAATTCCCGGCGTTCCCATCGCATCTCAAGAGGAGGCGCTCTCCACAGGAAAGGCGAGAGGAACTCCAGGGTCGTGCCACCATTCCAAGAGTCCCCCAGATGTGTCAGTCCATTCCAGAGGAACCTGTTTTCCCTGCACTGCCTTGACGTTCAAGCCGAGGATCGACTCCCACCACGTGTGCACGTGGGACAGCCCGGTGGGAAAGCCTCGTGGGAAAGCCTCGTGGGAAAGACTCGAGGGAAAACCATAGATCCTTTGATCCACGCGGCGGACTGCGTGACACTGCTGCTACCGCTCTGGAGGAAAGCGCAAGTGCATGCCCGCATTCGAGACGATGACTGACCCCCCTGGGGAGACTCCAGAAGTACCCCAAGATCCATGTCAGCACTGGAGAGGAATCCTCAGGTTCCTGCCCCGACTCCACACAAGGTCTTAGGCCCCGGCATCGACGGGAGAGGAATGCCGAGAGGCCCCCGAGGAACTCGCATGGGGACTGGCCTTTCCTGAGGCCACCAGAGCGGGTCCCTGAGGTCCCCGTCGTAAGTCGAGAGCACCTGCCGCAACTCGAGAAAATCCAGGAGGTTTTGCCCTCCAGGCGAGATGAGGCCCATTTCCGCTGAGGCTTCTCGAGGCTAATCACGTCTAACCACTGGAACTTCCAAAGGGTCCTTCACACCCTTGCTGCAACTCAAGAATTTCCCCGACACACCCGTCTCCACTCGAGAGGAAGCACGTGGGGTCCCGCACACATCCAGGGGAGCCCCGTTTCCGCCTCCTAGCTCGAGATGAGGGATCCTTTCCCTGTTTGTTAGGGAAAGAATTCCCGGCGTTCCCGTCGCATCTCAAGAGGAGGCGCTCTCCACAGGAAAGTCGAGAGGAACTCCAGGGTCGTGCCACCATTCCAAGAGTCCCCCAGATGTGTCAGTCCATTCCAGAGGAACCTGTTTTCCCTGCACTGCCTTGACGTTCAAGCCGAGGATCGACTCCCACCACGTGTGCACTTGGGACAGCCCTGTGGGAAAGCCTCGTGGGAAAGCCTCGTGGGAAAGACTCGAGGGAAAACCATAGATCCTTTGATCCACGCGGCGGACTGCGGGACACTGCTGCTACCGCTCTGGAGGAAAGCGCAAGTGCATGCCCGCATTCGAGACGAGGACTGACTCCCCTGGGGAGACTCCAGAAGTACCCCAAGATCCATGTCAGCACTGGAGAGGAATCCTCAGGTTCCGGCCCCGACTCCACACAAGGCCTTAGGCCCCGGCATCGACGGGAGAGGAATCCCGAGAGGCCCCCGAGGAACTCGCATGGGGACTGGCCTTTCCTGAGGCCACCAGAGCGGGTCCCTGAGGTCCCCGTCGTAAGTCGAGAGCACCTGCCGCAACTCGAGAAAATCCAGGAGGTTTTGCCCTCCAGGCGAGATGAGGCCCATTTCCGCTGAGGCTTCTCGAGGCTAATCACGTCTAACCACTGGAACTTCCAAAGGGTGCTTCACACCCTTGCTGCAACTCAAGAAGTTCCCCGACATACCCGTCTCCACTCGAGAGGAAGCACGTGGGGTCCCGCACACATCCAGGGGAGCCCCGTTTCCGCCTCCTAGCTCGAGATGAGGGATCCTTTCCCTGTTTCGTAGGGAAAGAATTCCCGGCGTTCCCGTCGCATCTCAAGAGGAGGCGCTCTCCACAGGAAAGGCGAGAGGAACTCCAGGGTCGTGACACCATTCCAAGAGTCCCCCAGATGTGTCAGTCCATTCCAGAGGAACCTGTTTTCCCTGCACTGCCTTGACGTTCAAGCCGAGGATCGACTCCCACCACGTGTGCACGTGGGACAGCCCTGTGGGAAAGCCTCGTGGGAAAGCCTCGTGGGAAAGACTCGAGGGAAAACCATAGATCCTTTGATCCACGCGGCGGACTGCGTGACACTGCTGCTACCGCTCTGGAGGAAAGCGCAAGTGCATGCCCGCATTCGAGACGAGGACTGACTCCCCTGGGGAGACTCCAGAAGTACCCCAAGATCCATGTCAGCACTGGAGAGGAATCCTCAGGTTCCGGCCCCGACTCCACACAAGGTCTTAGGCCCCGGCATCGACGGGAGAGGAATCCCGAGAGGCCCCCGAGGAACTCGCATGGGGACTGGCCTTTCCTGAGGCCACCAGAGCGGGTCCCTGAGGTCCCCGTCGTAAGTCGAGAGCACCTGCCGCAACTCGAGAAAATCCAGGAGGTTTTGCCCTCCAGGCGAGATGAGGCCCATTTCCGCTGAGGCTTCTCGAGGCTAATCACGTCTAACCACTGGAACTTCCAAAGGGTGCTTCACACCATTGCTGCAACTCAAGAAGTTCCCCGACATACCCGTCTCCACTCTTGAGGAAGCACGTGGGGTCCCTCACACATCCAGGGGAGCCACGTTTCCGCCTCATAGCTCGAGATGAGGGATCCTTTCCATGTTTCGTAGGGAAAGAATTTCCGGCGTTCCCGTCGCATCTCCAGAGGAGGCGCTCTCCACAGGAAAGGCGAGAGGAACTCCAGGGTCGTGCCACAATTCCAAGAGTCTCCCAGATGTGTCAGTCCATTCCAGAGGAACCTGTTTTCCCTGCACTGCCTTGACGTTCAAGCCGAGGATCGACTCCCACCACGTGTGCACGTGGGACAGCCCTGTGGGAAAGCCTCGTGGGAAAGCCTCGTGGGAAAGACTCGAGGGAAAACCATAGATCCTTGGATCCATGCGGCGGACTGCGTGACACTGCTGCTACCGCTCTGGAGGGAAGCGCAAGTGCATGCCCGCATTCGAGACGAGGACTGACTCCCCTGGGGAGACTCTAGAAGAACCCCAAGATCCATGTCAGCACTGGAGAAAAATCCTCAGGATCCGGCCCCGACTCCACACAAGGTCTTAGGCCCCGGCATGGACGGGAGAGGAATCCCGAGAGGCCCCCGAGGAACTCGCCTGGGGACTGGCCTTTCCTGAGGCCACCAGAGCGGGTCCCTGAGGTCCCCGTCGTAAGTCAAGAGCACCTGCCGCAACTCGAGAAAATCCAGGAGGTTTTGCCCTCCAGGCGAGATGAGGCCCATTTCCGCTGAGGCTTCTCGAGGCTAATCACGTCTAACCACTGGAACTTCCAAAGGGTCCTTCACACCCTTGCTGCAACTCAAGAAGTTCCCCGACATACCCGTCTCCACTCGAGAGGAAGCACGTGGGGTTCCGCACACATCCAGAGGAGCCCCGTTTCCGTCTCCTAGCTCGAGATGAGGGATCCTTTCCCTGTTTCGAAGGGAAAGAATTCCCGGCGTTCCCGTCGCATCTCAAGAGGAGGCGCTCTCCACAGGAAAGGCGAGAGGAACTCCAGGGTCGTGCCACCATTCCAAGAGTCCCCCAGATGTGTCAGTCCATTCCAGAGGAACCTGTTTTCCCTGCACTGCCTTGACGTTCAAGCCGAGGATCGACTCCCACCACGTGTGCACGTGGGACAGCCCTGTGGGAAAGCCTCGTGGGAAAGCCTCGTGGGAAAGACTCGAGGGAAAACCATAGATCCTTTGATCCACGCGGCGGACTGCGTGACACTGCTGCAACCGCTCTGGAGGAAAGCGCAAGTGCATGCCCGCATTCGAGACGAGGACTGACTCCCCTGGGGAGACTCCAGAAGTACCCCAAGATCCATGTCAGCACTGGAGAGGAATCCTCAGGTTCCGGCCCCGACCCACACAAGGTATTAGGCCCAGGCATCGACGGGAGAGGAATGCCGAGAGGCCCCCGAGGAACTCGCATGGGGACTGGCCTTTCCTGAGGCCACCAGAGCGGGTCCCTGAGGTCCCCATCGTAAGTCGAGAGCACCTGCCGCAACTCGAGAAAATCCAGGAGGTTTTGCCCTCCAGGCGAGATGAGGCCCATTTCCGCTGAGGCTTCTCGAGGCTAATCACGTCTAACCACTGGAACTTCCAAAGGGTCCTTCACACCCTTGCTGCAACTCAAGAAGTTCCGCGACATACCCGTATCCACTCGAGAGGAAGCACGTGGGGTCCCGCACACATCCAGGGGAGCCCCGTTTCCGCCTCCTAGCTCGAGATGAGGGATCCTTTCACTGTTTCGTAGGGAAAGAATTCCCGGCGTTCCCGTCGCATCTCAAGGGGAGGCGCTCTCCACAGGAAAGGCGAGAGGAACTCCAGGGTCGTGCCACCATTCCAAGAGTCCCCCAGATGTGTCAGTCCATTCCAGAGGAACCTTTTTTCCCTGCACTGCCTTGACGTTCAAGCCGAGGATCGACTCCCACCACGTGTGCACGTGGGACAGCCCTGTGGGAAAGCCTCGTGGGAAAGCCTCGTGGGAAAGACTCGAGGGAAAACCATAGATCCTTTGATCCACGCGGTGGACTGCGTGACACTGCTGCTACCGCTCTGGAGGAAAGCGCAAGTGCATGCCCGCATTCGAGACGAGGACTGACTCCCCTGGGGAGACTCCAGAATTACCCCAAGATCCATGTCAGCACTGGAGAGGAATCCTCAGGTTCCGGCCCCGACTCCACACAAGGTCTTCAGCACCGGCATCTACGGGAGAGGAATCCCGAGAGGCCCCCGAGGAACTCGCATGGGGACTGGCCTTTCCTGAGGCCACCATGGCGGGTCCCTGAGGTCCCCGTTGTAAGTCGAGAGCACCTGCCGCAACTCGAGAACATCCAGGAGGTTTTGCCCTCCAGGCGAGATGAGGCCCATTTCCGCTGAGGCTTCTCGAGGCTAATCACGTCTAACCACTGGAACTTCCAAACGGTCCTTCACACCCTTGCTGCAACTCAAGAAGTTCCCCGACATACCCGTCTCCACTCGAGAGGAATCACGTGGGGTCCCGCACACATCCAGGGGAGCCCCGTTTCCGCCTCCTAGCTCGAGATGAGGGATCCTTTCCCTGTTTCGTAGGGAAAGAATTCCCGGCGTTCCCGTCGCATCTCAAGAGGAGGCGCTCTCCACAGGAAAGGCGAGAGGAACTCCAGGGTCGTGCCACCATTCCAAGAGTCCCCAGATGTGTCAGTCCATTCCAGAGGAACCTTTTTTCCCTGCACTGCCTTGACGTTCAAGCCGAGGATCCACTCCCACCACGTGTGCACGTGGGACAGCCCTGTGGGAAAACCTCGTGGGAAAGCCTCGTGGGAAAGACTCGAGGGAAAACCATAGATCCTTTGATCCACGCGGCGGACTGCGTGACACTGCTGCTACCGCTCTGGAGGAAAGCGCAAGTGCATGCCCGCATTCGAGACGAGGACTGACTCCCCTGGGGAGACTCCAGAAGTACCCCAAGATCCATGTCAGCACTGGAGAGGAATCCTCAGGTTCCGGCCCCGACTCCACACAAGGTCTTAGGCCCCGGCATCGACGGGAGAGGAATCCCGAGAGGCCCCCGAGGAACTCGCATGGGGACTGGCCTTTCCTGAGGCCACCAGAGCGGGTCCCTGACGTCCCCGTCGTAAGTCGAGAGCACCTGCCGCAACTCGAGAAAATCCAGGAGGTTTTGCCCTCCAGGCGAGATGAGGCCCATTTCCGCTGAGGCTTCTCGAGGCTAATCACGTCTAACCACTGGAACTTCCAAAGGGTCCTTCACACCCTTGCTGCAACTCAAGAAGTTCCCCGACATACCCGTCTCCACTCGAGAGGAAGCACGTGGGGTCCCGCACACATCCAGGGGAGCCCCGTTTCCGCCTCCTAGCTCGAGATGAGGGATCCTTTCCCTGTTTCGTAGGGAAAGAATTCCCGGCGTTCCCGTCGCATCTCAAGAGGAGGCGCTCTCCACAGGAAAGGCGAGAGGAACTCCAGGGTCGTGCCACCATTCCAAGAGTCCCCAGATGTGTCAGTCCATTCCAGAGGAACCTTTTTTCCCTGCACTGCCCTGCCGTTCAAGCCGAGGATCCACTCCCACCACGTGTGCACGTGGGACAGCCCTGTGGGAAAGCCTCGTGGGAAAGCTTCGTGGGAAAGACTCGAGGGAAAACCATAGATCTTTTGATCCACGCGGCGGAATGCGTGACACTGCTGCTACCGCTCTGGAGGAAAGCGCAAGTGCATGCCCGCATTCGAGAAGAGGACTGACTCCCCTGGGGAGACTCCAGAAGTACCCCAAGATCCATGTCAGCACTGGAGAGGAATCCTCAGGTTCCGGCCCCGACTCCACACAAAGTCTTAGGCCCCGGCATCGAAGGGAGAGGAATCCTGAGAGGCCCCCGAGGAACTCGCATGCGGACTGGCCTTTCCTGAGGCCACCATGGCGGGTCCCTGAGGTCCCCGTCGTAAGTCGAGAGCACCTGCCGCAACTCGAGAACATCCAGGAGGTTTTGCCCTCCAGGCGAGATGAGGCCCATTTCCGCTGAGGCTTCTCGAGGCTAATCACGTCTAACCACTGGAACTTCCAAAGGGTCCTTCACACCCTTGCTGCAACTCAAGAAGTTCCCCGACATACCCGTCTCCACTCGAGAGGAATCACGTGGGGTCCCGCACACATCCAGGGGAGCCCCGTTTCCGCCTCCTAGCTCGAGTTGAGGGATCCTTTCCCTGTTTCGTAGGGAAAGAATTCCCGGCGTTCCCGTCGCATCTCAAGAGGAGGCGCTCTCCACAGGAAAGGCGAGAGGAACTCCAGGGTCGTGCCACCATTCCAAGAGTCCCCCAGATGTGTCAGTCCATTCCAGAGGAACCTGTTTTCCCTGCACTGCCTTGACGTTCAAGCCGAGGATCGACTCCCACCACGTGTGCACGTGGGACAGCCCTGTGGGAAAGCCTCGTGGGAAAGCCTCGTGGGAAAGACTCGAGGGAAAACCATAGATCCTTTGATCCACGCGGCGGACTGCGTGACACTGCTGCTACCGCTCTGGAGGAAAGCGCAAGTGCATGCCCGCATTCGAGACGAGGACTGACTCCCCTGGGGAGACTCCAGAAGTACCCCAAGATCCATGTCAGCACTGGAGAGGAATCCTCAGGTTCCGGCCCCGACTCCACACAAGGTCTTAGGCCCCGGCATCGACGGGAGAGGAATCCCGGGAGGCCCCTGAGGAACTCGCATGGGGACTGGCCTTTCCTGAGGCCACCAGAGCGGGTCCCTGAGGTCCCCACCGTAAGTCGAGAGCACCTGCCGCAACTCGAGAAAATCCAGGATGTTTTGCCCTCCAGGCGAGATGAGGCCCATTTCCGCTGAGGCTTCTCGAGGCTAATCACATCTAACCGCTGGAACTTCCAAAGGGTCCTTCACACCATTGCTGCAACTCAAGCAGTTCCGCGACATACCCGTCTCCACTCGAGAGGAAGCAGGTGGGGTCCCGCACCCATCCAGGGGAGCCCCGTTTCCGCCTCCTAGCTCGAGATGAGGGATCCTTTCCCTGTTTCGTAGGGAAAGAATTCCCGGCGTTCCCGTCGCATCTCAAGAGGTGGCGCTCTCCACAGGAAAGGCGAGAGGAACTCCAGGGTCGTGTCACCATTCCAAGAGACCCCCAGATGTGTCAGTCCATTCCAGAGGAACCTGTTTTCCCTGCACTGCCTGACGTTCAAGCCGAGGATCGACTCCCACCACGTGTGCACGTGGGACAGCCCTGTGGTAAAGCCTCGTGGGAAAGCCTCGTGGGAAAGACTCGAGGGAAAACCATAGATCCTTTGATCCACGCGGCGGACTGCGTGACACTGCTGCTACCGCTCTGGAGGAAAGCGCAAGTGCATGTCCGCATTCGAGACGAGGACTGACTCCCCTGGGGAGACTCCCGAAGTACCCCAAGATCCATGTCAGCACTGGAGAGGAATCCTCAGGTTCCGGCCCCGACTCCGCACAAGGTCTTACGTCCCGGCATCAACGGGAGAGGAATCCCGAGAGGCCCCCGAGGAACTCGCATGGGGACTAGACTTTCCTGAGGCCACCAGAGCGGGTCCCTGAGGTTCCCGTCGTAAGTCGAGAGCACCTGCCGTAACTCGAGAAAATCCAGGAGGTTTTGCCCTCCAGGCGGGATGAGGCCCATATCCTCTGAGGCTTTTCGAGGCCAATCACATCTAACCACTGGAACTTCCAAAGGGTCCTTCACACCCTTGCTGCTACTCAAGAAGTTCCCCGACATACCCGTCTCCACTCGATAGGAAGCACATGGTGTCCCGCACACATCCAGGGGAGCCCCGTTTCCGCCTCCTAGCTCGAGATGAGGGATCCTTTCCCTGTTTCGTAGGGAAAGAATTCCCGGCGTTCCCGTCGCATCTCAAGAGGAGGCGCTCTCCACAGGAAAGGCGAGAGGAACTCCAGGGTCGTGCCACCATTCCAAGAGTCCCCCAGATGTGTCAGTCCATTCCAGAGGAACCTGTTTTCCCTGCACTGCCTTGACGTTCAAGCCGAGGATCGACTCCCACCACCTGTGCACGTGGGACAGCCCTTTGGGAAAGCCTCGAGGGAAAGCCTCGTGGGAAAGACTCGAGGGAAAACCATAGATCCTTTGATCCACGCGGCGGACTGCGTGACACTGCTGCTACCGCTCTAGAGGAAAGCGCAAGAGCATGCCCGCATTTGAGACGAGGACTGACTCCCCTGGGGAGACTCCAGAAGTACCCCAAGATCCATGTCAGCACTGGAGAGGAATCCTCAGGTTCCGGCCCCGACTCCACACAAGGTCTTGGCCCCGGCATCGACGGGAGAGTAATCCCGAGAGGCCGCTGAGGAATTCGCATGGGGACTGGGCTTTCCTGAGGCCACCAGAGCGGGTCCCTGAGGTCCCCGTCGTAAGTCGACAGCACCTGCCGCAACTCGAGAAAATCCAGGAGGTTTTGCCCTCCAGGCGACATGAGGCCCATTTCCGCTGAGGCTTCTCGAGGCGAATCACATCTAACCACTTTAACTTCCAAAGGGTCCTTCACACCCTTGCTGCAACTCAAGAAGTTCCCCGACATACCCGTCTCCACTCGAGAGGAAGCACGTGGGGTCCCACACACATCCAGGGGAGCCCCGTTTCCGCCTCCTAGCTCGAGATGAGGGATCCTTTCCCTGTTTCGTAGGGAAAGAATTCCCGGCGTTCCCGTCGCATCTCAAGAGGAGGCGCTCTCCACAGGAAAGGCGAGAGGAACTCCAGGGTCGTGACACCATTCCAAGAGTCCCCCAGATGTGTCAGTCCATTCCAGAGGAACCTGTTTTCCCTGCACTGCCTTGACGTTCAAGCCGAGGATCCACTCCCACCACGTGTGCACGTGGGACAGCCCTGTGGGAAAGCCTCGTGGGAAAGCCTCGTGGGAAAGACTCGAGGGAAAACCATAGATTCTTTGATCCACGCGGCGGACTGCGTGACACTGCTGCTACCGCTCTGGAGGAAAGCGCAAGTGCATGCCCGCATTCGAGACGAGGACTGACTCCCCTGGGGAGACTCCAGAAGTACCCCAAGATCCATGTCAGCACTGGAGAGGAATCCTCAGGTTCCGGCCCCGACTCCACACAAGGTCTTAGGCCCCGGCATCGACGGGAGAGGAATCCCGAGAGGCCCCCGAGGAATTCGCATGGGGACTGGCCTTTCCTGAGGCCACCAGAGCGGGTCCCTGAGGTCCCCGTCGTAAGTCGAGAGCACCTGCCGCAACTCGAGAAAATCCAGGAGGTTTTGCCCTCCAGGCGAGATGAGGCCCATTTCCGCTGAGGCTTCTCGAGGCGAATCACGTCTAAGCACTGGAACTTCCAAAGGGTCCTTCACACCCTTGCTGCAACTCAAGAAGTTCCGCGACATACCCGTGTCCACTCGAGAGGAAGCACGTGGGGTCCCGCACACATCCAGGGGAGCCCCGTTTCCACCTCCTAGCTCGAGATGAGGGATCCTTTCCCTGTTTCGTAGGGAAAGAATTCCCGGCGTTCCCGTCGCATCTCAAGTGGAGGCGCTCTCCACAGGAAAGGCGAGAGGAACTCCAGGGTCGTGCCACCATTCCAAGAGTCCCCCAGATGTGTCAGTCCATTCCAGAGGAACCTGTTTTCCCTGCACTGCCTTGACGTTCAAGACGAGGATCCACTCCCACCACGTGTGCACGTGGGACAGCCCTGTGGGAAAGTCTCGTGGGAAAGCCTCGTGGGAAAGACTAGAGGGAAAACCATAGATCCTTGATCCACGCGGCGGACTGCGTGACACTGCTGCTACCGCTTTGGAGGAAAGCGCAAGTGCATGCCCGCATTGGAGACGAGGACTGACTCCCCTGGGGAGACTCCAGAAGTACCCCAAGATCCATGTCAGCACTGGAGAGGAATCCTCAGGTTCCGGCCCCGACTCCACACAAGGTCTTAGGCCCCGGTATCGACGGGAGAGGAATGCCGAGAGGCCCCCGAGGAACTCGCATGGGGACTGGCCTTTCTTGAGCCCACCAGAGCGGGTCCCTGAGGTCCCCGTCGTAAGTCGAGAGCACCTGCCGCAACTCGAGAAAATCCAGGAGGTTTTGCCCTCCAGGCGAGATGAGGCCCATTTCCGCTGAGGCTTCTCGAGGCTAATCACGTCTAACCACTGGAACTTCCAAAGGGTGCTTCACACCCTTGCTGCAAATCAAGAAGTTCCCCGACATACCCGTCTCCACTCGAGAGGAAGCACGTGGGGTCCCGCACACATCCAGGGGAGCCCCGTTTCCGCCTCCTAGCTCGAGATGAGGGATCCTTTCCCTGTTTCGTAGGGAAAGAATTCCCGGCGTTCCCGTCGCATCTCAAGAGGAGGCGCTCTCCACAGGAAAGGCGAGAGGAACTCCAGGGTCGTGCCAACATTCCAAGAGTCCCCTAGATGTGTCAGTCCATTCCAGAGGAACCTGTTTTCCCTGCACTGCCTTGACGTTCAAGCCGAGGATCCACTCCCACCACGTGTGCACGTGGGACAGCCCTGTGGGAAAGCCTCGTGGGAAAGCCTCGTGGGAAAGACTCGAGGGAAAACCATAGATCCTTTGATCCACGCGGCGGACTGCGTGACACTGCTGCTACCGCTCTCGAGGAAAGCGCAAGTGCATGCCCGCATTCGAGACGAGGACTGACTCCCCTGGGGAGACTCCAGAAGTACCCCAAGATCCATGTCAGCACTGGAGAGGAAACCTCAGGTTCCGGCCCCGACTCCACACAAGGTCTTAGGCCCCGGCATCGACGGGAGAGGAATCCCGAGAGGCCCCCGAGGAACTCGCATGGGGACTGGCCTTTCCTGAGGCCACTAGAGCGTGTCCCTGAGGTCCCCGTCGTAACTCGAGAGCACCTGCCGCAACTCGAGAAAATCCAGGAGGTTTTGCCCTCCAGGCGAGATGAAGCCCATTTCCGCTGAGGCTTCTCGAGGCTAATCACGTCTAACCACTGGAACTTCCAAAGGGTCCTTCACACCCTTGCTGCAACTCAAGAAGTTCCCCGACATACCCGTCTCCACTCGAGAGGAAGCACGTGGGGTCCCGCACACATCCAGGGGAGCCCCGTTTCCGCCTCCTAGCTCGAGATGAGGGATCCTTTCCCTGTTTCGTAGGGAAAGAATTCCCGGCGTTCCCGTCGCATCTCAAGAGGAGGCGCTCTCCACAGGAAAGGCGAGAGGAACTCCAGGGTCGTGCCACCATTCCAAGAGTCCCCCAGATGTGTCAGTCCATTCCAGAGGAACCTGTTTTCCCTGCACTGCCTTGACGTTCAAGCCGAGGATCGACTCCCACCACGTGTGTACGTGGGACAGCCCTGTGGGAAAGCCTCGTGGGAAAGCCTCGGGGGAAAGACTCGAGGGAAAAACATAGATCCTTTGATCCACGCGGCGGACTGCGTGACACTGCTGCTACCGCTCTGGAGGAAAGCGCAAGTGCATGCCCGCATTCGAGACGAGGACTGACTCCCCTGGGGAGACTCCAGAAGTACCCCAAGATCCATGTCAGCACTGGAGAGGAATCCTCAGGTTCCGGCCCCGACTCCACACAAGGTCTTAGGCCCCGGCATCGACGGGAGAGGAATCCCGAGAGGCCCCCGAGGAACTCGCATGGGGACTGGCATTTCCTGAGGCCACCAGAGCGGGTCCCTGAGGTCCCCGTCGTAAGTCGAGAGCACCTGCCGCAACTCGAGAAAATCCAGGAGGTTTCGCCCTCCAGGCGAGATGAGGCCCATTTCCGCTGAGGCTTCTCGAGGCCAATCACATCTAACCACTGCAACTTCCAAAGGGTCCTTCACACCCTTGCTGCTACTCAAAAAGTTCCCCCACATACCCGTCTCCACTGGAGAGGAAGCACGTGGGGTCCCGCACACATCCAGGGGAGCCCCGTTTCCGCCTCCTAGCTCGAGATGAGAGATCCTTTCCCTGTTTCGTAGGGAAAGAATTCCCGGCGTTCCCGTCGCATCTCAAGAGGAGGCGCTCTCCACAGGAAAGGCGAGAGGAACTCCTGGGTCGTGCCACCATTCCAAGAGTCCCCCAGATGTGTCAGTCCATTCCAGAGGAACCTGTTTTCCCTGCACTGCCTTGACGTTCAAGCCGAGGATCCACTCCCACCACGTGTGCACGTGGGACAGCCCTGTGGGAAAGCCTCGTGGGAAAGCCTCGTGGGAAAGACTCGAGGGAAAACCATAGATCCTTTGATCCACGCGGCAGACTGCGTGACACTGCTGCTACCGCTCTCTAGGAAAGCGCAAGTGCATGCCCGCATTCGAGACGAGGACTGACTCCCCTGGGGAGACTCCAGAAGTACCCCAAGATCCATGTCAGCACTGGAGAGGAATCCTCAGGTTCCGGCCTCGACTCCACACAAGGTCGTAGGCCCCAGCATTGACGGGAGAGGAATCCTGAGAGGACCCGAGGAACTCGCATGGGGACAGGCCTTTCCTGAGGCCACCAGAGCGGGTCTCTGAGGTCCCCGTCGTAAGTCGAGAGCACCTGCCGCAACTAGAGAAAATCCAGGAGGTTTTGCTCTCCAGGCGAGATGAGGCCCATTTCCGCTGAGGCTTCTCGAGGCTAATCACTTCTAAGCACTGGAACTTCCAAAGGGTCCTTCACACCCTTGCTGCAACTCAAGAAGTTCCCCGACAAACCCGTCTCCACTCGAGAGGAAGCACGTGGGGTCCCGCACACATCCAGGGGAGCCCCGTTTCCGCCTCCTACCTCGAGATGAGGGATCCTTTCCCTGTTTCGTAGGGAAAGAATTCCCGGCGTTCCCGTCGCATCTCAAGAGGAGGCGCTCTCCACAGGAAAGGCGAGAGGAACTCCAGGGTCGTGCCACCATTCCAGAGTCCCCCAGATGTGTCAGTCCATTCCAGAGGAACATGTTTTCCCTGAATTGCCTTGACGTTCAAGCCGAGGATCGACTCCCACCACGTGTGCACGTGGGACAGCCCTGTGGGAAAGCCTCGTGGGAAAGCCTCGTGGGAAAGACACGAGGGAAAACAATAGATCCTTTGATCCACGCGGTGGACTGCGTGACACTGCTGCTACCGCTCTGGAGGAAAGCGCAAGTGCATGCCCGCATTCGAGACGAGGACTGACTCCCCTGGGGAGACTCCAGAAGTACCCCAAGATCCATGTCAGCACTGGAGAGGAATCCTCAGGTTCTGGCCCCGACTCCACACAAGGTCTTAGGCCCCGGCATCTACGGGAGAGGAATCCCGAGAGGCCCCCGAGGAACTCCCATGGGGACTGGCCTTTCCTGAGGCCACCAGAGCGGGTCCCTGAGGTCCCCGTCGTAAGTCGAGAGCACCTGCCGCAACTCGAGAAAATCCAGCAGGTTTTGCCCTCCAGGCGAGATGAGGCCCATTTCCGCTGAGGCTTCTCGAGGCTAATCACGTCTAACCACTGGAACTTCCAAAGGGTCCTTCACACCCTTGCTGCATCTCAAGAAGTTCCCCGACATACCCGTCTCTACTCGAGAGGAAGCACGTGGGGTCCCGCACACATCCAGGGGAGCCCCGTTTCTGCCTCCTAGCTCGAGATGAGGGATCCTTTCCCTGTTTGTTAGGGAAAGAATTCCCGGCGTTCCCGTCGCATCTCAAGAGGAGGCGCTCTCCACAGGAAAGGCGAGAGGAACTCCAGGGTCGTGCCACCATTCCAAGAGTCCCCCAGATGTGTCAGTCCATTCCAGAGGAACCTGTTTTCCCGGCACTGCCTTGACGTTCAAGCCGAGGATCGACTCCCACCACGTGTGCACGTGGGACAGCCCTGTGGGAAAGCCTCGTGGGAAAGCCTCGTGGGAAAGATTCGAGGGAAAACCATAGATCCTTTGATGCACGCGGCGGACTGCTTGACACTGCTGCTACCGCTCTGGAGTATAGCGCAAGTGCATGCCCGCATTCCAGACGAGGACTGACTCCCCTGGGGAGACTCCAGAAGTACCCCAAGATCCATGTCAGCACTGGAGAGGATTCCTCAGGTTCCGGCCCCGACTCCACACAAGGTTTTCGGCCCCGGCATCGACGGGAGAGGAATCCCGAGAGGCCCCCGAGGAAGTCGCATGGGGACTGGCCTTTCCTGAGGCCACCAGAGCGGGTCCCTGAGGTCCCCGTCGTAAGTCGAGAGCACCTGCCGCAACTCGAGAAAATCCAGGAGGTTTTGCCCTCCAGGCGAGATGAGGCCCATTTCCGCTGAGGCTTCTCGAGGCCAAAGACATCTAACCACTGGAACTTCCAAAGGGTCCTTCACACCCTTGCTGCAACTCAAGAAGTTCCCCGACATACCCGTCTCCACTCGAGAGGAAGCACGTGGGGTCCCGCAAACATCCAGGGGAGCCACATTTCCGCCTCCTAGCTCGAGATGAGGGATCCTTTCCCTGTTTCGTAGGGAAAGAATTCCCGGCGTTCCCGTCGCATCTCAAGAGGAGGCGCTCTCCACAGCAAAGGCGAGAGGAACTCCAGGATCGTGCCACCATTCCAAGAGTCCCCCAGATGTGTCAGTCCATTCCAGAGGAACCTGTATTCCCTGCACTGCCTTGACGTTCAAGCCGAGGATCGAGTCACACCACGTGTGCACGTGGGACAGCCCTGTGGAAAGCCTCGTGGGAAAGCCTCGTGGGAAAGACTCGAGGGAAAACCATAGATCCTTTGATTCACGCGGCGGACTGCGTGACACTGCTGCTACGGCTCTGGAGGAAAGCGCAAGTGCATGCCCGCATTCGAGACGAGGACTGACTCCCCTGGGGAGACTCCAGAAGTACCCCAAGATCCATGTCAGCACTGGAGAGGAATCCTCAGGTTCCGGCCCCGACTCCACACAAGGTCTTAGGCCCCGGCATCGACGGGAGAGGAATCCCGAGAGGCCCCCGAGGAACTCGCATGGGGACTGGCCTTTCCTGAGGTCACCAGAGCGGGTCCGTGAGGTCCCCGTGGTAAGTCGAGAGCACCTGCCGCAACTCGAGAAAATCCAGGAGATTTTGCACTCCAGGCGAGATGAAGTCCATTTCCGCTGAGGCTTCTCGAGGCTAATCACATCTAACCACTTGAACTTCCAAAGGGTCCTTCACACCCTTGCTGCAACTCTAGAAGTTCCCCGACATACCCGTCTCCACTCGAGAGGAAGCACGAGGGTCCCGCACACATCCAGGGTAGCCCCGTTTCCGCCTCCTAGCTCGAGATGAGGGATCCTTTCCCTGTTTCGAAGGAAAGAATTCCCGGCATTCCCGTCGCATCTCAAGAGGAGGCGCTCTCCACAGGAAAGGCGAGAGGAACTCCAGGGTCGTGCCACCATTCCAAGAGACCCCCAGATGTGTCAGTCCATTCCAGAGGAACCTGTTTTCCCTGCACTGCCTTGACGTTCAAGCCGAGGATCGACTCCCACCACGTGTGCACGTGGGACAACCCAGTGGGAAAGCCTCGTGGGAAAGCCTCGTGGGAAAGACTCGAGGGAAAACCATAGATCCTTTGATCCACGCGGCGGACTGCGTGACACTGCTGCTACCGCTCTGGAGGAAAGCGCAAGTGCATGCCCGCATTCGAGACGAGGACTGACTCCCCTGGGGAGACTCCAGAAGTACCCCAAGATCCATGTCAGCACTGGAGAGGAATCCTCAGGTTCCGGCCCCGACTCCACACAAGGTCTTAGGCCCCGGCATCGACGGGAGAGGAATCCCGAGAGGCCCCCGAGGAACTCGCAAGGGGACTGGCCTTTCCTGAGGCCACCAGAGCGGGTCCCTGAGGTCCCCGTCGTAAGTCGAGAGCACCTGCCGCAACTCGAGAAAATCCAGGAGGTTTTGCCCTCCAGGCGAGATGAGGTCCTTTTCCAAAGAGGCTTCTCGAGGCTAATCACATCTAACCATTGGAACTTCCAAAGTTTCCTTCACACCCTTGCTGCAACTCAAGAAGTTCTCCGACATACCCGTCTCCACTCGAGAGGAAGCACGTGGGTCCCGCACACATCCAGGGGAGTCCCGTTTCCGCCTCCTAGCTCGAGATGAGGGATCCTTTCCCTGTTTCGTATGGAAAGAATTCCCGGCGTTCCCGTCGCATCTCAAGAGGAGGCGCTCTCCACAGGAAAGACGAGAGGAACTCCAGGGTCGTGCCACCATTCCAAGAGACCCCCAGATGTGTCAGTCCATTCAAGAGGAACCTGTTTTCCCTTCACTGCCTTGACGTTCAAGCCGAGGATCGACTCCCACCACGTGTGCACGTGGGAGAGCCCTGTGGGAAAGCCTCGTGGGAAAGCCTCGTGGGAAAGACT
The DNA here is from genome assembly GCF_042477335.2 of Ovis canadensis. Classification (NCBI taxonomy): domain Eukaryota; kingdom Metazoa; phylum Chordata; class Mammalia; order Artiodactyla; family Bovidae; genus Ovis; species Ovis canadensis. The sequence continues at coordinate 9,445,478 of NC_091249.1, read as the reverse complement.
CGAGGGAAAACCATAGATCCTTTGATCCACGTGGCGGACTGCGTGACACTGCTGCTACCGCTCTGGAGGAAAGCGCAAGTGCATGCCCGCATTCGAGACGAGGACTGACTCCCCTGGGGAGACTCCAGAAGTACCCCAAGATCCATGTCAGCACTGGAGAGGAAACCTCAGGTTCCGGCCCCGACTCCACACAAGGTCTTAGGCCCTGGCATTGACGGGAGAGGAATCCCGAGAGGCCCCCGAGGAACTCGCATGGGGACTGGCCTTTTCTGAGGCCACCAGAGCGGGTCCCTGAGGTCCCCGTCGTAAGTCGAGAGCACCTGCCACAACTCGAGAAAATCCAGGAGGTTTCGCCCTCCAGGCGAGATGAGGCCCATTTCCGCTGAGGCTTCTCGAGGCCAATCACATCTAACCACTGGAACTTCCAAACGGTCCTTCACACCCTTGCTGCAACTCAAGAAGTTCCCCGACATACCCGTCTCCACTCGAGAGGAAGCACGTGGGGTCCCGCACACATCCAGGGGAGCCCCGTTTCCGACTCCTAGCTCGAGATGAGGGATCCTTTCCCTGTTTCGCAGGGAAAGAATTCCAGGCGTTCCCGTCGCATCTCAAGAGGAGGCGCTCTCCACAGGAAAGGCGAGAGGAACTCCAGTGTCGTGCCACCATTCCAAGAGTCCCCCAGATGTGTCAGTCCATTCCAGAGGAACCTGTTTTCCCTGCACTGCCCTGACGTTCAAGCCGAGGATCGACTCCCACCACGTGTGCACGTGGGACAGCCCTGTGGGAAAGCCTCGTGGGAAAGCCTCGTGGGAAAGACTCGAGGGAAAACCATAGATCCTTTGATCCATGCGGCGGACTGCGTGACACTGCTGCTACCGCTCTGGAGTAAAGCGCAAGTGCATGCCCGCATTCGAGACGAGGACTGACTCCCCTGGGGAGACTCCAGAAGTACCCCAAGATCCATGTCAGCACTGGAGAGGAATCCTCAGGTTCCGGCCCCGACTCCACACAAGGTCTTAGCCGCGGCATCGAAGGGAGAGGAATCCCGAGAGGCCCCCGAGGAACTCGCATGGGGACTGGCCTTTCCTGAGGTCACCAGAGCGGGTCCCTGAGGTCCCCGTCGTAAGTCGAGAGCACCTGCCGCAACTCGAGAAAATCCAGGAGATTTTGCACTCCAGGCGAGATGAAGTCCATTTCCGCTGAGGCTTCTCGAGGCTAATCACATCTAACCACTTGAACTTCCAAAGGGTCCTTCACACCCTTGCTGCAACTCTAGAAGTTCCCCGACATACCCGTCTCCACTCGAGAGGAAGCACGAGGGTCCCGCACACATCCAGGGTAGCCCCTTTCCGCCTCCTAGCTCGAGATGAGGGATCCTTTCCCTGTTTCGAAGGAAAGAATTCCCGGCATTCCCGTCGCATCTCAAGAGGAGGCGCTCTCCACAGGAAAGGCGAGAGGAACTCCAGGGTCGTTCCACCATTCCAAGAGACCCCCAGATGTGTCAGTCCATTCCAGAGGAACCTGTTTTCCCTGCACTGCCTTGACGTTCAAGCCGAGGATCGACTCCCACCACGTGTGCACGTGGGACAGCCCTGTGGGAAAGCCTCGTGGGAAAGCCTCGTGGGAAAGACTCGAGGGAAAACCATAGATCCTTTGATCCACGCGGCGGACTGCGTGACACTGCTGCTATCGCTTTGGAGGAAAGCGCAAGTGCATGCCCGCATTTGAGACGAGGACTGACTCCCCTGGGGAGACTCCAGAAGTACCCCAAGATCCATGTCAGCACTGGAGAGGAATCCTCAGGTTCCGGCCCCGACTCCACACAAGGTCTTAGGCCCCGGCATCGACGGGAGAGGAATCCCGAGAGGCCCCCGAGGAACTCGCAAGGGGACTGGCCTTTCCTGAGGCCACCAGAGCGGGTCCCTGAGGTCCCCGTCGTAAGTCGAGAGCACCTGCCGCAACTCGAGAAAATCCAGGAGGTTTTGCCCTCCAGGCGAGATGAGGCCCATTTCCAAAGAGGCTTCTCGAGGCTAATCACATCTAACCACTGGAACTTCCAAAGTTTCCTTCACACCCTTGCTGCAACTCAAGAAGTTCTCCGACATACCCGTCTCCACTCGAGAGGAAGCACGTGGGTCCCGCACACATCCAGGGGAGTCCCGTTTCCGCCTCCTAGCTCGAGATGAGGGATCCTTTCCCTGTTTCGTATGGAAAGAATTCCCGGCGTTCCCGTCGCATCTCAAGAGGAGGCGCTCTCCACAGGAAAGACGAGAGGAACTCCAGGGTCGTGCCACCATTCCAAGAGTCCCCCAGATGTGTCAGTCCATTCAAGAGGAACCTGTTTTCCCTTCACTGCCTTGACGTTCAAGCCGAGGATCGACTCCCACCACGTGTGCACGTGGGAGAGCCCTGTGGGAAAGCCTCGTGGGAAAGCCTCGTGGGAAAGACTCGAGGGAAAACCATAGATCCTTTGATCCACGTGGCGGACTGCGTGACACTGCTGCTACCGCTCTGGAGGAAAGCGCAAGTGCATGCCCGCATTCGAGACGAGGACTGACTCCCCTGGGGAGACTCCAGAAGTACCCCAAGATCCATGTCAGCACTGGAGAGGAAACCTCAGGTTCCGGCCCCGACTCCACACAAGGTCTTAGGCCCTGGCATTGACGGGAGAGGAATCCCGAGAGGCCCCCGAGGAACTCGCATGGGGACTGGCCTTTTCTGAGGCCACCAGAGCGGGTCCCTGAGGTCCCCGTCGTAAGTCGAGAGCACCTGCCACAACTCGAGAAAATCCAGGAGGTTTCGCCCTCCAGGCGAGATGAGGCCCATTTCCGCTGAGGCTTCTCGAGGCCAATCACATCTAACCACTGGAACTTCCAAACGGTCCTTCACACCCTTGCTGCAACTCAAGAAGTTCCCCGACATACCCGTCTGCACTCGAGAGGAAGCACGTGGGGTCCCGCACACATCCAGGGGAGCCCCGTTTCCGACTCCTAGCTCGAGGTGAGGGATCCTTTCCCTGTTTCGTAGGAAAAGAATTTTCGGCGTTCCCGTCGCATCTCAAGAGGAGGCGCTCTCCACAGGAAAGGCGAGAGGCACTCCAGGGTCATGCCACCATTCCAAGAGTCCCCCAGATGTGTCAGTCCATTCCAGAGGAACCTGTTTTCCCTGCACTGCCTTGATGTTCAAGCCCAGGATCGACTCCCACCACGTGTGCTCGTGGGACATCCCTGTGGGAAAGCTTCGGGGAAAGCCTCGTGGGAAAGGCTCGAGGGAAAACCATAGATCCTTTGATCCACGCGGCGGACTGCGTGACACTGCTGCTACCGCTCTGGAGGAAAGCGCAAGTGCATGCCCGCATTCGAGACGAGGACGACTCCCCTTGGGAGACTCCAGAAGTACCCCAAGATCCATGTCAGCACTGGAGAGGAATCCTCAGGTTCCGGCCCCGACTCCACACAAGGTCTTAGGCCCCGGCATCGACGGGAGAGGAATCCCGAGAGCCCCCGAGGAACTCGCATGGGGACTGGCCTTTCCTGAGGCCACCAGAGCGGGTCCCTGAGGTCCCCGTCGTAAGTCGAGAGCACCTGCCGCAACTCGAGAAAATCCAGGAGGTTTTGCCCTCCAGGCGAGTTGAGGCCCATTTCCGCTGAGGCTTCTCGAGGCTGATCACATCTAACCACTGGAGCTTCCAAAGGGTCCTTCACACCCTTGCTGCAACTCAAGCAGTTCTGCGACATACCCGTCTCCACTCGAGAGGAAGCACGTGGGGTCCCGCACACATCCAGGGGAGCCCCGTTTCCGCCTCCTAGCTCGAGATGAGTGATCCTTTCCCTGTTTCGTAGGGAAAGAATTCCCGGCGTTCCCGTCGCATCTCAAGAGGAGGCGCTCTCCACAGGAAAGGCGAGAGGAACTGAAGGGTCGTGCCACCATTCCAAGAGTCCCCCAGATGTGTCAGTCCATTCCAGAGGAACCTGTTTTCCCTGCACTGCCTTGACGTTCAAGCCGAGGATCGACTCCCACCACGTGTGCACGTGGGACAGCCCTGTGGGAAAGCCTCGTGGGAAAGCCTCGTGGGAAAGACTCGAGGGAAAACCATAGATCCTTTGATCCATGCGGCGGACTGCGTGACACTGCTGCTACCGCTCTGGAGTAAAGCGCAACTGCATGCCCGCATTCGAGACGAGGACTGACTCCCCTGGGGAGACTCCAGAAGTACCCCAAGATCCATGTCAGCACTGGAGAGGAATCCTCAGGTTCCGGCCCCGACTCCACACAAGGTCTTAGCCGCGGCATCGAAGGGAGAGGAATCCCGAGAGGCCCCCGAGGAACTCGCATGGGGACTGGCCTTTCCTGAGGTCACCAGAGCGGGTCCCTGAGGTCCCCGTCGTAAGTCGAGAGCACCTGCCGCAACTCGAGAAAATCCAGGAGATTTTGCACTCCAGGCGAGATGAAGTCCATTTCCGCTGAGGCTTCTCGAGGCTAATCACATCTAACCACTTAAACTTCCAAAGGGTCCTTCACACCCTTGCTGCAACTCTAGAAGTTCCCCGACATACCCGTCTCCACTCGAGAGGAAGCACGAGGGTCCCGCACACATCCAGGGTAGCCCCTTTCCGCCTCCTAGCTCGAGATGAGGGATCCTTTCCCTGTTTCGAAGGAAAGAATTCCCGGCATTCCCGTCGCATCTCAAGAGGAGGCGCTCTCCACAGGAAAGGCGAGAGGAACTCCAGGGTCGTGCCACCATTCCAAGAGACCCCCAGATGTGTCAGTCCATTCCAGAGGAACCTGTTTTCCCTGCACTGCCTTGACGTTCAAGCCGAGGATCGACTCCCACCACGTGTGCACGTGGGACAGCCCTGTGGGAAAGCCTCGTGGGAAAGCCTCGTGGGAAAGACTCGAGGGAAAACCATAGATCCTTTGATCCACGCGGCGGACTGCGTGACACTGCTGCTACCGCTTTGGAGGAAAGCGCAAGTGCATGCCCGCATTTGAGACGAGGACTGACTCCCCTGGGGAGACTCCAGAAGTACCCCAAGATCCATGTCAGCACTGGAGAGGAATCCTCAGGTTCCGGCCCCGACTCCACACAAGGTCTTAGGCCCCGGCATCGACGGGAGAGGAATCCCGAGAGGCCCCCGAGGAACTCGCAAGGGGACTGGCCTTTCCTGAGGCCACCAGAGCGGGTCCCTGAGGTCCCCGTCGTAAGTCGAGAGCACCTGCCGCAACTCGAGAAAATCCAGGAGGTTTTGCCCTCCAGGCGAGATGAGGCCCATTTCCGCTGAGGCTTCTCGAGGCCAATCACATCTAACCACTGGAACTTCCAAACGGTCCTTCACACCCTTGCTGCAACTCAAGAAGTTCCCCGACATACCCGTCTCCACTCGAGAGGAAGCACGTGGGGTCCCGCACACATCCAGGGGAGCCCCGTTTCCGACTCCTAGCTCGAGATGAGGGATCCTTTCCCTGTTTCGTAGGGAAAGAATTTTCGGCGTTCCCGTCGCATCTCAAGAGGAGGCGCTCTCCACAGGAAAGGCGAGAGGAACTCCAGGGTCATGCCACCATTCCAAGAGTCCCCCAGATGTGTCAGTCCATTCCAGAGGAACCTGTTTTCCCTGCACTGCCTTGATTTTCAAGCCCAGGATCGACTCCCACCACGTGTGCTCGTGGGACAGCCCTGTGGGAAAGCTTCGGGGAAAGCCTCGTGGGAAAGACTCGAGGGAAAACCATAGATCCTTTGATCCACGCGGCGGACTGCGTGACACTGCTGCTACCGCTCTGGAGGAAAGCGCAAGTGCATGCCCGCATTCGAGACGAGGACGACTCCCCTTGGGAGACTCCAGAAGTACCCCAAGATCCATGTCAGCACTGGAGAGGAATCCTCAGGTTCCGGCCCCGACTCCACACAAGGTCTTAGGCCCCGGCATCGACGGGAGAGGAATCCCGAGAGGCCCCCGAGGAACTCGCATGGGGACTGGCCTTTCCTGAGGCCACCAGAGCGGGTCCCTGAGGTCCCCGTCGTAAGTCGAGAGCACCTGCCGCAACTCGAGAAAATCCAGGAGGTTTTGCCCTCCAGGCGAGTTGAGGCCCATTTCCGCTGAGGCTTCTCGAGGCTGATCACATCTAACCACTGGAGCTTCCAAAGGGTCCTTCACACCCTTGCTGCAACTCAAGCAGTTCTGCGACATACCCGTCTCCACTCGAGAGGAAGCACGTGGTGTCCCGCACACATCCAGGGGAGCCCCGTTTCCGCCTCCTAGCTCGAGATGAGTGATCCTTTCCCTGTTTCGTAGGGAAAGAATTCCCGGCGTTCCCGTCGCATCTCAAGAGGAGGCGCTCTCCACAGGAAAGGCGAGAGGAACTCCAGGGTCGTGCCACCATTCCAAGAGTCCCCCAGATGTGTCAGTCCATTCCAGAGGAACCTGTTTTCCCTGCACTGCCTTGACGTTCAAGCCGAGGATCGACTCCCACCACGTGTGCACGTGGGACAGCCCTGTGGGAAAGCCTCGTGGGAAAGCCTCGTGGGAAAGACTCGAGGGAAAACCATAGATCCTTTGATCCACGCGGCGGACTGCGTGACACTGCTGCTACCGCTCTGGAGTAAAGCGCAAGTGCATGCCCGCATTCGAGACGAGGACTGACTCCCCAGGGGAGACTCCAGAAGTACCCCAAGATCCATGTCAGCACTGGAGAGGAATCCTCAGGTTCCGGCCCCGACTCCACACAAGGTCTTAGCCGCGGCATCGAAGGGAGAGGAATCCCGAGAGGCCCCCGAGGAACTCGCATGGGGACTGGCCTTTCCTGAGGCCTCCAGAGCGGGTCCCTGAGGTCCCCGTCGTAAGTCGAGAGCACCTTCCGCAACTCGAGAAAATCCAGGAGGTTTTGCCCTCCAGGCGAGATGAGGCCCATTTCCGCTGAGGCTTCTCGAGGCTAATCACATCTAACCACTGGAACTTCCAAAGTGTCCTTCACACCCTTGCGGCAACTCAAGAAGTTCCCCGACATACCCGTCTCCACTGGAGAGGAAGCACGTGGGTCCCGCACACATCCAGGGGAGCCCCGTTTCCGCCTCCTAGCTCGACATGAGGGATCCTTTCCCTGTTTCGTAGGGAAAGAATTCCCGGCGTTCCCGTCGCATCTCAGGAGGAGGCGCTCTCCACAGGAAAGGCGAGAGGAACTCCAGGGTCATGCCACCATTCCAAGAGTCCCCCAGATGTGTCAGTCCATTCCAGAGGAACCTGTTTTCCCTGCACTGCCTTGACGTTCAAGCCGAGGATCGACTCCCACCACGTGTGCTCGTGGGACAGCCCTGTGTGAAAGCTTCGTGGGAAAGCCTCGTGGGAAAGACTCAAGGGAAAACCATAGATCCTTTGATCCACGCGGCGGACTGCGTGACACTGCTGCTACCGCTCTGGAGGAAAGCGCAAGTGCATGCCCGCATTCGAGACGAGGACGACTCCCCTTGGGAGACTCCAGAAGTACCCCAAGATCCATGTCAGCACTGGAGAGGAATCCTCAGGTTCCGGCCCCGACTCCACACAAGGTCTTAGGCCCCGGCATCGACGGGAGAGGAATCCCGAGAGGCCCCCGAGGAACTCGCATGGGGACTGGCCTTTCCTGAGGCCACCAGAGCAGGTCCCTGAGGTCCCCGTCGTAAGTCGAGAGCACCTGTCACAACTCGAGAAAAACCAGGAGGTTTTGCCCTCCAGGCGAGTTGAGGCCCATTTCCGCTGAGGCTTCTCGAGGCTGATCACATCTAACCACTGGAACTTCCAAAGGGTCCTTCACACCCTTGCTGCAACTCAAGCAGTTCCGCGACATACCAGTCTCCACTCGAGAAGAAGCACGTGGTGTCCCGCACACATCCAGGGGAGCCCCGTTTCCGCCTCCTAGCTCGAGATGAGTGATCCTTTCCCTGTTTCGTAGGGAAAGAATTCCCGGCGTTCCCGTCGCATCTCAAGAGGAGGCGCTCTCCACAGGAAAGGCGAGAGGAACTCCAGGGTCGTGACACCATTCCAAGAGTCCCCCAGATGAGTCAGTCCATTCCAGAGGAACCTGTTTTCCCTGCACTGCCTTGACGTTCAAGCCGAGGATCGACTCCCACCACGTGTGCACGTGGGACAGCCCTGTGGGAAAGCCTCGTGGGAAAGCCTCGTGGGAAAGACTCGAGGGAAAACCATAGATCCTTTGATCCACGCGGCGGACTGCGTGACACTGCTGCTACCGCTCTGGAGGAAGAGCAAGTGCATGCCCGCATTCGAGACGAGGACTGACTCCCCTGGGGAGACTCCAGAAGTACCCCAAGATCCATGTCAGCAGTGGAGAGGAATCCTCAGGTTCCGGCCCCGACTCCACACAAGGTCTTAGGCCCGGCATCGACGGGAGAGGAATCCTGGGAGGCCCCCGAGGAACTCGCATGGGGACTGGCCTTTCCTGAGGCCACCAGAGCGGGTCCCTGAGGTCCCTGTCGTAAGTCGAGAGCACCTGCCGCAACTCGAGAAAATCCAGGAGGTTTTGCCCTCCAGGCGAGATGAGGCCCATTTCCGCTGAGGCTTCTCGAGGCCAATCACATCTAACCACTGGAACTTCCAAAGGGTCCTTCACACCATTGCTGCAACTCAAGCAGTTCCGGGACATACCCGTCTCCACTCGAGAGGAAGCACATGGGGTGCCGCACACATCCAGGGGAACCCCGTTTCCACCTCCTAGCTCGAGATGAGGGATCCTTTCCCTGTTTCGTAGGGAAAGAATTCCCGGCGTTCCCGTCGCATCTCAAGAGGAGGCGCTCTCCACAGGAAAGGCGAGAGGAACTCCAGGGTCGTGCCACCATTCCAAGAGTCCCCCAGATGTGTCAGTCCATTCCAGAGGAACCTGTTTTCCCTGCACTGCCTTGACGTTCAAGCCGAGGATCGACTCCCAACACGTGTGCACGTGGGACAGCCCTGTGGGAAAGCCTCGTGGGAAAGCCTCGTGGGAAAGACTCGAGGCAAAACCATAGATCCTTTGATCCACGCGGCGGACTGCGTGACACTTCTGCTACCGCTTTGGAGGAAAGCGCAAGTGCATGCCCGCATTCGAGACGAGGACTGACTCCCCTGGGGAGACTCCAGAAGTACCCCAAGATCCATGTCAGCACTGGAGAGGAATCCTCAGGTTCCGGCCCCGACTCCACACAAGGTCTTAGGCCCCGGCATTGACGGGAGAGGAATCCCGAGAGGCCCCCGAGGAACTCGCATGGGGACTGGCCTTTCCTGAGGCCACCAGAGCGGGTCCCTGAGGTCCCCGTCGTAAGTCGAGAGCACCTGCCGCAACTCGAGAAAATCCAGGAGGTTTTGCCCTCCAGGCGAGATGAGGCCCATTTCCCCTGAGGCTTCTCGAGGCCAATCACATCTAACCACTGGAACTCCAAAGGGTCCTTCACACCATTGCTGCAACTCAAGAAGTTCCCCGACATACCCGTCTCCACTCGAGAGGAAGCACGTGGGGTCCCGCAAACATCCAGGGGAGCCCCGTTTCCGCCTCCTAGCTCGAGATGAGGGATCCTTTCCCTGTTTCGTAGGGAAAGAATTCCCGGCGTTCCCGTCGCATCTCAAGAGGAGGCGCTCTCCACAGGAAAGGCGAGAGGAACTCCAGGGTCGTGCCACCATTCCAAGAGTCCCCCAGATGAGTCAGTCCATTCCAGAGGAACCTGTTTTCCCTGCACTGCCTTGGCGTTCAAGCCGAGGATCGACTCCCACCACGTGTGCACGTGGGACAGCCCTGTGGGAAAGCCTCGTGGGAAAGCCTCGTGGGAAAGACTCGAGGGAAAACCATAGATCCTTTGATCCACGCGGCGGACTGCGTGACACTGCTGCTACCGCTCTGGAGGAAAGCGCAAGTGCATGCCCGCATTCGAGACGAGGACTGACTCCCCTGGGGAGACTCCAGAAGTACCCCAAGATCCATGTCAGCACTGGAGAGGAATCCTCAGGTTCCGGCCCCGACTCCACACAAGGTCTTAGGCCCCGGCATCGACGGGAGAGGAATCCCGAGAGGCCCCCGAGGAACTCGCATGGGGACTGGCCTTTCCTGAGGCCACCAGAGCGTGTCCCTGAGGTCCCCGTCGTAAGTCGAGAGCACCTGCCGCAACTCGAGAAAATCCAGGAGGTTTTGCCCTCCAGGCGAGATGAGGCCCATTTCCGCTGAGGCTTCTCGAGGCCAATCACATCTAACCACTGGAACTTCCAAAGGGTCCTTCACACCCTTGCTGCAACTCAAGAAGTTCCCCGACATACCCGTCTGCACTCGAGAGGAAGCACGAGGTGTCCCGCACACATCCAGGGGAGCCCCGTTTCCGCCTCCTAGCTCGAGATGAGGGATCCTTTCCCTGTTTCGTAGGGAAAGCATTCCCGGCGTTCCCGTCGCATCTCAAGAGGAGGCGCTCTCCACAGGAAAGGCGAGAGGAACTCCAGGGTCATGCCACCATTCCAAGAGTCCCCCAGATGTGTCAGTCCATTCCAGAGGAACCTGTTTTCCCTGCACTGCCTTGACGTTCAAGCCGAGGATCGACTCCCACCACGTGTGCACGTGGGACAGCCCTGTGGGAAAGCCTCGTGGGAAAGACTCGAGGGAAAACCATAGATCCTTTGATCCACGCGGCGGACTGCGTGACACTGCTGCTACCGCTCTGGAGGAAGCGCAAGTGCATGCCCGCATTCGAGACGAGGACTGACTCCCCTGGGGAGACTCCAGAAGTACCCCAAGATCCATGTCAGCAGTGGAGAGGAATCCTCAGGTTCCGGCCCCGACTCCACACAAGGTCTTAGGCCCGGCATCGACGGGAGAGGAATCCTGAGAGGCCCCCGAGGAACTCGCATGGGGACTGGCCTTTCCTGAGGCCACCAGAGCGGGTCCCTGAGGTCCCCGTCGTAAGTCGAGAGCACCTGCCGCAACTCGAGAAAATCCAGGAGGTTTTGCCCTCCAGGCGAGATGAGGCCCATTTCCGCTGAGGCTTCTCGAGGCCAATCACATCTAACCACTGGAACTTCCAAAGGGTCCTTCACACCCTTGCTGCAACTCAAGAAGCTCCCCGACATACCCGTCTGCACTCGAGAGGAAGCACGTGGTGTCCCGCACACATCCAGGGGAGCCCCGTTTCTGCCTCCTAGCTCGAGATGAGGGATCCTTTCCCTGTTTCGTAGGGAAAGCATTCCCGGCGTTCCCGTCGCATCTCAAGAGGAGGCGCTCTCCACAGGAAAGGCGAGAGGAACTCCAGGGTCATGCCACCATTCCAAGAGTCCCCCAGATGTGTCAGTCCATTACAGAGGAACCTGTTTTCCCTGCACTGCCTTGACGTTCAAGCCGAGGATCGACTCCCACCACGTGTGCACGTGGGACAGCCCTGTGGGAAAGCCTCGTGGGAAAGCCTCGTGGGAAAGACTAGAGGGAAAACCATAGATCCTTTGATCCACGCGGCGGACTGCGTGACACTTCTGCTACCGCTCTGGAGGAAAGCGCAAGTGCATGCCCGCATTCGAGACGAGGACTGACTCCCCTGGGGAGACTCCAGAAGTACCCCAAGATCCATGTCAGCACTGGAGAGGAATCCTCAGGTTCCGGCCCCGACTCCACACAAGGTCTTAGGCCCCGGCATCGACGGGAGAGGAATCCCGAGAGGCCCCCGAGGAACTCGCATGGGGACTGGCCTTTCCTGAGGCCAACAGAGCGGGTCCCTGAGGTCCCCGTCGTAAGTCGAGAGCACCTGCCGCAACTCGAGAAAATCCAGGAGGTTTTGCCCTCCAGGCGAGATGAGGCCCATTTCCGCTGCGGCTTCTCGAGGCCAATCACATCTAACCACTGGAACTCCAAAGGGTCCTTCACACCATTGCTGCAACTCAAGAAGTTCCCCGACATACCCGTCTCCACTCGAGAGGAAGCACGTGGGGTCCCGCACACATCCAGGGGAGCCCCGTTTCCGCCTCCTAGCTCGAGATGAGGGATCCTTTCCCTGTTTCGTAGGGAAAGAATTCCCGGCGTTCCCGTCGCATCTCAAGAGGAGGCGCTCTCCACAGGAAAGGCGAGAGGAACTCCAGGGTCGTGCCACCATTCCAAGAGTCCCCCAGATGTGTCAGTCCATTCCAGAGGAACCTGTTTTCCCTGCACTGCCTTGACGTTCAAGCCGAGGATCGACTCCCACCACGTGTGCACGTGGGACAGCCCTGTGGGAAAGCCTCGTGGGAAAGCCTCGTGGGAAAGACTCGAGGGAAAACCATAGATCCTTTGATCCACGCGGCGGACTGCGTGACACTGCTGCTACCGCTCTGGAGGAAAGCGCAAGTGCATGCCCGCATTCGAGACGAGGACTGACTCCCCTGGGGAGACTCCAGAAGTACCCCAAGATCCATGTCAGCACTGGAGAGGAATCCTCAGGTTCCGGCCCCGACTCCACACAAGGTCTTAGGCCCCGGCATCGACGGGAGAGGAATCCCGAGAGGCCCCCGAGGAACTCGCATGGGGACTGGCCTTTCCTGAGGCCACCAGAGCGTGTCCCTGAGGTCCCCGTCGTAAGTCGAGAGCACCTGCCGCAACTCGAGAAAATCCAGGAGGTTTTGCCCTCCAGGCGAGATGAGGCCCATTTCCGCTGAGGCTTCTCGAGGCCAATCACATCTAACCACTGGAACTTCCAAAGGGTCCTTCCCACCCTTGCTGCAACTCAAGAAGTTCCCCGACATACCCGTCTGCACTCGAGAGGAAGCACGAGGTGTCCCGCACACATCCAGGGGAGCCCCGTTTCCGCCTCCGAGCTCGAGATGAGGGATCCTTTCCCTGTTTCGTAGGGAAAGAACTCCCGGCGTTCCCTTCGCATCTCAAGAGGAGGCGCTCTCCACAGGAAAGGCGAGAGGAACTCGAGCGTCGTGCCACCATTCCAAGAGTCCCCCAGATGTGTCAGTCCATTCCAGAGGAACCTGCTTTCCCTGCACTGCCTTGACGTTCAAGCCGAGGATCGACTCCCACCACGTGTGCACGTGGGACAGCCCTGTGGGAAAGCCTCGTGGGAAAGCCTCGTGGGAAAGACTCGAGGGAAAACCATAGATCCTTTGATCCACGCGGCGGACTGCGTGACACTGCTGCTCTCGCTCTGGAGGAAAGCGCAAGTGCATGCCCGCATTCGAGACGAGGACTGACTCCCCTGGGGAGACTCCAGAAGTACCCCAAGATCCATGTCAGCACTGGAGAGGAATCCTCAGGTTCCGGCCCCGACTCCACACAAGGTCTTAGGCCCCGGCATCGACGGGAGAGGAATCCCGAGAGGCCCCCGAGGAACTCGCATGGGGACTGGCCTTTCCTGAGGCCACCAGAGCGGGTCCCTGAGGTCCCCGTCGTAAGTCGAGAGCACCTGCCGCAACTCGAGAAAATCCAGGAGGTTTTGCCCTCCAGGCGAGATGAGGCCCATTTCCGCTGAGGCTTCTCGAGGCCAATCACATCTAACCACTGGAACTTCCAAAGGGTCCTTCACACCCTTGCTGCAACTCAAGAAGTTCCCCGACATACCCGTCTGCACTCGAGAGGAAGCTCGAGGTGTCCCGCACACATCCAGGGGAGCCCCGTTTCCGCCTCCTAGCTCGAGATGAGGGATCCTTTCCCTGTTTCGTAGGGAAAGAATTCCCGGCGTTCCCGTCGCATCTCAAGAGGAGGCGCTCTCCACAGGAAAGGCGAGAGGAACTCCAGGGTCATGCCACCATTCCAAGAGTCCCCCAGATGTGTCAGTCCATTCCAGAGGAACCTGTTTTCCCTGCACTGCCTTGACGTTCAAGCCGAGGATCGACTCCCACCACGTGTGCACGTGGGACAGCCCTGTGGGAAAGCCTCGTGGGAAAGCCTCGTGGGAAAGACTCGAGGGAAAACCATAGATCCTTTGATCCACGCGGCGGACTGCGTGACACTGCTGCTACCGCTCTGGAGGAAAGCGCAAGTGCATGCCCGCATTCGAGACGAGGACTGACTCCCCTGGGGAGACTCCAGAAGTACCCCAAGATCCATGTCAGCACTGGAGAGGAATCCTCAGGTTCCGGCCCCGACTCCACACAAGGTCTTAGGCCCCGGCATCGACGGGAGAGGAATCCCGAGAGGCCCCCGAGGAACTCGCATGGGGACTGGCCTTTCCTGAGGCCAACAGAGCGGGTCCCTGAGGTCCCCGTCGTAAGTCGAGAGCACCTGCCGCAACTCGAGAAAATCCAGGAGGTTTTGCCCTCCAGGCGAGATGAGGCCCTTATCCGCTGAGGCTTCTCGAGGCCAATCACATCTAACCACTGGAACTTCCAAAGGGTCCTTCACACCCTTGCTGCAACTCAAGAAGTTCCCCGACATACCCGTCTCCACTCGAGAGGAAGCACGTGGGGTCCCGCACACATCCAGGGGAGCCCCGTTTCCGCCTCCTAGCTCGAGATGAGGGATCCTTTCCCTGTTTCGTAGGGAAAGAATTCCCGGCGTTCCCGTCGCATCTCAAGAGGAGGCGCTCTCCACAGGAAAGGCGAGAGGAACTCCAGGGTCGTGCCACCATTCCAAGAGTCCCCCAGATGTGTCAGTCCATTCCAGAGGAACCTGTTTTCCCTGCACTGCCTTGACGTTCAAGCCGAGGATCGACTCCCACCACGTGTGCACGTGGGACAGCCCTGTGGGAAAGCCTCGTGGGAAAGCCTCGTGGGAAAGACTAGAGGGAAAACCATAGATCCTTTGATCCACGCTGCGGACTGCGTGACACTTCTGCTACCGCTCTGGAGGAAAGCGCAAGTGCATGCCCGCATTCGAGACGAGGACTGACTCCCCTGGGGAGACTCCAGAAGTACCCCAAGATCCATGTCAGCACTGGAGAGGAATCCTCAGGTTCCGGCCCCGACTCCACACAAGGTCTTAGGCCCCGGCATCGACGGGAGAGGAATCCCGAGAGGCCCCCGAGGAACTCGCATGGGGACTGGCCTTTCCTGAGGCCACCAGAGCGTGTCCCTGAGGTCCCCGTCGTAAGTCGAGAGCACCTGCCGCAACTCGAGAAAATCCAGGAGGTTTTGCCCTCCAGGCGAGATGAGGCCCATTTCCGCTGAGGCTTCTCGAGGCCAATCACATCTAACCACTGGAACTTCCAAAGGGTCCTTCCCACCCTTGCTGCAACTCAAGAAGTTCCCCGACATACCCGTCTGCACTCGAGAGGAAGCACGAGGTGTCCCGCACACATCCAGGGGAGCCCCGTTTCCGCCTCCGAGCTCGAGATGAGGGATCCTTTCCCTGTTTCGTAGGGAAAGAACTCCCGGCGTTCCCTTCGCATCTCAAGAGGAGGCGCTCTCCACAGGAAAGGCGAGAGGAACTCGAGCGTCGTGCCACCATTCCAAGAGTCCCCCAGATGTGTCAGTCCATTCCAGAGGAACCTGCTTTCCCTGCACTGCCTTGACGTTCAAGCCGAGGATCGACTCCCACCACGTGTGCACGTGGGACAGCCCTGTGGGAAAGCCTCGTGGGAAAGCCTCGTGGGAAAGACTCGAGGGAAAACCATAGATCCTTTGATCCACGCGGCGGACTGCGTGACACTGCTGCTCTCGCTCTGGAGGAAAGCGCAAGTGCATGCCCGCATTCGAGACGAGGACTGACTCCCCTGGGGAGACTCCAGAAGTACCCCAAGATCCATGTCAGCACTGGAGAGGAATCCTCAGGTTCCGGCCCCGACTCCACACAAGGTCTTAGGCCCCGGCATCGACGGGAGAGGAATCCCGAGAGGCCCCCGAGGAACTCGCATGGGGACTGGCCTTTCCTGAGGCCACCAGAGCGGGTCCCTGAGGTCCCCGTCGTAAGTCGAGAGCACCTGCCGCAACTCGAGAAAATCCAGGAGGTTTTGCCCTCCAGGCGAGATGAGGCCCATTTCCGCTGAGGCTTCTCGAGGCCAATCACATCTAACCACTGGAACTTCCAAAGGGTCCTTCACACCCTTGCTGCAACTCAAGAAGTTCCCCGACATACCCGTCTGCACTCGAGAGGAAGCACGAGGTGTCCCGCACACATCCAGGGGAGCCCCGTTTCCGCCTCCTAGCTCGAGATGAGGGATCCTTTCCCTGTTTCGTAGGGAAAGAATTCCCGGCGTTCCCGTCGCATCTCAAGAGGAGGCGCTCTCCACAGGAAAGGCGAGAGGAACTCCAGGGTCATGCCACCATTCCAAGAGTCCCCCAGATGTGTCAGTCCATTCCAGAGGAACCTGTTTTCCCTGCGCTGCCTTGACGTTCAAGCCGAGGATCGACTCCCACCACGTGTGCACGTGGGACAGCCCTGTGGGAAAGCCTCGTGGGAAAGCCTCGTGGGAAAGACTCGAGGGAAAACCATAGATCCTTTGATCCACGCGGCGGACTGCGTGACACTGCTGCTTCCGCTGTGGAGGAAAGCGCAAGTGCATGCCTGCATTCGAGACGAGGACTGACTCCCCTGGGGAGACTCCAGAAGTACCCCAAGATCCATGTCAGCACTGGAGAGGAATCCTCAGGTTCCGGCCCCGACTCCACACAAGGTCTTAGGCCCCGGCATCGAAGGGAGAGGTATCCCGAGAGGCCCCCGTGGAACTCGCATGGGGACTGGCCTTTCCTGAGGCCACCAGAGCGGTTCCCTGAGGTCCCCGTCGTAAGTCGAGAGCACCTGCCGCAACTCGAGAGAATCCAGGAGGTTTTGACCTCCAGGCGAGAGGAGACCCATTTCCGCTGAGGCTTCTCGAGGCCAATCACATCTAACCACTGGAACTTCGAAAGGGTCCTTCACACCATTGCTGCAACTCAAGAATTTCCCCGACATACCGTCTCCACTCGAGAGAAAGCACGTGGGGTCCCGCACACATCCAGGGGAGCTCGGTTTCCGCCCCCTAGCTCGAGGTGAGGGATCCTTTCCCTGTTTCGTAGGGAAAGAATTCCCGGCGTTCCCGTCGAATGTCAAGAGGAGGCGCTCTCCACAGGAAAGGCGAGAGGAACTCCAGGGTCGTGACGCCATTCCAAGAGTCCTCCAGATGTGTCAGTCCATTCCAGAGGAACCTGTTTTCCCTGCACTGCCTTGACGTTCAAGCCGAGGATCGACTCCCACCACGTGTGCACGTGGGACAGCCCTGTGGGAAAGCCTCGTGGGAAAGCCTCGTGGGAAAGACTCGAGGGAAAACCATAGATCCTTTGATCCACGCGGCGGACTGCGTGACACTGCTGCTACCGCTCTGGAGGAAAGCGCAAGTGCATGCCCGCATTCGAGACGAGGACTGACTCCCCTGGGGAGACTCCAGAAGTACCCCAAGATCCATGTCAGCACTGGAGAGGAATCCTCAGGTTCCGGCCCCGACTCCACACAAGGTCTTAGGCCCCGGCATCGACGGGAGAGGAATCCCGAGAGGCCCCCGAGGAACTCGCATGGGGACTGGCCTTTCCTGAGGCCACCAGAGCGGGTCCCTGAGGTCCCCGTCGTAAGTCGAGAGCACCTGCCGCAACTCGAGAAAATCCAGGAGGTTTTGCCCTCCAGGCGAGATGAGGCCCATTTCCGCTGAGGCTTCTCGAGGCCAATCACATCTAACCACTGGAACTTCCAAAGGGTCCTTCACACCATTGCTGCAACTCAAGAAGTTCCCCGACATACCCGTCTCCACTCGAGAGGAAGCACGTGGGTCCCGCACACATCCAGGGGAGCCCCGTTTCCGCCTCCTAGCTCGAGATGAGGGATCCTTTCCCTGTTTCGTAGGGAAAGAATTCCCGGCGTTCCCGTCGCATCTCAAGAGGAGGCGCTCTCCACAGGAAAGGCGAGAGGAACTCCAGGGTCGTGCCACCATTCCAAGAGTCCCCCAGATGTGTCAGTCCATTCCAGAGGAACCTGTTTTCCCTGCACTGCCTTGACGTTCAAGCCGAGGATCGACTCCCACCACGTGTGCACGTGGGACAGCCCTGTGGGAAAGCCTCGTGGGAAAGCCTCGTGGGAAAGACTCGAGGGAAAACCATAGATACTTTGATCCACGCGGCGGACTGCGTGACACTGCTGCTTCCGCTGTGGAGGAAAGCGCAAGTGCATGCCTGCATTGGAGACGAGGACTGACTCCCCTGGGGAGACTCCAGAAGTACCCCAAGATCCATGTCAGCACTGGAGAGGAATCCTCAGGTTCCGGCCCCGACTCCACACAAGGTCTTAGGCCCCGGTATCGACGGGAG
The DNA here is from genome assembly GCF_042477335.2 of Ovis canadensis. Taxonomy (NCBI): domain Eukaryota; kingdom Metazoa; phylum Chordata; class Mammalia; order Artiodactyla; family Bovidae; genus Ovis; species Ovis canadensis. The sequence goes on along the minus strand of NC_091249.1, from coordinate 9,427,299 downwards.
AGGAATCCCGAGAGGCCCCCGAGGAACTCGCATGGGGACTGGCCTTTCCTGAGGCCACCAGAGCGGGTCCCTGAGGTCCCCGTCGTAAGTCGAGAGCACCTGCCGCAACTCGAGAAAATCCAGGAGGTTTTGCCCTCCAGGCGAGATGAGGCCCATTTCCGCTGAGGCTTCTCGAGGCCAATCACATCTAACCACTGGAACTTCCAAAGGGTCCTTCACACCCTTGCTGCAACTCTAGAAGTTCCCCGACATACCCGTCTGCACTCGAGAGGAAGCACGAGGTGTCCCGCACACATCCAGGGGAGCCCCGTTTCCGCCTCCTAGCTCGAGATGAGGGATCCTTTCCCTGTTTCGTAGGGAAAGAATTCCCGGCGTTCCCGTCGCATCTCAAGAGGAGGCGCTCTCCACAGGAAAGGCGAGAGGAACTCCAGGGTCATGCCACCATTCCAAGAGTCCCCCAGATGTGTCAGTCCATTCCAGAGGAACCTGTTTTCCCTGCACTGCCTTGACGTTCAAGCCGAGGATCGACTCCCACCACGTGTGCACGTGGGACAGCCCTGTGGGAAAGCCTCGTGGGAAAGCCTCGTGGGAAAGACTCGAGGGAAAACCATAGATCCTTTGATCCACGCGCCGGACTGCGTGACACTGCTGCTACCGCTCTGGAGGAAAGCGCAAGTGCATGCCCGCATTCGAGACGAGGACTGACTCCCCTGGGGAGACTCCAGAAGTACCCCAAGATCCATGTCAGCACTGGAGAGGAATCCTCAGGTTCCGGCCCCGACTCCACACAAGGTCTTAGGCCCCGGCATCGACGGGAGAGGAATCCCGAGAGGCCCCCGAGGAACTCGCATGGGGACTGGCCTTTCCTGAGGCCACCAGAGCGGGTCCCTGATGTACCCGTCGTAAGTCGAGAGCACCTGCCGCAACTCGCGAAAATCCAGGAGGTTTTGCCGTCCAGGCGAAATGAGGCCCATTTCCGCTGAGGCTTCTCGAGGCCAATCACATCTAACCACTGGAATTTCCAAAGGGTCCTTCACACCATTGCTGCAACTCAAGAGGTTCCCCGACATACCCGTCTCCACTCGAGAGGAAGCACGTGGGGTCCCACACACATCCAGGGGAGCTCCGTTTCCGCCTCCTAGCTCGAGATGAGGGATCCTTTCCCTGTTTCGTAGGGAAATAATTCCCGGCGTTCCCGTCGCATCTCAAGAGGAGGCGCTCTCCACAGGAAAGGCGAGAGGAACTCCAGGGTCGTGCCACCATTCCAAGAGTCCCCCAGATGTGTCAGTCCATTCCAGAGGAACCTGTTTTCCCTGCACTGCCTTGACGTTCAAGCCGAGGATCGACTCCCACCACGTGTGCACGTGGGACAGCCCTGTGGGAAAGCCTCGTGGGAAAGCCTCGTGGGTAAGACTCGAGGGAAAACCATAGATCCTTTGATCCACGCGGCGGACTGCGTGACACTGTTGCTCTCGCTCTGGAGGAAAGCGCAAGTGAATGCCCGCATTCGAGACGAGGACTGACTCCCCTGGGGAGACTCCAGAAGTACCCCAAGATCCATGTCAGCACTGGAGAGGAATCCTCAGGTTCCGGCCCCGACTCCACACAAGGTCTTAGGCCCCGGCATCGACGGGAGAGGAATCCCGAGAGGCCCCCGAGGAACTCGCATGGGGACTGGCCTTTCCTGAGGCCACCAGAGCTGGTCCCTGAGGTCCCCGTCGTAACTCGAGAGCACCTGCCGCAACTCGAGAAAATCCAGGAGGTTTTGCCCTCCAGGCGAGATGAGGCCATTTTCCGCTGAGGCTTCTCGAGGCCAATCACATCTAACCACTGGAACTTCCAAAGGGTCCTTTACACCATTGCTGCAACTCAAGAAGTTCCCCGACATACCCGTCTCCACTCGAGAGGAAGCACGTGGGGTCCCGCACACATCCAGGGGAGCCCCGTTTCCGCCTCCTAGCTCGAGATGAGGGATCCTTTCCCTGTTTCGTAGGGAAAGAATTCCCGGCGTTCCCGTCGCATCTCAAGAGGAGGCGCTCTCCACAGGAAAGGCGAGAGGAACTCCAGGGTTATGCCACCATTCCAAGAGTCCCCCAGATGTGTCAGTCCATTCCAGAGGAACCTGTTTTCCCTGCACTGCCTTGACGTTCAAGCCGAGGATCGACTCCCACCACGTGTGCACGTGGGACAGCCCTGTGGGAAAGCCTCGTGGGAAAGCCTCGTGGGAAAGACTCGAGGGAAAACCATAGATCCTTTGATCCACGCGGCGGACTGCGTGACACTGCTGCTACCGCTCTGGAGGAAAGCGCAAGTGCATGCCCGCATTCGAGACGAGGACTGACTCCCCTGGGGAGACTCCAGAAGTACCCCAAGATCCATGTCAGCACTGGAGAGGAATCCTCAGGTTCCGGCCCCGACTCCACACAAGGTCTTAGGCCCCGGCATCGACGGGAGAGGAATCCCGAAAGGCCCCCGAGGAACTCGCATGGGGACTGGCCTTTCCTGAGGCCACCAGAGCGGGTCCCTGAGGTCCCCGTCGTAAGTCGAGAGCACCTGCCGCAACTCGAGAAAATCCAGGAGGTTTTGCCCTCCAGGCGAGATGAGGCCCATTTCCTCTGAGGCATCTCGAGGCCAATCACATCTAACCACTGGAACTTCCAAAGGGTCCTTCACACCCTTGCTGCAACTCAAGAAGTTCCCCGACATACCCGTCTCCCCTCGAGAGGAAGCACGTGGGGTCCCGCACACATCCAGGGGAGCCCCGTTTCCGCCTCCTAGCTCGAGATGAGGGATCCTTTCCCTGTTTCGTACGGAAAGAATTCCCGGCGTTCCCGTCGCATCTCAAGAGGAGGCGCTCTCCACAGGAAAGGCGAGAGGAACTCCAGGGTCTTGCCACCATTCCAAGAGTCCCCCAGATGTGTCAGTCCATTCCAGAGGAACCTGTTTTCCCTGCACTGCCTTGACGTTCAAGCCGAGGATCGACTCCCACCACGTGTGCACGTGGGACAGCCCTGTGGGAAAGCCTCGTGGGAAAGCCTCGTGGGAAAGACTCGAGGGAAAACCATAGATCCTTTGATCCACGCGGCGGACTGCGTGACACTGCTGCTACCGCTCTGGAGGAAAGCGCAAGTGCATGCCCGCATTCGAGACGAGGACTGACTCCCCTGGGGAGACTCCAGAAGTACCCCAAGATCCATGTCAGCACTGGAGAGGAATCCTCAGGTTCCGGCCCCGACTCCACACAAGGTCTTAGGCCCCCTCATCGACGGGAGAGGAATCCCGAGAGGCCCCCGAGGAACTCGCATGGGGACTGGCCTTTCCTGAGGCCACCAGAGCGGGTCCCTGAGGTCCCCATCGTAAGTCGAGAGCACCTGCCGCAACTCGAGAAATTCCAGGAGGTTTTGCCCTCCAGGCGAGATGAGGCCCATTTCCGCTGAGGCTTCTCGAGGCCAATCACATCTAACCACTGGAACTTCCAAAGGGTCCTTCACACCCTTGCTGCAACTCAAGATGTTCCCCGACATACCCGTCTCCACTCGAGAGGAAGCACGTGGTGTCCCGCACACATCCAAGGGAGCCCCGTTTCCGACTCCTAGCTCGAGATGAGGGATCCTTTCCCTCTTTCGTAGGGAAAGAATTCCCGGCGTTCCCGTCGCATCTCAAGAGGAGGCGCTCTCCACAGGAAAGGCGAGAGGAACTCCAGGGTTATGCCACCATTCCAAGAGTCCCCCAGATGTGTCAGTCCATTCCAGAGGAACCTTTTTTCCCTGCACTGTCTTGACGTTCAAGCCGAGGATCGACTCCCACCACGTGTGCACGTGGGACAGCCCTGTGGGAAAGCCTCGTGGGAAAGCCTCGTGGGAAAGACTCGAGGGAAAACCATACATCCTTTGATCCACGCGGCGGACTGCGTGACACTGCTGCTACCGCTCTGGAGGAAAGCGCAAGTGCATGCCCGCATTTGAGACGAGGACTGACTCCCCTGGGGAGACTCCAGAAGTACCCCAAGATCCATGTCAGCACTGGAGAGGAATTCTCAGGTTCCGGCCCCGACTCCACACAAGGTCTTAGGCCCCGGCATCGACGGGAGAGGAATCCCGAGAGGCCCCCGAGGAACTCGCATGGGGACTGGCCTTTCCTGAGGCCACCAGAGCGGGTCCCTGAGGTCCCCGTCGTAAGTCGAGAGCACCTGCCGCAACTCGAAAAAATCCAGGAGGTTTTGCCCTCCAGGCGCGATGAGGCCCATTTCCGCTGAGGCTTCTCGAGGCTAATCTCGTCTAACCACTGGAACTTCCAAAGGGTCCTTCACACCCTTGCTGCAACTCAAGAAGTTCCCCGACATACCCGTCTCCACTCGGGAGGAAGCACGTGGGTCCCGCACACATCCAGGTGAGCCCCGTTTCCGCCTCCTAGCTCGAGATGAGGGATCCTTTCCCTGTTTCGTAGGGAAAGAATTCCCGGCGTTCCCGTCGCATCTCAAGAGGAGGCGCTCTCCACAGGAAAGGCGAGAGGAACTCCAGGGTCGTGCCACCATTCCAAGAGTCCCCCAGATGTGTCAGTCCATTCCAGAGGAACCTGTTTTGCCTGCACTGCCTTGACGTTCAAGCCGAGGATCGACTCCCACCACGTGTGCACGTGGGACAGCCCTGTGGGAAAGCCTCGTGGGAAAGCCTCGTGGGAAAGACTCGAGGGAAAACCATAGATCCTTTGGTCCACGCGGCGGACTGCGTGACACTGCTGCTACTGCTCTGGAGGAAAGCGCAAGTGCATGCCCGCATTCGAGACGAGGACTGACTCCCCTGGGGAGACTCCAGAAATACCCCAAGATCCATGTCAGCCCTGGAGAGGAATCCTCAGGTTCCGGCCCCGACTCCACACAAGGTCTTAGGCCCCGGCATCGACGGGAGAGGAATCCCGAGAGGCCCCTGAGGAACTCGCATGGGGACTGGCCTTTCCTGAGGCCACCAGAGCGGGTCCCTGAGGTCCCCGTCGTAAGTCGAGAGCACCTGCCGCAACTCGAGAAAATCCAGGAGGTTTTGCCCTCCAGGCGAGATGAGGTCCATTTCCACTGAGGCTTCTCGAGGCCAATCACATCTAACCACTGGAACTTCCAAAGGGTCCTTCACACCCTTGCTGCAACTCAAGAAGTTCCCCGACATACCCGTCTCCACTCGAGAGGAAGCACGTGGTGTCCCGCACAAATCCAGGGGAGCCCCGTTTCCGCCTCCTAGCTCGAGATGAGGGATCCTTTCCCTGTTTCGTAGGGAAAGAATTCCCGGCGTTCCCGTCGCATCTCAAGAGGAGGCGCTCTCCACAGGAAGGGCGAGAGGAACTCCAGGGACATGCCACCATTCCAAGAGTCCCCCAGATGTGTCAGTCCATTCCAGAGGAACCTGTTTTCCCTGCACTGTCTTGACGTTCAAGCCGAGGATCGACTCCCACCACGTGTGCACGTGGGACAGCCCTGTGGGAAAGCCTCGTGGGAAAGCCTCATGGGAAAGACTCGAGGGAAAACCATAGATCCTTTGATCCACGCGGCGGACTGCGTGACACTGCTGCTACCGCTCTGGAGGAAAGCACAAGTGCATGCCCGCATTCGAGACGAGGACTGACTCCCCTGGGGAAACTCCAGAAGTACCCCAAGATCCATGTCAGCACTGGAGAGGAATCCTCAGGTTCCGGCCCCGACTCCACACAAGGTCTTAGGCACCGGTATCGACGGGAGAGGAATCCCGAGACGCCCCCGAGGTACTCGCATGGGGACTGGCCTTTCTTGAGGCCACCAGAGCGGTTCCCTGAGGTCCCCGTCGTAAGTCGAGAGCACCTGCCGCAACTCGAGAAAATCCAGGAGGTTTTGCCCTCCAGGCGAGATGAGGCACATTTCCGCTGAGGCTTCTGGAGGCCACTCACATCTAACCACTGGATCTTCCAAAGGGTCCTTCACACCCTTGCTGCAACTCAAGAAGTTCCCCGACATACCCGTCTGCACTCGAGAGGAAGCACGTGGTGTCCCGCACACATCCAGGGGAGACCCGTTTCCTCCTCCTAGCTCGAGATGAGGGATCCTTTCCCTGTTTCGTAGGGAAAGAATTCCCGGCGTTCCCGTCGCATCTCAAGAGGAGGCGCTCTCCACAGGAAAGGCGAGAGGAACTCCAGGGTCGTGCCACCATTCCAAGAGTCCCCCAGATGTGTCAGTCCATTCCAGAGGAACCTGTTTTCCCTGCACTGCCTTGACGTTCAAGCCGAGGTTCGACTCCCACCACGTGTGCACGTGGGACAGCCCTGTGGGAAAGCCTCGGGGGAAAGCCTCGTTGGAAAGACTCGAGGGAAAACCATAGATCCTTTGTTCCACGCGGCGGACTGCGTGACACTGCTGCTACCGCTCTGGAGGAAAGCGCAAGTGCATGCCCGCATTCGAGACGAGGACTGACTCCCCTGGGGAGACTCCAGAAGTACCCCAAGATCCATGTCAGCACTGGAGAGGAATCCTCAGGTTCCGGCCCCGACTCCACACAAGGTCTTAGGCCCCCGCATCGACCTGAGAGGAATCCCCAGAGGCCCCCGAGGAACTCGCATGGGGACTGGCCTTTCCTGAGGCCACCAGAGCGGGTCCCTGAGGTCCCCGTCGTAAGTCGAGAGCACCTGCCGCAACTCGAGAAAATCCAGGAGGTTTTGCCCTCCAGTCGAGATGAGGCCCATTTCCGCTGAGGCTTCTCGAGGCCAATCACATCTAACCACTGGAACTTCCAAAGGGTCCTTCACACCCTTGCTGCAACTCAAGAAGTTCCCCGACATACCCGTCTCCACTCGAGAGGAAGCACGTGGTGTCCCGCACACATCCAGGGGAGCCCCGTTTCCGACTCCTAGCTCGAGATGAGGGATCCTTTCCCTGTTTCGTAGGGAAAGAATTCCCGGCGTTCCCGTCGCATCTCAAGAGGAGGCGCTCTCCACAGGAAAGGCGAGAGGAACTCCAGGGTCATGCCACCATTCCAAGAGTCCCCCAGATGTGTCAGTCCATTCCAGAGAAACCTGTTTTCCCTGCACTGCTTTGACGTTCAAGCCGAGGATCGACTCCCACCACGTGTGCACTTGGGACAGCCCTGTGGGAAAGCCTCGTGGCAAAGCCTCGTGGGAAAGACTCGAGGGAAAAACATCGATCCTTTGATCCACGCGGCGGACTGCGTGACACTGCTGCTACCGCTCTGGAGGAAAGCGCAAGTGCATGCCCGCATTCGAGACGAGGACTGACTCCCCTGGGGAGACTCCAGAAGTACCCCAAGATCCATGTCAGCACTGGAGAGGAATCCTCAGGTTCCGGCCACGACTCCACACAAGGTCTTAGGCCCCGGCATCGACGGGAGAGGAATCCCGCGAGGCCCCCGAGGAACTCGCATGGGGACTGGACTTGCCTGATCCCACCAGAGCGGGTCCCTGAGGTCCCCGTCGTAAGTCGAGAGCACCTGCCGCAACTCGAAAAAATCCAGAAGGTTTTGCCCTCCAGGCGCGATGAGGCCCATTTCCGCTGAGGCTTCTCGAGGCTAATCTCGTCTAACCACTGGAACTTCCAAAGGGTCCTTCACACCCTTGCTGCAACTCAAGAAGTTCCCCGACATACCCGTCTCCACTCGGGAGGAAGCACGTGGGTCCCGCACACATCCAGGGGAGCCCCGTTTCCGCCTCCTAGCTCGAGATGAGGGATCCTTTCCCCGTTTCGTAGGGAAAGAATTCCCGGCGTTCCCGTCGCATCTCAAGAGGAGGCGCTCTCCACAGGAAAGGCGAGAGGAACTCCAGGGTCGTGCCACCATTCCAAGAGTCCCCCAGATGTGTCAGTCCATTCCAGAGGAACCTGTTTTGCCTGCACTGCCTTGACGTTCAAGCCGAGGATCGACTCCCACCACGTGTGCACGTGGGACAGCCCTGTGGGAAAGCCTCGAGGGAAAGCCTCGTGGGAAAGACTCGAGGGAAAACCATAGATCCTTTGGTCCACGCGGCGGACTGCGTGACACTGCTGCTACCGCTCTGGAGGAAAGCGCAAGTGCATGCCCGCATTCGAGACAAGGACCGACTCCCCTGGGGAGTCTCCAGAAGTACCCCAAGATCCATGTCAGCAGTGGAGAGGAATCCTCAGGTTCCGGCCCCGACTCCACACAAGGTCTTAGGCCCCGGCATCGACGGGAGAGGAATCCCGAGAGGCCCCCGAGGAACTCGCATCGGGACTGGCCTTTCCTGAGGCCACCAGAGCGGGTCCCTGAGGTCCCCGTCGTAAGTCGAGAGCACCTGCCGCAAGTCGAGAAAATCCAGGAGGTTTTGCCCTCCAGGCGAGATGAGGCCCATTTCCACTGAGGCTTCTCGAGGCCAATCACGTCTAACCACTGGAACTTCCAAAGGGTCCTTCACACCATTGCTGCAACTCAAGAAGTTCCCCGACATACCCGTCTCCACTCGAGAGGAAGCACGTGGGTCCCGCACACATCCAGGGGAGCCCCGTTTCCGCCTCCTAGCTCGAGATGAGGGATCCTTTCCCTGTTTCGTAGGGAAAGAATTCCCGGCGTTCCCGTCGCATCTCAAGAGGAGGCGCTCTCCACAGGAAAGGCGAGAGGAACTCCAGGGTCGTGCCACCATTCCAAGAGTCCCCCAGATGTGTCAGTCCATTCCAGAGGAACCTGTTTTCCCTGCACTGCCTTGACGTTCAAGCCGAGGATCGACTCCCACCACGTGTGCACGTGGGACAGCCCTGTGGGAAAGCCTCGTGGGAAAGCCTCGTGGGAAAGACTCGAGGGAAAACCATAGATCCTTTGATCCACGCGGCGGACTGCGTGACACTGCTGCTTCCGCTGTGGAGGAAAGCGCAAGTGCATGCCTGCATTGGAGACGAGGACTGACTCCCCTGGGGAGACTCCAGAAGTACCCCAAGATCCATGTCAGCACTGGAGAGGAATCCTCAGGTTCCGGCCCCGACTCCACACAAGGTCTTAGGCCCCGGCATCGACGGGAGAGGAATCCCGAGAGGCCCCCGAGGAACTCGCATGGGGACTGGCCTTTCCTGAGGCCACCAGAGCGGGTCCCTGAGGTCCCCGTCGTAAGTCGAGAGCACCTGCCGCAACTCGAGAAAATCCAGGAGGTTTTGCCCTCCAGGCGAGATGAGGCCCATTTCCGCTGAGGCTTCTAGAGGCCAATCACATCTAACCACTGGAACTTCCAAAGGGTCCTTCACACCCTTGCTGCAACTCTAGAAGTTCCCCGACATACCCGTCTGCACTCGAGAGGAAGCACGAGGTGTCCCGCACACATCCAGGGGAGCCCCGTTTCCGCCTCCTAGCTCGAGATGAGGGATCCTTTCCCTGTTTCGTAGGGAAAGAATTCCCGGCGTTCCCGTCGCATCTCAAGAGGAGGCGCTCTCCACAGGAAAGGCGAGAGGAACTCCAGGGTCATGCCACCATTCCAAGAGTCCCCCAGATGTGTCAGTCCATTCCAGAGGAACCTGTTTTCCCTGCACTGCCTTGACGTTCAAGCCGAGGATCGACTCCCACCACGTGTGCACGTGGGACAGCCCTGTGGGAAAGCCTCGTGGGAAAGCCTCGTGGGAAAGACTCGAGGGAAAACCATAGATCTTTTGATCCACGCGGCGGACTGCGTGACACTGCTGCTACCGCTCTGGAGGAAAGCGCAAGTGCATGCCCGCATTCGAGACGAGGACTGACTCCCCTGGGGAGACTCCAGAAGTACCCCAAGATCCATGTCAGCACTGGAGAGGAATCCTCAGGTTCCGGCCCCGACTCCACACAAGGTCTTAGGCCCCGGCATCGACGGGAGAGGAATCCCGAGAGGCCCCCGAGGAACTCGCATGGGGACTGGCCTTTCCTGAGGCCACCAGAGCGGGTCCCTGATGTACCCGTCGTAAGTCGAGAGCACCTGCCGCAACTCGCGAAAATCCAGGAGGTTTTGCCCTCCAGGCGAAATGAGGCCCATTTCCGCTGAGGCTTCTCGAGGCCAATCACATCTAACCACTGGAACTTCCAAAGGGTCCTTCACACCATTGCTGCAACTCAAGAGGTTCCCCGACATACCCGTCTCCACTCGAGAGGAAGCACGTGGGGTCCCGCACACATCCAGGGGAGCTCCGTTTCCGCCTCCTAGCTCGAGATGAGGGATCCTTTCCCTGTTTCGTAGGGAAAGAATTCCCGGCGTTCCCGTCGCATCTCAAGAGGAGGCGCTCTCCACAGGAAAGGCGAGAGGAACTCCAGGGTCGTGCCACCATTCCAAGAGTCCCCCAGATGTGTCAGTCCATTCCAGAGGAACCTGTTTTCCCTGCACTGCCTTGACGTTCAAGCCGAGGATCCACTCCCACCACGTGTGCACGTGGGACAGCCCTGTGGGAAAGCCTCGTGGGAAAGCCTCGTGGGAAAGACTCGAGGGAAAACCATAGATCCTTTGATCCACGCGGCGGACTGCGTGACACTGCTGCTCTCGCTCTGGAGGAAAGCGCAAGTGAATGCCCGCATTCGAGACGAGGACTGACTCCCCTGGGGAGACTCCAGAAGTACCCCAAGATCCATGTCAGCACTGGAGAGGAATCCTCAGGTTCCGGCCCCGACTCCACACAAGGTCTTAGGCCCCGGCATCGACGGGAGAGGAATCCCGAGAGGCCCCCGAGGAACTCGCATGGGGACTGGCCTTTCCTGAGGCCACCAGAGCGGGTCCCTGAGGTCCCCGTCGTAAGTCGAGAGCACCTGCCGCAACTCGAGAAAATCCAGGAGGTTTTGCCCTCCAGGCGAGATGAGGCCATTTTCCGCTGAGGCTTCTCGAGGCCAATCACATCTAACCACTGGAACTTCCAAAGGGTCCTTTACACCATTGCTGCAGCTCAAGAAGTTCCCCGACATACCCGTCTCCACTCGAGAGGAAGCACGTGGGGTCCCGCACACATCCAGGGGAGCCCCGTTTCCGCCTCCTAGCTCGAGATGAGGTATCCTTTCCCTGTTTCGTAGGGAAAGAATTCCCGGCGTTCCCGTCGCATCTCAAGAGGAGGCGCTCTCCACAGGAAAGGCGAGAGGAACTCCAGGGTCGTGCCACCATTCCAAGAGTCCCCCAGATGTGTCAGTCCATTCCAGAGGAACCTGTTTTCCCTGCACTGCCTTGACGTTCAAGCCGAGGATCGACTCCCACCACGTGTGCACGTGGGACAGCCCTGTGGGAAAGCCTCGTGGGAAAGCCTCGTGGGAAAGACTCGAGGGAAAACCATAGATCCTTTGATCCACGCGGCGGACTGCGTGACACTGCTGCTACCGCTCTGGAGGAAAGCGCAAGTGCATGCCCGCATTCGAGACGAGGACTGACTCCCCTAGGGAGACTCCAGAAGTACCCCAAGATCCATGTCAGCACTGGAGAGGAATCCTCAGGTTCCGGCCCCGACTCCACACAAGGTCTTAGGCCCCGGCATCGACGGGAGAGGAATCCCGAGAGGCCCCCGAGGAACTCGCATGGGGACTGGACTTTCCTGAGGCCACCAGAGCGGGTCCCTGAGGTCCCCGTCGTAAGTCGAGAGCACCTGCCGCAACTCGAGAAAATCCAGGAGGTTTTGCCCTCCAGGCGAGATGAGGCCCATTTCCGCTGAGGCATCTCGAGGCCAATCACATCTAACCACTGGAACTTCCAAAGGGTCCTTCACACCCTTGCTGCAACTCAAGAAGTTCCCCGACATACCCGTCTCCCCTCGAGAGGAAGCACGTGGGGTCCCGCACACATCCAGGGGAGCCCCTTTTCCGCCTCCTAGCTCGAGATGAGGGATCCTTTCCCTGTTTCGTACGGAAAGAATTCCCGGCGTTCCCGTCGCATCTCAAGAGGAGGCGCTCTCCACAGGAAAGGCGAGAGGAACTCCAGGGTCGTGCCACCATTCCAAGAGTCCCCCAGATGTGTCAGTCCATTCCAGAGGAACCTGTTTTCCCTGCACTGCCTTGACGTTCAAGCCGAGGATCGACTCCCACCACGTGTGCACGTGGGACAGCCCTGTGGGAAAGCCTCGTGGGAAAGCCTCGTGGGAAAGACTCGAGGGAAAACCATAGATCCTTTGATCCACGCGGCGGACTGCGTGACACTGCTGCTACCGCTCTGGAGGAAAGCGCAAGTGCATGCCCGCATTCGAGACGAGGACTGACTCCCCTGGGGAGACTCCAGAAGTACCCCAAGATCCATGTCAGCACTGGAGAGGAATCCTCAGGTTCCGGCCCCAACTCCACACAAGGTCTTAGGCCCCGGCATCGACGGGAGAGGAATCCCGAGACGCCCCCGAGGAACTCGCATGGGGACTGGCCTTTCCTGAGGCCACCAGAGCGGGTCCCTGAGGTCCCCGTCGTAAGTCCAGAGCACCTGCCGCAACTCGAGAAAATCCAGGAGGTTTTGCCCTCCAGGCGAGATGAGGCCCATTTCCGCTGAGGCTTCTCGAGGCCAATCACATCTAACCACTGGAACTTCCAAAGGGTCCTTCACACCCTTGCTGCAACTCAAGAAGTTCCCCGACATACCCGTCTGCACTCGAGAGGAAGCACGTGGTGTCCCGCACACATCCAGGGGAGACCCGTTTCCTCCTCCTAGCTCGAGATGAGGGATCCTTTCCCTGTTTCGTAGGGAAAGAATTCCCGGCGTTCCCGTCGCATCTCAAGAGGAGGCGCTCTCCACAGGAAAGGCGAGAGGAACTCCAGGGTCATGTCACCATTCCAAGAGTCCCCCAGATGTGTCAGTCCATTCCAGAGGAACCTGTTTTCCCTGCACTGCCTTGACGTTCAAGCCGAGGATCGACTCCCACCACGTGTGCACGTGGGACAGCCCTGTGGGAAAGCCTCGTGGGAAAGCCTCGTGGGAAAGACTCGAGGGAAAACCATAGATCCTTTGGTCCACGCGGCGGACTGCGTGACACTGCTGCTACCGCTCTGGAGGAAAGCGCAAGTGCATGCCCGCATTCGAGACAAGGACCGACTCCCCTGGGGAGTCTCCAGAAGTACCCCAAGATCCATGTCAGCACTGGAGAGGAATCCTCAGGTTCCGGCCCCGACTCCACACAAGGTCTTAGGCCCCGGCATCGACGGGAGAGGAATCCCGAGAGGCCCCCGAGGAACTCGCATCGGGACTGGCCTTTCCTGAGGCCACCAGAGCGGGTCCCTGAGGTCCCCGTCGTAAGTCGAGAGCACCTGCCGCAACTCGAGAAAATCCAGGAGGTTTTGCCCTCCAGGCGAGATGAGGCCCATTTCCACTGAGGCTTCTCGAGGCCAATCACGTCTAACCACTGGAACTTCCAAAGGGTCCTTCACACCCTTGCTGCAACTCAAGAAGTTCCCCGACATACCCTTCTCCACTCGAGAGGAAGCACGTGGGGTCCCGCACACATCCAGGGGAGCCCCGTTTCCGCCTCCTAGCTCGAGATGAGGGATTCTTTCCCTGTTTCGTACGGAAAGAATTCCCGGCGTTCCCGTCGCATCTCAAGAGGAGGCGCTCTCCACAGGAAAGGCGAGAGGAACTCCAGGATCGTGCCACCATTCCAAGAGTCCCCCAGATGTGTCAGTCCATTCCAGAGGAACCTGTTTTCCCTGCACTGCCTTGACGTTCAAGCCGAGGATCGACTCCCACCACGTGTGCACGTGGGACAGCCCTGTGGGAAAGCCTCGTGGGAAAGCCTCGTGGGAAAGACTCGAGGGAAAACCATAGATCCTTTGATCCACGCGGCGGACTGCGTGACACTGCTGCTACCGCTCTGGAGGAAAGCGCAAGTGCATGCCCGCATTCGAGACGAGGACTGACTCCCCTGGGGAGACTCCAGAAGTACCCCAAGATCCATGTCAGCACTGGAGAGGAATCCTCAGGTTCCGGCCCCGACTCCACACAAGGTCTTAGGCCCCCGCATCGACGGGAGAGGAATCCCGAGAGGCCCCCGAGGAACTCGCATGGGGACTGGCCTTTCCTGAGGCCACCAGAGCGGGTCCCTGAGGTCCCCATCGTAAGTCGAGAGCACCTGCCGCAACTCGAGAAATTCCAGGAGGTTTTGCCCTCCAGGCGAGATGAGGCCCATTTCCGCTGAGGCTTCTCGAGGCCAATCACATCTAACCACTGGAACTTCCAAAGGGTCCTTCACACCCTTGCTGCAACTCAAGAAGTTCCCCGACATACCCGTCTCCACTCGAGAGGAAGCACGTGGTGTCCCGCACACATCCAAGGGAGCCCCGTTTCCGACTCCTAGCTCGAGATGAGGGATCCTTTCCCTCTTTCGTAGGGAAAGAATTCCCGGCGTTCCCGTCGCATCTCAAGAGGAGGCGCTCTCCACAGGAAAGGCGAGAGAAACTCCAGGGTCATGCCACCATTCCAAGAGTCCCCCAGATGTGTCAGTCCATTCCAGAGGAACCTGTTTTCCCTGCACTGCCTTGACGTTCAAGCCGAGGATCGACTCCCACCACGTGTGCACGTGGGACAGCCCTGTGGGAAAGCCTCGTGGGAAAGCCTCGTGGGAAAGACTCGAGGGAAAACCATACATCCTTTGATCCACGCGGCGGACTGCGTGACACTGCTGCTACCGCTCTGGAGGAAAGCGCAAGTGCATGCCCGCATTTGAGACGAGGACTGACTCCCCTGGGGAGACTCCAGAAGTACCCCAAGATCCATGTCAGCACTGGAGAGGAATTCTCAGGTTCCGGCCCCGACTCCACACAAGGTCTTAGGCCCCGGCATCGACGGGAGAGGAATCCCGAGAGGCCCCCGAGGAACTCGCATGGGGACTGGCCTTTCCTGAGGCCACCAGAGCGGGTCCCTGAGGTCCCCGTCGTAAGTCGAGAGCACCTGCCGCAACTCGAAAAAATCCAGGAGGTTTTGCCCTCCAGGCGCGATGAGGCCCATTTCCGCTGAGGCTTCTCGAGGCTAATCTCGTCTAACCACTGGAACTTCCAAAGGGTCCTTCACACCCTTGCTGCAACTCAAGAAGTTCCCCGACATACCCGTCTCCACTCGGGAGGAAGCACGTGGGTCCCGCACACATCCAGGTGAGCCCCGTTTCCGCCTCCTAGCTCGAGATGAGGGATCCTTTCCCTGTTTCGTAGGGAAAGAATTCCCGGCGTTCCCGTCGCATCTCAAGAGGAGGCGCTCTCCACAGGAAAGGCGAGAGGAACTCCAGGGTCGTGCCACCATTCCAAGAGTCCCCCAGATGTGTCAGTCCATTCCAGAGGAACCTGTTTTGCCTGCACTGCCTTGACGTTCAAGCCGAGGATCGACTCCCACTACGTGTGCACGTGGGACAGCCCTGTGGGAAAGCCTCGTGGGAAAGCCTCGTGGGAAAGACTCGAGGGAAAACCATAGAAACTTTGGTCCACGCGGCGGACTGCGTGACACTGCTGCTACTGCTCTGGAGGAAAGCGCAAGTGCATGCCCGCATTCGAGACGAGGACTGACTCCCCTGGGGAGACTCCAGAAATACCCCAAGATCCATGTCAGCCCTGGAGAGGAATCCTCAGGTTCCGGCCCCGACTCCACACAAGGTCTTAGGCCCCGGCATCGACGGGAGAGGAATCCCGAGAGGCCCCTGAGGAACTCGCATGGGGACTGGCCTTTCCTGAGGCCACCAGAGCGGGTCCCTGAGGTCCCCGTCGTAAGTCGAGAGCACCTGCCGCAACTCGAGAAAATCCAGGAGGTTTTGCCCTCCAGGCGAGATGAGGTCCATTTCCACTGAGGCTTCTCGAGGCCAATCACATCTAACCACTGGAACTTCCAAAGGGTCCTTCACACCCTTGCTGCAACTCAAAAAGTTCCCCGACATACCCGTCTCCACTCGAGAGGAAGCACGTGGTGTCCCGCACAAATCCAGGGGAGCCCCGTTTCCGCCTCCTAGCTCGAGATGAGGGATCCTTTCCCTGTTTCGTAGGGAAAGAATTCCCGGCGTTCCCGTCGCATCTCAAGCGGAGGCGCTCTCCACAGGAAAGGCGAGAGGAACTCCAGGGACATGCCACCATTCCAAGAGTCCCCCAGATGTGTCAGTCCATTCCAGAGGAACCTGTTTTCCCTGCACTGTCTTGACGTTCAAGCCGAGGATCGACTCCCACCACGTGTGTACTTGGGACAGCCCTGTGGGAAAGCCTCGTGGGAAAGCCTCGTGGGAAAGACTCGAGGGAAAACCATCGATCCTTTGATCCACGCGGCGGACTGCGTGACACTGCTGCTACCGCTCTGGAGGAAAGCGCAAGTGCATGCCCGCATTCGAGACGAGGACTGACTCCCCTGGGGAGACTCCAGAAGTACCCCAAGATCCATGTCAGCACTGGAGAGGAATCCTCAGGTTCCGGCCACGACTCCACACAAGGTCTTAGGCCCCGGCATCGACGGGAGAGGAATCCCGCGAGGCCCCCGAGGAACTCGCATGGGGACTGGACTTTCCCGATCCCACCAGAGCGGGTCCCTGAGGTCCCCGTCGTAAGTCGAGAGCACCTGCCGCAACTCGAAAAAATCCAGAAGGTTTTGCCCTCCAGGCGCGATGAGGCCCATTTCCGCTGAGGCTTCTCGAGGCTAATCTCGTCTAACCACTGGAACTTCCAAAGGGTCCTTCACACCCTTGCTGCAACTCAAGAAGTTCCCCGACATACCCGTCTCCACTCGAGAGGAAGCACGTGGGTCCCGCACACATCCAGGGGAGCCCCGTTTCCGCCTCCTAGCTCGAGATGAGGGATCCTTTCCCTGTTTCGTAGGGAAAGAATTCCCGGCGTTCCCGTCGCATCTCAAGAGGAGGCGCTCTCCACAGGAAAGGCGAGAGGAACTCCAGGGTCGTGCCACCATTCCAAGAGTCCCCCAGATGTGTCAGTCCATTCCAGAGGAACCTGTTTTCCCTGCACTGCCTTGACGTTCAAGCCGAGGATCGACTCCCACCACGTGTGCACGTGGGACAGCCCTGTGGGAAAGCCTCGTGGGAAAGCCTCGTGGGAAAGACTCAAGGGAAAACCATAGATCCTTTGATCCACGCGGCGGACTGCGTGACACTGCTGCTTCCGCTGTGGAGGAAAGCGCAAGTGCATGCCTGCATTGGAGACGAGGACTGACTCCCCTGGGGAGACTCCAGAAGTACCCCAAGATCCATGTCAGCACTGGAGAGGAATCCTCACGTTCCGGCCCCGACTCCACACAAGGTCTTAGGCCCCGGCATCGACGGGAGAGGAATCCCGAGAGGCCCCCGAGGAACTCGCATGGGGACTGGCCTTTCCTGAGGCCACCAGAGCGGGTCCCTGAGGTCCCCGTCGTAAGTCGAGAGCACCTGCCGCAACTCGAGAAAATCCAGGAGGTTTTGCCCTCCAGGCGAGATGAGGCCCATTTCCGCTGAGGCTTCTAGAGGCCAATCACATCTAACCACTGGAACTTCCAAAGGGTCCTTCACACCCTTGCTGCAACTCTAGAAGTTCCCCGACATACCCGTCTGCACTCGAGAGGAAGCACGAGGTGTCCCGCACACATCCAGGGGAGCCCCATTTCCGCCTCCTAGCTCGAGATGAGGGATCCTTTCCCTGTTTCGTAGGGAAAGAATTCCCGGCGTTCCCGTCGCATCTCAAGAGGAGGCGCTCTCCACAGGAAAGGCGAGAGGAACTCCAGGGTCATGCCACCATTCCAAGAGTCCCCCAGATGTGTCAGTCCATTCCAGAGGAACCTGTTTTCCCTGCACTGCCTTGACGTTCAAGCCGAGGATCGACTCCCACCACGTGTGCACGTGGGACAGCCCTGTGGGAAAGCCTCGTGGGAAAGCCTCGTGGGAAAGACTCGAGGGAAAACCATAGATCCTTTGATCCACGCGGCGGACTGCGTGACACTGCTGCTACCGCTCTGGAGGAAAGCGCAAGTGCATGCCCGCATTCGAGACGAGGACTGACTCCCCTGGGGAGACTCCAGAAGTACCCCAAGATCCATGTCAGCACTGGAGAGGAATCCTCAGGTTCCGGCCCCGACTCCACACAAGGTCTTAGGCCCCGGCATCGACGGGAGAGGAATCCCGAGAGGCCCCCGAGGAACTCGCATGGGGACTGGCCTTTCCTGAGGCCACCAGAGCGGGTCCCTGATGTACCCGTCGTAAGTCGAGAGCACCTGCCGCAACTCGCGAAAATCCAGGAGGTTTTGCCCTCCAGGCGAAATGAGGCCCATTTCCGCTGAGGCTTCTCGAGGCCAATCACATCTAACCACTGGAACTTCCAAAGGGTCCTTCACACCATTGCTGCAACTCAAGAGGTTCCCCGACATTCCCGTCTCCACTCGAGAGGAAGCACGTGGGGTCCCGCACACATCCAGGGGAGCTCCGTTTCCGCCTCCTAGCTCGAGATGAGGGATCCTTTCCCTGTTTCGTAGGGAAAGAATTCCCGGCGTTCCCGTCGCATCTCAAGAGGAGGCGCTCTCCACAGGAAAGGCGAGAGGAACTCCAGGGTCGTGCCACCATTCCAAGAGTCCCCCAGATGTGTCAGTCCATTCCAGAGGAACCTGTTTTCCCTGCACTGTCTTGACGTTCAAGCCGAGGATCGACTCCCACCACGTGTGCACGTGGGACAGCCCTGTGGGAAAGCCTCGTGGGAAAGCCTCGTGGGAAAAACTCGAGGGAAAACCATAGATCCTTTGATCCACGTGGCGGACTGCGTGACACTGCTGCTACCGCTCTGGAGGAAAGCGCAAGTGCATGCCCGCATTCGAGACGAGGACTGACTCCCCTGGGGAGACTCCAGAAGTACCCCAAGATCCATGTCAGCACTGGAGAGGAATCCTCAGGTTCCGGCCCCGACTCCACACAAGGTCTTAGGCCCCGGCATCGACGGGAGAGGAATCCCGAGAGGCCCCCGAGGAACTCGCATGGGGACTGGACTTTCCTGAGGCCACCAGAGCGGGTCCCTGAGGTCCCCGTCGTAAGTCGAGAGCACCTGCCGCAACTCGAGAAAATCCAGGAGGTTTTGCCCTCCAGGCGAGATGAGGCCATTTTCCGCTGAGACTTCTCGAGGCCAATCACATCTAACCACTGGAACTTCCAAAGGGTCCTTTACACCATTGCTGCAGCTCAAGAAGTTCCCCGACATACCCGTCTCCACTCGAGAGGAAGCACGTGGGGTCCCGCACACAACCAGGGGAGCCCCGTTTCCGCCTCCTAGCTCGAGATGAGGTATCCTTTCCCTGTTTCGTAGGGAAAGAATTCCCGGCGTTACCGTCGCATCTCAAGAGGAGGCGCTCTCCACAGGAAAGGCGAGAGGAACTCCAGGGTCGTGCCACCATTCCAAGAGTCCCCCAGATGTGTCAGTCCATTCCAGAGGAACCTGTTTTCCCTGCACTGTCTTGACGTTCAAGCCGAGGATCGACTCCCACCACGTGTGCACGTGGGACAGCCCTGTGGGAAAGCCTCGTGGGAAAGCCTCGTGGGAAAGACTCGAGGGAAAACCATAGATCCTTTGATCCACGCGGCGGACTGCGATACACTGCTGCTACCGCTCTGGAGGAAAGCGCAAGTGCATGCCCGCATTCGAGACGAGGACTGACTCCCCTGGGGAGACTCCAGAAGTACCCCAAGATCCATGTCAGCACTGGAGAGGAATCCTCAGGTTCCGGCCCCGACTCCACACAAGGTCTTAGGCCCCGGCATCGACGGGAGAGGAATCCCGAGAGGCCCCCGAGGAACTCGCATGGGGACTGGACTTTCCTGAGGCCACCAGAGCGGGTCCCTGAGGTCCCCGTCGTAAGTCGAGAGCACCTGCCGCAACTCGAGAAAATCCAGGAGGTTTTGCCCTTCAGGCGAGATGAGGCCCATTTCCGCTGAGGCATCTCGAGGCCAATCACATCTAACCACTGGAACTTCCAAAGGGTCCTTCACACCCTTGCTGCAACTCAAGAAGTTCCCCGACATACCCGTCTCCCCTCGAGAGGAAGCACGTGGGGTCCCGCACACATCCAGGGGAGCCCCGTTTCCGCCTCCTAGCTCGAGATGAGGGATCCTTTCCCTGTTTCGTACGGAAAGAATTCCCGGCGTTCCCGTCGCATCTCAAGAGGAGGCGCTCTCCACAGGAAAGGCGAGAGGAACTCCAGGGTCGTGCCACCATTCCAAGAGTCCCCCAGATGTGTCAGTCCATTCCAGAGGAACCTGTTTTCCCTGCACTGCCTTGACGTTCAAGCCGAGGATCGACTCCCACCACGTGTGCACGTGGGACAGCCCTGTGGGAAAGCCTCGTGGGAAAGCCTCGTGGGAAAGACTCGAGGGAAAACCATAGATCCTTTGATCCACGCGGCGGACTGCGTGACACTGCTGCTACCGCTCTGGAGGAAAGCGCAAGTGCATGCCCGCATTCGAGACGAGGACTGACTCCCCTGGGGAGACTCCAGAAGTACCCCAAGATCCATGTCAGCACTGGAGAGGAATCCTCAGGTTCCGGCCCCGACTCCACACAAGGTCTTAGGCCCCCGCATCGACGGGAGAGGAATCCCGAGAGGCCCCCGAGGAACTCGCATGGGGACTGGCCTTTCCTGAGGCCACCAGAGCGGGTCCCTGAGGTCCCCATCGTAAGTCGAGAGCACCTGCCGCAACTCGAGAAATTCCAGGAGGTTTTGCCCTCCAGGCGAGATGAGGCCCATTTCCGCTGAGGCTTCTCGAGGCCAATCACATCTAACCACTGGAACTTCCAAAGGGTCCTTCACACCCTTGCTGCAACTCAAGAAGTTGCCCGACATACCCGTCTCCACTCGAGAGGAAGCACGTGGTGTCCCGCACACATCCAAGGGAGCCCCGTTTCCGACTCCTAGCTCGAGATGAGGGATCCTTTCCCTCTTTCGTAGGGAAAGAATTCCCGGCGTTCCCGTCGCATCTCAAGAGGAGGCGCTCTCCACAGGAAAGGCGAGAGGAACTCCAGGGTCATGCCACCATTCCAAGAGTCCCCCAGATGTGTCAGTCCATTCCAGAGGAACCTGTTTTCCCTGCACTGCCTTGACGTTCAAGCCGAGGATCGACTCCCACCACGTGTGCACTTGGGACAGCCCTGTGGGAAAGCCTCGTGGGAAAGCCTCGTGGGAAAGACTCGAGGGAAAACCATACATCCTTTGATCCACGCGGCGGACTGCGTGACACTGATGCTACCGCTCTGGAGGAAAGCGCAAGTGCATGCCCGCATTCGAGACGAGGACTGACTCCCCTGGGGAGACTCCAGAAATACCCCAAGATCCATGTCAGCACTGGAGAGGAATTCTCAGGTTCCGGCCCCGACTCCACACAAGGTCTTAGGCCCCGGCATCGACGGGAGAGGAATCCCGAGAGGCCCCCGAGGAACTCGCATGGGGACTGGCCTTTCCTGAGGCCACCAGAGCGGGTCCCTGAGGTCCCCGTCGTAAGTCGAGAGCACCTGCCGCAACTCGAAAAAATCCAGGAGGTTTTGCCCTCCAGGCGCGATGAGGCCCATTTCCGCTGAGGCTTCTCGAGGCTAATCTCGTCTAACCACTGGAACTTCCAAAGGGTCCTTCACACTCTTGCTGCAACTCAAGAAGTTCCCCGACATACCCGTCTCCACTCGGGAGGAAGCACGTGGGTCCCGCACACATCAAGGTGAGCCCCGTTTCCGCCTCCTAGCTCGAGATGAGGGATCCTTTCCCTGTTTCGTAGGGAAAGAATTCCCGGCGTTCCCGTCGCATCTCAAGAGGAGGCGCTCTCCACAGGAAAGGCGAGAGGAACTCCAGGGTCGTGCCACCATTCCAAGAGTCCCCCAGATGTGTCAGTCCATTCCAGAGGAACCTGTTTTGCCTGCACTGCCTTGACGTTCAAGCCGAGGATCGACTCCCACCACGTGTGCACGTGGGACAGCCCTGTGGGAAAGCCTCGTGGGAAAGCCTCGTGGGAAAGACTCGAGGGAAAACCATAGATCCTTTGGTCCACGCGGCGGACTGCGTGAAACTGCTGCTACTGCTCTGGAGGAAAGCGCAAGTGCATGCCCGCATTCGAGACGAGGACTGACTCCCCTGGGGAGACTCCAGAAATACCCCAAGATCCATGTCAGCCCTGGAGAGGAATCCTCAGGTTCCGGCCCCGACTCCACACAAGGTCTTAGGCCCCGGCATCGAAGGGAGAGGAATCCCGAGAGGCCCCTGAGGAACTCGCATGGGGACTGGCCTTTCCTGAGGCCACCAGAGCGGGTCCCTGAGGTCCCCGTCGTAAGTCGAGAGCACCTGCCGCAACTCGAGAAAATCCAGGAGGTTTTGCCCTCCAGGCGAGATGAGGCCCATTTCCACTGAGGCTTCTCGAGGCCAATCACATCTAACCACTGGAACTTCAAAGGGTCCTTCACACCCTTGCTGCAACTCAAGAAGTTCCCCGACATACCCGTCTCCACTCGAGAGGAAGCACGTGGTGTCCCGCACAAATCCAGGGGAGCCCCGTTTCCGCCTCCTAGCTCGAGATGAGGGATCCTTTCCCTGTTTCGTAGGGAAAGAATTCCCGGCGTTCCCGTCGCATCTCAAGAGGAGGCGCTCTCCACAGGAAAGGCGAGAGGAACTCCAGGGACATGCCACCATTCCAAGAGTCCCCCAGATGTGTCAGTCCATTCCAGAGGAACCTGTTTTCCCTGCACTGTCTTGACGTTCAAGCCGAGGATCGACTCCCACCACGTGTGCACGTGGGATAGCCCTGTGGGAAAGCCTCGTGGGAAAGCCTCGTGGGAAAGACTCGAGGGAAAACCATAGATCCTTTGATCCACGCGGCGGACTGCGTGACACTGCTGCTACCGCTCTGGAGGAAAGCGCAAGTGCATGCCCGCATTCGAGACGACGACTGACTCCCCTGGGGAGACTCCAGAAGTACCCCAAGATCCATGTCAGCACTGGAGAGGAATCCTCAGGTTCTGGCCCCGACTCCACACAAGGTTTTAGGCCCCGGCATCGACGGGAGAGGAATCCCGAGAGGCCCCCGAGGAACTCGCATGGGGACTGGCCTTTCCTGAGGCCACCAGAGCGGGTCCCTGAGGTCCCCGTCGTAAGTCGAGAGCACCTGCTGCAACTCGAGAAAATCCAGGAGGTTTTGCCCTCCAGGCGAGATGAGGCCCATTTCCGCTGAGGCTTCTCGAGGCCAATCACATCTAACCACTGGAACTTCCAAAGGGTCCTTCACACCCTTGCTGCTACTCAAGAAGTTCCCCGACATACCCGTCTGCACTCGAGAGGAAGCACGTGGTGTCCCGCACACATCCAGGGGAGCCCCGTTTCCGCCTCCTAGCTCGAGATGAGGGATCCTTTCCCTGTTTCGTAGGGAAAGAATTCCCGGCGTTCCGTCGCATTTCAAGAGGAGGCGCTCTCCACAGGAAAGGCGAGAGGAACTCCAGGGTCGTGCCACCATTCCAAGAGTCCCCCAGATGTGTCAGTCCATTCCAGAGGAACCTGTTTTCCCTGCACTGTCTTGACGTTCAAGCCGAGGATCGACTCCCACCACGTGTGCACGTGGGACAGCCCTGTGGGAAAGCCTCGTGGGAAAGCCTCGTGGGAAAGACTCGAGGGAAAACCATAGATCCTTTGATCCACGCGGCGGACTGCGTGACACTGCTTCTACCGCTCTTGAGGAAAGCGCAATGCATGCCCACATTCGAGACGAGGACTGACTCCCCTGTGGAGACTCCAGAAGTACCCCAAGATCCATGTCAGCACTGGAGAGGAATCCTCAGGTTCCGGCCCCGACTCCACACAAGGTCTTAGGCACCGGTATCGACGGGAGAGGAATCCCGAGACGCCCCCGAGGTACTCGCATGGGGACTGGCCTTTCCTGAGGCCACCAGAGCGGGTCCCTGAGGTCCCCGTCGTAAGTCGAGAGCACCTGCCGCAACTCGAGAAAATCCAGGAGGTTTTGCCCTCCAGGCGAGATGAGGCCCATTTCCGCTGAGGCTTCTCGAGGCCAATCACATCTAACCACTGGAACTTCCAAAGGGTCCTTCACACCCTTGCTGCAACTCAAGAAGTTCCCCGACATACCCGTCTGCACTCGAGAGGAAGCACGTGGTGTCCCGCACACATCCAGTGGAGACCCGTTTCCTCCTCCTAGCTCGAGATGAGGGATCCTTTCCCTGTTTCGTAGGGAAAGAATTCCCGGCGTTCCCGTCGCATCTCAAGAGGAGGCGCTCTCCACAGGAAAGGCGAGAGGAACTCCAGGGTCATGTCACCATTCCAAGAGTCCCCCAGATGTGTCAGTCCATTCCAGAGGAACCTGTTTTCCCTGCACTGCCTTGACGTTCAAGCCGAGGATCGACTCCCACCACGTGTGCACGTGGGACAGCCCTGTGGGAAAGCCTCGTGGGAAAGCCTCGTGGGAAAGACTCGAGGGAAAACCATAGATCCTTTGGTCCACGCGGCGGACTGCGTGACACTGCTGCTACCGCTCTGGAGGAAAGCGCAAGTGCATGCCCGCATTCGAGACAAGGACCGACTCCCCTGGGGAGTCTCCAGAAGTACCCCAAGATCCATGTCAGCACTGGAGAGGAATCCTCAGGTTCTGGCCCCGACTCCACACAAGGTCTTAGGCCCCGGCATCGACGGGAGAGGAATCCCGAGAGGCCCCCGAGGAACTCGCATCGGGACTGGCCTTTCCTGAGGCCACCAGAGCGGGTCCCTGAGGTCCCCGTCGTAAGTCGAGAGCACCTGCCGCAACTCGATAAAATCCAGGAGGTTTTGCCCTCCAGGCGAGATGAGGCCCATTTCCACTGAGGCTTCTCGAGGCCAATCACGTCTAACCACTGGAACTTCCAAAGGGTCCTTCACACCCTTGCTGCAACTCAAGAAGTTCCCCGACATACCCTTCTCCACTCGAGAGGAAGCACGTGGGGTCCCGCACACATCCAGGGGAGCCCCGTTTCCGCCTCCTAGCTCGAGATGAGGGATCCTTTCCCTGTTTCGTAGGGAAAGATTTCCCGGCGTTCCCGTCGCATCTCAAGAGGAGGCGCTCTCCACAGGAAAGGCGAGAGGAACTCCAGGGTCGTGCCACCATTCCAAGAGTCCCACAGATGTGTCAGTCCATTCCAGAGAAACCTGTTTTCCCTACACTGCCTTGACGTTCAAGCCGAGGATCGACTCCCACCACGTGTGCACGTGGGACAGCCCTGTGGGAAAGCCTCGTGGGAAAGCCTCGTGGGAAAGACTCGAGGGAAAAACATAGATCCTTTGATCCACGCGGCGGACTGCGTGACACTGCTGCTACCGCTCTGGAGGAAAGCGCAAGTGCATGCCCGCATTCGAGACGAGGACTGACTCCCCTGGGGAGACTCCAGAAGTACCCCAAGATCCATGTCAGCCCTGGAGAGAAATCCTCAGGGTCCGGCCCCGACTCCACACAAGGTCTTAGGCCCCGGCATCGATGGGAGAGGAATCCCGAGCCGCCCCCGAGGAACTCGCATGGGGACTGGCCTTTCCTGAGGCCACCAGAGCGGGTCCCTGAGGTCCCCGTCGTAAGTCGAGAGCACCTGCCGCAACTCGAGAAAATCCAGGAGGTTTTGCCATCCAGGCGAGATGAGGCCCATTTCCGCTGAGGCTTCTCGAGGCCAATCACATCTAAACACTGGAACTTCCAAAGGGTCCTTCACACCCTTGCTGCAACTCAAGAAGTTCCACGACATACCCGTCTGCACTCGAGAGGAAGCACGTGGTGTCCCGCACACATCCAGGGGAGCCCCGTTTCCGCCTCCTAGCTCGAGATGAGGGATCCTTTCCCTGTTTCGTAGGGAAAGAATTCCCGGCGTTCCCGTCGCATCTCAAGAGGAGGCGCTCTCCACAGGAAAGGCGAGAGGAACTCCAGGGTCGTGACACCATTCCAAAAGTCCCCCAGATGTGTCAGTGCATTCCAGAGGAACCTGTTTTCCCTGCACTGCCTTGACGTTCAAGCCGAGGATCGACTCCCACCACGTGTGCACGTGGGACAGCCCTGTGGGAAAGCCTCGTGGGAAAGCCTCGTGGGAAAGACTCGAGGGAAAACCATAGATCCTTTGATCCACGCGGCGGACTGCGTGACACTGCTGCTACCGCTCTTGAGGAAAGCGCAATGCATGCCCGCATTCGAGACGAGGACTGACTCCCCTGGGGAGACTCCAGAAGTACCCCAAGATCCATGTCAGCACTGGAGAGGAATCCTCAGGTTCCGGCCCCGACTCCACACAAGGTCTTAGGCCCCGGCATCGACGGGAGAGGAATCCCGAGACGCCCACGAGGTAATCGCATGGGGACTGGCCTTTCCTGAGGCCACCA
The DNA here is from genome assembly GCF_042477335.2 of Ovis canadensis. Classification (NCBI taxonomy): domain Eukaryota; kingdom Metazoa; phylum Chordata; class Mammalia; order Artiodactyla; family Bovidae; genus Ovis; species Ovis canadensis. The sequence continues at coordinate 9,401,073 of NC_091249.1, read as the reverse complement.
GAGCGGTTCCCTGAGGTCCCCGTCGTAAGTCGAGAGCACCTGCCGCAACTCGAGAAAATCCAGGAGGTTTTGCCCTCCAGGCGAGTTGAGGCCCATTTCCGCTGAGGCTTCTCGAGGCCACTCACATCTAACCACTGGATCTTCCAAAGGATCCTTCACACCCTTGCTGCAACTCAAGAAGTTCCCCGACATACCCGTCTCCACTCGAGAGGAAGCACGCGGGGTCCCGCATACATCCAGGGGAGCCCCGTTTCCGCCTCCTAGCTCGAGATGAGGGATCCTTTCCCTGTTTCGTAGGGAAAGAATTCCCGGCGTTCCCGTCGCATCTCAAGAGGAGGCGCTCTCCACAGGAAAGGCGAGAGGAACTCCAGGGTCGTGCCACCATTCCAAGAGTCCCCCAGATGTGTCAGTGCATTCCAGAGGAACCTGTTTTCCCTGCACTGCCTTGACGTTCAAGCCGAGGATCGACTCCCACCACGTGTGCACGTGGGACAGCCCTGTGGGAAAGCCTCGTGGGAAAGCCGCGTGGGAAAGACTCGAGGGAAAACCATAGATCCTTTGATCCACGCGGCGGACTGCGTGACACTTCTGCTACCGCTCTGGAGGAAAGCGCAAGTGCATGCCCGCATTCGAGACGAGGACTGACTCCCCTGGGGAGACTCAAGACGTACCCCAAGATCCATGTCAGCACTGGAGAGGAATCCTCAAGTTCCGGCCCCGACTCCACACAAGGTTTAAGGCCCCGGCATCGACGGGAGAGGAATCCCGAGAGGCCCCCGAGGAACTCGCATGGGGACTGGCCTTTCCTGAGGCCACCAGAGCGGGTCCCTGAGGTCCCCGTCGTAAGTCGAGAGCACCTTCCGCAACTCGAGAAAATCCAGGAGGTTTTGCCCTCCAGGCGAGATGAGGCCCATTTCTGCTGAGGCTTCTCGAGGCCAATCACATCTAACCACTGGAACTTCCAAAGGGTCCTTCACACCATTGCTGCAACTCAAGAAGTTCCCCGACATACCCGTCTCCACTCGAGAGGAAGCACGTGGTGTCCCTCACACATCCAGGGGAGCCCCGTTTCCGCCTCCTAGCTCGAGATGAGGGATCCTTCCCTTTTTCGTAGGGAAAGAATTCCCGGCGTTCCAGTCGCATCTCAAGAGGAGGCGCTCTCCACAGGAAAGGCGAGAGGAACTCCAGGGTCGTGACACCATTCCAAGAGTCCCCCAGATGTGTCAGTCCATTCCAGAGGAACCTGTTTTCCCTGCACTGCCTTGACGTGCAACCCGAGGATCGACTCCCACCACGTGTGCACGTGGGACAGCCCTGTGGGAAAGCCTCGGGGGAAAGCCTCGTGGGAAAGACTCGAGGGAAAACCATAGATCCTTTGATCCATGCGGCGGACTACGGGACACTGCTGCTACTGCTCTGGAGGAAAGCGCAAGTGCATGCCCGCATTCGAGACGAGGACTGACTCCCCTGGGGAGACTCCAGAAGTACCCCAAGATCCATGTCAGCACTGGAGAGGAATCCTCAGGTTCCGGCCCCGACTCCACACAAGGTCTTAGGCCCCGGCATCGACGGGAGAGGAATCCCGAGACGCCCCCGAGGAACTCGCATGGGGACTGGCCTTTCCTGAGGCCACCAGAGCGGGTCCCTGAGGTCCCCGTCGTAAGTCGAGAGCACCTGCCGCAACTCGAGAAAATCCAGGAGGTTTTGCCCTCCAGGCGAGATGAGGCCCATTTCCGCTGAGGCTTCTCGAGGCTAATCACGTCTAACCACTGGAACTTCCAAAGGGTTCTTCACACCCTTGCTGCAACTCAAGAAGTTCCCCGACATACCCGTCTCCACTCGAGAGGAAGAACGTGGGTCCCGCACACATCCAGGGGAGCCCCGTTTCCGCCTCTTAGCTCGAGATGAGGGATCCTTTCCCTGTTTCGTAGGGAAAGAATTCCCGGCGTTCCCGTCGCATCTCAAGAGGAGGCGCTCTCCACAGGAAAGGCGAGAGGAACTGAAGGGTCGTGCCACCATTCCAAGAGTCCCCCAGATGTGTCAGTCCATTCCAGGGGAACCTGTTTTCCCTGAACTGCCTTGACGTTCAAGCCGAGGATCGACCCCCACCACGTGTGCACGTGGGACAGCCCTGTGGGAAAGCCTCATGGGAAAGCCTAGTGGGAAAGACTCGAGGGAAAACCATAGATCCTTTGATCCACGCGGCGGACTGCGTGACACTGCTGCTACCGCTCTGGAGGAAAGCGCAAGTGCATGCCCGCATTCGAGACGAGGACTGACTCCCCTGGGGAGACTCCAGAAGTACCCCAAGTTCCATGTCAGCACTGGAGAGGAATCCTCAAGTTCCGGCCCCGACTCTACACAAGGTCTTAGGCCCCGGCATCGACGGGAGAGGAATCCCGAGAGGCCCCCGAGGAACTCGCATGGGGACTGGCCTTTCCTGAGGCAACCAGAGCGTGTCCCTGAGGTCCCCGTCCTAATTCGAGAGCACCTGCCGCAACTCGAGAAAATCCAGGAGGTTTTGCCCTCCAGGCGAGATGAGGCACATTTCCGCTGAGGCTTCTCGAGGCCAATCACATCTAACCACTGGACCTTCCAAAGGGTCCTTCACACCCTTGCTGCAACTCAAGAAGTTCCCCGACATACCCGTCTGCACTCGAGAGGAAGCACGTGGGTCCCGCACACCTCCAGGGGAGCCCCGTTTCCGCCTCCTAGCTCGAGATGAGGGATCCTTTCCCTGTTTCGTAGGGAAAGAATTCCCGGCGTTCCCGTCGCATCTCAAGAGGAGGCGCTCTCCACAGGAAAGGCGAGAGGAATTCCAGGGTTGTGCCACCATTCCAAGAGTCACCCAGATGTGTCAGTCCATTCCAGAGGAACCTGTTTTCCCTGCACTGCCTTGACGTTCAAGCCGAGGATCGACTCCCACCACGTGTGCACGTGGGACAGCCCTGTGGGAAAGCCTCGTGGGAAAGCCTCGTGGGAAAGACTCGAGGGAAAACCATAGATCCTTTGATCCACGCGGCGGACTGCGTGACACTGCTGCTACCGCTTTGGCGAAAAGCGCAAGTGCATGCCCGCATTCGAGACGAGGACTGACTCCCCTGGGGAGACTCCAGAAGTACCCCAAGATCCATGTCAGCACTGGAGAGGAATCCTCAGGTTCAGGCCACGACTCCACACAAGGTCTTCGGCCCCGGCATCGACGGGAGAGGAATCCCGAGAGGCCCCCGAGGAACTCGCATGGGGACTGGCCTTTCCTGAGGCCACCAGAGCGGGTCCCTGAGGTCCCCGTCGTAAGTCGAGAGCACCTGCCACAACTCGAGAAAATCCAGGAGGTTTTGCCCTCCAGGCGAGATGAGGCCCATTTCCGCTGAGGCTTCTCGAGGCTAATCTCGTCTAACCACTGGAACTTCCAAAGGGTCCTTCACACCCTTGCTGCAACTCAAGAAGTTCCCCGACATACCCGTCTCCACTCGGGAGGAAGCACGTGGGGTCCCGCACACATCCAGGGGAGCCCCGTTTCCGCCTCCTAGCTCGAGATGTGGGATCCTTTCCCTGTTTCGTTGGGAAAGA